>NW_027273872.1:2832500-3432500 GCF_046630095.1 Trachinotus anak | reverse complement strand
CACACACACACACGTAAACAGACACACACAATCTTCCTGCCCCACCCTTCCTCCACATGAATAATGCATAATCAGACAGTCGGCAGTGAGCTAATGAGTCAATTGCTTAGAGAGCCTGGAGAGACAGACACCCGTGCACAGTGATGGTTATACCAAGCCGTCCCCTTGCTCAGGTTGTACTCGGCACCAGATGTCCATGGCACGGGGTGATGAATTATGGGTCATGCCTCTTGCCCCTCCTCTGCAGTATCACCACATTAGGAGGCAAGAGCATGTGGTTTGGTCCATGTGGTTATGTGTATATATATATATATATATGTATATATGAGTGTGTGTGTGTGTGTGTGTGTGTGTGTGTGTGTGTGTGTGTCTGTGTGTGTGTGTGTCTGTGTGTCTGGGTGTCTGTGTGTGTGGGTGTGTCCATCTCTGCTCAAGGGTGGTGAGCCATCTATATGCACATGCTATGGAAAGGTTGAGATCATTTAACTGTGATGCTTTCTCTCTGTTGAGGGCCCAGGAAATTTCCCTCCACAACCACAGCTTCTGTTCTGTGAGCATTTGCCCTGCAGGGCATCTGAGAAAAAAAACACATGGTGGTTGTGGTGACATAATAAGGACTAAAACACAATCTGCCTCTGAGCGTGCAGAAGAGGAGGATACATGTATGAAACATGCTTACGAAAGCAGATTTAAATGATTGTTTACGCATGCATGTGTGAACAAACACTAGGCTGTGAATTCGTGATCAACTCAATGCTGTGTTTTGGTGCAATGCAGTTTTCTCTCATCTTTCAATCTATCTCTTAATTTTGCATAAGGGTCACTGACAAATAAAGCTTTTAATTTTTTTTTTTTTAAGTCTTTTTAAAATGGATATTATGCATATTTTTGATATTAGAATAATGTGTTTCAACAATCCTTATTTGTGTTACAACATTTCAGAGTTTTAAATTCATTTTTTGACTGTATTTTTAACTTCACCACCTGAAAAATGTCAGGTGGCGCAACCAAATGTATATACTTTCCTTCTATTTATTCTAAGTGAAATTTTTGGCAAGTATACCTGAGTGTGTCTATAGTGGCTAACACATTGTTATTTTGTGGTTGAGTTATAATTTAAGATTCTTGCATTTCAGTGGCCAGGTATTTAATATTTTTAATATCCAATTTTACATTTAAATACAGAAAAACTTGTATATAGATATACAAATGAATCTATTTAATACAACAGCTATATACCTCATAGTTTTCAACCATTTGTTCACTTTGACCTATCATTTATTGATTTAAATAAATATTTTACCTGGTCGCACCACCTGACGATTCAGTTGTGTCACCTGACTTTTGCAGCTAATTTCAAATTAAACAGGCTTCTACTTAGACACCTGTTTAACCTTTAGCCTTTGCTAGCAAGTTCATACATATAGTTTTCTGATAAAATGAAGAGTTTTATAATAAAATAACATTTTCCTAGTTTTACCTTGGTTGTACCACCTGACATGAAAAGTGTACCAGTCCAACTATGAGTTGAAAGTAGCTATTTTTATCAATATTTGAGAGAGCTCTACAAACCTTTTCACTCATCAATAAAGATCACTTGGGGTCCTCTGGCTGATGGAATGTATACAGTTGCACCACCCTGACATTTGACAATACACAAAATCCCGGACAAAAGTTTTTGAATGATCTCAACACCTTTAAAACTATTAATATTTGTGAATTTAGTTTATTTGAAAGGTCTCAAACATGAAATCATGCAGTATTTATTTTGAATTTATTATTATTATAATATCATATTTAACACTTTTCTCAGGCTGTTCATTAACTCGGACAGTTGCACCACCTGACATTTTGGTGGTTTGAGAAGCCAAAATATAAAATATATACATTATTATAATGTACTGAAAACATGGTCAAACTATAGCAGTTTTATAGAATGAAATGATGCATGTCATGAATTAATTGAAATTACGGTATTTTAAAGGACAGTAATACACTCGGACACAAAAATATGCACATCATGTCAATGACCCATAAAACATTGGCAGTTTGTCGGATGATGATCATGTTTGAGGGCAGACACTTGACCTTCTAATTCCTGGGCCTGTGATACTTCTTAGTGCTAAACACTGGCTCATTCTTTTTTCAGCCACAATTTGAAAAGCAATCTCAACCATCTATGATCTTATGATGAGCATGCCAAAAAACAAAGAGCAAGATACTACCAGACATACAGTACAGTTAGGGGATTTAAAGTGTGACCGAAGCTTTCCAAGGCGATGCTATTGAAGTCCAAAGCTCTTATGACAATTACAGCCAATTCCTTCTCCAAGCCTGCCCAGCCACTTTAACAGTCTCTCAGAGAGAACTTCTTCCAATGTCAGAGTGAAACACTGTGTAAAGAGCAAGATTTCATTAATAATCCTTTCAAAGTGAAATGTCTGCCTTTGCAGTTTTAGTGTGATCCTACTGACAGTCAGGGCAGACTGTGAGGCCAAGTTGTAATTGGAGTGCTTGAGCCAGCATATAATGCTGCAAGAAACTGTTTAACATGTTTAAACTTAGTCAAGTACTGTTCACATTCTGTGCAGAGATTTTATAGCCATACAATACATGGTACATCAACCAGTGACAATGGGTTTCTGTCAAAATAACCAGAGACAGAGTTGGAATATAAACAGGGAAGGATCTTGAAATAGCTGTTTGAATATAAGTCTATTATATATTATATGCTGGTCTATTAATTCACTGTAACATAAATGATGTTTTCCTGATTTGTTATACTTTTATCAACTCTACATTCTTAGGAAAGGAAGAGAAATCAATCCAATTACACTGTAAAAGCATGGGGGATCAGCACTGACATGGCTTTGAGACTAACCACAAACAGTCTTTCTAATGGGTATACCATACTCTAACAATTAGTGGAGAATCTCCCCTGTAAATATTCTCTGCGCCAAACTGTCTGGCTCCTCCTGACAGATCTTTATTAGCTTTAGGTGCCAGGAAGATGTGCATATTGATTACCAACTGCTTCAGCTATCTCACTCCAAACATCTACATTCTTCTGATTCATAATTCAAAGCAGCCACTCATATTTAGATGAGTCCTGACAAACTAAATATTTTATGATAGATAGCATAACCAAAATAAACATGGCTGCCAAAATAATCAAGCACTGGACTTGGTTATCCATAAATAAAAAAAAAAAAAAAAAACATGCTCACCATGATATCTTTCTGTATTTGCTCTACAATGCCGAAGTTGCACAAATTAATTTAGAAGATTGTAAGGGTTTTCTACATCCCACATAATGACTCACTATTTGACGAGACAGTCCTTAGTTTGTAGAGCTTTACTGTCGCCCATAATTTCATTATGTATGCAACAGTCATTCAAAACTCACACAATCAACATGGCCTTTATCTGTCTATTTACTTTGATTTTTGTAAATGGAGTTCTTGATGCTCCACCACCCTTCACTCGGAGCCAAATCAATGGTAGTTAGCATCATGTGATTCATAGCTCCACTGTAGAACTTTATCACAGAGGGTACATAATTACTTGGAGCTTCGTATTTGTACTCAAAGGACAAACCAGCACAAAGGATTTGTCAGTTGTCTCGCAGATAGTCAGTGAAAAGTATTGCTAATTAATTATCACTTATTTGCACTGCTGCTCCTGATAAAAGCAATCTCCAAATGCAGGTTTCCAAGTGATTCTTACAAATATGTATCAGGTCTGTTATCAGATATTCAGGTTGGTATTACTGGAAAATGCATGCTAGAAAATTATGTAGAACATGATGACTGTATATGTAGTACATAATGACTACCCTCCAGCATCATAACAAACCATGCTTGCTCATGGGTCGTAGTAGCTGTCAGAGTGATAATGTATGGCAGTGTGTGTGTTTGGATATCAGTTTGCAAAAACTCTGGTACATTTCACACTCACTGAGCCACGCCCATGCCATCCAAACAAATCCTTAAATGATTTGATCAGATCCCTCTTACAGTGAAATGATACCCATATTATATTGTGGTTCACTAGGAAATACTCTGCCTTGAAAGAAGCCACTATACTTCACTACAGTTGTCAATTCACTGATCCTGATAGCACCATACCTATTAGTTCCTACTGAAAACATGAATCTTTAAAGACAAGTCACAAATATATTCTTTCATTTTTGAAAAAGGCTAATTAATTTCCTGAAACAGCTGAGCATTATGGTTTTAAACATACTTCAAACACAAGACACTGTAAGTGGAACTGACTCAAAACAAACTACACTTCCCATTGTCATTGTAATGTATTAGCATGTCACCCACTGTAACAGTGGGGCTCTGTGATGTGTTTTTAATAGTTTTCGTAGCTCCGTGGAACAGGCGAATAAAAGAAAACTTCATTTCTAGTTTTGATATTTTCATGGGAG
This sequence comes from Trachinotus anak, assembly GCF_046630095.1. Classification (NCBI taxonomy): domain Eukaryota; kingdom Metazoa; phylum Chordata; class Actinopteri; order Carangiformes; family Carangidae; genus Trachinotus; species Trachinotus anak. The sequence continues at coordinate 3,428,065 of NW_027273872.1, read as the reverse complement.
TTGTTGAAAAAAAAGAAAAATATGTAATATCAGCAGACTTATCCTTAATTTTAGAATGTCAGTACAAAGATCAGTGAAAAGACCATGCTATACTGTATCTGGCACTCTGATTCAATAAAAGCTGTCCTTCTGTGCTCTTGGGCATTGTCACTTGTATGAATTTTACCTTTGCTCCAGTGCTGACAAGTGGTGAAGTGGGTTTCAGCAGTCGTCCAACCACACTAAAACTTTTCTGGTTATAAGTGCTACTGAGGGTTGAATCACTGTCTTATTTGGCGATGCGTCATTCACCTTTCCAAGCGGGTTGCTCTCCATCATGCCACAGCTCTTTTTTATTCAAAGCTAGTCATTCAAATCTAATGTTTGCAGCCAAGTGAATCCGGAACATATTTTTTTGGCTTTCATGAAAGCTAACTCAGAGAATTCATCTTTCAAATATGAAGGGAATGTGAAGTAATTTCCTGATGTTTGTATGATAATATGGTTCAAGTAAAGAATGCTTTATAAAGAAGCACAGCAGATAAAAATGTCTTTTAACTGTGTCCAAATCATAGATTAAAGCTGCAGAATAACATGTTGTGAATTCTGAAAACTGGGGAAAATCAGCCCCTTATGAAACAGCTGTGCTTTCAGGTGGATGATAATAACTGTAGATTTTAACAAATATCAAATAATTAGGTTTGCAAAACTGAACTCCTAGTTTGCTATGATTCTCTACTGTGGCTAAATATTTGACATCAAGACAGCCATGCTAGAAGCTGTGAGGTTGTACTTGTATGTGGCCCAGCAGTGTTATGAGCTAAACGATAAGGCTAACATGTCAACATGCTCACAATGACTGTCTTCACCATTTTAATGTTAGAATGCTAACACTGGCTAATCAGCACTAAACAAGTAAGTACATCTGACTCTGATGGGGATGTCATTACATTTGTGGGCATTTGTTAGCATTTGTAGTCTGGGAACCATGAACATTTTGTGCCAATTTATCATGTACATGTAGAGATATTTGGAGATATTGGAGCTGGAGAAAAAGTCAAGGTATCACCAAAGTCAGTACAATCTGTGACGTCCTGCACAAAGTTTAACAGCCATCCATCCAGTAGTCGTCATTGAGGTATTTCAGTCTGGACCAAAGTGGTGGACTGACCATGTGACAGAGCTACATTGCTGTGGTGACACCTTGTGTGGCTCCTTCCTCTCTCCTCCCTCTCACCCAGTGTTTTCCTAAATTGTTCCTAATTGCTTTTATAGCATCTGTACAATAACCGTGAAGACACCAAAGAAATCCAAACATGTTTTGATGAACAGGCAACTGAGAAGTGAACTGTCGTGCTCTTTGCGCCATATGACTGGTTAGAAATACACAAACTGGTACAGAATGTGACTCTTAAGAGGAGATCAACAATTACATTTAAATATTTTGAAAGAAATGTGCACGTAACAGCACACTAACACAAAGAAACAGATGTATAAATGATGATTGCAGTAACTCTATCGATATGATGCCACTGAAACCACAGTGATGTAGTAAAAAGGCAATTTAAATGAGGGACTCATAAATGTTAAAATGTATAACTATCCCTCAGTCAGCAAATGTTTAATTCAACTTCCTGAAGTGCTTTTTTCTTTTAGGATTCAGAGTCATCAGATGATTCTGGGTCAATACTTGCCTATAGCAGTAGAATTTCTGTCATATTTAATGACTTGAAAAAATTGCTTTAACCAAAAAGGAGCTTAGTCTTCCAAACTGCCCACAAATTTTTTCTTTGATATGCCCACATGTTTGTGGGATCCAGCTGAATCACTCATGATCAAATATGCATTGTATATAAATGCACATTTCAATTTTATTTGTTAAATCATCAGTTGATTTCATCAATCACCATCTATTCTCACATCTTCCATGATAAGCACTCACTGGTGCAGTGTTTTGTATAGCACTTCAAAGCAGTCGCCTCACAACAGCATTGCCAGTACTTTGATGTGACTCATCACATTCCCAAACAAACCACAATCAACTTCTTGCCTGCGACCAGTGAAGCAACCGAGAATAAAATGGCAGAATTTAAACCTGAGACACAGTGACAGGGAGGATAATATTGACATCACAATTACACATCAGACATGTTTGATGAAATGATGCGATAACTGTTCACTGACATTATCTATTATTGCTTATAGCCACAAGCAAATACATGAGCCACTGTAACTGTGAAACTCACCTATTCACACACTGCTCAAATTCAGCTCAATATGAGCCTTCAATTTGCTTCGGTTTACATTTAAAGACAGACCTGCTGCAATTTAATTTTCATTAACTTGACAAATGTTTCTGATTTAAATAATTATGCTGTGTTTCTCAGATCATATCCACCATATAATCAAAGCTTGTTTCATTTCCATGTTTTCTCTAATAAATTGAAAATGTAATTTTCTGACAAACTTTCAAATACACCAATCTTTAAATAGGTGCTTCTTTTGTACTGACATGTCACCATGCTAATCCATGGCAATTGAATCGTGTTTTGATCAAAAGACTAATCTGTAAGATGTGTTTTTAAGTCAACCATAACACACAGTACCTGATGTTTTTCTCATTTAATAGACATGCTCAGTGCAACTCCTCAAGACACTATTTACTTTTATGGGTGAAAAGAGGTTAACTTTTCCAACAGATCAAAAGGATTTCCTTTCACTTCTCAGTCCCTGTATGTTTGATCAAGTTGTCAGATGCCACAGTCATCATGCTTAGACGTTTAGTGATGACAGAGACACTGGCTCTGTGAGGCAACCTGGTTAGGAAACGCTTCTCATTATATCTTAATAATTCTTCTTCATCCTGAAAACAACTATGGCATTAGTTATAGGGAAATAGACACAATGTTCTGAGATAGAACACATAGTAGACACCACCTCTCCTATTTGAGGTTAAATTGCATGGCTGTGTAAAGTCTATAAGCAGTTGCTGTTTTCCATTGAAACCATTAAAATCTTAATGAATGGAAAAACTGCTAGAGATTCATTTTAACCCGAGTAAATAATTAATTATTGGAAACTTAATGCTCAATATTCATTAAAGTGTTTGCTTGCCAGTGAGTTATATTAACATTACACAGAAAGACAAATTTTACATTTTTTCATGTCTAGCTGACCTGCTGACTAAGAGACTCTATATTATGCTGAAATTAATGTGACCATAGTTATTAATTTAGCATAGAGTGACTAAACACAATTTTCCTTATAATTAACAAATCACACAGTCCTTTACAGGAACACGCCTAAGAAATTACAATTACATAACAGTTTCTCTCTAGGAAATTATTAGGAAACAACAGGACTCATAAAATTAGTGTGAAAATAAAGCGTTACCAAAAGTTGCAGAAAAGACTACAGATCACAGCCATGGAACAAATTATGAATTAGTAGATCTCTAAAAAACATTATATTTCTATTGTGTCATGAACACATGATATCATATTTATCATATTTACACATCATATTTGCCATCTTGTATTTTTTTCTTATTTGTTTGCATTTTTTATCAAAGCTGGCAAAGGAGGAACTGTCAGTTTTTAACATTCATATCCAGAAACCAGCTTCCTAATGTCTGCTCTCTGCTTGCTCTTCTGTTAGTTATCACAGACACGCCTGAACCGGGTGCAAAATTCCTCTTTACAGTAAAAATCTTTAACAATTTCATATGAATGCATTTCCTGTGTGCTACATACGTAGCTGACTGATATAACAGAGCTGCAATGCAGCTTATGTAAAAGCTTTTGGGATACTTGCTTTTCTGCGTTGCGTTTCCTGTCCATTATGCCACAACACAAAGGTCCTGTGGTTTGTAGCGGGCAATGCATTTCTTCATGATCTAACATGATATCAGTAGTCTGTGTGGAAATGGAGATTTTTTTTTCTCAGTTAACATCAACCACAACAATTGCTAAACATACAACCACTGGTATTTTCAGAAAGTCAAACTTTACCAACAGGAATTCAAGAAATGATCATCACCACACCAGCACAGTCTAATTAGGACTATCTCTGGAAAGTGCTAAATAAAAACAAACCAAATTGGCAGTGCAATAAATAAGTTTGAAGGCAACTAAAAAGACAAGCTTTGTCGTCTTGTATCAGTTGTGTTTGATTCAGTTTCTCACTTATTCCAATGCAATTATTCCAAAAATATATAGTAACGGCTTCAGTTATGGTGTTATGTGCGTGAATGCATAATTACAGAACAAACAAAATACCCTGCTAATAACTAATCTATTTGAAAATATCTCCAATATTCACCATCTCTCCTCACAAGGCCAATGTGGACCCATCATCACTGAAACTTTTCTGACCTACAACACACCTCATTCTTTCATCACAATAGTCCCAAGTGTGCCAGAGCAGCTTCCACGTCCTTTGCTAGATCTGTAAATCAAATTCTATTTCGTCCCTCCTGACCACCAGCAGCAGTGATCATTATCAGCATGTTTAGAGGAAAGCATGTCCCCAACAGGTTGATGTTGTTGGCACATCAGATTCTGCCATGATATGGAGAGCACTAGCACTGATACGGAGGAACCTGTCAACAGTGCACAGTCGAGCCTGAGTAGCCTCACCACATACACACACAAGACATATCAGTTTGCCTGCTACATCTGATCGTAACTTACTTATTACTTATGATGGCTATGGAGTCCACCGAACTGTGGACCTGTACGTTTTATTGCAGCGGGAGCACATGTATCCAGAGCTGATCATTAATATTTAAAGGCTCTGTCCTCTCAAATGTTTTCATACACCTTCACAAGTCTTTTTTGGTCATTGCTGGCAGAGCCACCTGCAGGTCTTCTGACGTGAACACCACACCCATCACCATAGCCCCAGAAATGGAGACACGGACATGGAATGACTCTCAACAAAGCACGGGTGCTGTTTCAGATCTGCACCGTGTGCCTCATCCCCCTCACATTGTTGGTGAGCAAGGTCATATGCTGCCAACTCACTGGCCTGACTGGCATGGAAAGCAGACAGTCTTTTGGGGAGAAATGAGGAGTTCCTGCACATGCACATTTGGCTCACGAACAAGGTGTGGAGCTTATCCACATTCTTTGCTGAGGCTTTAGCAAGAAGAAAGGCCGTTTTGGCAGACGGCCCCTTTGACTAAGGCTTCCCCTAGGGTTCAAAAGGGAGCAGACAAAGCGCTTCTAGCATTCAAAACTTGGCTTCAGTACAAATCCCACAGTGGAACTCATAAGGCTTCTACCATGGAGTCCCCTTTAGAAAACAGATAAGAAGTCTCTGAGACCATACAGTTTGGTTTCACACTCCACCATGTGGGCCATGATGGTGGCCACATGTACCTTCGAGGTAGAGGCTGATCTATTACCATCCAGCAGAGAGTGCAGAAACTGCAATATGATTATCAAACTCTCAGGAGCAGGTCCAGCTATTCAGAGGCCAAAGGCACAGCCGTAGAGAGTCTGGGTCTGGATGAAAGGTTACCGTTTCTGTACGAGAGCAGTTTCTGCCTCATGGGGAGGTACAATAGTTCTGAAGGAAAAAGCACATGTAATATAGGAAATCATCCCTGGCCAGCAACAATCTGTCACTTTGTCACTCTCTGATGTAATCAGAAAGCTCTGTGGCCCCTAACAGCCCCATTGCTAGCATAAATCCATTTAGCTGGTTAGATAGTTAGCAAGTACAGCTGCACCTCTGCAATGAGTCACTCTTGATCAGAATAAAAATTTAAAAAAATCAAGCTGAGCAGCTGAAAGGTTAAAAGCAAACAAAGGCCACCGTACACACTCTGCAAGCACAGACTTCGACTCACTCTACGAGACTTGATGTCATCAGATCATGTTCAAAGGGACTGCAGCAACACTGGTTTTACAAAGAAGATAGAAAGTTCAGCATGAAGGGAGCTTGGGAGCTTATATACCCTGGAGGCTATTGCTGCATGATGTCATCCTTGGTCACACATGATCCTTAGAAACTCTTGACCTGCATGAGGGCAGAGGATGGATAGTACCTAGTGTTAAGCACTGACTCTGGAAGCAAGGAAGAAATAGTCCTGATGTAAGAATTAATGGGTTATAGGATGCATGTAGAAAATTAACTTGAATTCTAAGATTGATGCTGTCTCTGTGACAATCATCTAAATTAGTGAAAGCTACTTTCTTCAAACTCTGAGCTCGTCATCCATTAAAGATCTGCAAGCTGAGTAAAGGCTCACACTTATAGAGAGCGTAATACAATATTAAAACAGTGTGTCTCAGAGTTTTAGTTTCTTCTGACCAATTGTTGCTCTAGTCACACCAATGGTTCGTATGTTGTGAAATTTAATATTAAGCTGTCTGTTAATGTGGTGTGTGAGCAGACCCTACACTGTCAATCATTTTAAGTTTGTACAACTTAGAAATGTAAACACCCCTGTCACCTTAAAAACTCAGACAATCATTATACACAGATTTGACATGAAGAACTTACAGCTGCAGCTGCTGAAGCCATTTTGTACCATAGTCAGTATAAAGACAACAGACAAGGCTGCTCCCGTTTTCTTTGTTAAATTAGTTGGAGTGCACGGGGTGGAGACTGAACTCAATATTATCCTTCATTTTGGTTATTGCTTTTATTATTATAAAAAGAAACAACTGTGACTTAATTTAGTATGTATTAGAGACACACAGCAAGTTTCCATCATGAATGGGTTCAAACTATTAAAAATAAGAGTCTCTGGAGGTTTTACTCTCAAACAATGCATGCTGAGAAGCCTGTTCTAGTTTTGTGTCTTTAAAAACTTAGATGAATGAGTTGAGTGAAGTATCAACAGTTCATCCATTCAACTCATTTCAACTCAAAAGGCCTCAAATTAGAATAACTCATAAGTTCTAAAGTGGTCTGAAAATTAAAAAACTAGACATTTAATTAGCTTGAAATTAACAAATCTTACTTAATGAGAAAAAAATCCTGTATTATGTTATTATGCACAGTATGGGAAGAACAGCTTCTGTTTTGATGAAACTAATGTGGATCCTCATTAATGAAAATAAATGTTGATACAACATTAACGTTAAAGTGAAACATTATATTGTAGATGTATATGTATATTCTCTGGATGTTGTGTTGCTTCTTTTACAGAACTGCTCAATTTATTTCACAATCTTAAATTCTGTACTTTCTACACATCTATACTTAAGAAAAGTTCACTCGTTGGTGGTAATTTCTTCATTCAACTTTTATGACAGGAGTTCAGATTTAAGTTCTTTTCTGTGTTGCCATATCAAATGTTTAATGGACTACACTGGCAACAACGTGAGAAGTAAGTCCTTCAAATTAAATGTCAAAACATGTCCTTTTTCCATGTTCGCTAACATCACATCAACAAGCGCTTTTAGGATGTGACGCTTTTATCACCAAGACAACATCGTTCCTCTGTGGCTATCAAACCAGTTACAAATCACTGTTGAAAAATAAATATGTTTCATGATGTGACAAGTATAACTTTTACATAGTAGATGTTGGGGATGTTACAAGAACTGACACTTCGGTACCAAGTCAGTGTCAAAATTCTGAAGATTCTTCTGGTACTTGTTTTTCTACAGTACTGAAGGTACTAAAGGTGCTGTAGATGTCGTAAGTACTTGAGATGAGATGATTGAAAAGGGCAGTCTGATAACAAACTTGAAGAGAAGAAGACAGCAGGCACAGTAAATAATAACAACATGTGGAATGGCAGCAGCAAGTGGGGGTGCAGCAACAGGTCCGCCATGACCTAAGTACTTTGTGCGCAGCAGCCTCAGTTATTTTCTGCTTTTTGCTGTGGTATCGACTTTGGTATCAAGAATCATGAAATTTTATTGGTATTGGTACAACTACCCAATTTCTGGTACCATGACATCCCTAGTAAAAATATATCTAAAATACAAATTCTTTACATAATGAAATGCTTATAATTAGCTAGTTGTTGCCTCTATCTGAAGCAACAGGGCTCCAGACTTTGTACTAACGATCAGGGTTATACAATATATATTATTGTATACATACATTATCAATCAAAGGTATAAAAATCATTAACTGTACGTTCAGGCATATGCAGCACATACAGACTGCAGCCAGGGAAGTGAATGCTGTAATGCAATAGAATAATATACCATTAAATAATAATGCTGAGCACTGTAATGGAAATGCTTGCAGGCTAAAGTGCCACAGTATAAAGGTTTGGGCAAACACTGAAGTAGTGTAGGAATGTGTAAAAACCCTAACAAATAATAAATCAAGTAGAATACACACAAGCATTAGAACTCTGCCTCTGTACTTTCTTCCTTGTTTTTAAAGGATAAGTCTTGCTCTCTTCAACTTCTGTCTTATTTTCATAGTTTTCACCATCATGACTGTTTTCATTTCACTGTACAGCAGCACTCAGCTGCAGGGAGTGCTGCTCTCCAACACACACCTACAGGGTCAATGCAAAGTCCCAACAGACGAACCCAAAAAGCTATTAAAACAAACCCTTTGAACACCATAAGATTCAAGGCTGATTTAACTGCAGTGAGAGTACAGCAGTGGCATAGCAGTGAATGAAACTGCTAGAGCGTCTCCAACACATCGGAACAGAGATTGTACAAATAATTTGTACTTCCCACACCTTCCTTAACCCCAGGCTGCTGTGTTTGTTTTTTACCGAATACAGTCTGTTATACACTGAAGATTCATATCCTTAAGTCATTACATCTTCCTATTTTTGTACTTCCACTTCCTCACAGCTGCACAGATGTGTTGGAATTTGTTGTCATTGACATTAATAAGCCATCTTTCTGTCAACTTTAACACTGATTTGATTACATATAATTATCAAGTTATTTTCAGTCTCATTATAGCGTACAGCTAAAGCAGGTGTTGTCATTAATGTGCTATATTTTTCAGTTTCCTCCATCAGGTGACTACTCAACTATCCGACAAAAGCTTTATTATCACATAATCTTATTTACGGCAGAGGAACGTGATGTTCACATTATTTGTGTGCAACCTGCAGCAGAGTGTTCTGCTTATTTGACCTGTTATCATTACTGTAAAGTGTGACTGCTTTCATTTCCTACCAGCAGAGAAAACACTCAAGAGACATCTTTGCAGTTATCAGGCTATTGCTGTTACACAACATAATTGAACAGTAATCACAACTTGGATAATGACGATGGTGATGAATCTGCCATAACCTTTAATCACACGCCTGTAGTGCTATGTGGCTTCATTTTAGCCAAATGACGTAAATGAGCTCAGACAAAGATCTGGGCACTCTTTGGTTTTAATTTTCAACAGCAGCTAACATTTTACAAACCTATTCAATCCACCACAAAAAAGCAGAGCATAAAAACAGAATAATGAATGAATTTCATGAACAAAATTGTTTCATAAACACTTTTGTTAAATGTACCATTCAATACTGAACTGAATGCATGATGTATTTTTGTATCAATTGTCCAATCAATAATAATCAACCACAGATCAATTTTGTAATAATAAGGCTGGCTTAGTAAAGGCTTCTGCAACCTCGTACATACTGCATTTGTATTAAAGTTGTCAAACCTCAATCGTAAATGGAATCTAAGGAATTCATCCTTGGGCTTGGCACAAAACAGTTTACCCATAACGGCATGTATCTATCTATGAAGACCATATAGATGTACACATATCTCACATATTTTAATATATAGTTTTGCCTTCACATATTTTCTAGTAAGAAGGTTCAACATGAAACTATACCGCCTTATTTCTGGACAAAATTAGCTGACACAAAGAAAAAAAATGCTATGTTTTACTGTGTAAATTGCAAATTACAGTTCACTTGCAAATATGTACAGCTAACAAGAGAGAACATGCTGAATGATTTTTTCTCTGCTGCTTTACTGAGTCACGTACCATGAAGCTGCACAAGTTTAAAAACTACTGCAGCTACTTGGGGAGAGGGGTCGTCACAAGATCTTAGTTCTTGTGCCCCCACCACTTCTCTTAACATTTCCCTCCGAGGACTAAATCCTTTTGGCTTGGTCTAATTTATTACTGCTCTAACTCTGTCCCAATACATCACCGGAATGAGAGTTTTATTTTTTATTTTCCCTGCATTTGAAAAAGGGAGCTGTGATGCGGCGTGGCAGAGCCCTTTATGAGACCAGCAGAGGTGACATGTTCCTCCTGGAGCAGAGAGGGAGATTTCTCAAGTTGGCTGTAAGCATTCGCCACATTATAACTCTATAATGTATGCTAAGCTGCGTCTTTATGAAGGCGGTATTAATGGGTGGGGTCGGTGTAACTGCCTTAAACAAGGGATTAGCCTGTCGCTGATGAGTCGGGGCTCTGTGATGGGATTATTTACATTGCTCTGGTGGCAGGGCGCAGGTGTCATTAGAAATACAAATCCCCTAATAAATTTCTGAAATGGGGGGAGTTTCTCAAGTAAGAGTTGGATTGCAGAGAGCGCTGCCTGGAACAATGATTGTGTCATCTACAGTCTCACAGAATTTGAAACGTTAATCTGGCTATATTATGAAGTTGAGAGTTAAAAAGTTTTGCTTCACTTTGTCACCAGAGTATTTCTTGATTGGCTGAAAGAGTGAATTAACAATGTTCTAATCAGAGGAAATAATAGCCTATGCCTCAGATGCTGTGAGTGGCTGAGGCACCTGAGTTACAAACACTTGCTGGGTAAATACAGTAATCCGATCAAAGGACCCCGAGTCCTTTTCCTGTTCTCATAATTCCCTGCTTTTAGCCAGACGCTGGCTTAGCATCACCTCCCTTGGTAAATGCATATATTAACATTCCTTTAATCCTTAACAGAGGGGTGATGATAACACATGGACACTTTACAGAGAGCACTCATCCTTTTCTCAAGATTAAGCATCATCGCCTTAATTAATTGTTTCCTGTCCACCCAGTAATTAGATATTATTGAGCAACCTTTATGAGATAAACATATTTATTGGTTGCATTATCAGCTCATATTACGAGACTTAATTCAGCTGTTACCACTGTTCACAGCTGAGGGCAGTGGTTGTTTCATTACTGTTTTAACATCAGCATTACTCTTGAAACAGAAATAAAATATTTTGGTTTTTTTTGGTTGGACCACAACAGCGATGCCGGCCTTATAATGGTGAACGTCACTGACTGACTGACTATATTTCCACCATTAGTCAACCCAATGCCATTTAATTGGACGACGTATGTAGCTTTATTGAGAATTCACTGTATTAAAATACTGTATATATGAGCACAGACATTACATTTACATTTACGCTTTTATCCAAAGCGACTTACAAGTGAAGGACATTAGGACAGAACAGGACACGATAATGTCAGTTGTTTAAAGCGGTTCCACAACAATCTCCAACTACTTCCTCAGTTTTATACATTTACCATATGCAGTCCAGCCATATACTGGATTTGGTCTTGTTATTTCTCATGCACATTATAAATACTGAACTTCAACAGAAATTGAGGTGTGAATTCCCTGCTTTCTCTTACTTCAAGTCAAACCAGCTATGAGACATATTCAAGGCATACGTGGCAGAAGCTGATTAATTGATAAGACAGATTTTTTTTGTCAATCTACTAATCAATTTATCAACTAAGCATTTTAGCTCTAAACGTATATAGCCTATCAATTCTAAACATGTATTATTTACCTTTATAAACTATATTGTATAGATGGCTTATCAAGGATCCGTTCATTCTATTAAGGTTTTAAAAAAGACTGTCTTGTACTATACTATTATAACCATAACACATTCCCCACTCATTTTCTTGGTATATTTGTAAATATATTTGACCAGCTTTAATGTGAGCTACTGACAGCCACCACAGGATTGTACAGACAAGGCTTATGGACAAGATGGTGACTTTCCCTCACGTATAAAAAGTAGTTTCACATTGACATTAAGTGTTCTTAGTTTGCTCTTAAGAAAATCTCAGCTTAATAAACTGAGGGTAAATAAAATGGTTATGACATGCAGAAAATCATCAAGGAAAGAAAAAGTTTATTTAAAAAAACACAGAATTCAGTGAAAACAAAAATTCCAGCAGCAGCTTAGGGCTCTTGTTGTCTTTTCACCGCATTTCTTCACTGTTCTCAGTCCAAATGGGGCCCATAACTCAGAAAGACACAGTGGGAAAATAAATACACTTCGCAGGGGTGAATGGTACCTCATGTACTGTAGAAAATAGAGGGTGGGATATCAGGGTGTTTGGCAGGTAATTTAGCACTTTGTATACAGTGTCAAACTTCACTGTGAGAAAAGCTCAGATGGTGTGTGTGGTGAGGGTTTTCCTCTTCCAATTCATGTTTTATTAACTTCAACACTGAAGCTTTGGGACATTTTTGTCATTTGCACCAGCAGGTTTAAGAATCAAGCCATCACTGATCACAGCAACAAAATTTACCCATTAGAGTCCCAGTGGTCAGACCGTGCTGAAATTCCTGTAGACTCAGTTCAAAGATCATTCAGAATTTCAGATTCATGTTTCAGAGTACAAATGGAATTTCTCCATTTCGTACAACATATCATCCAATTTATCCACAAAAGCTTGTATTAATCAAACGTCCACTGATGGGGAGTGAATGGGGAGTTTAATTAAGTTCTGCTGTGATAAGTGGGACAACCTGCTAATTAATCAAAACTGGCAGATGCTCGTATATAGTGCATGAAGATAACGGGTAATGCAACTTGCATTACCCATTATTTTCATGTATTGTTGAATTCTCAATTAAAGTATTGTTTCCTGGTTAACTGTGATTAAATTTACCTGGAAAACATCCTACAAGCTGCGCACAGTAATTAAAATGAAATAAAAATTCCTTGAAATGTTAATTTGTAAAACCTGCGAAGACATTTTTATGGATCACATAATTACAGAGATAATAGTAATATGATACATTTCATATCTTCAGTAATTATCACAGATTAGCCGCAGACTAATCAGCATTAAATTTCACTACTTTAAAATTAAAATGGCAGTGGAATCATTTAACACCAAGAAATCAACAGTGCAACGTTAGCACATACCAAACAGTCAAATCAGTAAATGCACATATCACCTAAAAACAACAAAAGATCACAGGTAAGACAGAAACAGCTACTTTCACATACACACACACACAGACACACACACACACACACACACAGACTCATAAAGATCATTTTCACATCCCTGTAATCATCAATTTGTCTATTACAGTAGTCGCAGCAGGAGAAAATTGTTTTGTGCAGTCAGACTATGAAAGAGTCGGTTCCCTGTTATTTAAGTGAATGAAATCAGACCTGCAAAAGATAAACACCAGGCCTGGAAAATCAGCCATACAATAATCTGGTCAAAGGGACAAAGTGTATATTCTGCAGTCACATCAAACAAGTTGCAGCTTTACAGCCTCTTCCAGTTCAACAGCAACCAAAAAATGCTGTTTGTGTTTTTCTAATCAGGCATTGTAACAGTGTTTGTTTTTGGTAATTACCCTAAGCTTTTGATTTCTTTGACTTCAGACTCCACTTGTTATATACAGTAAAACATTCTTCCCTGAATGCATGATCTTGTGGAACGTGTTTATGCCTTGACTTAAAGCAGTTCTCTAAAACAACATTTTACCACTTTCTTCTTTTCTTTTTCTTTTTTTTTTTTTTTTTTTACAAACAAGTTGTTACCTAATGTGTTTTCTCTCCTGAGAAGAAATGAAGAGACAAAGTTTCATCCAGTTCCATCATGGAGCACTTATCATGCAGACAAGTTATTGTTGTAATTGTATTTTTCATTAGTACAGTAAAGAAATGTAATAAAATGTTGATTCAGTACTTTGGCAGCAGAGTAATATAATTAAACAAACTAGATTTGTTTGAAATAAATAAAGAAGGGCTTAAGAAGAGTTTTTAGCTGACACACATACAAAACCAGCCTCCACATAAGCAACAGAGAACCTAAGTGTAATCCTGAACTGTAACCAGAGACATTATAGGACAGCTTATAAGGACTTTGCTGTAACATGAGAATTTCTGCGACTGTAAAGGCTGCTGAGTGACAAGGAAGGAGGGAGGGATGGGTCAAAATGGAGCACAGAGGGCCTTGTTAATGTGCAGCCAATTACAGTGTAGGGTGAAATTGTACTTCTCTAGGTCAGCGTGACTCTGCAATATTACTGTAAAACAAGTGACATTTGAGAATGCACGGAGGCGCCCAGTGGTGGATTTAAACTACAACAATAACGCTGGATTGGTTTGAACTTCTGCTGGAAAACTGCTCACCAGGAATTAAGAACTCTTCTATTGAATGGGACATAATTGCTCTCACAGTTACATATAGCAGGACTACAGGTACATTCAGTGGTGGAAGAAGAGCTCAGATCCTCTACTTACTTTAAGTAAATTAGCAATACAATACAGTGTTAAAACAGTCCTATAAATGCCCTGCATTCAAAATCCTACTAGATATACTGTATGTGCAACTTTACAGAATGTAGTTAGAGGCAGAGGAATAACTGACTTCCAGATGTTCTTGCAAATAATTACTGTAATGACAGCAGCAGACAGGTGTTTGTTTTGGAAAGGAGTTTGACCAGTTTGAAGGAGGCCTTCCACATTGAGGGTTACATGGTGCCATCGCTATTTTACATTTCTCATTAAACTAGGAATTTAGCTCTGCTCTACTTCTTATGAACGTTTACTGAATATATTTAGTATACATTCTATATAGGAGCCTTTTGGCAAGTCATGAAACAGCCTGTACTGTACAGTTTCACTACCTTCACACTGTAGCTATAAAAAAAATATCAGTAGACTCACCCGCTGAAATGTGTGGTGCATAACATATTATTACAGAGCGGAACCAAAATAATATTCAGCATCCTACATCACGCACTGTATTTACAGCAAAGCTCCAGTAAGCAATATTTTTCATATATCATCCATATATTTACCATTGCTCCGAAACTGCCATTAAGAATTAAGATGTCATCTTCATCATCAATACTTCTATCTACTATAGACAGATAGACAGATAGATAGACAGATAGCTAGACAGACAGACAGACAGACAGACAGACAGACAGACAGACAGACAGATAGACAGACAGATAGATAGACAGATAGATAGATAGACAGATAGATAGACAGATAGATAGATAGATAGATAGATAGATAGATAGATAGATAGATAGATAGATAGATAGATAGATAGATAGATAGATAGATAGATAGATAGCACTGTGTTCAGTGGACCTTTAAGTCAGAGATTACTCAGAATGTGGTTGTACAAGATGACCATTTTCAGAGAGGGAAGACAGGCACACTCATAAATTTGTCTTTCCCCCCTCCTCTGCTCTTCACTCTTCCTTGATATTGTATCTGTGCAAGCAGTTGCCATAGAAACATAACTTTATTATCCAACTACCCTTTACTACCTTGTGGTATCTTTGTCTCCTTACACTCTAATTTTGTTTGCATGAATACTAAGCTGGCTCTTAAATAACTACGAGGTGTCAGACAGCAATATCACATCTTCAAAAAAACAAATAAAAAAAAGTATAGATAAAAAAAAAAAGACGTCTGATGTGTGTGTGTGTTTACTATATGGAGAGACGTGTGTGTCTTTGTCCCCTATTCCCTGAGCAGATTATCATTTTTATTTTACACTCTCGTACTTGTCTTATTTTTGTTATTTGATTGAGCTACTTTTTTCACCGCAAAGAAGAGCCTGGGTGTCGGTGAAGTGTTTCATCTGCTTGTTTGCTGAACACTGCAAACATGTCTCACCTGTATCAACAAATTGGCAAGTGTGAATAAACAATAATATGATGGCACCTGGAAATACACTAAAATTTCTTCATTTCTTCTTCCTCATAATCCAACTTCCCAAATCAACATCTATTAGAGCATACACAGAGGCTGTAATCTATTGCATATCATGGCCCTAAGGACAAAACACACACAGTAGTGAAAGCAACAACATTAACAAGATTGCAGCTGTACAAAACAACAGAAATAGGCAGAAACATGGAGAAGGGGAATGATGGACCTAAATTTGACCTAGTAGCAGAAAAAAACTTCTCCTATCAATGCTCATTGGCAGGCAGTGAAAAGAAACAAGACCAAGACCAGAGCTAGAGGTACATGGACGTCCCAAGAGGGCAGCAGAAGGCAATACTTGTGAAAATTCTGCTGCCATTTTCTCTCTCTGACTCTCCTGCTTCCTGCACTGCTCAACAACTGTTTCACCATCTACTTATTACCATGATGTGAATGCAGTGATAACATTTCATTCCTGCAGACCATAGAAGAATATTTCTCTAAGAAAATACCATCTCAGAGTGTTATGCAAGGGAATATGAGGATGAGCTACGTGCCACATTCATGGCAGGTGTGTGTTGAAGTCCAAATACTTTCATTGGAAATTTGATGGCTCAGTGAGAGACAGGCTAGCTTTTGATCAAAGCGCAGCAACTGACATCTCAACATATGCTGGATGAATTATTAAAAATACAAGTGACCCCTTGTGAAGAAATAAATTACTGCTCCTCCTGCATCCGTATATGCAATATGTCAGTTCTGGAGGCAAAGTGGAGGTTATTTTTTATTAGCTTAAATCAGAATGGCAGCCTGTCACTCCAAACGGATGTGCCACGGAAGGCTGCAGCTTGGCTCTACATCTGTAAAGACATGCTACTGTTCACTTACAGAGGGTAGGGAAGCTTCAGCAGACAGAGACAGTGTTGGATATAATGACCACGCACATTTATATTACAGATGAACTCACAAAATTGAAAATCATTAAAACATTTATGATTTTAAATTGCAGTTTAACTCATACATTTGCTCGTGAATCACATAAAAACAAGACTGATGATAAAAAATAATTGGAATTATACTTGCCCTTAGATTTTTACATGTTTAATAAAGACACAAAATGACTGAGCAGACATGAACTGATTAAGCAAGAACAAACTTGAATTGATAAACCTCTTTAACACTCATTACAACTCAAGACTCTGTATTTATCACTCAAGTGTGCACTTGAGACATTAACTTGCCGTCACATGTGGTGGCAAATGTGTCAAGCATAAGTCCCACGTAGTGACGCTCATGAGTGTTTTCTGATTTCACACCTGATGTTAACTGGTGAAATGTTACTGGTGTTGGTTTTGCAGTTGGTTCAGTTTCAATAACCACATTAAAGCAACACTCGTCAGTAATAACAAGGCTGGGTTGAAAAAAAATTATTATCCGAATAAAATCGATCTTCATTCGATCTTCCTAAAAAGTTGCTCGTAGCTGCCTGTAGCCTCTGAGCTACACAGTGAATTAAATCATTAAATTTTTAAGATGAAAAGGTGGAAAACATCCTTTCGTCATTCACTCTTCTGACAGTTTCTTTATTTGTGATGCATTTGCAAAGAACAGCTTGTGCTGCTTCCACAGTGAAGCTATCTTAGTTAATTTTCATAGCCCAGCCTGTTAGCTTCACTTGACTTCTGCCTGCGCTGTAACTTTTCCTCTGAATGGATGTTTCCAATGTGGCTTCATTTGCACAAGTAAAATAAAGTCATTCAAAACACAGACTTGTGTTTATTCAACTGCTGCTTGATGCTACGCTAATCATAACCTACTACATTCATGGCATCACCTAATACCACTCAGCTGGATGTTTGGCTGATGCTGTGTCATTTTCTCAACATGATGAAACTGTTGATAAAGTCAGTCTCACATGTGATCATGTGGTCATAGTTGACTGATGTGTGTAAACTCCTATGCCACCGTAGGCACAGTGCTTACAGAACCTTCAAAACAAGCTGCACCTTAACCATGTGTGTGCACTCATGCATATCATAGTTGCGCTCTGATAGTTAAACAGATAGTACTACACCTCTGCGGGTGTAGTGGTGAAGTCACCGGCAAGTCTGAAGGCAGGTGTATGGTTGCATTTGGATTTTAAGAAGTAAGATATGCAAGAAGATGCTGATAGAAGAAGAAGCCATGAGTAACGTTCACACACACTGTCGCCAGCACATTGTGATATGTGAGCAACGCACATTACCTGCCTATTATTTCTTGAGCTGTGCGTCCAAACTGTTGGTCATGTTAACTACATAGATATATATCACTGATTATACTGTCCCTCAGTTCAGGACCACATCAAAAACCAGCTTTAATACATTTGTAGACAACATGCAGCCAAAAGAAAGGAACAATTCAATAATCTAGGAAGCTATAACTGGAATTGGGCTGTCGATCACTGACGGGTTGTACTTGTGGCCTACGTTTGCTCCTTGTTGCTCCATCACTTAAATGCTTCACTATCACATATAAAAGCTTCAAAACATCTGTACAGCAAATAATGGAATATTTTTGGGGAGAGTAACTTGCAAGAAGTTTAAGATTAGACAAGTGCTGAACGATAAATGGTGTATTGATTTGTCATTAAAAGAATGGAAATTGTTTATCTTTTCAATATACTTTTCTCACATTTGTTTTTAAACTTAGAGTTTAAAAACAAATGTGTTACAACCCTCATTCTTTTGGAGCATCATGTGACCTCTGTTCAATCCATTTTCTTAAATGAAAAACCAGACAAAAAACAGGAATAACATAAAACTAACTTTAACTAACTTTGTATTGTCTAAAGTGTTTGTTAAATACACCTTAAAAATACAGTTAAGCAAGCTACGCTTTCCAAAGACAGGGATATTGTGATATTAGACCATGCGCCTTGCAGAATCAAACACAATGAAAGTGTAAATGAGCATCACCATGACCATCCTAATTATCTAAAAGCAGTGGGTAGCCACAGCTCAACACCCGGAGACCAAGTCCACTTCTGTGGCCAGTGTCTTGGCAGGAGCATTTTTTAATACCCAACATGCATGTCTTTTTGGGTGGGAGGACACAGTTTAAATAGAGCACAGAAACTCCACACACAGTGCACAAACTCAACATCTTCTGGCTTTGAGGTGACAGTGAGACACTGTGCCGCCCAAACCCTGTCTGTTTATTTATACCCTCACCCTGTGAGTGTGACTTCATGTCGAGTGACACTCTGTGGTGAAGTTCGAGCAGGAGGGGAACTGGTTTGGAGAAGAGCCAGAGATAGAGACAGAGACAGGAACAGAGAACGGAAAGAGAGAGAGAGTTGGCAATTTCACAGTGATCATTTAAATGTTCAGACAATCAGAGCTTTAATTCTGCAGAAGAGGAGGCATGTATGCTGCTGATTACCATTCACACCTAGAGCATCCCTCTATAGCTGCATTTACAGTGAGAAGCCCTGCAGTAGTCAGAACACCTCGACAACAGCTGTTGTGGGAAGGTTGAGTATTGCTGTTGACTTTCTCCACTTATATTGTATTTTCTCAGCCTTTGTGAAAATACAGACCCACAACCTTCCAGTTAAAAGTCCACTTCAGCCAAATACTCCAGTGTGACACGATTCTTACTGCAAGTAGCAAATACAATAAGCAAATAAGTCTTTCTGCTTTTTATGATGGTTTTATCTGAGCATAATGCAGGTCGAGTATGATTACTAATGTTGATCAAGACTAAAAACTGAAATGGCACCTTTGCCATTTCTCTTACTTGCTTAGTAAATGAATGTCTGAAACCTGATGTCAGGTACTAATGCAGTGTGACAGCACTAGTAGGAGACCTCCAGCACAGGCACAGAAGTGTACTAGACTATAATTTATGCTAAGTGAAAAAATTACCATATGTCTGCCATAAGAGCAATGGTGAATCCCGAGCGTGCTCACGCAGGGAATGAATTGGCCTTCTGTTGTTAATCAGCTGTTGTTTTAGAGGTTGTGTCAGATGGCATAGATTCTGGCTTCCTGCTGGATAAAATATGTGAGTGTGCATATAAAGATGGCTTCATAATCCAAACCAAGTGAACCTAGCAAGTAGATCAAAGGAAGCATCTGATTTAGGGGATAGAGGATCACCCACTCCCTGTCTCTCTAGCTGCTTTTGATAGGGGCGGAACTGCTAAAAGACGCCTGACAATACTTCAGAGAGAGCTGCCAGAAGCACACCTGTCTCGACGGAGTCAGGCAGACTCCTTTTAGGCTCAGACAGTAGGCTTACCAAGATATGGGTATAAGTGGGTGCAATTTGTAGCCTTGACTGCCATTAGTGTAGAATGCATCTGAAGTCTCCATCACAAATGATCCAACTGGACACATCAAATCAGCTTCAGAGGCTGTGAAACCAGTGAGAGAATTGTTCACTTCTGCAACTTCTCTCCGGGCCTCCGTGGGAGGGAAGGCACTTCAACAAATAGACGTGCCATAAATTGTGAGGAGAAAAGGTCTGACAGATGAACAGATGGGTTCAGTATATTACTCTCTCTGCCCGTCCACCTTCGCCTGATGAAGAGAGGTGAGGAGCAAGAGAAGAGGTGGAGGGAAATGATCTGTGTCAGTGCATTAGACCAAATTGCTCCTTCACCTGAACATACAAATGAGGCCCATTGGCGTGAGCAATGTCAGAGCAATTAGAAATCTTGTGTTTAGAGGTTAGATCTTTTCCTGCCTCTGATCTCTCCAGAGTGCACAACCCCAACAGAGAAGTCACAGATACAAGGAAATCTTTAGTGTAATTGATATTAGCAGCCTTATTAAGCTAAAGGGGCTAAAAACAAACAAATAACTTTACACAATCCAGAATGCAAATAATTTCTGAGACAGAAGTGCTTTTTAAGAGAGTGTAAATCATAAATAGCAGCTGTTTGTAGTTCTCTCTGTACCTCATTTTCAACAGAATTTAATATAACTTCAATATTAAAGCACATAGTGTGCATGCAATTTATCTTAGATTATAAAAAAAATCCTTTTCTGCACTGGTCCAATTACATCAAACTTGCTTATACACTCAGATAAACGCTCACTCTTTCTACCCTGCGTCTGTGTGTTCATGTGATGTGATGGTGGAAAAAGAGTCAATCACCTTTTTTAGCAGGATTGCTAACATTTAAAAAACCCACTAATACCTAACCTTGGTGTAAAAAGGTTTTAGAAGGCTGAAAAATCTCCAGAGCAGCTCTGTCACTGCCTTCCGCCATGTTTTGCCTGACACATAACAAAGCTTGCTACACATGTGTCTGGGAGACTGTTGCTGGTTGATGCCGTACAGAACCTAACTTTGTCAGATTAACCACAGTAATTAACTACAGTCATCAGCCACAGTTATGATAGTGGTGAGTGATACTAACCATCAGGCATTTCTACCGTGATATAGCGAGAAACTGGTTTGATTTTTGTATATTTTTCATTTTGTGCTGTCGCAATTATGCAAGTGCACTAAGCACCATGCGTAGATGTTCCTCCTTTTCAGACCCTGCCTGCTTCACAGCACCATAATGACGTACATTCACATCTGGGAGCTGCCACGCACAAAGATGGCTTTCAGATATCAGCCACTGAGTCATTTCACTTGAGCACATAGTAGTTAATTGCCTTGCTCAAGGGCACCTCAACATTTGCTAGTGAGAAAGAGAGAGCTGTACTTGTTCATTCTCCCCTTCAAGGTGTTGGGGGGTGTCAGGGGTTTAAACCAATAACCTTCCAATCATGGACCCATTTCTATATGCTTTAGGCTACTACTGGCACCAGAAATCTCAGTGCAATTATCAGGTCATGAAGATGTGTCTCCCAGAATTTTGAAAAGGAACGAAATACGCTTAATTTCTCCATTTTGTCACATCATTCAAGGAGGCTATCAGGCGGTGAATTTAATCTGCTTGTCACAGAGAAGAGTTTTGCTGATAGCTTTTGACAAGGGCAATGTCTTATCTCCAGCTGACGAAAAGGGTCATCATCTGTCTTAATGGATTGTAACAAACAGGAGGTGGTAAAAGGACAGTTTTATTTGGCAACAGGTTGAAAATGTTCTACCTGTTTGAAGTGACTAAATTGCCTCTGGGAGATAATAAGGTCAAATATAAACAGTGGGGAAACTGAATTTGCCTGTGGATTGAATTCTATAAAAAAAGCAATCATTTAAACTTTGGAATCATGCACAAACCTAATGCCTTCATATTGATGTTTTCTTTACGCAGTTTTCACAAACACATTTCTTTACAAATTAAATTTGATGGAGAGCCTATAGTTGCATACAAAGTGTCCTTTTTTTTTTTTTTAATTTTACATTTTTTCACCAGATTTTTAAGTCACTTCAAAATGGGAACATGCAGTGTGTTCTCAACAAAACCCCATCTATTCTGTGATGAGAATGTTTCTGTGAGTGATGTAGGCGGTTAAGTGAAAATAAAACAGTAAGTGTAAGTGTCAAGTGTAAACAAAGGAAGGTTAAATATATGAAGGTGTCCAGAACAACATTGTCTGTCATAGCTCAGCAGTTGGTTATGACTGATTTATAGCTGAGTGATAAGGGGAATCAAGAGCGGCTGTGCAGAATCCCACGTACACACATGCTTTGTGTTTTTCCACTCTATCAGCAGCCATGTCAGTTCTCCTCGGCACTTATCAGACCACCTTCACAGTGACAGTGACAGAGGCTTGTTTGTGGAATTTACCTTTGAAAAGAGAGGAGGAGATTTTTGTGGCATTTTCTCATTTCTACAGCAAACTGTCATTTCCGCTAATAAGGTCAACAACTACGATAATGTTCAATATTGACAACACAATGACAAATCTGTAGGCTGGCTATGACTGATATAATAGAAGAGTGGTTCCGTGTTACAGCTAAAGCCCCTGTACTCAGCACTGAATATTCAATTTTAATAATCTTCGCCTCTTGTATAATTATACCGTCAGATCCTTCCAAACAGTGCATACACATGTGATCTTCCCATTGAGTCCTTGCACACCCTGAATAATTTCTCTCTCATTACCATCACAGATTGATATGATCACATGCTCTTCTTAATATTCAGTTTACTACCGTATATATCTGTATGTCATTGGGTAATGTAATAAGAGTCCTTGGGAATCACTTAGCCAAGATGATAACTCAATTTTGTAACTTAATATTGTCTCTGTGCTCATGCACAACAGGGTCTCATAAAAAGCCCTACTTTTTCGACATTAAAAGCGCACACTCTTCACGAGCACATGCATAATGAGCACATTATTAAATTTGTTGGTTTAATGGCTGAACTAGGCAATGACATGTAGTATTTTCAAATTCACATGTGGCACACATAATGGTAATTGCTAAATTATATCCTGTATTTCCATCAATTAACACAAAATTTCTAGCAACAAAGATCATTTATTGGCATTTATTTGTGGCTTTGTTGAGTTAAAATATATTAATTGTTCTAATTGCAGTGTATGTCAGTCAGCACTAATGAATAATGGTCGGTGGTTTTGAAATGAAACTCTGAGACTGTTTTTTTTTTTCTTTGGGTGACATTTACCTAAATGCCACATATCTGCACTGCTTCTATGAGACATGTGGTATGTAAATGTGATTTCTGTCAAATATCACTAAACAGGACACTTCTTCAATTATGAGGTTTGTCACTTGCCATTGTGAAATTGACCATAAGTAGACATTGTGTTTATGGCAGTTTGAACAACATTTATTACAGAATGTAAAATTAGTTTGTTTATGCTTGTGACCATTTAATACAAAACTACAGCTACTTTTAACCAATCATGACAATTTGCATGTCCAGGATTTGTGATCAGTTCAATCAGTAGCACTTTAGTTAAAGGTCCCCAATCAAGCATTTACAAGCACTACATGATTATTTCATGAATGGCTTTTGCCTACTACTGTATAATGCAGATGTGAGCATATAGTTAAGTTATTATTGTACAGTATTTTTAATGTACAGTTATAATTACTGTGTCAATGTATGGTAATGATAACTTCTCTTATGAATACATATTTGATACAATTACAACTATGTTTTGCTGAATTGTTGTATCCGCTTGCAACCACATTACCATGTGTTATCCTTACATCAATTGTGTTAAAAAATGTTCAAGAAAAGACACTAAAACAATATAAACTAAAAGACAGTGTGGGACAGCAGTGTGTGACATTGTTTCAAGGACTGGTCACCTTACATAAACACTGTTCAATATTTCTGATTTATAACTGATTTATTTTAACAAAATAGTCACATTTGAGGCAATCACACGAACACCCCAGAGGCTCAGCTGATGTGCTGTGCTTTACCACCCGATGGCCTAATAAATTTTTATTTTGCTACAACCCCTAGCCAGCCGAATAATGCGTGGTTAAATGAAGTAATCATTTTTACTGGAGACATCACTCACGGGAAGATAGCAGGTAGGTATATCACTTCCCACCATATGGTCATGGCTGTCAAGCGTGGGCCAATCAGAAAGCAACAATTTGCCACAGTGTTCCATGTTGTGATTAAATAGTTCCAAGGACGGCTCCGGCACACAGGAAGGCTCTTTGACCAGACTGATACTCATCTCCGGCTACAGATTGGAAGTGGTGGTGGCACAGCTATGTGGCTCTCTCTGTCTGGATTTGTTATGTTATTCTTTCCCATTTCCCCCTCCCCCAGACTCACTTTGCAATAGACTGTTATTTTGGTCTCATGAATATAGAAAATTTCAACTTGACTCTCAACTCTGTTCAAACCATAAAAAGTACAGAAAGGAGCGAGGTATGAATATATTTCCAAGATGGTAAATCACAGAGAAGTGGGTTGTGAATAATGGAGTCCCAGAAAATATAGCAGATTATACAAGCACTATATACAGTTCTTTGATGTAATAAAATAGATTAAATCAGATAATGTTTTATATTCTTACATGTCTTATATTTCATACATGCTTCATGTGTAATACAGAGGGATTGGTGCTCTCACATGTTCTCAACACTGGATGTTGTGATAACATGCAACACCATGCACAGAACAAACTACATCTCATATTCTGTATATGTAAATATAACATTGGCAAAACCTCACATGGTCTGAAAACAAGAAATCATTCCTTTTTTTTTTCTTTTTTCGGCTGTATCAGAGGAAGGGAAATAGCCCCTCCAGTGACAACACATTTCACAGAATGAATTTGAATACATTGCTATTGAATAGAAATTAGTTGTAAAAGCAGTGACATTGAAAAAGCTATTTTGAAAGAAAAAAGCTTCCCCTGGCTATTTACCCTTACAACCCTACATCATTATGACTTGAATAAAAAAAAATACAGCTTGGTGGGCTATTTCGGCCTTTTCTGTTAATTCTTTTAAATATATAATATATATATATATATATATATATATATATATATATATATATATATATATATATATAGTAGTTTTGCATCTAAGTCCTTTTATACTCACAGCTGCCAGTTTATTAAGTGCTAGACTGGCGCTAACTGCTGTAAATGGGCACTTGAATTAGTTTCAGCTCATTGTTTAGCTGTATAGGCCAGCTTCACTCGCACCACACTCATCGTGTTGTTTTCAGCTGCCGCAGCAGGACGCTATTTTGCGTTAAAATGCTCTAAAAACACAGTCCACACTACCTGCTGAGCACCAACCAGCAGAAAGACAAAGTTAGCGACTAACTGTTGAACTTGGTCGAGTATTTTGCAGCTAAAGAGACAGATATTTCCCTCAGGAGTTGGTAGAGACCAAAAACATATTGAAAAGAGAATCAATATTGGCCTTGCATCTGACAGGTGGCTTGACACACAACACTAAGTGAATGATAATGTTGTTTTCCAACAAAGCCACCATAGGATAATGTGAAGATTACAACTTGTTTCTACTGCCCCCAAGTGTCACAAAAACCACCTAGTAACTTAAAGATGACATGCAGACAACAGATTTGTGTCCACACCACAGAGG
The DNA here is from genome assembly GCF_046630095.1 of Trachinotus anak. Taxonomy (NCBI): domain Eukaryota; kingdom Metazoa; phylum Chordata; class Actinopteri; order Carangiformes; family Carangidae; genus Trachinotus; species Trachinotus anak. Next base: position 3,402,233 of record NW_027273872.1, on the reverse strand, counting down.
AACTATGTCATAGATGCATTAGTCACACATTTCTAATGATCACTGAAGCATACAAAAACATACACAGCACTACAAAGCTTCTACTGTGATACAGGTACAGACCATAGGTTACTGAAGACACTGACTGACTTCATGTTCTCATCAGAGAATATCAGTGCATCAAATATATGATTTACACAGTTTTATCTTTTGCTCAGCATACACAAGGCGGTATTCAAGGCCTGGTCATACAACACAGCTTCAAAATTAAACAAGGATGAAGAAATTGTCACAAGTAACCAGCAGACCTGGAAAACAGGCTCATCCTCACAGACCATTGGGGCAAAATTGGGGAAACTCAGACTTACTGAAAAACATAGCAGTGTCTCTAACTCTCTGCATTGTGTGACTGGACAAACGATGCACAGTGCACAATATAACCCCAATAACATCAACACACAGCAATGACTTAAATACACACACGCAAACACAGAGAGACAGTTAATCAGGAGGAAAGTGACCAACTAGCAAAGACACAGAGACAGTCAACAGGTGTTTGACTCACAGTGTTGGACGGTGAAGCTCTTTCTCCTTTCTTTCGTGGAGATGAAGCGGCCAATATCCGAGCCAAAGCCCACAAGATCCCACTGCGCTTGCTGTCTGTTGACTGGGCTCACCTCCTCTCTCCCTCGGTGCATCTAACAACTAACACTAAACTTCTTCCAGCAAAAACACAGTGGTTTGTATTATTAACAAAATGAAATGATGCTGCTAACCCTTCTTAGCGTTTGTTGAGAGTACAATTAACTGAAATTTTTACCTAGCTTTCCTTCTGTGAACACGTCATTACCGGTGCAACCATTACACACTTATGGATATTTACGGATATTTACCAGCTCATTATCAATGAGGCTGTGGCAGCTGGGGAAGAGGTAACCACAGCAACGAAACAGGAAGTGTTTATAATGTGACAAAGATTCAGACTTTATTATTATTTTTACTGACTTTATTTCACTTAAATATTAGTACATAGCCTATAGGTGATTTTTGGCTGCTCCCGCTATGGGTCGTGGTTAAGATTTGATTTGGAGAAGGTTTTTACACCAGATGTCTTTTCCTGTTCCTGACACATGGGTTCACGGAGCCGGAAATTGAACCGCCAACAGGTATACAGGTATCAGGTACCACCTGAGCACCAGCCCCCATAAGTAGCAGTAAATAAGTATTACCATCAAAATATACTTAAAGTATCAAGAGTAAAAATATTCACCATTCAGAAGGGTCAGTTTCAGAAAAATATCTATTTTATTATTGGATGTTAATTGTCAATGCATCACTTTAGTGTCACTCTTTGTAAAAATACTACTACTTTTAACTAGGCCCACTTTTAATACTATAGAATATTTTGTGTCAATGATTGGAATTGGAAGAGTAATTAGTCATAAAAAGCTGCTATATTAATGCGGTGAAGTAAAAAGTACAATATTTGCCATTGAAATGTAGTGAAGTAGTAGTTGAAAGAAGAAGAAAATGGAAATACTCTTTCCTAAGGAAAGTACCAAAATATTACTTATGTAAAGGTAATGTACCAAGTTACATTCCACCACTAGGACTCCCACCCCTAGTATTCAGAACCTCAACAGAGTTTTATGTATTTTTTTGGGAGATATTATACTCCACATCAATTTACCCTTGTTTTGAGTGCTGGATAATGACTGGTTGTTATATGCAAATGTTTTCTTATTTGCAAGGTGCAACATGCCCATTATTTAAAAGGATGTGCTTGTGTTTCTGTGTCATTTAAGTGGCAACAGCACGGCATAGTTGTGACACTGATGAATGCTGGACTGCCACCAACATTTTGTCTTCTGCAAATAAAAAGCCTTCTTGTCAGAGTGCCGTCTTTTTTTACCACCCACAGTTAATAAACTTGTTCATGTATGCTTTCATGTTCTAACATTTCTCAAGTCCACATGGAAATGTCAGAGTCATGAGGCACACCTATACTACACTTGTCACTGGAGGAGGGTGCTGCAGGCACAATATTACCACTCAGAATAACTCTCTGCCTGAATACAACATTAATTTTTTTTGGAGTAAAGGTTTTCCGAAGAATTTTTGGAAAATGCGTGTATTAAAATTTCAAGAGTTTTGTGTGTTATAAGGTTCTACTAGTGCCTGGAGAGACATCAAAAGTTTTCAAAACATCAGCTTGGATTAGTTATTTTAATGACCTACTCACATGAGACAATTTAGTGTTTGGATTGTGATTTTATGCTCAAGCTTTAACAACAAAGAAAATCTGAAAAGCAAAGTGTTTATAGTGGCCTCATAGTTGCTTCATCTTGAAAGGCAGTCCAGGTACTTAATTTGAAATTATAAAAATGTAAATCATGTCCACATTTTTCGGCAGCTGGTATCTTTATGTCATCATATAAATGATGTGAGGTCAGTCGCAAGAACGATTTAGTATGATGGTACGCACAGTAAATGATAATCGTTGAGTTAGTGGCAGCTTTACAGTATAAGAGCACATAAAATATGACAGAATGAAAAACACTGGCTGGTGTTATCATTCTGTGAAATCCAGAGATGAGATAAGTGATTTACTCAAAACTGTACCCACAGTGTGTGCCTGTGTTCCCCCCAAAATTAATCTTCTGGATTTTGCAGATAAATGGGGAAATCGCCTCTGACACAAAGTGAAATGATTTAAGCTTTCATTGGGGTAGTCAGTGTGAATTTAACCTCTGAAAAGGCCTTGCTTAATGTTTTAGACCAGATAAGTAGCATTAGCCAGAGACAGCTTAAGAGTTCAGACCCATGCATGTTATTGGAAATCAGTTTCAAGATGATAGGGGCTGAGAGGGAATATAGGGATACTGTATATCTTATCTGTGAACCTTGGGTGTTTAATGGGCTGCCTATAGGATTATCACTAGCCTCAGCAGATGTTCAATTCCAAAACATATGTCAAGGCTTAAGCTGGGTGTAAACACTACCAGTGGACAGAGTTTATCAGTTTTGGAACAGGCTCCATATTTACAGCCCCTAAGCAGTTAAGCTGAATATGTCAGTTGCACAGGCCTCTCCAACAACTACCCCGTCACCTTGGCAAGACTGGGCACGGGTTTGTGAGGGCACACTTCATTAACACTCATTTCTGTATTTTAAGAAACAAGAGTGGTTCATACTGTTGATTTAGCATGATTCAAGAATGAAATCTATCTCAAAATCTATATTATTAGGGTTTTTGCTGCCAAAATCATCTTGTGTGTGTGTGTGTGTGTGTGTGTGCGTGCCTGCTGGGCGTGAGCTACCAGACAGACTCCCATCTGGTTGCACTCCAGTGAAAGGCTAAAAATGCTTCACACAACTGCCTACTGAATTTCAGAGATTGCTAAAACTCTGTTTCACATTTTTCCCCACAATGGCCACCTCCATCTCATTAAAAAAGTTGTCAAGATTGTTCCATGAAAACCCATTTGTGATTCCACAAATAGTCCCCCTTTCCTAAAAAGCATGGACATGCTGCCTCTACAGGAAACAGCTAAATGTTATGGAGAAACTTCAAAAATCCTTCAGATAAATGGTTTAGTCTCTCCTCGGAACCACGCCGATACTCTGTACCTCCCAGCTAAACATACACATCTCCACAATGTTTTAAATGCCTTACCAGATATAGAAAAAACAGACTGAATTCACCAGCTATACTGCAGGGGCTACATGGAGGTCAGTGTGGATATAGACAAAATATGCAGTAATGTTATGGCTAATGCTCATGGAAATTCATCCAAGTTAGATCTAATGGGTCTAATGAGATATCTCTGTAAGGAAAATGAACAGGGTTTTCACATGAATATGCCTCTCTCTGCGTGCTTTTAACACAGACTACACATAGGCAGTTGTATCTCCAGTGGAACTAAGCTCACTGACTTTGCTAATAGTGTAAGTTTAAGCAAAAATATTGCTAACAACAAGCTGCAGTTACATCTCCTCTGAAAAGAAGCAATACGTTCGAGAAACGTTTCGCCTTTGACATTTGCTTTTGCAATTCTAATCAATGTCGTTACCTTTGCATTATACTTTATTGATACCAACATTTCCACAATCACTGCCTCAATCAGACTGCAAAACTATTTTTATTATTTCATTTGCTTCCATTCTACATGTTTTAAACTATGGCCATGACAGTTCAGGGTCAGTTCAGGCCAGTGCAAGGATGTTTTTCAGGTACTTACATGGATATGACATAATCACTTCATCAGTTCATGTTCTACATTTATACAATGACCATGGTCATTTCTAAATGCACACATATACATTCATATTGGCCATCAAAAGGGTCACTGATTCTATTCACAGTACATAATTGTCCTCTGCAGCTGCAAAGCTTACTATGACTGCAGATGCTCTCATTGCAAGTGCACTATTTGACAAACTGAGCTGAAACTGTCTCCTGATGAGCACAACTCGTGCTGTGTGGAACTTGTTTCCTTAGACAAGTGTCTTCCAGCTTTATTTTGTATCACTCTTGGGTTCTTTTTTACCTGTGAAATCATGTCTGTGACAGTGACACCACCTCTGACGTACTCAAGCTCAAAGTCAAATTGGGAGCTGGTTGTCTTAGTCAACAAACCTGTCGAAGGCTTTAAATTAAAGGAACACACAGCATGCTCAAATTCAAGGTAGCAAAGTATCTGCTGTTTTGGGTTACATCGAGGCTCTTATACAAAGGTCCATTACCATCTATATTCTGTGTTTTTCTCAATATAAACAAGTACCATGATAAATGTTCCAAACAACAATAACTTGAAGTATTAACAAGTATTGTCTGTGTAGTCGATGCCTGATACAGCTTATTCCCCCGTCCTCTGAGACCAGCATTGTTGTCAATAAACTATTAAAAACACATCAATGAGCCACACTGTTGCAGTGGGTGATGTTTTCCTTCATTACCATGAGCATGAGAACTGTGGTTTATTTTGAGACAATCCCAAATTCATTGTCCTGATGCTGTAAATACTCACCAGTACACCACGTGTGTATTAATCCCCTACTGAAAATAGCTCCCAACAAATGCACCATTTACTCCTGTTTGAGAAACATTTATTGTGAATCTTTTTTTTAAAAAAAAAAAAAAAGAAAGAAAGAAACTATATGTGTTTTAAAGATTTGTGTCTTCAATAGGAACCACTGGGCTTGTGGCTGAGAAACACAGACAGAAGGTACCGACAGATGGAGTAATGTCCTGTTGGTTTGGGTGTTTTCATGGGATTTGTTATCATCAACCTTATCCTTTAAGATTCTTTTGAATATAAGATTGACTCCTTACAGTATTTGGGGGCACTTTTTTCATGTCTGAATTTGAATTCAGAAACACTTTCCAGGTACATCACAAAATTGACAGCTTGACTGTCAGGCTGATAAATAATATGGACAGAAAAAAGTCTTACAGGAGTTATTCTGATGCCTGCTGGGAGGGATGAGTCAGGTCAGTTTCATTTCAAAGATTCTGAGTAGGAGGAAGGAACCCAAGTTGTCAAGGCCCATGTAAAGTGATCACTGAAGGTATAGAGAAGATTAAAAACTCAATAATGCCACTATTATCATCTAAGAGATCTTTTGTCCAATAGGGTTGATAGAATCAAAGCACTTCTCCGACATAAAGCACAGTGGATATCTTTCAGTCACTTGACTTCTTGATGGTGTTATCACAGAGCTTGATCTAGCAGTTTTTCTTGTTTCAATCTGTCACCAAAGTTTCTCACACATGATAAAATTATTTCTTAACACTTTTAAAGACGTTGCTTCTCAGTGGATTTATCTGTGAGGCCCATGGGGCCCATGGGCCCACAGGTTTTCATTCCAGCTAAACCCCACCTGACTCATTAATTAGCAACCACTTTTCTGACAGGAGGAGTGCAGTGTTGGGTTTGAAAGAAAACCTGTATACAGGTGGAAAGGGGTGTAACTTTGGGCTACACACTGACTGATGTGATGGAGAATATATTCTCATTTTCTCATTTCGTCTTTCTCTCACTCTTTTCTGTTTTTGGTGATTGCCTCAAGACAAGTGCGTATTGTCTTAGAGTAAACATGGCTGACTAGGACGATTTTTTGGGCAACAATTACTCATTTCAAAAGAGGGGCACTTCAGTGGGATAAAAATAACATAAAGTATTAATTTAGAGAATTCTACATGAGGCTATAGAAAACTGACAGCTCAAAGTCAAGTTAGGAGCTGGCTCACTGATTCACTCATGCAAAAAGCCAAAAAACTGACAGCATCAAACAGTCCTATCCCTTCTACACATTTAGTAAATTTGGCTTTGGTTTTATGCTCAGACTCTACAGCATCCTCCTCTCATCAGTACAAACAAAATATCTTGTACCTATTCTTAGCTGTTCCTGTATGAATGCAGATGATCCTGTTTACCATGAATAATTTTGCACATTCACTACCAGTGATATTACAGCTAGTTAACATCTTTGGTAAATATTCTTGTAGAAGTAAGATAAATTGGAGTGAGAATAAAGCCTTGCCTCTGAGTTTTTCCGGTGTGATTTTTTTGGGAACCCATATTTGTAAAATGAATCATAATAAAAAAATACTCAGGCAGCAACATATCCTCCCTTATATTTAAAATGTTTCATTTAGTTGGCCCTCAAGTCATTACAACCATCAAAGGCAGTAGCAATAAAAGGATGACCAGCCCTTTGTGTCTGACGGGTCCAGATAATGTCCAACTGGAAACAGCCACGATCTGAGAATAAGGAGCTGACCACAGCTAAAGGGTTTGCTGGAGTCCCAGATATTTGAAATTGTCATGTAGTATATAACCCAAGGGCTTTGTCTTCCATCCTGCTGATTAACCAGTGTTTACATGAGGAAACGTTTTGTACAGTGAGTAGCACTGGTGCAAACAATTCATAACTATTTACGATATACAAGGACGCCATTTCAACAAGTCAAGGAGGTTGTATCTGTTACTTAACTCTTAATATTTCCCAAACTGACAACGATGATTATTAGGACCCATAGTAGAGCTGCTGCCCCTGCCTGTTTGTCAGGACATGACTAGTGTTCCTGAAAAGGTTCTGCTGGCAGAGACACCACCATGTATACTTGTTTGCGTGGCTCTTAATGACCTGCATCGCCCACTTTACACAGACACAGGACTTAAATATGACCCTGAGTAGAGAGATTGCAATTCTGCAATAATCTCCTCTAAATGTGTTAGAAATAGGGGGATACAATACAAGATCTTGTGTAACACTTACATTACTGCTGTCTGACTGTCTGAAATGTCTTAGGACCAACCTGATCTACCTCGATTTGACAGCTGTTGAGTTTCTTTTCAATGGATAATAGAAATATGGGCAGTCAGTGCAACAAAGAAAATGTTGGTACTATTTAATTAGCTATTTATACTCTCAGATTTAATTTAAATGACCCCTGCACTCCAAATGTTTCTTTACTGTATGTGTTCATATATATTAATGTGATGTACAGTGTGATGTCTTGCAAAGTGAACTTAAAAAAGGACTAGAGCGTTTCTTATTAGCTACAACAACAACTTGCCAAAGCAATTAAGTGGACAGAAACAAAAGTAGTTCCTTGGCTACAGCATATCAAAACAAACTAAAGCTCAGCTTTATCATAGATTACAATTATGAAAGCATCACATTGCAGAGTTTTAGCAGATTCAGAGGTCTAATCATTTCCACTCTGTCCTTGTCCTTCACAACTGAATAATGAGCATTAGCCTCTTTTTATTTCACAAATAAATCTACCACAGGTACATCCAAGTCATTAGAATGCGAGGGGGAGACTGAAGAAGGCCAGCAAAAATATTTTTAGCTTTTTCTTGAGGAGTGTGCTTACTACTGTGATTACAAGTTACAATGGGAAAACCAGGATCATTGCCACATTTAAGAATAATATTTACTGAGGGGTGAGGGGTTTGTCAAAGGATGTCTGACTAGCAAGGCACTTCCTCCGTCCCCCCTTAGAGGGAAGCCATTGAATGTGGCTGTAAATGGTGCATGAAGACCATAACTCCAGCGTGGTTAACAGAGAAGCATTTATAGGTATATATGTGATTTTTTTCAGAGGTCTATTCATCAATCTATAGGAGAGAGAGAGAGAGAGAGAGAGAGAGAGAGAGAGAGAGAGCGATCTTAATAAAGTCCACAGTTTACTTCAATACCTAAGAGCTAAGAAAACATTCCAGTTTTGATCACTTTAGCAGATCCACTGGGATGTCACAGACTAATGCTCGTTAATGGTGGTCAGTTCAGTAGGTAGCTGGCTGAACTTCTCTTTTAATGCTAATGATGTACTATATCTGCATTAGTCTGGGCTCCTTTTCTTCATACACTGCTCTTTGTTCTTACATTTCAATGCAATTTCCAGGTCTGACTTAAGTAAGGATTAAAAGACATAAGAAAAAACAGCAGATCTCCTGCATGGTGTTGCTGTTCAGTACCAGCCGCTGTTCAGAGCCAATCAGCAAGTATAGCTGGATGATTACTCAAATCCACAGAAGTGTGGAATTGGACAAATTGGAGTGTCCCTTCACCCGGCTCAGTGCTTCTTATAGTGTCAGGCTAAAATTGAACTACTCTAAGGCTAATTATATAACAACTCAGAGTGCCTGCACCCAAGAGTTATGCAGAGAACTGAATGTTACGATGGACAAAGACACATAATGACAATCAATTCCAGCGCAAAGAAGTAACATGGAGCTGCTTTCAAATTCAAATCAAAGGGAGCTCTCGAGGAGGCCATGGCGGACGACATCCATACGAGCCCTTTTAACCATCTATTACAAAATTGCATAAGCAAATGAAAATCTTTCATCAAGATCTATTGTTTGTAAAATGTGACCTTACATTTACAAATTAAAGCCACATTGTCACTATTCTTTTCATAGAGAAAGGCACAGAGCGGTGTGCAATAAAACTTTTAATACCATATAAAGCACATTTCAGCATTATGGGAGTCTATGATTACATTATATTGCGTTTTGTGTTAAAGACGGGACATAACTTTCAGGTGTTAAAAGAATCTGTCACTTGAGGAGCAAAGTTAGGAAAACTGATTATCTGGCAAGAGTGCACAGAGGTAACATGGAGACAAGTGGAAAGGAAAATACAAGAGAGAGTTAGAGAGTTATCACTGCCAAATTATCTGCCAAATTATCCACAGATTTAAATACAGTCAACTGCTAAATAGTGTACAGCAAGAAATGGCAATGTAAGGCAAAAAGACATCAGCCATATGTCAAATTTGAACGATAAATAAGTGTAAGTTGTTTGAGCTTTGTCCGTCTCAAATTTGATATGAGAGCTGCAAAGATCAACAGAGAAACAGCATCCATTTTGAAATATCATCCTTTTTTTCCTCTGGAACTATAATCTCTACAGTCATATGCTTAGAATCAGATATGATTTTATATTACTATTGTACAGACCATCTAACAAGACTTTGCATTATTAACTTTCACAGTATTTCCCTCTACTCTTCTATTGAGCTGCTCAGTTGCAGAGAAAATAGTTGAGCAAAGCATCCTTTGCAGCAGTGTGTGGAAAAACTGTGTTGCCCTTCCTCTCAATCCTTTTGTGCTGTCATACATTAAAACACATCAATACTAGAAGAGATCCATGGAACACCTGCACATTTACAGAGAGCTTCAAATCCAGCTGATAACAATAATGGCGGTCAGTTAAAAGGTGCCAAATCATTTGCATTATAATATGTATGAGTATAAAGGCATGTAGATGTGTTTCACTGAAGTCTGACTCTCACCTCTCCATTTGTGTGTCAACTGGAGACTGTCCCCATGTAAAAAAACATGAGCCTAGCTATAGGTCATCTGTGCAGCAGGCTATTATGACCCATAGTTTTGTTGCTAGGCGACATCTAGTGGCTGTAGTCATTATGACAGGAAAAAAGGGAAAAGTGCAGTGACGTAGTTTATAGAGTGACAAAGTCAGGAGGAGGATGGGATGTTTGGGTGGGTCAGCAAATCACAGGACTTTGACACAGAGGAGTGGTGTTTGATTCCCATGCGAAAGTAACAGTTAATGTTGTTTCTATTATCCAGGACCATTTGAGTTCAGTTAACCACATTGTTATCATTGTAACCATGACAACAAATATTGTGTACTGTTGAGGAAGTACTTATTCTAACACAAATCACCATCTTTTCCTAAACTTAACCAAGTAGTCTTTGTGCCTATAGCTAACCAAGCCATACCGTTATTATAGTAACCATGGTAACAAAGGTAGGTATGCCATGTCAGTGCAGTCCGCGTGTTTATTATTGTAACCATGACAACCAAGGTCCGGTACACCTGCCCCTGTAGGGACACTATTTCTCCTACCCCACTCCTACATGTTGTATCAGAGGGTTGAAATAAATGACCAGTGTGGTTGTTAATGTTGGAGGACTGGTAGAGGACATGTTGGAGGACATGTTGGAGAACCGGTTAGAGGACTTGTTGGAGGACTGGTTAGAGGACTTGTTGGAGGACTGGTTGGAGGACTGGTTGGAGGACTTGTTGGAGGACTTGTTAGAGGACTGGTTGGAGGACTGGTTGGAGGACTTGTTGGAGGACTGGTTGGAGGACTGGTTGGAGGACTGGTTGGAGGACCGGTTGGAGGACTTGTTGGAGGACCGGTTGGAGGACTGGTTGGAGGACCGGTTGGAGGACTAGTTGGAGGACCAGTTGGAGGACTGGTTGGAGGACCAGTTAGAGGACTGGTTAGAGGACTGGTTGGAGGACTTGTTGATCAGCTGTCTTGCAGTGTAATGACTTGATAATCTGTTTTTCTGAATCCCACTGTGAAGGGGTTAAATATGTCTTTGATAAATAATTCAGATTCTAAAGCGAAGTTTGTACATGGTTAGGTATGCATGCAAAAAAAAAAAAACCCAAAAAACAACATATACTGCTGGTTGCCAAGCAATACTAATTTCATGTGCTGCAGTCAATACTGTGCACAGAGAAATAGTGTTGTCTTTCTAGCCACAATAATGAGTGCGGGACTTTCATGCTATTTCCAATTCAGTTTTCTAATTTCAATTCTACTTTCTGGAACAGATTGGTTGTATAACATATTTGCATCATCTTAAAGTTAATGCACTATAGGTAATATGAATTTGACTTTCACCTGTGGGTATTTTCCTTCAAAACTCCAGCTGTCAATCCTCTTATACCAGTATATGTTCCCTCATACATCTACCCTCTCAAAAGGAATGCAGTCATATCCGATCATTGACTGGCATTTCTATAGAGTGATATTATATTTGCCTTCTCTGCTTGGCCAATATATTATTAAAGCACGTCTCCCAGAAGACCACTCCGGCCACAAGGTTACTATGGTTACCACCATTGTACCAATACCTTTTATGAGTTCTGTGGCCATCACCTCCTAATTACTTTCAGAGAACAAATCCTCATTTCAAATATATCCAGCTTTATTTCTAATCATTATAGAGGATGAAAAGGGTGCAAGCTGTCAAAGGTGGGCTGAAAGTATCACAAAACACAGTATGCCCTGTGGTTGTGCTCAAAAGTGAGATGAGGAGTGATGCAACTAGAAAGAAACTTCTCAGGATAACAAGTGTTGGGCTTTAAAGTACCCTTCAGATAGTCAATGTTACATGAAGGATCACAGCTATGGTGCAGCACAGATGATGTGTGTCCTGCGCGACAGCCTCATGAAGGGGAGGCTGCTCCACTTCAGTTTATAGAGCTTCTCCCTCCAATAAAACTCAGCTGCACTTGGGAGAAAATATTTTCCTGCTCTAGTCAAAACCAGCATGACCCAGAAAACCAGATGGACAACCATGATTGATTTAACTTGCACCTGTTCCATATTCAAAGAGATCTTTGCACCCATAATTGCTTACATACAAACAACCTATTTAACAATTGTCATAGTAATAATAACATTAACTTTTACTTATTAAGAACATTTTGGGTCTCCTGGTGGTTAAAGGATAAAACTGGTGAGGACAGTATTGTTAATATTGTCGACAAAGTCCATGAAAAGACAAGACAATAATAAACTGATACTGCTAAACATGTCTGTGTAACCAAAGTCTGATGTGGGCTGACCTACACTGGGTGACCTGCTGCTTCATTATCATGAACTTAGGCACCGTAGCTTATTTTGAGCCAGTTCAGAACATGATTCACAGCTAGAAATGGTTCCAATCATAGCACTATTTAGTCCTGTCGAGTAATGTTTGCTTAAAAACTACAATTCCCATCTGTTTCAGGATGTTGTGTAAATTTCTTCAAATTGAGAAAATGTATTTGTGACCAGTTTTTAAAGATCTACATCTTCAGTAGACTATTACCAACCCCATCCTTTAAGATGCATAACATATAACCTCAATGTCCTCTGTTTGATTCTGCATGTCATACTACAGAGCTACTGTCATGAGCCAATATGGGCAAAAAGCAAAATCAAAACAGTGCGAGATAGTACTGACAAAACAAATCCATGAATATGCTGTATAAAAAGCATGGGTGTGAATAATGGGAGAGCGAGCAATAGTATTTTACATTACAGTGACTAAAACAACAATAAAAAACAAAACCCTGACAGCATTTAATTAAAATCCATCCTAAAATCAGACAATAAGATCTTGTCAGCTCTGTTTCCAGAGCCTGAAGGCCCAAATTGATAAAACATAATTGACTTCAGCCTCAGCTGTGTCAGGACCAAACTATATTGCTGGTAATTTCCCACATAAGATGTTGTATCTCATATCCATAGCAGCAGAGGTCAGAACTCTCCAATTTTTTTATGTCAGCAAGGAAAGCCAATGGTTAACCTCCTCTGAGTCTGAGTATCAAGTTTGCTGCCAACACTGAGCTACAAAGTTCTCCTGAAATCTGCTGACTGTGCTCAACTCTGTAATGACTATTTTGTAGGGCTTCTGAGTGTGAGGGTTGTATCCTGGACATTGGAAGTAGTCTCTGACTGCATCTCAACAGTGCACCGAAATTGCCTCCTAGACCCCCAGTCTGCACTGCTGTGATACTGGTCACCACACACACACAGAGCTGCCAATCTCACCATCAGAGCACACTTTCAATTAAGCTTTTCGTGACAATGCAGCAGTTGTTCCTTGTGCTGCTTGCTTTTTTTGTAACAGTTTTATTGAGAGTTAAGTCTATGCACAACTCTTAAGTGAATATACAAATGTGAGAATTATTTGGTGTTCCTTGTTGTGTTAAACCATGAGTTTGTTTAGTCATCACTTCCTCCAGAATGTGAGAAAATCTACAATCAGCAGCTTTTAATTAACTGACTCCAAATTGGTCTGAACTGCTGACATTTGCAGGTGTTTACATGTTTATTTACTGCGGCACTCATAAGTTAGCCACATAAAGTTTGGTTTGGAGCTGAGATCAAGCTGAGATCCAGTCTGACGATGGAGTGATATATCCTGTCCCTCCTCTACCAGGTGTTGATGTACACTGCAGCTGTCTCTGCAGCTGGGCCTCGGTGGTTGTAATAAAAGAAGACAACACTCTCTGCGTCCCTCCAATGTTCTTATCAAACAGGGAATAAATCATAAGCCATCATAGTTATTTAGACTGTCCAAATGCATTTACAACATGTAAACCATGAATGTCAGCTACAAATATGGCATGGAGATACAGGCCCTGTCGTGTTTCATACATGTAAGAAACAGCAGTGGTAGCTGGAATATCCTTCAGAAATTCTCTGATTTGGTATTTTCCTGCTCCTCTGTCAGGACTCAAGGCTGATGGTGAAGCACAGATACCAGACGCCCTCTCAGCCTCCACTATTTACAGCTTGTGCACACTAAAAGGAGCTAATGCACTGGCGTGACAGCCGCATCATGTTTCAAACCATACTCAGTGCATGTACAAACCAAGACAGACTGACATTCTCAGTATAGCACATTTAAAAATATGCATATTTGTAACCTTATACTACCACATCACCACATAAGTGCCTCCCTTTTCCTAACATTGCAGCAGTAAGTGCTGTCCATAAATACCTGCCACTCCTAAGTTAGTCATGTGTCATGCATCACAAATAACAATCATTGTTACTTCAGATGAAGTACTTAGTCAGTAATGAGCTACAATCAGGATTTGATGCAATCAGTCAGCATTTTGAAGGATCATTTACTTTGATGGGTTTTTTTTTCCCAAATGATAGCTTATTTTTTTTCTATTGCATAAGATGGTAAAAAACAGTAGAGCGATTTATGTACATGAATTTTGATATATAGAACTTTTTCTAAAATCAAACAGCATTACTCCTTATGTCGTGTGTGTGATGTGTTTGTCCATCTAAAATAAGTAAAAGTCTTAAGTCAGTCAAAGAGTGAACCCCCTGCCTGTTTGTGTGTCACTTTATACACTGAATGTCAACCAGTGAAATATGTTTCTCTGTCATTTTTTGTAACAATTTGACTTAATCAATTTATATAGGGTCGCTTTCTTGGAAAGAAATAATAATTCATTTTAGAAAGTTGTCCTTATTTACATTTCCCCTCCCTGTGTAGTGGTTGGTGGGGCTTGAGTGTATGAAAGGAGGTGGGGAAGTGAGAACAAAAGTAATGAGAAATATTTGAAATTATTATTACGATGTGAGGGCTGCCCCCTTAGAGAATGATAAATAGTCTTTGTAGATGGGTTCGACCTGCTACCTGGATTTTTAAGGAGCCCAGCCCATCTGCATGCGCAAGTGGACACTTATAACTGGCATATAATTATCGACCAAGGATATAGCAACCTTGCCTGGGAGTGTGTATGCTTGGATGATGCGAGACTTGTGAAAGTCAAACAGTTACTTATGAGTTGAAGGTGCATGCCAGCTGACATGAAAAATCTGGTTTGTTGGCCTAAGGGCAGCAAAGAATGTTGATGGGGGAAGCTGGAGACTTGTGATTACTCCCTGAAGCACGCAGCGCTCTGCATGACGAGCTGCCTCCACATGACTCGGACGTCCACAGTGACCTCTAGACAATGGTCATATGTTAGGACAGCCTTCGTGAAGCTGAGAGACGGAAATGCGGTGGTGAAAGAGGGAGGAGGGAGAAGTGTTGTAACAAGATCAGTCAGAAATGTGGACAGCTCTGTGCTCGATCCACCTCCGTGCACCCAATCAATTACTGTAATTCATTCCAGCTATACCCCAGAGAGTAAACATTGAGCAAGGAGTATAGCAGCTAATGATGGCACCTCTAGGAATATGAATATTTTTCCGCTGCTCAATACTTGTCTAAATCGTCATCATTATTTTGTTGGCCTGGGCATTAACACATGACCTGAACAAAATTGAAGTTTCTTCAGAGAAAAAAAAAATTGTAGGCTCAAGTTATCAGCTGCATCATGAATTCAGTGTTTAGCAAAGTAAATCTCCAGCCTGTTGAAATGCCAAATACTAAGTAAAGCTTAGCTACATACACTGTACTGTATTTTCTGTTCCTCTCTTACTGTGTATTTCCATTTCTTTAAACTAGCTCAGATTTTTGGCAAAATCTGACAGCAAACATTATTATCAACTGGTAACACTGTTCATGTCTCCTGGTTCACAAATACCAAGAAATAAATTTCAAAGTATCAGAAACACCCTCAAGACTCTTTGGTTTGTATCTGTGTGGGCGTTTCATCATCGTAAGAACTTTTGTCTTTGGTATCGTCCAGCATGATGGCTTACTTGTGCTCACAGAGGAAATAACTCAAACGAGAAAGTGCACGGATACAGGTAGAAAATTGGGTCTCAGGAGAGTATTTTAGATGTATTGTGGAAGGACTCAGAGTCACAAGATAAGTCAATTTCAATACAAAGTTTCTGACAAGGTAATGGATGTGAGAGAAGTTGCCAGCAGTTGTTAAGCCCATCAAGACATCACTGGCTCCATAAAAGGGAGAACAGCCTCACTAATAAAGCTTTTTTTTTTCCATAGGAGTCCATACATGATTACATCTGTTTCACCAAGTATTCATTAAGTGGTTTTTGTTCCTTTAATGGTCTGCTATATGCAAACAAATAATCCAACTACCAGCTGTTGAGTATTGACAAGATAACAGTAAGAAAACAGAAAACGGGTTGTGCTTTAATTGGCTTCAGTTGTGATGTTTAGACTCCGTGGACATGTCACTATGTTTGCCTTAGAGAGTGAAAAAATATCTGAGAAAACTGTAAAAAAAAAAAAAAAAAAAAAAAAAAAAAAGAGAGCTCAAATAAATAAAGCTAGTGTCGTGCTAATCATGGTCTAATTACATCACAAAGTAATTACACAGCAATTATAGCTCCTATTATTTCTGAATGAGCACATTTAAAAGAGAGAATACATATGAGTTGATTAAAATTATACATTAGGTGAGGAAA
This sequence comes from Trachinotus anak, assembly GCF_046630095.1. Classification (NCBI taxonomy): domain Eukaryota; kingdom Metazoa; phylum Chordata; class Actinopteri; order Carangiformes; family Carangidae; genus Trachinotus; species Trachinotus anak. The sequence goes on along the minus strand of NW_027273872.1, from coordinate 3,385,852 downwards.
TGTTATAAAGTAAATCGCTTTGTCCCTTTCCATGAAATATAGTTTAATCAGTTTAGTTCCATTTGATTAAATTCACTGATAAATTAGTAGCATGTTCCTTCTTCCATGTTCCCACTGTGTCTTTGTTCCCCTGTTGCACCGCTGGAAGAGATGAACTGCTGTAACAGCAGCTGTACTTCCTCTTATTACAGCACAAGCAGCACTTCAAGGTTTTTCACATGTCTATGCACTATACAATATCATTCTGTGCATATAAACATGAAATTGGTTTCTCAGTGAGCTCTGTGATGTTTATGAGTCTATATAATCTGCTGCAGGCATGGTGAGCCATCAGCTGGCTACCAGGGAAGTCATAGCAACAACTACAATCAGGGAAAGCTGGAAGAGACAAATTAACCGAGCTCCACATACAGCATGAGAGACCTCGATCAAAAGCACATCGAACATCAGCATTAGTGTTTTAGTCTTTTAGTCTTTTTTTTTCAGAGTCTGCTTCATGGATGTGGAGTGCCGCAGCCTCGGGCCAGATCCTTCATTAGAAAGAGTGATGAGTGTCAGTTGGGAACTTGACCAGTTGAGGAGGAGGAGGGCAAGACTAAACAATACACTTCCTGCCTCAAGGCAAAAAGCTGTGTATTGCCGCTTAAATATATTCAATGAGATTTTACAGCAGAATTTTTGATTTCTTTATGACCAGAACCTATTCTGTGTTATCTGTGACAAATTCATGCTTATCTATAAGCAGAATGTCTGCAAATATGTAAATAACAGATGTTTTCTTTGTTGAATTAGCTGATTATTTTCTCAATTACTCATTTTGTCTATAAATGTCCTTCAGGGCCAGAGTGATGGCTCCAAAATGCTTGTTTTGGACCAACAGTCCAAAAGCCAAAGATGTTCCGGTTACAATAACACAGAGAAAAGCAGTAAATCCTCATTTCATTAAAGAAGCTGGAACCAGTGAATGTTTGGCATCTTGGCTTGAAAAAATAACTGAAACAATTAATAATCAAACTAGTTGCAGAAAATGTTTTGTTGCTTAACTTATCAATTAAAGGAGCTATTTGTAAGGTTTGCTATTACTTCTCCAGGGCAGACTGGACACTACGGTGACTCACTTTTGAAAAGTGACAAAACAAGCCAATTGGGCTGGAGGTAGCAGGTTAGCATGCTCACTTCAGTAGAGGGAAAGAGGTGATAGAAATCAAAGCAAAACAAGAATGTTGCTTCAACCAGTGGAGACAGCTGTTGGTGAGTAAAGGAATGAAGTTTGAATTTGCAACATCTCTTCTAGACTGGTAAGTAACCAGCTGTTGATGCTGATGTTGGTTAGTAGCAATATCAAAACTTATAAACAGCTTCTTTCATGGACAAATGATTTAAGCTCCACACACTATAATGTAATTGTTGGCAGATATACTGACATTTTAAAGTACTTATTAATGTTTTAGTGGGTTTGTAAACAAATATAATTCTGCCTGTGAATCTCTTAAAGCTCAGAAGAAATCCAGTAAATCGAACTTGAGATAAGAATTTCTTTGTCAGACTTCTTTTTCTGAGATCGAGACATTCTGACCTTTATGTTCATTGGCTTTGAACACATTTATAAACTGTTTTGTGAATGGTCTGTACATGTGCACAAAGAGTGGATAAAGATGAGGATTTGTTCATGCATCTGAATACATCATTAAATGTACAATTGCATACAAATGTTTGGGTAAATAACATGTTCTGTTGATTTGTGAAGTGAAAAGAAGCAAATACAAAGCCTTCAGCAAACGAACACCAAAACTGAACAAATGTTAATGCTCAGTTACTATTTATTTCATGGACTTAAAAAGAAGACAAATGAAACAGTAATTGGCTTGTGCAAACGTTTGAATATGTGCAACACTTAGAACTTCACTCATTAGGATTTGTAAGCCAGGTCACTGTGAATTGTCAACTCATGACATTTCCAGAGCTGATAAATTCTCTGACTCTTGAACCTTGTGGTCACACTCAACAACCATGGGCTATTTTTTCTAAAAAGGATACTAATTGATACCTACAAAGAAGAGGAGGCTATGAAAAGATATCAAAGTGCTTCCGGATTGAAATTTCCACTATCTGAAATGCCATTAAGAAATGGCCATTGAGGAGAACTATGGAAGTCAAGACAAGATCTTGAAGACCAAGAAAACTTTCAGATCAAACTGCACGGAAAGGCCAAACAGCAAAAAAAAAAAAAAAAGACTGCCGAGGAGCTGCAGGAAGGTTTAGCTGACACAGGAGTGGTGTTGTATTGCTCCACTGTACAGAAACAGGAGGACCTACATGGAAGAAGCATCAGAAGGAAAACTTACCTGCAAGCTCATCACAAAAGTGAGTGTCTGAAGTCTGCAAAGCAACATCTGGATACACCAGAATCGTTTTGGCAACAAGCGCAACTGAACTCCAAAAATCACCAAAAGTGTGTTTGGAGACAAAAGGAGTAGTATTAGATGAAAAGAACACCTTACCAACTGATAATCGTGGGGATGGATAATATTACCTTTTGGGGTTGTGTGCACAGATAAAGGCAAGAATGGTTTCCACTAAATATCAGCGACAGAACCATGATCCAAGTTTTTGAAGTTTTTGGACGAGCAGAAATGTGCAAATAGTTATTAGATGTAGAGAATTTGGTCATTTGATGTTATAAAATTTGAAAAATTAGGTGAATATACTCAATGATGTTGTAGCATACCTCCTATTTCAGACTGGCTTTCAGTGTCTATGCAACAGACAATCATCTTTTCTAACCCCATGTTTCTATGATAATGATATTTTTTATATCAGTGGGAACCATCTTTTCGAGCTTGTGCTTACCTCTGGGTGTTGCATCAGTTAATATGGAGAAACACTGAATTTTCTGGTTGCTGTTTCATCACTAAAGTCTACCATTACTGCACTGCTGCCATTACAGATACTTCTGAACTTTATTACCCTCATGTAATAGCTCTAGGAAGGTCATTTTGATCAAATATTCATAACTGGCACGCATTAAAAGTTCAGGTAACAGTTGGATAGTCTAATACTGTCATTTGGTGACAAAAATCCATGGTTAAGACTTTGTAACTCTCTTAAGTTCATCTCTGTATATCACAACATTTCTAGAGGCTGAATTACTTCTTTTTTTTAAGGTTTTAGGTTAATACAGTGAATGGCAACAAGAGTTAGTTGAGGCATCTTCTTTTACTCCCTTTACTTGTGTCAACCTTAAGTGCATTCCCTAACCTTCGGTAGCGACTCGACATGAATACAGAAGAGAAGACGAGGCGTTATTTCATTTTAAACTGTGTGCCTAATTCAAAGTGATGAGGTGAATTATCACTCTTCTGCAAATTAAAATATAGTTGTGTGCAGTTCCTCGCTTCGTGTGATGAAAGGAAGAGAAAAATCACTGCATTAAAATTATTTAGAGCTTTTTTGAATTAGGGTTCTCAGAAAGTAAAGGTCCATTTGAAGAGTCCATGGCCTCCAACTTACCTTTTTTGTAGAAGCAAATCATGATAATTAATATGTGATGAATAGGTCTATTTTCTTCCACTGTTTATAGGCTTGTAAGATAAATGAATGTTTGCCATCTATTTATCTTGAGTTGCTTCCAATTTATTCCCTACAGTTTTAAAAGCAGTATGGGCCACATTGAAGTAATTCATATAACAACTTTAAAAATGTGTGTTCTCAATGTGACTCCACATTGACAGCATTACAGCGGCAATTACCTGTTTACCGATGGTCAGATCTATTTATCGATTACAGTAAATAGATTATAAATTTCCATTTATATTACCTGATATTTCTAATAAAATATGGCCATGGCCATTAAAATCAAACTCAGAATAAAAATTTCGATTTACACTGTGAGGCCATACTGAGAGTAGACTGGCAGTGTTATAGAGAGGTTTTGCCAATGAAATACAACTTGTAGTACTGATCGAGGTAGAAAGTGTGTGGGAGCAGCTTGAGGTGTAAGCTTTTTGCTGGACAAACCAGAGTTTCTGCTGAAGCTTTCAATCAATCAGTGCAGGGAATCTTTCAACAGATGCTCTCACAAACCGTCACAGGAAAACTATAGTGTGCTGCCAAAAGCAGTGCCACAGCTGTACAGCACAAAATCTACTGACTTAATGAGACCAAACCATAAAAACGCAAAGTAAAGTAATGTTAGAGTTTATTCCACAGTGTTTATACTGCATTTGGTTGTGATGAGTTGCTGGCTTGATCATCTTGGCTTTCACCCAAATTCCCTTAACTACTCAGGTGATCAAAACTGGGGCAAACTTAAATTTTTAACACTGAACAGAATAATCACAATCAGTGGCAAAATGTAAGCAAGTAAATTTAATCACGTACTAATTTGAGGTACTCCATTATATGTCTATTCCACTATAACTCAGAGATAAATATGGTACTTTTTACACATTTATTTAATAGTTTTAGTTATTAATTACCTTACAGATTACTTTAAACAACATACGAAACATATAATGGTCTTTAAAAAATGTATTGCATTGTCATAGATTAAACTACTAATTAAACAGGTATAAAGAATAATAAGTCTTGTGATATATAATTTTATCAATTATGTATAAGGGGCCATACTTGCTTAATTAGGTAACATTTACAGTGTAGAACTGTTACTTGTACACAAGTGTTTTTACAGTTTGGTATTACTACTTTTACTTTAAAGGACTAGTATGTAGAAATTGGGATTTATGGAAAATAATATTCATAATTATGTTTTCATTAGTGTATGATCACCTGAAACTAAGAATTGTTGTTGTTACATGGGGAGCCGGTCCTTTTTAACAAAGTTGGCCATGTTGCACCACCATGTTTCTATAGTAGCCCAGAAGGGACAAACCAAACACCGGTTCTGCATTTATTGGCACATTACTGCCACTAACTGCTGACCAGTGAAACAGTGTGAGACCAGGACAGTATATTATGTCGCCTGCATGAACACGTGTACATGTGTGCACAATCATGCACATGATAATTTAAAACATGGTGATTTACTATTTTGGAATAAAGTGACACTACATGTAATTTAGTATCTCAAGATTTAAGTTAAAAATAGTTAAAAACGGACCCATTTATGTCCTATTTCTTTCTACTGATTCTTTATTTGAAAGCTGAAGTATTTCTGCTGTATTTGCTCTCTTCTTCAGACTGGCAAGATGCAGTATTTTCAAGTGCACATGCTGCACTGGCTACAGCCAATTTTAAAAGAAATTTAAGATACAAAAGCATCAAATGAATAAAAGCATTGAATCAACTGCCTGCTTGAATCTAATATGCTGTAATTCAGCCAATGCGCTGCTAATATGTACTTACTGCACAAGACAGAAAGCCTTTTTGGAGATGCTGGGGGTTAGTTCTCGTAATAGTCCGGTTTTCAATACGACCACTGCAGTTCCCCACAGCGAATCAGCAATAGTTGCTTAGGAACCACTTCCCTCTCCCATGGAGCCCCTTCACAGGAGCTCTCTGCACAGCCGCAATTTATTCTGCTCTCCTAAACCCTGGAGGGTTTAATGTTCTCTGTGCTGTTTGCCTCGTCCTATTTTAACTTTTGTTTCCTGGAGATTATTAGCATCATTTAGCTAGCAGTTGTTTACTTCCATCACGGGAGATCCAGATGGGTCCTCTGTAGGGGATTAAGATTACAGGTAGCAATAGCTGCGTGTTATAATCCAATTAATGCATGTTGTAAGATCACATGTGTGCACTCTCTGCATGTATCATCTCATGATGGAGCCTTTTGTGGCATCAGATCACTCACACTGACTTACATTGTCTGTATTATCGTGTTAGAACTCAGTTTTATCCAGTTATGGCTGCATTGCCCGAATGCAGGACGTTAGATCACAGTTTAGCAGATGCTGCATGTGCTTGTTGTCACAGTCCACCAGGTGTAATGGTGATATCACAGCAGAAGATGTTTTCACAGACCATTGAATTCTTGTTCACTTGAGTAGCTCTGTGCTCACTTTGACACATTGTGCCAGCTGTGTCAGATTGGTTTATGCTTTCAAAAGATCATCCTGACCAAATCTCACATGTAAGAATTTAAGTGGATGAAAGCTACTGCACTTCCAGTGACTGCATGTGACTTTTAAAGTGGCAAGTTTGTTTTGTGATGAGATTTAATTAATGATATGATACAAAAGCAAATTTCATTTTTTTGATTTTCTTATTCAAATAGTCAACATATTTAGTTTCGGCTAAATGTATCCATCCATCAAATAAAGATGCAAACAGGTGACTCCTTATTATTCTTCAATGTGTCATATATATATATATATATATATATATATATATATATATATATATTCTAAGAGAATTATGTATTAAATGTCATTACACATAAGGTAAAGCTACTGCAAACAAAGTGAATATTAGAATATTTTCAGCAATTACATGAAACATGAATTTATTTCACACACTTTGAAAAGTGTCTGATGGTGAACTGAACTGTAGAGCTGAGATTTCAGTCTTAGCAGAAGTCCAGTATTAAATCCTCCTTTAGTTCTAGTTTTGGTCTCAACCAGCTGCTGAGTCAAGCTCTGTAGCTGCTGAATGCTCCACAACGTTCTCCAGCCAGTCACTAACTTTATCTGCAGTTTGGTGCTGCAGAGTCAGGTTATAATTATCTGTGGGGTCATCACTATTAGAGACCCCACGTATCACACATTATTACGTCATTAAATAATTTAATCCATTGTTATCATAAAGTATTCATTATAAGTGCTTTAAGGACATGCAGTGCAGTCAATATGGAAGAACCCTATTAAATTGTAATAGATTGTAGTTGTTGTTGTCCATGCAGTGATATTTCCAAGTGTTCAAAGTATAAAACGAACATACTGTAGCGTTAGAAGTGGACCAGATGACTGGGTTACTGTGGTACTGCATTTGATACAAATATTCAAAAACTTTTAAAAGTCACGAGTAGTTCAGTTGAAATCATTTCCTATTGATTGTTGCTGAAGTGATTCATTCTGTTTCTTTATTTTAGCAGACGGATGTAGTTGAATCAGCATAATTCATAATTAATGGATCCATGCGATGAATGAATCATTACACACCTATTGATCGTAATTAATTTGATCAATATTTAATGACTGACAAGAAAATGGTCTCATGTAGGAGCAAAGAGCAGGAAAAAGATATAAAAACAAGTTCATGTTTAAAGGTTTCATCTTGTAAAAGACAAGTCTATTAAACAAACAGAGTCACATTTATAACTAGTTAGACTGATTACTCCTTTCTTTCCAATAACACATCAGGTGCAAACAATTAACTACTGATTTATTAATGAACGTATAATCAATATTTCCAATTTAATGAGTTTGGGTAGTATTGTATTACATGGATGCAGATTTAATCATTTTTTTATCACCTAGCTGTTACTTTGTAATTAGGATGCTGTTTCTCACTAGTTTATCAAGCTGTTGTAAATGAGTGTTTGTTTATATTTGAAATGCCATTTTGATTAAATAAAAGTGTAGAAATGAAAGATTATTTCACAACTTTGCAGCTTTTACATTGAACTTGTGATTATTTACCAAAAGCACTATTATTTGTGTTTGCTGAATACAATTGACTGCAAAAATAACATCAGTCAAACGTTGTTTGTCACGTCAGTTCCTGCACAAAAAATACCCTCAATCTTCTTTTCTCTTCTGTTTTATGTGAAAAAAATATCTATTGCAGTTTAATTAGCATTCAATGTGAATGACTGCTTACATTACTAATGACTAACTATGAGCACAAAGGATGAAATATTATGGTAGCTAATTCAATATTAATTTATTATTGGTATTCTTAATCACTAATAAATCATCAGGTAATTGATCATGATGCTACAACTGTCTAGAAAAAACAAAAATCAGACAGATAAGGATGTATTAGACTGTATGAGCACGACCAGTCGACCGTGGCAAGCAAAGTTTCTCATACTGAGCAGAATTGTGCCCATAATAACTCCACAGAATAATAAGAGCATAATAAGTGAAGCATATCTTCTGACCCATATAGAGAATTTCCTTTCCCTCTGCACCAAACAAAGCTTCTGGGGCCTTGTGGCTAATCACTGCCCTTTACCTGTTCTCATTCATCTAGAGGAGTCAATTGGTCTGCTTCTGCAGGGTGCAGAGGTAATTACGATTTGGCTATGTCTTGCATGTGGCTCTATTGTCTGACTCTTTGGCACACACGCTGGGATATTGGGGACTTGAAGCTCAAAGCTCATTCAGGAGAGTTCCACTTTGACTACACTACTCAATGTTCCTCCAGAGAGCTCTGCTACAAACTAAACAAAGCTCAGCCAAGATGAGTCAAGATCATCACAGTGAAAAATACCTGCACCTATTTTTACCTTTCACTCAGACTGCTTTATTTGTTGAAATACCATTTTCAATGCATCCTAAGAAGCAGAATATTTTCTCTTTCATTGCTTCTGTTCCATTTATGGGTGATTGAAAAAGTTGCAAAGCAAGAGGAACAATTTCACAATATTGCTGTCTAGATAATTTTCACAGATCTGCTTCTCTTCAAACTCAGAATTGTATTAATATTTAATCGCATTATAAATTGGATGAGGAATACAATTATGTAAGTAAATACACCTGTCCCATCAAGCAAGAAATTGAGAAAATCCCCCAGCAAGTGGCTTTACTTTCAAGGTAAGATTTGGGAAATGAATGAATAAACTTGGGGAAGATTTGCAGTGCCATAATCCACATTCCTATTCATCTGGTTCCTCAGTATGTCAAACAAACTACTGGGAGATGGTGCATAGTTATCCCTCTAACTCCTGTTGGAGGTTATAGTCCTCCACTTTAATATCAGGTATGGACAGGTGGAACAATTATATGTACAATAAAATAACCACATTTTACAATTTCATTTCTTTATTTATTGCTCAGAGATGAACTTCCGAATTATAGATAGATTGATTATATATATATAGATACATACATATTTAATTGTGTAAAATGTTTAAAACTTACAGCAAGTGTGAAGCAGGGAGAGGGTATTGTTGTGAAAGGAGGGAGAGATTTAGAGAATTTGCACCTCAAAGTAGATATAATCTATATTATTATATTAAGAGTGGATCACATGGTGCTGTTGGTGCTGAATTAAAATCCAACTGGGCCTGTAAATTTAATCACTCTCAAAAAAAGATTCTAGTAGTGTTGTTTTTTAAACTTAGTATCTATGGTGATTTATTCCACATGACTAATTAATGGACTGTTTACAAGGAAAAAAAAACCTCTGACAGCTCTGTGATGAAGGCAAAACAGCCAAGAAAATAAAAAACATATTTGGTGAAGTGAATCAAGCGTGGTGCAGGAGATTTGAGTGATGTATTTTCATTTTGATGGACTCAAACTTGATAATTAAAAATAAATACTAAAAAAGATAAATGACCTGAGCTGAAGCTACATACTGACATACTGTATATATTGTGACAAGCGTTAAGAGCATTTCATCCGTGAGTGTTGCTACTTTCCAGAGTATTTTGCACGTAGTATATCAGCAGGACATGTCAGGCTTTCGCTACAGTCTGCCGAAGAGCCGAGTGACTCCTGGGAAACAGAGCTGTGTAAACTTCCTGTGCAGAGGAACACTTCCTTCCCACCACCACTGAAGCATGAGGAGGATCCTGAAAAGATGACGGACAGAGGCTCTCAGATCTTTCGGCTAGACCAAGTCGAGATCCGTGACTGCCTCCTCATGATGAGCCCATTCCTGCCCACCTCCGCTTCCCCTGTAATGAAAGACTGTGGTGGTGTAGCTGCATCGAGGCAGCAGGCGGATAATCAAATCACACAGGATTATGTGTCACATTTGACCTGTATAGACCTAGTTTTTGCACTCAAAAGTAGGATTCAATCAGTTTTTTTTTGTTTGCTTGTGTGTGTGACAGAAAGAGAGAGAGGGACAAATAAATTCTCAGTCCTGCTCAATTTTGCTGTTTTATTTTTTTGTATTTCTGTCACTCTTCCACATATTCTTTCTGCATCTTTTTCTCTTTCTTTAGCTCTGACAGTTTCCCTTCATGTGGGAAGGGACTGTTAATGAATGTGGATGTGCATGTGGGAAATGAGTGGGTTTTCACTACAGCTTCCTCTTTGAGTGACAGAAGCTCGACAAGGCTTTAGAGGCAGGCTTAAGAGTTAAAAAAAAAAAAGCAAACAAGGAACAGCTTTTTTCCAGATGGCCACTGCAAAATAGAGCAATATATACTCGGCAAGTTTGGGAAGGCAGCGCCTGCCTGAAGTGCTACAAGTCATTTTGAGCAGAACTGCTGTTGTCTGATGGAAAACTGTTCTATTTATATAAAAAAACAAAACTCACAGGATCCAGCTTGGTCTGTTGGATTTGTAATGGGCCTTGCTGTTGGTCACAGCGCTCAGTCTGTGTTTGCAAAAGTGACAAATACAAAAGAGGAAAATTCCTATCAAAGCTATCGGGCCTGAAGCATGAAGAGGATAGAGTAAATGTTTATTTTGCGATTCTTCCTGGTTTACTATGGCTGCTCCCATCAACCTCTGCTCTAATCTGTGAGTATCTGGTATGCACTCCAAAGTAAATTGCTGTTTATTCTATTCTGTGATTGTCAAAGCCCCCGCCTGGTGCTGAATGCTATCAGGGGAATGAGGGTCCCAGGATGCTTGACTCTGCTGCTGACACAACACTATTCCTGAAAGACGCCTGATTTACCCAAGCAAAATGTCACAGTAATTGTGAAGATTTATATCAATGGGAAACAGCTGACGAGGTCCCACAGCTATCAGATCTGACAGACCTAATATGTGCTCAAATGTTGCCCGCCACACTAAAAGCTTGCAGGTTGACCAATTTTACCCGGAATGTTCCACCTCAGGTGGTATTGACCGAGCCGTCGTTTTTCACTACTGGTAATCGAGTGTGAAGTGGAACTTGTAGGTTGTGAAATTGTGCTTTTAATAAACTGGAATCACTTTAAAACATTTTATCAAAGTATTTAGCTTTTGCTTTGTATGCCATCTGAGATGATATGAAAAAAAACAGACTGACAGGTGGTTTGAATAAATGGGCTAAACATAGGTGTGCTTAGAAACTGTATCCTTTGCTCCCTGTCAAGATAAAATTAAACATGCATCATGTGTTTTTCATGTCTTGAAGCAGGAGAACAGGTAATATGCTATAATAAAGATACTGTCAGTGGAGAATGTGAACAAAGCGCTGTGGTTGATAATGATAGAGATATGATGATTAACTTCATACAGTGGGTGACACATACACCACAATAAGGTACAAAGAACACATGGTGTACATGGAGAATAGTCAGATAATGATACTTGAGAACAAACTGAGATACTGTGTAAGTGAAACATTATATAATGGTTGGTCCCTTGATATGTGTCAGTCAACAGAGTGACCACTTTCTTAATGAGTTCACTCTCAACTAGCTGACAAGCAGCGCAAAAAAAAATAACCGTTCTATGACTTAAATATCAGGTACTATCTTAAGAAGGGTAAATGGTCCTTCATTCATCCATTCATTCAACCTTTAACAGCACAGAGGTCCACTGAGAGCAGTTTACCCTCTTTTGCTTTTGGGCACCGTAAACAGGGCAATAAAACCAAAAGCAACAATACAGCAGTAAGACAAACATTAATCCTCACAAAACTGCAGATAAAAGATAAGGATAAAATGGTGAAAGGGTATGAAAAAGAAGTCAAACCAGCATTAAGTTAAATTTGAACACAGCAATATGGGATATGGCCGATAGTTAACTTTAATGATCTGCAATTCACTTGGATGTAAAAAAAAAAAAAAAAAAATCTGCCAAAGAACTCAGGTGCTCCAACTTCCTACTGTTGTTTTATTCCATCTGAACAGAGCAAAGATTTGCTTACATCTAACTTCATTACTCCCAGATGATCTGACCAATATTTACCTTTCATAGGGTGATTAAAAATGTGAACTGGTATATAATATAATAATAAAATGTAATAATAAAAACGTAATTAAGAAGAGACTTTGAGATACTAACATATAATTATTGACTGGTCCTCAGTTCAGAGTTATTTGGGGACTTTTCACTAAGTTCTGATTTGACTTTTCTTTACTTGCTCCTCAGTAACTACTCTGTGCTTTGCTCACCTTATTGTAAATCATTACAGTAAATTTCAAAGTTTGCTCACCAGTTAAATCTAGGATTCATATTTATTGGTCTCTTAAGTCACTAGCTGGGAGACATTTCCTGTTTTGAAGTGTTTCATTGAGTGTTCCCTCACAACAGGCATGGGTTTTCTTTGAACTTAGAAATGTTTGTTCTTTTAGTTTGATCCATGTGGGAGGGTGGCGCATTTGAACTTCAGTCGCACCAAATAATTATACCTATACACCTATACCTAAAGGACAATCTAAAATTAGCATGTTGTGCTCCCAAGAATGAGACTGTAATGGGAAAATAAGAGATAACCAGAATCAACTCTTTGAAAAGCTCAATATTACGGAAAAATCAGACCAGTATCCTACAAATCACATCTATATTGGACGGTTATGCAGCTCACGATTTATGTTCAGTGGCAGTGGAGGAAGTAGTGTGTCCTTTATGTAGTCAGGCAGAATGTAAAGGTTGGTTTGTGGTCTAATTAATGTGCTTATGGTGAGAACTGCTGTCCAACCACAACATCAAAAGCGTTTATAGGCATCCTGATCTGAATGGCTACACTGGAAAGTGGAAAAAGCCAGCTGTCATGGAGAGAGGGGAGATGTGACGTTGTTGAAATATGGGGATAACGGTGCAACGTTCACAGTCTGTCCAGGAAGACATTCATATTGTTGCACTCCATTCTTCACATCAAAAGTCCCACAAATAGTTGAGTAACAAATGAAAAAAGAGAGATAAAGGCAGAAGTTGAATCCTTGGCTTGTCTCTCACCTCCTCACAATTAAAGACAATCACAACATGAAGTGGATGTGAATGTCTGAAATTACTGAAATGTTTAGACACAGAATTCCCCTAAAGAAGGAAAAGGTTCGGGGATTCCAACAAGAACTCCAGACAGGCTATAAAGCTAAACTTAGGGGTGTGACGGTCAGGATAGTGAATGTGTGTGTAGCGTGGGAGACCTACACTGCAAAAGGTGAGAATATAAAACTGTTGGTACTGGACATAAAAAACTGTTGGTATTGAATGTAATCCAGGGTGTTGGAGAATTGTCCGATGCCGATCTTCTCTTCTCAGAGCAGGGTTGGAAAATAAAACCTAGCTGGTGCATTTTTAGCTCAATCATTATGTGCCTGTATTAACACCTGAAAAGGTAATTTAAAGATTTAAACAGCAGGGCATCATGATGTGTTATACCAGCACTACATCCTGGGTCTGACTCCTTCCCATGACCTTCATCATAGTATGTCATCATCATATTCTTTCTCTCATCATAGTCTTTTGGGTGTCGGACTTCAACAACTCCCAGTTCAGATGACTCATAGTACAGACTGCAGTGTGGTGTATAATACTCTCCTCTTTTGAGCTGAATGTACAGAAGCTGGAAACAAACCTTGACTTACAGACTGGCAAAGTTACTAAAAAGCTAAAACTTGTTTACAAGTCATGGGTTGACCAAAACCGATGAATATCAACCTAAACAAACCGAACAAAAATGAATAATGTTAACTTTTCCAACACAGCTCTGACCAAAGGGAAAAGGGAACTGCAGGTGTGATCACACCTTCCCTGAGTCACAGTGACATTTCCAAAAACTATTAATGGCACTGTGTACTATATGTATGAGGGAAATAACTGAGAAGCATTGGATGGCATTATTAAGCTTGCCAAGAGCTGTATAAAGTTCTGAGGGTGTCATTATTTGAAGAGCTCCAGTTTCCTCATTTGTTATTTAACCCCTCCCATGTGGGTCTGTGAAACTGGTTCAGGGCTAATTGCATTCAAAACAAGACTAGGACAAAACCTCCCATACAACTGGACTGTGCCGTGGACTATTTAGATTCAGCCTGTTTTAGCCCTTTATCTGTTCACTCCTCTCCTACTAGAGTATTTCAATCAGTTTAGCATTGTGTTTGTTCCTTGCACAGTCCACTTTAGCTGCCAAAATACTCTGGAGAGGTAAAATTCAGTCATATTCAATCAAGGTAACCATCTCATCTTTCACCTCTCTCCAAAAGGTTTCTATCTCTGCTCATTTACAAACCATCTGTGCATATGTGCCAATTCCTGAATTGCATTTGAGACATTTAGGAGACCTTGGACCAAGCCTGCCTCTCAATGATGGTATGTAATGAAGCCTGTGTAATATTTGAAACCTTGTCTCTCTATCAGTATTACAATTTAGAATAATAAATGTGTCTAAAACTGATGCTTAAATATTTTCTTTTATCTATATCGATGTGCCACTGCTTTCAGGGGTGTCAGTAGAATAATTAAAGATTAAACCAAAGGTTTTATCAACGTTAGAAACCTTTTTGGTATGGGCTGTTTAAAACCTGCTTCCAAGAAAATAACATTTGGAGCCCGTATGTTTTTTGGTAGGTAATGTCCTATTTGTAAATAGCAGAAAATATGAGCCTGTTGTGAAGAATATTTACTCTTCAAGACTTTGAATGACTCCACTGTTTCTTCTTCACAGAGTCTGATAAGCTGGTCCAGACCCTTTTCCTGTTAGAGCCTAAACACTAAATCCTAGCATGAGGGGGGGAATCTGGATTTCTCCATATGGGAGCCAGAAGTGAAAAATGATTTTTAACTTTGAAACAGACTTTATTCTATGTAAATAGCGTTTTCAGAAAAATAAAGTTATTTGTATAAAGGGGCAGTCCTGTGGTGTCAGTAGACCAATAACCCTTTTTACCATGCCAAATGAATCCTGTAAAAAATTTATATAGATTTATAAAAACACTGTTGAGAGTTTCTAACACCTGTATTGGGCACAACAACCTAAGTAGTATTCTCATTTTGAGCACATGTATCCTGTGTAACCAGGAAACCAGTTTGCTTCCCTACCTACGCAAGTCTTCTTTAATGTGTATTATAATTGGTTCAAGGTTAAACTTAACCTCTTTTCAAAAAGGACCACTTCCTATTCTAAGGTATGTTTTTTCCTAGCTAGCTGGAGCAGAGCCTGCCACAGCACCAGTGACCATGGCCTCTGTTTTTAATAAGTTCACCTTAAAACCTGACCTGAGTCCAGGTTGTTATTAACATTTGAGTAGACCTGGGACGGTAGTATCTATCTCAAGTCGAACACTTGAGTCTTTAGTGATCAACTTGATGTTATGTTTTCACTTTCCCCTTGAAAGGAGCTTTTATCGCAGACACAGCAGCATGATCAGACAGTTTTATAGCAGTTTGTGATGAGCTCCTCAGATGACATCCATATGGTTGTTAAAGTCCTCCTCCACTCCATAATGTGTTTAGCATATTTTGAGTTCTTTGGATATTGGAGCTTTACTCAGGCTGTTTTCCAACAAGTCCTCCAAACTAAACAAGGTTGCTTTTCCCTGCCCCTGGATATGACCCATAAGAGGGCAGCAGACGCAGGTGTATCAGACTCTCATCGTCATGGTAACAATGATAAAACCTGAAGGACTTTACCAGCAGCAGGTGTACCAGACCTTTCCAGTCATAGCAAGAATAATGAACACACAGTTAAAAGTGTGGAACAAGGTATGGCACAAAAATTTCTTGGTTAGGTTTCGTAAAAGATCGTGTTTCAGATTAAACTAAGTTTTTTATTTAGGTTCGAGGACCTTCATCATTGGTTACATTAATAAACGCACAGTTAAGGTCAGACAGGAAACAAACAGCCGCCTCCTGCATCTTTTGCTCCCATTGTACAGCCACAAGAGGTCATCTAACAATAAAACTTTTTTTCTTTTGAAACGTTGTATTGATATATTTTTTATTACCATTGTGTGTTCATAGCTTGTTTGTCTAGTTTGTCAAGGTGTGTAAGGCTTCAACTGATTCTAAATTAGGTGACTGCTTGTCAAAGGGGTTTCAAAACCTCAAGCCCCACACATAATCTGAAAATTGACTTTTAAATGAAGTAGGAGAGATCTCATGAGTAGCAGTTAAACTTATGAAATGATTAATATTTGTATAGGCAATGTGTGAGAAGGAGTAGTTGTCATTTTAAGAATTTAATAAATGTTTCCAAACCTCCAGGGATCTTTAAACTTATTTTCATCGGATTACAGCCTTTGCTGCATCTCTCTTTTAGTTTTGTATGTGCACAAGTGCAAATTCTCTTCATTTTATAAGGTTGATACTTTAGTTATGCTGCTATTCATCATTTCAGCTTTTGTTTTTGTGCTTTCCTGTTTGTTGTCAAGTGTGAAGCCTGAATGTCTGAGGAACAAAAGCAGTACAAAGGTACTTAAACTCCTTTTGATACTTCAGAAAATAGGAGTGAAAAGATCAGTATCTGCAGTATAATTTTGTTTCTTTTCTTTTTTTTTTCCACCTGCAAACTTTATGTCCCCTGAACAACAACCTTTTGAAAGTTGTGAACCACTACAGTATTTTCATCCTTGCATAGTATGTAATTTATTCAACAGAGGGTTTGTCTTTCAGTCTGAATCCATTCGTGGCTTTCCACCTTTGAAATGGGAGCAGGCAGGCAGGAGAGACATCTGCTTTGCTTTTAATGGGTATCACAAATGTTTCAGTAATTCCACTCCATCTGAAACTTCCCTCCCCTTCAGCACACTCCCAAATTGCAGCTATGGAATGACTCCTTGCCTTGCAGAGCACTGGTATTTTCCCCAGCTAAGAGGATCGGAAAGATTCCTCCTGAGTGCTTGCATCATGGAGGCTAGCAGTCAATCCAGCAGTCAGCAGATTCTATGGAAAGATGTGAGTCCATTTTTTTCATTTTTGTGTGTGATTTATTGCACTTAAATTAACTGCACAAACAGTTCAAAATAAAATCCACAATTTATTGTCTTTATAATTTCTATTATAATACCAATTTTAGTCACTGCAGAGAACAGCTTAATAAATGCAGTGTAGGTGGCAGCAGTAGTGGTTTTAAAGGTGAAAAATAAATCCTGTGATAACTAAGTGCAAGCTTAAGTAAAATATGTCAGAAGTCTATCTTTTTTTGAAATCAGAAATGAGTGCCATTTGGTCTCTTGCTGACTGAATTTTAGCAGAACAGTAATTTTTCCATCTAATTCCTTTTGGCTTTTCACCTCAGCTGCCCTCCTTTATTTCCACTTTTATATTCAGTCTCACCTGCACCATTGTATTTGCTTTATATCTTTATATCCTTGCTTTTCACACTCAAGCAGCATTCAAATATACACCAAGAGTTGTCTTTATTTGAGCCTTTATTATTGAAGAGAGGGAGAGGTGGGATTTTTGACTCTGAAATCCTTCTTGTTCTTTCTCTCATATTTTACTTGTTGCAGAACTCGCAAAAACAACAGAGCAATAGGGATAAATTCCTCCACAGCAATGTGTTATCTTTTTATATGTGTATTAAAAAGTAATCTGTTTTACTGTCCATCAAAGTAAAGCAACTGTTCCAGCAGATACTTATTATAAATGCAGTGAATGCTATGGATGGAGGGTTAGTATAGGAGTGGAGTATGATTAAGAAATCACCTGTGGTTTCTTCTTTCTGAAGGGTTTTGCAGGAATTTAAATGTCTATAAGAGTGCACCCTGGTGTGATAAACTACAGCCTCTGCTTGTTGGTTATGCTTCTATTTTTTTCTGCTGTTTTCTCAAAAAAGTGCTTCTTCCTTGCATGATTACAGCAGGGGGCTCCAGGCACTCTTCCTCACAAAGCTCAGGGCGAATTGCCAGACTGATTCTGAACTCCTAAACCTTTTAACACTAGTTCTTGGGTGCTGCACACTCAGACTGCTCACTGTGGCTCCATCCGTGCCTTTGCTCCTGTCTGTCTCTCAATCCCACCTCCTTCCTCTGAGTATTCGATATTCAAAGCACAGGCAGAGAGAGGTTTGTCCTCTACTTAAGTTTCCACTGCTTATGCAACCTGCCACAGGAGAGCAGAGGATTTCAGCCACCTTTTTTTTTTCCCTCCTCTTCAGTCTTAGAAATTTACAATGTAAGGAATTTCTGGCTCTGATTGTGGCCCTCTGTTTCTCATCATGCCTTACAGTACTTTGATGTGACTCAAGCTTCTGTGGCTACTGTCTCCTAATATGTCACATGCAGACTGGTGAGAACAGATTTCATTAATGGCAAAGATGTGGTTAAAATTTTTAGGTGGATATTTTGAACAACGAGTCTTCTGTTCATTCCCAACGTCATGCTGCTGATGCACTTACCAAACAGACATTCAATCCATATTCAAAAAGGACACAGTTTAAACCGGTGTACAGTGACTATATTAGTCATGCCACTGACATACTGCAATTTTAAAATATTAAAAAGGATATCAAGTATATTTTTCAAGAGTATTTTGGATAAATATTTTAAGTTTAGTTAAGTCCAAAGGTCACAAAAATATTATTCAAAAATAATTTCTACATATTACACAAAGAAGTGAGCATGTTGAAGTGCTCTTCAGTCTAGTGCAGTTAAACTAGGCTGCTTTATCATTTTAAAAGAAACAAAGATAAGCAACATCAATTTTGCTAACTGAAGTTGGTCCAGTTTTTTTTTTTTTTTTTTTTTTTTTAACATATCTGCTCTTCTGTTGTCCTCTGAGACCTTCAAAAGTGGCCCAGTGTGAATAAGAAGCTTTCATTTTCTCCCTGCTGGAGCCCTGGTGGAACAAAAGGCTGTCTTTATTAATTTGTGGCCCTAAGCTTGGGGAATTGACTACAGCAGGCAGAGTTTTAATTTGAGGAAAAGTTTAATAAATGTAACCTTTCTGTAACACTTGTAGCAGTCTGTTCCTGCGCCTGGTGTGGGGATGGTTATATTTTTGTCAGTGGATAAATTTTGCCAGATCAAATGGCAGCTCTTTGGATAAAATGCAACGCTGATGATAGGGGGCACTGAAAAGAAGAAAATCTAAATTTAGATAGATATGAAGAAATGATTAAATAAAGGACTATTTTTATATTTTAAAAAAAATATATGCTTTAAGTGATGAACCTACAGAGAATTATCTCCTTAATCTGCAACTCGCCTCAGGTTTTCACAGCTTTATCCTCAACTCGTCATTTTGCTTCTGTCCCTAACTTCACTATTTCGGTAAAAAATAAAAATAAAAAAATATAAAAACCCACTACTACCTGCCCACACTACCTGCTCAGAACCAAACAGCAAACAGACCCAGTTAGAGATAAATAAGCATTTAGCAGTTAAAGAGCCAGATATCTCCCTCAGGAGTTGGTATGAACCAAATACAGAGATAAAAGAAAGTGAATATTTAGTGAATGTTCATCCACTGCCCCTAATTGGCCAAAAAAAATCAATTATCACAGGCTTAAGCTTTTTGCCGAGAGTTACATGAGACTATCAACGCCACACTCACATCTGAGGGAAACAGTTGGAATAGCTTAGTTAAAAGATTTAAGACCCAGCTAACCCGATTCTGCCCAAAATCTGCCTAGCAGCACCTCTAAAGCTCACTTATTACCACATCATGTATTATTTGTCTAATCCATACAAAAAAAATGATGTAAAAATGACGAACTACCTCACATAACCTACCTTACCGTGACCTTTGAGATTTCAGGAAATGTGCTTGACCAAAGTTAGTTGACAGGATTGATACAACTGACCTACCTGCTAAGTGTGACACTACAGCCAGTTAGCTTAGCTTAGCATTAAGACTGGAAACAGAGAGATAGAGTTAGCCCGGCTCCGTCTGAAGGTAACAGAATCTGCCTGCCAGCACCTGTAAACCTCAAGTGCTGATTTGCGATCTTGCTTTGCAGTCTTTGTGCTAGGCTTAGTTAGCGGCTCCTGCTAACTCCTCATATTACTGGCATGTAAGTGCTACCAATGGTCTCATCTAGCTCTTGACAAGAAACCAATAATGGTTTTGCAATGTGTAAAGTAAGTGTGTTTTTATTTTGTACCTCTATTGTTTGCAGGTCGAGGTGGTAAAGGAGAAAAAGGCCAAGTATCACACCTACCAGCGAGTGGCACTGGTTCTGGCTCTGGTCTTCCTTGTTCTGTCTCTCTGTGTTTTCAGCCTGAGGTATCTGTGGAGCCCCAGTCTGGGGAAGGTAGGCCTGTTTTTTATCACCTGTTTGCTAGTAATCAGACTTATTGCCACTGTCTGTGAAGGAGTAGTCTAGATGAGAGACAGATGAAAGACACGCTGGGTTTCCACATCAACAAATCATACAGGTTACATCAAAGGAAGAAAAAATGCACGAGTGAGGAAAATGGATGGCCACACAAAGAGCCAGAGGCAGTCTCTGCAGTCTGTATTGTATTCTACCAGATTAAAAGATGTGTGGGCCATGGAAGAGACAGCTGTGTTTTGCTCTGCTCATGTTTTGGCTGTCAGATCTGTAATTTCACGAATTCTTGGACCAAACCACAAACCACTTTTTACTGCTGCAAAATGTTGGCTTGCTGCATTTGTCTACTTTCTGCTTACATTGTAAACATCTTCTCACAATGATGTGTCCTGATAACTCAAAGCTGACCCTAATTGCTGTTGACCAGAGTGGCTGCAGCAGGACTGAAACCTCTTGGCAATGTAATTGGGATAAACTCTTGTCCTGGCAATTCATCTTGTAAAATCCAATTCAATCACATTTGATGGAGAACATTTTCACTACTTCCTTTCCCTTGATTTTCCCAAGAGGCCAAAAAAGCTAATTTTCCCCGAGCTGGAGGGAAAAGTACATCAATAATTTCACATTCAGAAATTGGATGCTGTATACGTTCTGGGCACAGTTTCCAATGAGAGAGAATAAAGTGATGGTTAAACACGAGCACATATATTTCAAACCTGAACGTATAAGTCTGCTTTGTCTATATTGTTAACGCCTGAGGTGAACAGAGGGAAATATACTGTGAAGCATGGAGCTTGCTGTTATTACCAAAATCTTTGTTACAGCTTACAAACATTAACTCAGAACACCCTCTGCCACTGTTCTTCTTTTCTTTCTTCTTCCATTAAGATACAAATTTCAGTCGCCAACAGTCACTTCTAAGCTCCTGTTAACCAAGGTTCATCCGCACTTCCTGTGTAGATGGTATTGTCCACGTTCTCTCCCTTCAATATGAATCACCTTTGAGCCATCTCCTTTGTCCTTGTTAAATATTTCATACCGGAGGTAGAGCAGTCATTATTTCCACTTTAATAAGCTGTGATCATTCTCACGTGGCACAAAATGTGTTGATGGCAGAGGTTGCCCAGGCGATGAATATCAAACCTGCAGACCCTGGGTTTTGCTTTAATGGGGTCTTGAGGGGGAGGCTCATTCTCGGGCCCCCACATCAGCGAGCGAGATGGAGCCACTTCAAAGGAGTATCACCTGTCAGTCAGATGGGAAGGAAGCTCCCACAGACACAGTAGGACAGTAAAACTCAGGTATGTATTCTCAGCAAAACTCTCCAGGGGCTTCTCTGCAGGTGGAGAAATGGGTTGATACAGTCGATGGATAGATGGAGGGATGGATTAATTCTCCTGCATTAATGTGGCAGCCAGCATCTTGTTTGGTGAACGGGTGTTAGGTGCACTGCAGCAAGACACTTCTTGACTCACCAGCTAATCCTGAGCAGCGTCTGGCACCTACATGTATAGACTCTGGGCAGCAGAGCACAGCAACTGAAGCCAAGGGAAGTGTACATAATTTATTTCAGGAAACAGTTGTGTGTGGGGGGTTGTTTTTTATTGGAGCACAAAGCTTAGGATTTTGGTGACTACTAAAATTCAACTCAAGTATAGTGCTTTTGTCAGAGTCATCAAACATAAGGAACATATCAGTCTTGATACAAGAGACGTACACACAGTATGTTCTCCATGGTTCAGTTATGTCCCCAGCTCCAGGCTGCTCAGACACATCAAAGATCAAATCAAGATTAACTGCAGAGCCAATGTATGTGTGGTCCTTATGTAAACATTGTGTATCTTACAGACCAGAGGAGGAAGGAATACTGAGATCTTTCACTGAGGTAAAAGTCGTAGCACCAAAGTCTAGAAATGCTGTGGTATGATAAAAAGTCATGCTTTCAATTTTAAACCAGTAAAAGTACAAAATGATTACCGTCAAAAAATAGTTACAGCACGAAAAGTAGAAATGTTCATTATGCAGAACTCAGAATAGCACATATTATATTAAGTATCAATAATTATTGATTAATTAATATTCATATTGCGTAAATACTGCAGCTGGTAAAAGTGAAATTCATTTCAGTTACTTCATACACTACATACCGCTGGGTAGTGTGCTGCTTTAAACCAGTAATAATAATGTAACCTTATTCTAGCAAATTTATAAAACCATTTGAATTCTATTAAACAAGTTGAAGTTATGACCACAACAGCAGAATTTTTCACATGCTTTAAGAAAATAAGACTTTTAGGACTGAATAACAGACAAAAATGACTTGGTAAGATGAAGATTTGCTAATCTACAAAGTAAACCCAGCAATCAGATAAATCTGGTCAAAAGTACAATATTTCTCTCTGAAATGAAGCAGATTAGAAGTATAGAGCAGCAGGAAAAACATATTAAAGTGGTAATCACTGAAAAGGTAAAGCTTTGAAAGTCTGCAGGAACAGATTCAGAAGTGAAAACCAAGTTTGGAGATAAAATTCCTAACGTGGTCTCTTCTCAGTTTGAAATCATACAGTTTCCTCCAGCTGCTTTGACAGATTCTGAGCACCGGAGAATATGAGAGGTGCATACCGGCTGTTAGACTCAAATCTTTTTCACAGTTAAAGGCAAATGAAAAAGGAGGTGGAGCGCACTAGGAGGTAGTTTAACGTTACTTAGAAGGTGGCGCTGAACAGTTTGACACTTTGCTTCCAGGTTTAACACAATGGATTCCCTGCATTCAGTTGGACTTTTCATGACAAGGATACAAACCAAAACTGACAAATCTGAGAATCAACAGCTTTGAAATCTAATTACCAAAATCATTGATTAAAAAATTAGTTCTGCTCTTAAAACTCAGTTCTTGTATTTGCTGAAAAATCCACTACGTGCTTCAATTAGTTTTGTGCTCAATCAATAGTTAAACTTATGTACTGCCGTTACAAACAATTACTAAAAGCTGTCAGTCAACAATGACGCCAACACACACACACACTCACATTACAGACTTACATTATATCACATATTAGAGAGACCTTTGACCTCAGCTTTCTAATTAGAGGTCAAAACCACAGCACAAATTCAGCCACCGACCCTTCTCATCCACTCTCACAGATCACCAAAGCAACGTGACCTCACGCCCCCGGAGTTGTATAAATAACCACAGAAAGGTAATTTGCTCTGTGCATTGTATTTCAATATGACATGATACCCGCTCGGGATCTTCTTTTAATTACCTGCAAACATATGTTGTTACAGAGGCCTGGGGAAAATACTTTGCAATCATTTTCACTGCCTGTGTGTGTGTGTTTGTGTTTGTGTGTGTGTGTTTGTGAGGGCGTTGTTGCGCTTGTATGCATGTGATTGTGTATGCATCAGTGTGCTTTGTGTGTTTCGGTGTGTAGATTAGGTGCCCCTGCGTTCTCTTTTGGCTTACGGCAAATTTCTGTTTACTATGTGCTCATTATTGTTCTGGGCCACAAGTCTCACTGGGGGATTTCGCCTCCTTGTAAATTAATCCTCTGTTATTACCAGTTTACATCAGCAACTCCATGAAAATGGAATCTGGCTGGTGAATCCAACGGAAAAGTGAGAATAATTTGCCATGACGAAATTATTTTCAAAAATTATTTCAGCAGAAAAAATTAAGTCTGCAGTCTGCTGTGTGTAATGTTTGTAGAGTACAGCATCCAAAATCTAAATTTTCATATCATTAGATTTGATGTATTTGGAGCCATTTTTAATTCATGAGCCACTTTGAGCGAGATTATCTGCAGACCAGCAGCCAGGCACACAGTAATTGTGAACCTGTAAACACTGTAAACCGGTTTTTCTGGGGGTACCTTGAATAGCTCACAGGTGCTGTTGGGCTGTGTGGCAAAACTGCCTGAGAAATACATGAATGTCATGCCTGAGGAAAGTGCTCCATTATTCAAGCTGAAATTGCATTGCTCACCTTGATGCCTTCCCCTCCTCAGTCCCAAGGTAGCTGCTGAGTTGTCGCTCCTGGTGGCCTCTTAAAAGGCCTCACTGTCAGGACCAGCTTCTTTAATGAACACTGCCGCGCCTGCTGCTTTTCCACTGGTCACAGGTGTATGGCTTTTCAAGGCCTGGTCCCCTTTGTTTATTTATTGCTCGTAGGCTGTGTATACCCAGCAGTCCTCTCCTTGTCGAGATGTCAACGTGCAACAGGGGAGGGAGAAACAAGATTTGATCATATGATCTGATCGTCCTGTTGTGCAGATGCTTTTTTTTTTTTTTTTCTTAGTTTGTCTCCAGGAATAAAACGTGACATGCTAACTTCTCCTCACACTGTTTGTTTACTCCGTCTTGTGTGGAGGAATTACAATTCTGGGAGGGGGGGGGGGGCAACAGGGCTTATCAAACAGCTGATTTGGCGGGACCTTTTCAGAGGCCCCTCAGTCTATAATCTTTGCTGATTTTACACGTCAGGCTCATTCATTCATTCATTAGCAGGCCGGTGTCCAGACGTGTTCCTCCCTGGTTGTAAAAGAAAGCCGCTGTGGGCCTGCTAAGATGATGCATTATTCTTTCTGCTCGGGGAACAGTCAGGAGGAGGGAGGGGATGCAGACTGGGAAAAACAAAAGGGAGCTGTTTTAGTGGAGTGCCTGAGGTAGGAAGACTTCATGGCGGTTGTGGCACATTGCCTTCTTTTGAGCCGGTGACTGCTACAGAGAGCGTGACAGCACTGCAAAGCCCACCGGGAGTTAGTTATTGTTCCATAAAGCATTTTAGTTTGTCTGTGATTTTCTTTTTAGAAGCTAGAACACATGGGTGTAGGACAGATCTGCATCTTAATTGCCAGTACTTCATTTTGCCAATCCACCAGCAGCTCATGTGCAGCATGTTGTATGTACAGTGTGGTGTTTAAACAGACACAAATGCTTGCCTTTTTTCTTTTTTTTTCCTTTGCAGACTCCATTTCTCTCTCCTCTCTGTCTCACCACTGTGACTGCCAAGTAGACTCCTCTGCTCTGTTGTACAATTTAGAATGTGATTGAGCTTTCACATCCACTTTCACTCTCCCAGTAAGTCTGCGGCGCTTATAGCCTCCACTTGCATTCACAGCCACGAAGCTGAAGCAAAGAAATGAACAGCAAACTGGAAATGCTCAGTTCATCTGTCCCTTCTCAAGACATTTGAGACTGCGGATCAAAAAATGTTGCTACCTTGTTGCTATATAGTCTGATGAATGATGAGTAAATCACTCCTGACAGTCTGCTCTGCTATATATCTATCAGCAATTAAAAAGTTACATTGACTTTTAGTGAGTTTGCCCCATTATTCACCTTGCTCAATATCTGAGTAGAGAAGCGGCATCTAAATCATCCTTGCAGCTTTCTGTCTGGCACTCAGTCTTACACTTCATGTTAAATAACCTCAGTTGATTATTCTTTTTCTAAATGTGAGAGAATGAGAACTCGTGGCAGCTCTAAAAGTTGGAATGTTAGCTAATTTTAATGACATGCATCTAGCCCTACCAGGCTTGTTAAGGCTTTTTTTTTAGGTTGGTGAAAAAAAAGAAAAAAAAATACATGAAAAATCAGCAAAAATAACACACTTATAAAAAAGGAGCTTTCATCCAGTGAAACGTCAAGTGCTTCCAAAGGAAGTGAGCAAAGTAAGGCAGACAGCTTTGTTTTTAGAGCTATAATGAACCTCATTAATGATGAGATATTGATTCCAGATGTCATGAATCCATAAGTGACAGAATCAAAAATGACATGCTGACATAATGGACAATGCAGCTAGTGGGTCCTTCTACTGTGATTTCATTCTGGTATCACCTTAGTTAAAAAATAAAAATAAAAAAAGGAAAAGGCAAGGACACGTCACTGAAGGAGGGGTACAGAAAAACACTACATTAACAAAGGGCTTTTATACCAAGGATGCCCTGTGGTTTCTTCTTGTAGACAAACACAGTTTGCAGTACACTGATATATTGCATGACTGCATAACACCCCACCCACAGTGGTGCGTGAGTTAGGTTTTTGTGCCTCATTTTGCCTGTACTCGCAGAACACAGGACACAAACAAAACAAAGACCCACTCACCAAAGTATCGCTCCATAGCACCAATAACGGTCAAAAACTTTCAACACTTGCAAACATGAAGTTTAATTGTGCACATGACCAGGGGGGTAATATGTGGAGTAAAACAAAATTTCAACAGACCTTTTCCACAGAGGACACTTTGACCTTATTATGTGCTGCATCCCATTATAATAAATGCTGGAGCTGGAGTCTTCATTTATGTTATGAGTGATTCTGTGGTTTTCCTGCTATGTCAGGTCAAAACGTCTGCTGTGAAAAAGACCTAAGAAGCAGATTCATTTGGCAGCGATTCACAGTTAAGTGTGTTGATTGATTCACAATCTCAACATGAATAACATGAAAGAAAACATTCCACCTTAAAAGTAGTTGCTAGGGGCCTTTGAGCCAAGACACCAAAGCAGTATTTTTGAACTATTGAACTCAATCCTGCAAAGTGTTCAATGATTTTCTTTTATTAAATAACTGATGAGCACTGATATTTTACAATTTTGAATGGACCAGCTCTTCACCCTGTGTTCGCAGTTTTTAAGTTGAAGGTTGCTGAATTTCTGGTGAGCGTTTGATTCAACAGACAAAAACCCCCCAAAAAATATGTAATTTTACAAAAGACCTGTGTGGGAAGGAAATCTGTGCCAAGTCTCATCTTTAATTTGAGCAGCTTCACATCACTATAGAAAGAACTGTGTGGGAGATAAAGCCCTTTAAACACGTAGTGCCCAAATCTTAGGAGTTCAAAAGTAGTTGGACACTTGGCTACTGAATGTTTCTCGGGCAGCTGTGTGTCATTAGTTCATGCACAAAAAAAGCTCACACGTGGCTCAGAGTTAGCATTTAGATTGAGCTGAAGTAAACACGCCACAGCCCGGCTGAGTCTGGCCATTTAGGGAGGGGGTGAAAGCGCACTGCTGCAAAGGAAAGGCCTTCACTGGATTTACAACCCAAGACAAAACAAGAGCATTATGCGAAACCAAATGTGCCATGATTGTTTCATCTTGATTGTCTTATTTTCATAATCACTGGGAGCACTTATGTGCCAGAAATGTGTCCAAACCTCTCTGGTTTTACATAAACTGACTTTAAATAATTACACTTCAAGTCTTATCTCTGCAAGAACTCCAGAGTTGCTCCCAGTTCTGGGGGATAAATGATGCTGAGGAAGTAGTATGTCGCAAACATCAGCACAAGGGTACTAACAAAATTCAGAACACTGCCACTCATGATGGTCTGGTCCACTGCAATCATGAAGCATCCAGCTGTCAGGGGAGAACTCCCTACGGGTACACATCAGAGGAAAAGGTCACATTTAAAGTTAAAAAAGAAATCTAACATCAGCTCAAAAAACCACAATGAGAAACTAATGTAAAATATTTTGCCATTATTTGGCTCAGATTTTAGCACAATAACAAGAAAACATTCATATCCTTATAATGTGCATATATGAGATTTATCTTAATTTCTCACTCATGATGTAAACAACATACATATGTACCACCCTGTCGAAGCCATAGATGCCAGAAAAGCTGCTATAATGCCAGAGTGCCGCTGATAATAAATGACAACTGAAAAAAATAATGTGTTTTCATTTTCTTGCAGCCAAATTTTACTGTGTAGTATTAATTTTCTGTAGAATCACAATATGTGTTTTCTTATAAGAAACTCATTCTGTCATGACTGATAGAGATTTAATGGGGAGAATCTACCATCTTTCTCCATGGAACTTCATATTCACCTGGAGGATTTAACAGATTCCCACAAACTGTAATTGACCATGAAAGGGATACACAGCGGCACCGGTTATATACCTTACTATATACAGTGTATTCGGAGAGTGCTCACAACCTTCAATTTTTTTTGGTTGCCAAAATAAAAAAATACACCATAATGACAAAGTGAAAACAGAAACAAGTTTTTGCAAAATTATTAAAAAGGAAAAACTGAAATATCATGTAAACATAAGTATTTAGACACTTGAAATTTAGGTCAGGTGTGTCCCATTTCTCTTGATTATCTTTGACCTTGACTGGAGTCCACCTGTGGTAAATTCAGTTGGTAGTACAGCCACACACCTGTCCATATAAGCTCTCACAGCTGACGATGCGTAGCAGAGCAAAAAGAGCTCAATGACAGGACTGTGTCGAGGCACAGATCTGGTGAAGGCTACAAAAAAAATTTATCTGCTGCACTAAAGGTTGCTAGGAGCACAACTGACTCCATAATTCTTAAATGGAAGAACTTTGGAACAACCAGGACTCTTCCTGCAGTTGGCCACCCAGACAAACTGAGCAATCAGGGAAGAAGGTTCTTGGTAAGAGAGGGTCCCACCGTCAACAAAAAAATATTTTATCCAGAGGTAATTTTATCAGTCAAAACAAGCAAATGTAGAAGTGATTATAATCTTGAATCACGGCATTTCAAGAGGAAAACAAAAGGTTTTATAGAAAACATTTGAGTAAAAAAAAAAAAAAACAATGCTGGCCAAGAACCACACAATTAAATTATAACCAGATGTAAATCCACTCCAGTAAGAAAAAGAACTGCAATGACTGAACCAATAGGCTAATGAGCAGCAAGGCATCAAACCCTGCACAGCCCTTCAGATCAACGAAGTGCTGCCTTTATGTTTGGTCAGATGTGATGTGGAACCTGACTTCCAGTTAATTGGTTTCCCACATACTTCACACCTGTCATCGTTTCCTCCTCTAAAGTGAAGCCACGCTTTTGACCGTTTACCACAGTCCATCTTTCACACTGTGGCGACATTAGCCGTGTATCCTAGCTTGTTTTTCCTATGTAGTTAACTGTATGTGGTACATTTCACACTGTTTACACTGCAGGAGCACACCCAGCTGTTCTCCCCTTATCTGATGCTGTGCATGCTAGCTCATATCTGAACAAGTGGACACACTGCTGAAGCGTGACATACGTACACATACACAGGTCTGGGCAGATAACTATGTCATCCTTACAGATGTGTAGGAATCGATAAATAGAGCTAACAGCTACCCATCTCTTAGCACCAATTCGGTTTCCAACCCTGTAGTGTTACTGTAGCCTGTTCTTTTTGTAAATGATGAATAATAAACATGATAACTTTATGAACTACTCATCATAACATTGGATCATGTGATAGATCATGTATGTAAACTTATAGAAACTTATAGGTACACTTCAATACTTAAACAAATAGCTCTACACCATGACAGTGACGAAAATAAAAAACTGGTGAGCTTCATTAAGCAAACACTCGTCAGACAAACCCAAAGAATTCAGAGGCCTATTTTACTCTCAAGTTCACTGTCAGCATAGTTTCAGTTTAATGTCTTTTGTGTGACAGTTTGGGCAAACTTTAAATTAGCATTTTTCATTTGCATAACGGAAAGTTATGAGAAACATACAGGAAAAGAAACAGTTCATGATCTGGAAAATGTTTTTTTCAATAAATTCAGCTTTACCCCTTTTGTCATGAGTCACAATGCTGTTGATAAAAATTCAGTGGATTTACATATCAGCAGGCGTGAAAACGTGTCTACCTCTAGAGTGGACACAGTAGAAACAGTAAACAGAGAAGTACTTCACTATAGGGTTAATACTACAAATACTAGAGTACTATGCTAATTAGCAATATTGGCCAACCCTACTATACACTACTGTGTCCCTGTGTTGTAGATTCAACTTTTTCCTCTTGGTCTGTCTCTCTGTTTGATATGCAGTATATAGTCATGATTTGAGATGGTCCAGTTGCCCAAAGAGCCTCTTAAAAATAAAATGTGTTATATTTTGAAGCGGCTAATGCTCTGAAGTATTTGTGATTTCTTACTTTCGTGCTGGATGTGTAGTTATCCAGCACTCATCACCACAAGTATGATGGATGACAGCTGCTGCGTGTCTACTGTGTCTCATTTGCCCAGAAAATGTACTTCACTTTGTCAGTCGATGGTGATAAAGCTCGTCAAGATCCTTTTCCTGGTATTCATGGTGGCAGCAGGACTGACCCACTGACCTGCATGAGCAGCTACAATATGGATAGATGAAATGGATTCAGACTCCTTAAAGTACAGTGTGTCCTCTGGGCTTTTGTCCCTCGCTGAGATAATGTGGGGCTCATTAGCTGTCTGGCAGGAACAAATAATAGCCTGGGTGAAATGTAGTATTTAATTAACAACAATGCTGTCATACACTACATATTAATATCAAAATTCATTCCTGCTGAGAGACAGATTTTTACAGTGTCTATCAGTTTAGTTTGGGGGCTGACAAAATGAACAACCTAATAAAAGTCATTTTCATAAGTTTACAAAACAAAAAACAATCTAATTATATATCTTATATTTGTTGCTGTGATAATTACAAGTTTCACATATTATAACTCAAGGTGCAAAGCTGCAGGTGGAACTTGTTATTTCAGGTATTTTTTTAAACCTGCAACAAGCATTTGTTAATAATGGAGAGAATGTTCTGTCTGTCATTTAGCCCAGTGCATGCAGGAAGAATCCAAAGGTCACTGATGTTCTTAAAATACTAGGAATCCTCTGTCCTCTTCCTCAGTGTATATTCACCTCCCTTCAAGTAATCTCACCTGAGGCTAAATTAACCATGTGATCCCTGTAATTTCCAAGAATGTTACAGCCCAGTGATAGACACAGTGACAGACACCTACACTCTGTGACAAACACCTACACTCAGTATAACTGGTGCTTTAATCAAGACATTCATATACCTTATAAAAAGCTTTATGCCTCATTGCCAGCTACAGCCACAGCCGGAGGCATTATGTTTCTGGGTTGTCCATCCTATTCTTGTGAGCGCCATATCTCAGTAACACCATGATGGAACCTCTTTAAATTCGCCATAAACTTTCACTTGGACTCAAGGATGAACTGATTAGATTTTGCTGGTCAAAGATCAAAGGTCAAGGTTGCTGTGACCTCACAAAACATGGTTTTGGCCTTTGTGAACGTGATATCTCAGTTAACACCTTGAGGGAATTTCTTCATATTTGGCACAAGCTTTTCACTTGGACTCAGGGATGAACTGATCAGAATTTGATGGTCAAAGGTCAAAGGTCACCGTGACCTCACAAAACACATTTTTGGCCATAACTCACATATTCATTCACTAATTATGACACAATTTAACTCAAATGTCTATAAGGAGTAATTATGAAGTGATGACACTTTATATCCGAATGGTCAAAGGTCAACTTCACAGCGACATCATAATGTTCTGCAAAAACAATTCTGGCAATTATTCAATGCTGTAGCTATGGAAGGGGAGATTGTGTTTATATTTCCTGCAGCTTGGCTGGTTGGCAGAGCCCAGTCAATTCTTGTGCAGAAAATATGAATTGAAATGCCCTTAAAATGTGTGTTAAAATATAATAATCTTTGCAATTATTCAACATACATTTGTTCTTATTTTCTTTGGATGCAAATTAATTAAACATTTCCTATCATATTACTCAGACTTTGTGTATTTTAAATGTTTTTTTCTCCTGTAATGGACAAAATTCAGGCTTCGTTACCTTTAGCTCTATTTGTGACCTCAGATCTCTGTAGGTTACTCAGTAATGTAGTCACATAGTGTTCAGCATGGAAACCTAAGGGGTTTTTTTGTTTAAAAACCTTTACCCAGTAGCGGTTTGCATCTCCAAATAAATAAATCTCTCTGTAATTAATAAGTTGCGAGCACTAATCATTGCAAAAACTATTCAATTAGTCTCTGAGCAAATTGTCACTTTCCAACATTTGACCTGAACAGGACACAAAGAGCTTGTTAATGGGAGTAACAGGGGCTAAAAGTCATGGGGGAGCAGTTCATGTTTATACTTAAACCAAAAAAGCCTTCCCACATCATGACACAGACAAAACCTCCTAATTTATCTAATTTAGAGAAAAGAAAATCACATGGCTGTTCCCGCTCTAATGCTCTTAGTCCAAATCAGTGGCAAAAATACTGAAAATCAATAATTTGCTCTTTCTGAATTTGCATTTCTTTTGTTAGTGGCTAACCATCATGGACCATGTAGGTTTGATCATGAATTGTGCTGAAAAACTGAGTGAAATGTTGATGCTCCTGATTTCTTTTTTTTTATAGCATGAGACAATGTTAAACTGTAAAATCACAGACACACACCACTGGGAGCGTAATGTGTTGTGTTCCCCCAGTGGGTCTTCAAAGTATTTTTCAGTGTTATTAAAAAGAAGGGCAGACTGGCGCTGACATGCAACCCACACAGGGGCCATGGCAACAGACCAAGAGCTTCTCATCAGTACCCATAGTCCCAGCATGATAGGCCAGTGTCTCTGCATAGGACTATCACTCCCTCTTTTATTGTGTCTTCAAGGCAGGCGCATGGTGTAAACAATGTTTGAACAATTATGAGCCTGTATATCTCCCAGCAGCTCTGTTAGGAATTTTTCAGAACAGTCTACCTTGTTACAGGCATAGCCAGCTTGTTCTATATGTTATGAGGCAGAGATGAAGTTGTATTGGGGGGAAGGGGGTGGCGGTTGCTGTTCTGGGAATATCAGCTGTATTGTGATCATAAAAGAAGAGGGGTGGTCGCACTCTCGTTGTAGCAATTCCAACTTTGATCATCCCGACTAAACCATGGATGTCTGCTGAAGCTGCTGTTATTGGTAGCTGTAGCAGAAACTGTAACTTGGCATTTTTGCAGGAAGCTGAACGTACACTGGATTTTATTGCTTTCCATGCACCATTTTTTATGCATAAGTTGGTACACAGATAAAAACACAACTGATAAATAGCAAGGGAACTATCTATTGTCATCTGTTGGTAAATTGCCAGTGAATTTAATGTGTCACACCCCCAGTATTGAGTGAACCTGAGCAAATGGAAAGCATTTTGCCTTTCTGAACCACAAGAGATTCAGTCCTCCCTGACTTTTAAACAAAATGTTACTTGAACTGCCTTTTTTTTTTTTTTTTTTTGGCTTTCGTGGCTTAAAAACTTTCCGGTTGTTGTTAATGTCGTTCATCTGGCCAAATTATTGCCTTGCGTCTAAATGATCCAAATTGCAGCCTTACAGCTCTCACAAGCTGTTTCTTAAATGCCACTTAGCTGCTGGATCCCAGAGTGTGCTCCTTGATTTATTAGGAGGTGGAATGGCTGAAAACCAGCAGAGCGACAAGGAGACATATCCACTGCAGAGGTCACTCCCTTTGTGACTGTCTGCTTTGTAGTTCAGAAGCTTCACTGCTTGCAATCTCTTGTCTGCAGAGGTCTGTTTCAGATTCTGAGATATGCATCCGAATGCATCGGAATCTCCAGGGAATACCTTTGATGAATTTTTCATAAACCACAACGTCCCTTTTATTACAGGAGACTGGTCATATTCAAATAATATGCTCACCGCAACAATAAGCAACAGGATTCATTCAGCACTCCTGACAAGGAGCAGATTGTTCCTCAGCTCGCCACAGTGGTCACTTGGCAGGGAAAGGCAAAAAGGGAAGATGCAACATGGAACAATGACGGGCAAAAAAAGAAATGGCACAACACAGTCGTAGCCAGAGCCTTTGTAGTGTTTAACTTCATCTCATCTTTTACTACTTTTTACCGTTTGTTGCTAGTGTGGAAAACATTTTGGTCTCATGTTGGCTTGTGGACTTTGGGGGACGTTACATCATTTGTCATGTCCCAAAAAGGTGGTTTAACACAATCTTTAAAGGCTGTGTGCAGACCCTCTGTTCTCTCTTACACTTGGCAAGTGAAGATAAAAAATTACACTCTTGGACATTTTGGAAGCCCTTTTTTCTCCATGTTATTGAGGTGAAGAAAAAAGCCAGTATTTTCTCTTTCTAGTTTGTCTAAGCCTTGGCTAAATTATTTAAAAAATGTTGAAAGCAAATCAAACACTGGTTAAATTCAAGTTTGCAACATTTAATTTCCAGCCTGGGTGAGGTCAATGACACATTCGCTTGATCAGATAACTTTGTGTCTTGAAAAACCTCAGGGCTATTTATAGAGCACAAGTTGTATGTTACAGATTTTGTAAAGTAAAAACTACAAGACAGACAGAAGAGGTGGAAAATATGTACCTCTTAGCCAAAAAATCCAGGGAAACAATGAATTCCCTGAGCTGTTGTGCAAAAAAAAAAAACCTGTTTTCACTTTGATTTTTATTGAGATCAAAGAAACAAACGACACATCGAACAATATGTCCCAGTCCCTGAGTTTGTTCCACAATAGTGTGTTGACCAAAACTAGTGAATAGCTCCCAAAGTTCCCCCTGCCCTCCTCCCTCCTGAACGCAGCTCTATTATGGGCACAGTAGCATGTATCAAGGTGATTTATTGCCAGAAAGAACTCAAGTTGTTTAAAATGACTGGTGTGATTAGTCATATATGCTTCGGCGCTGAAAAAGGGGTGCACTGTGCTCCGGTAAATTAACAGCAGCTGCAGACTGGAGTCGACCATAGCAAGGTGGTCAAATGTGGTAAGCGGCGGAGTCGCTGGGGGACAAGGAGAGAAAGTGGGTCATTTCACCCCTTTCAGGTATGAGTAGGTTGACACTGCTACGTTCAAGATTCAGAGGCTCTGTGATGAATTGATTTAAGCAATAAAAATAAAACAGCAGAAGTATGATAGTCTGAGAGCTCTGCCAAGATTCCACTTGAGTTACTGCACAAATATGCCCCATGTATTCCACAAGCCCTCAGATATATCCATGCTCCATTATTCCTGACAAAAGGAGCCCCTGGAAGAACCTTCTTCACTGGTAACTGGTGTAGTTTTTTTTTTTTTTTTTAAAGTATTGTTTCCTCTTTCCTCCACTTTTTAACCTATAAAGAGCTCAACAGAAAACATCCAGCAGAGTGCAGCCAGGAAACCATTTTCAAAAGGAATGCAATATTTCTCTAAGGATCTTTGACATTTTGGGAAATATGCTCTCTCATTTTCTTTTTGACAGTTAAATGAGAAGACTCTCATTTCTGTTCATTACTATGAAGCCAGAGTCACAGGCTATAAGTATAATAAGCTTAGCTTAGCATAAACACTTGAAGCAGGGGGAAACCACAAACCTGTCTCACTCCAAAGTTTCCAATCATCTCTGTAACTTATGTAACAAAACCAATGTGCCGATTTTCACATGGTGATTACCCAGCTGTCTGGAGCCAGGGTTTGAACCTCTCCCTCTACGTCTCCTTTTTCTTCACATAATTATTTCTGCCACTTTTCATGTGAACAACCACGTGCAACTTTATGAATATCTTCCAGGAGAGACTGAAAATGTGTGCAGTTGTTCCTATTTCCAAGCAATATCAGGCCTCCCCGTCTCTGTGAAGACTAGCTCGTCACCCCACCTTTAAGGATGGCTGTTTGGAACAACGCATTCGACTTCAGACACACGTTGTATGAGCAAATAGCTTTCAAGCATAACAAGACCCTTACATCCAGCAATATTTCTTGATTTACAACAGTTCATCCAGCATGTCAAGCTCTGGCCTGTTGTTAGCCAAATAAATTACAACTCCCTGTCAGCAAACCTGCCTCCTAAAAAGAACATTTTCACATATGAAACGTGAATGTGGGTTATGTTTTCTGTCATAACTAGGATTTGTTGTTAATTGCCATATTTGAAATTTGTAATTTGTAGAAGACAGGATACTGTAAAACCACAAACTGTCATTTTTAGATTTTTGTTTCTATAGGAATTTCAACAAGGGAGATACAACGTGTTAAGTTTTGAGTTTTAGTAGATAGACATATTTTTAAACTGTGGAGAAAACCAAGCTAGCCATTCCCCTTGTTTCCAGTCTTTAAGCTAACTGTGTCCTGGCTTTAGCTCCATACTAAATGAAGAAATGAGAGTGGTACTCTCAGCAAGAAAGAAAATCTTTTTCCAAAAGTCTGCGCGATACCTTTAAAATCTTTGGAGAAATGACGATCGACATAAAGTGCTGTATTTATGTGAAAACACCTGTCCCATACTAATGTGACTGAGGGCAGAAGACTCAAACTATCACTATGTCCAGATAAACAATTTCTATTTCGAGGAGGTTGTTTATAGACTTACAGTATTGTGGTTTTCCAGTCTGCTGCACATTAAAGGGGAAAAAAAAAGCCTCAAAACACAAAGCCTCTTAACACTGCTGCGTATTATCAGTTCGGTGGTGTTACTGCACTTCAGTGGTGTTTTTTTGGTGATGAAATGTCATAATTCACTTTTTGATAAATGCACTTTCCTTTAACCTGTGGCGGCATTACATTCTGGTCTTTTGATATTTCTGTCAGTGGGGGATTTTTAGACCTTTTCTCCGTCCACAGGGGATTTGTGTGATTATTGAACGTCAGTGCTAAATGGTGAGACTAGAAAGAAGCTTTTGCTCTATGCTCCCATGAGACTGACTCCTAAATCTGACCTTTACTACTGATGTTTTAGGTGGTTATACATGTTCCTGTGATTAAACTCCACTCGAGCTCTGCTGGAAATATCTGAGTGGGACAACACACTGTCAATGTGTTCGTGAGTTATTGTCTAGAATAAGAAAAATACACTATCAAACAACAAAATTGGCTCAGAATGGGAGGTTCATTGCCAGTAGCTGTTTGTTTTAATAGTGTTAATGTGGTTCAGGAAGATGGCTGCATAACATTTTTGCAGCTTAACATGTTGTAGCTTATTCTATGAAAGGCTAATGACCTTAGCATTTTATAACTACCCTTTGGCATTGGCAGCTGCAAAACATTTTAACATCAAATTGATGCTTAAAGTAATTGCTTGGGTGAATTCCCAAAAGCACTTTAACCCCATGCCAACCTAGTTTTAGCTTTTCATTTAATGCTACATACCCACATTTTGATTTTTGAATGGCTTCCAAAAACATTAAGATACCACAAAAGTGGGAGTTCACACTCAAGTGTGCAACATCATTACTTTCAAAAATCTAAAATAAGTTTACATTATTTTTCATGTCAGTCTAGCGAACAGTAAATATTCAAACTTCAGCAAATTTTAGTCCAGTCATGTTTGTTGATGCTATTTAAGGAAACTTCCTGAGGAGGAAAAGACGGCAAACGTGAGCAGTGTTACTTAATTGCTTACATCCAGTTATTTACCTCCACATGTAACAAAACCACCAAAAAGGCTGGTGCTAATTACAGTGCAGAAACATTTCAGCGCCTTACAAATGTTTATATTTAGAGCCTGAGTTTGTGTCCTTTCATTACACACTGACTGGGCACACACACACAGCTTCCAGACTAAAGTCAAGACGACAGCTTTGGCTTTATATTTGGAGGATGAAATTCCTCAGAATTTGCTTCCAAAAAAACTCAGTGCTTGTTGATCTCCATGTTACATATATTTTTGTGACTAAATATAACTAAAATTACTGCCTCACGGTTGTATGCCTCCACTAACCAGCCAAGTTGCAGGAAAAATGGTCGCAATCTCCCATTCCTGGGTTATAGCATTGAATAATAGCCTGAGGTGTTTATGCAAAACATTATGATGTCACAGTGAAGTTGACCTTTGACAACTTGGATATAAAATATCATCAATTAATTTTATCCTTATAGACATTTCAGTTAAATTGTTTCATAACTGGTGTATGAATTTGTGAGTTACAGTGACCTTGACCTTTGACCTTTGGCCACCAAATTCTGATCAGTTCATCCTTGAGTCCAAGTGAATGTTTGTGCCAGATGTGATTCCCTCTGGGTGTTCTGATATATTGCATTCACAAGAACATGAGATCACCTTGACCTTGAACTTTGACCTTTGAGGAGCAAAATCTCATCAGTTCATCCTTGAGTCCAAGTGCACATTTGTGCCAAATATGAAGAAGTTCCCTCAGGGTGTTACTGAGATATTGCGTTCATGAGAACAGGACGCACAGACGCACAGACGCACAGACGCACAGACACACAGACACACGGACGGACGGACAACCCAGAAACATCATCCCTCCAGCCACCGACACAAAGAGATAAAAAATGGCCCAGTGTTTGTTTTCTGTGACCGAGGTTCACGAACAGTAACTGCTCAGCAGCTGGTTTCCATTGAACTACACATTATACACATAGTTTTGTTGGTGTATAATGTTGATATGGGCAATTTTTCCAACTCAATTCATAAAAACTAAAAAAAACTATGTCACAAATGAAAAAGATTTATTGCTCTTAAGAGGCAGTAAACAAAACTGGCCCACTGATAACTGTGCCGCACTCAGAGCTTAACAAGATATTCATGGACGACAAACACTAACATTAACTGCAATTAACAGCAGGTCAACGGCTACATGGTGACATCCCCCCATAGACACACAGCGGAGAGCCTCTCGTAGCAGAGCTTACACACTGAAATCATTTTCATTGTCAGCATCCATGTATGTAAATGTACTCATCGTCAAAGACATTGAAACAAACAGACAACCAGATGCAGTGTCATCATAAAATGGCTGATGTACAGCCACGTACTGTATTTCCACTGGTTGCAACATGTTGCACCGTGCTGTATTCTTCTTGCTGTCAGGCCGTGTTCAGTGAGATTGATGTCATGCACTGCCAGTGGGCTCATTTTACCGTGTACCAACTAAGTTGATGATGCATTAGTGACTGACCAGTATTTTCTAAATTGAATTTTCCGAGCTGGCGCCTGTCCAGAACCAGCTGCCTGTATTCAGCAGGCATCACCAAACAGCAGACTGCATGTGTTTGGCAGCCGGAGACCATTCTTACTTCATTTATCTGAATTCTCCAGGCCTTGGGAGTTGACAGGCTTGGTAACCAGTGTCCACAAGCATAATCCCCATGGTCTCAAGACACCACACAATTCACTCTCACACCCTCTCTGTCTCATTTTATAGAAAATCTGTTAAAATCACCTTGCGAGCAAAAACACATCCACAAATATGCATACCACACAGTGTGTGACAGTGAATATAGAAAACATGCATTCACATGTGTGAGGACCATCTGCACCACTGTTTCCAGGTACGAAATCTATAGCTGCAATAATTACTCCTTTGTGGATCATCGCTTTCAGGTAATACCTCCATAGGAACCTGCTCAGGCTCGTCTCTCAGCTTAATGTGTTAAGTTTCACAAGAAACATGAGAAAATGGCAGGTAATGAAAACAAACCTGGCAGAATTCTTGGAAACAAAAGTGTGTGTGTGTGTGTGTGTGTGTTTGTGTCTTTAATTGTCATTATTCTAAGGAAAGATTAATTATTCTGGCAGAAATTGTGTTTGCTTATACTAAAAGGTTACACCTCTGCAGTGGCAATTTCCAAAGTGTCTAACAGAGATGTTCCATTTTTACTCCTGAGAAAATGAGAAACTCCAATAAAAACAACATTGCCAACCAGAGTCCTAGCACAGTACTTGGGAGACATTAGTAGTTCTCATGTGACTGACCATGTGAAGAGCCTTGAGCTCTGAAAAAATAATTCTGGTGCAGGCTGCTGGAGGACAAGGAGCCAGCAGCAGAGACAAGGGACAAAGAGAGCGAGAGAGAAAAAGCTTCCTCTGCATCACTGGCAAGAAAACTGAGTTGATCAACTGACTCTGCTTTTCCATGCCAAGCTGCTCTGAGTTTTAGCCCTTCAATTAAAAAAAAAGAAGAACTCAAAAGATTTCTTCCATACCTGGGAGACAAAACTCATTACACAGGCATTTTTCTCAATTTTGGTTCTGTAATTCATTTATAAGATACTTGACACTTGTGCTAGAGGTAGATTTCATTGCAAAATACAGCCAAGTAATAATAGTATAACAGTAATCCTTAACAGATGTAAACCCTGGACAATAAGCCACAGATAAAGGCTGCACAAATAACAACAAAACAAACCATAAAGTGATAGTTTGGGTGATTTGATGTGGGGTTGTGTGAGGTAGTTATCTAGTCAGTGTATTATCTGCGGTAGATTCGGATCAGTGCTCCCAGTTTGGAGAAGCAGACAGGACTATCAGCATAGAGGCTGAGTGATGTGCTGCTGTGGACGGGGCCGTGTGCAAAAATATGTTTGAGCCACTTTAAAAATGTCCACAGAAAAAAGCCAATATCACTTCAAATGTACACTTTATTTTGAATATTTTTACCATTTTATCTCGCCGTCAAACAGCCCTTTGCTTTGGAACTACAGTTTGTGTACCATCAAACTACTATTACTGCGCAGATCGGCTGTTCGAGTCAGACAGAGCTACGCATAGATGTGCTTGTGATTAGGAATCAACAGTTGAAAAAATGTATCTCCAGAGGAAAGAGCTGGTAGACAGCAGTACACTTCAACTGATATTAGCTTTTTTTGGTGGGTACTTTTATAAACTGGGAGCGCACTGATCCAAATCTACTGCAGGTAACACACTGACTATGTACAACTACCTCACAAAACCCTGTGTCAAATAACCCGAACTATCACTTTGAATGTCTGGAGTCGTCACTTGTTTGGTGTTATACAAACAACAATGTAACTGCTGGCACAGTACAATAGACAGGACCTAGAGACATCAAACTCTGAATGACTCAGCATCCAAACAGCATGACTATCTGCAGTTTCATTGTCAGTGCATCTCAGGAATCGCCTTAAATTTAGACACTTTCAGAAATGTCAGCTTTTTCCAATCAAATATAGATAAATGTTCCAGTCAAGCAGCTCTCAAGCAGGGACCCCCCCACTGTTAACCGGATAAAGGCCAAGAATGTGATTCAAATGAGAACAAATAGATCAGCCCACGAACAAAATTTTAATCACTGGTAAGCACACACAAAATACAGAGTGATTTATTATCTTAAAGGCAGATTCAGTTACTCACAAATAAATATGCAACAAACTATAAATATAAATATTATATATATATATGTAGCTCATAGTATAAAAAGCACAGGAACACATACTTTAACAGTGAGGCAGAATGAGCAATACCTGAAACTGAAGCTGCCATTACTTTTATTATTTACACCTGAGCTTTTTCTATTGTAACAGGCTGACTGGCCTCTTCTCTACCATTCAGTCAGAAATACTTGTAGATGTCAACATTTTAAAGGAAATCCCATCAAGCAAAGATACGTACAATAATACATACATATCACAATCACAATATCTTCAATGTAAATGTAATTTTGAATAGAGCTGCCACCAGATAATTGGTGGCCTTCATCAGTTGTTCAAATACAAAATACTTTTCCTTTTTTACTGTGACAGTGGAGAGCTTCCTAACCTTGTAACATGATTTAACTTACACAGTGGGACTGCAGAAGAAAATAAGAAAAAATAAGAAGAATAAGAAAACTCTCACGGAGGAATGATCATGTGGCTTTGACAACCCCGTCTCAGAAATGACATTTATACAGAACTGTATACGACTAAGGATGATTTGCTAAGAAACATATCTACTGCCTTGAGTATGTTCAGGCAGAAATTTCAGAGACTGGACTTCGACGCCAGAGATCAGGGTTCACATCCTAACTCAGGTTTACTCAACAGGAGAGAGATGTTGGTGTCAGTAAAGTGCTTCAAGTCACTGCTGACTTCTATATTTCCAAACCTTAACGAAGCACAAACAGTGACTAAATCTAACCATAAACACAGTTTTATCGAGTTTGATTTGTTGTGAGTGGATATTGCCAGAAATACAAAGGAAACAGTTCATCTGTGAACATTTAACTGAATTAATATTTTGCAATTTGGCAGATGCAATAATATAATAAACATCTGATCATTAATATTCATTGATAGAAAACATAACCTGGGGAACATATTTCTTACTAAATCTATTTGCAATTGCAAATTATATATTCTATAAAGTATAGTATATACTATAGTACATTATATATATTATTATTATTATTATTATTATTATTATAACATATCATTCATAATATATAGTATATATTAGTGTATATTGGGCTCAGAGAGGGAGCTGACAACCTGTTTTGCTGTTTTCTGTCTATAACACCTGCTTGCTGATATATTTGACATAATCTGTGTCACATAAACATGCATCAAACTGAATTTTAAGCCACAAGTCTACATATGTTCTAAAACCAGCGAGGATTTAAAAAGAAGCAAAACCCGAAGGACACAGCGCTGGCCG
Organism: Trachinotus anak; assembly: GCF_046630095.1. NCBI lineage: Eukaryota > Metazoa > Chordata > Actinopteri > Carangiformes > Carangidae > Trachinotus > Trachinotus anak. The sequence goes on along the minus strand of NW_027273872.1, from coordinate 3,343,452 downwards.
GTGTGACAGTCTACACTGCTGCCCACCTCGATCTATCACAGAGCTGCCTATGGCTCCCATGAGGCCCAGTGCACTGTGCAGCCCTCACGCCACCTCCCACCCCTCGCCCACGCCTCCCCCCTTCATACTCTCGCCTCCACCCGCCATCACCACCCCGCCGTGAGTGACAGGCATCCAGTTCCGCCTGGCTGGAGCCTCCATCTCCTAACCCTCAAGGACAACTAAGAGGACATATTGTCATCAACTCATCTCTCTCATTCCCACGGCCGCCTCCTCCATAGATGCACATATGCACACACACACTCTCTCTCCCTACACACACACACACACACACACACACACACGCTGCCAACTGCGACCCACTCACCTGTAACAACATCTACGTGACCTTTGCTTAATGTCCTCGGGTGCCATACCAGAACCTACACACAAACAACCTGCAGGTCTGGCTGTGCCTGCCGCTTCTCATTCACACTGTGAGTCTGTGTTTGAAACCATCTAGGTGGAGGTTGTTAAGAACCACTTCAGACAGAAACCTTGAACAGAGGAAATAAACAAGGCATTGTCTGTGAATGCTTCCTCACAGATCGCCTCACACTCCTGAGCTAGAATGTTTTCCTGGCTGTGGAGATCTGAATTCTTTATCTCGCACTGTACAACAGTCTGAGGCATCTTATGATGTGAGAAAAGACCAACTGTTCCGGAGGGATATTGGACATAGTGGAAGGCAGTTTCTCAAAAAAATAACAAGGTCTAGTTCACAGTACTGTGTCTTTGGCAATCAACGTGCATTTCACGGTGTTAGCTCGTTTGCTGTATGTAACCTTTAAGTGTTCAAATAAACTGTTAAAAATAACAATAACATAACATCCAAAAGACATCATTGTATTGTTGTTACTGTTTTGCTTTCTTATAAACTAACTGCTCTTAATCCTGAAGGTAGTGTTTTTTGCGCTGTTACAAGTTGTTAAGCTGGAGAGACAACAGGGAGTCAGTGCTGAACTTCAGATTAGAGACTGTTGCTTAAAGCCGCCGTAGGAAACTTCACATGTTGGCAGGAAACTCTTGTGAATTTTGAAAATGTCAAATCCCACAAATCATGAAATGTGATCTGAGAGAGCTGTGTAATCTTTCAAAGAACGGCCAGGTTCATTAACATAGACAGTTTCTTCTGAAGTAGTGCTTACTGGAAGAGAGGCTCACAGAAAAGATGCTATGCTAAGGATAGTTTTTTTTTTTATATAAAGTTGTTAAATGAAAATAAAATGAGTCCATGTTATGTATAGTTTTAAGTACGTTACAGCTCTACTAATCTTTATTTTCATATTAGCTACGGAAAAAATAATGTGTTTTAATTATGTGTAATTATAACCAACCTGCAAAGAAGTCAGCTGATTCTGCAGTTTCCCTCTGTGGAGTGTTTTAGCATATTTCAGCTTATTGTTTCGGTTTTACAGCCGGCAACTTTAACGTTTTGGTTTATTGTTACTGCTCTAGTGCAGCCTCATTGGGCAGCAGTTTTCAACAAAAAGCTCTGGTAAACCTGCTGTGTACTACCTGTTCAGCAGCAAAGGCAAAGTTATAAGCACTGGCTGGTGAAGCCACTAGAGAACCTGATATTTTCCTCAGGAGTTTGTGGAGACCAATGGCAAAGCTAAATGGAGAGCAAATACTGGACTTATAATCATTAGATGGTCAGAAATAAAACTCTTAATGGATCCATAATGGTGTAACAATGTACTCACCTGCATTGGAAAACCCTTAGTAAGAAAGGACTCTACACATTTATTGTGCATCAGTATCAGAAGACGACTTCAAAGCCATAACAAAAGTGCTGGATCCCAAACCTCCTGAGGGGCCAGTAAACAAAGTGTGGTGCGACGTTCAACTGCTCAGGGGCATGGGGGAAATGAGGGTGATCGGCAAGCTCAAACCCACATCACTCACCATCAAAAGAGACAAAAACAGACTTGAGTATGCAACACTGGTCTTCAACGAGCATTCAGAATCACAATGATCCGCGGAGGGGGAATAGAAAGAGCACAAGGGGATTCATGTATGAACAGCCTGCTGATCCTCTCTGCCCCGTTTCATCTACACAGAACTATCTATTCCCACCTAGCCTCGAACGCATCATCACTGAAAAAGAAAAGTGATCTGTGGTCTCAGCCATGTTTGGTAAGTGGGGCTTGTGCATATTCTTTTGGCAAGATTAACTTGCCATAGAGTTTTTAAAAATTCTCGACAACTTCATGGAGAGTGGTCTATTGTCTATTCTGGCTGGTCATGACCTAAGATACAGTCTAAATGTAAAAACTGTCATTTCCTGTGTGTTACAGGTATACTTGAGAGCCAATAGGCATCAATCATCTTGCAACAAAGTTGTCAAGAATAAGAAAGCAAGCAGGAACTACACTAAGCACTGCCTCCACAGCAGCAAGATTCAGAAAGTATCTGATGTGGGTACTGACAACCGAAACTCAGCCGGAGAAAGCGAATCACCTCCGTCTAACAAAAAACACAAGCTTACAAGCAGTTTCAAAGTCCTCCTACTGACGCTGGACAGTGTGGCTGCACAATGAATGGAAATACAATATAAAATATATTTTTTAAAAGCAATATCTCACTCCAGTCCCTGATGTATTGTGACTATATCACAGCTATGGGGGTTGTCCACCCGTCGTGAGCTATTGCTTAACTGTAGGTTTCTCTGACTGACTTAGTAAGTTATGATTTTTTTGTCCGACTACATGCCTGCTGTTTTAATGAATAAAAATCATGTCTACTGCAGCTTTAATGTCACAGTGGTATAATTGTTTAAAGTTTCAAATGTATTAAAAGTCTTTGTAACCAAAGTAGTTGCACAGTAGCCTTTCAGTGTCCTTGTAAGTGAGTGCAACATAAATTGGAGCCTTTCCTATGTGCCGGCCTTTTATCTGCCCGTCTGGTGTCATATGGAAAACTAATTAACTTTCACAGCTTTAACTTTTTTGCAGCAGAGTGAAAGTTTCTGTGAATTAATTTCAAGAGATGGTACAAGATGGGTAAATTACGAAAAACAAGCCCTCTTCAAATCTCACCCGGCCTATCTTTAAACAAATGTAGGATGAGAATAATGAGAATCAGCACAAAAAGAAATTATAATGACCGTTGTCATTACAATGGGGCAAAATATTGTGTTGTGTTCTAAAATCCTCCCTCTACTGCAGTATAAATCACACTGCAAGTTTCCCCAATGTACTGAAGCATCCATAAGCATCAAAAGAGGCCATACAGAGGCTATTCATTTCTATTTTCAGAATGCCAATTATGGTGCACAGCAGCAGCTTTGGATATTGAACCAGTTGAAGTCAAACTGTTGTAATACATTATTATCTATTTCAACCTGGTGTGGTGGGGAGATTCACACTGCTGGATTTTCATCAAAAGTGATAGCCTGCTGAAAATGTAATTCACTATTTTAGTATAAATCAATAAGCCTCCAGAGTCTATTCCCCCATTCCACCTTTATGTTAATATAAAAGATATGCCCAAATAGAACTTTAATTCACCACACAGACTTTCAGACTGTTTAATAGCTCCAATTTTATCCATAACTGCTCAATTGACACTTAAATTTCAAGCCCATCTTAATTTGGCTTCTCCTGACAATTTTAAGTTCTACTTCTCTTTGGAGCCATCGCCACTGTGACCCATGTTAATGGAGATTTATAGGCTAGTGCCATTCTAACAGTGATCTTCTATTAAGAATTATATCCCATTTGATCATTACCACTCTGTTCTCCCACCACAAAAAAAGAAAAGTCACTGCTTTATGTGATGCAGTGTATTTAAATGTTCCAGATCCTGTGTATAAGAAAGCAGAAACAAACCACAAAAACAGGGTAAATGCTGAACATGTGAAGGAGTTTAAAGTGAAAGCTAATTTTGTGTTAGAGCGTTAGAGGACATTCAGATGTTTCTGATGAGGGATATAAATCCTGATGGACTCCCATCTGAGTGTATTCATTAATCATGCGTCTCATTGGCGAGGCTCTTATTTGGCACTGAGACAGATGAAGATGAACTCAGCAATATATTTCTCATCATAACACAACCCTCACATAAATATTAATAGCATATTTTCAGCTGGTGGGCATGAATCGTTTTTCAGACAGGGAATTTTAAGAGCTATCCATGCGTGTCCAAGAACAGTACATGAGCAAGCAGTTGTGATAAACAACACTGCTTTAAGGCAATGGTGAAGAGACGGCTTAAACTGTACTGGAGACTCTAAAGGTCTTTATTTTATTTACTTCTTCAGGCAAACTTCTATCAATACATTTTCTTATTTAACCTGACGGCTTCTCAACACATTATCACAAGTGATCATCATCACTGATGAGCTCTGCTATGAGGAATTAAAAGGAAATACCCAACATTTGACAGTTTAAAGCTGCTATAGTCAAAAATGTTTATATTAAGAATGGGTCAAATGACTTGCAGCTTCCCTCAGCTCCACAAAGGAGTTTTAACATCTTTCAGTTTTTTTGGTTTTACAGTCTGCAACTTTTCCCAATGTTTTGGATTCACTCTCACCAACTGCAGCAGGAAGCTACATTCAACTAAACAAAAAGCTCTAAAAACCCACTGTACACCACCTGCCCAGCATTAAATAGCAGACGAAGTTAGCCACTAGCCGGTGAACCGAGTGGAGCATTGAAAGAGCCAGAATATTCCCTCAGGCAGAGGTGGAAGGACAGTGAATATTGGACTTAGATTCATTTAGTGGCCAGAGGCATGATCCCAAGCGCTGATGTTTCTCTGTGTGTGATGGGTGTATTAATAAACAAGTGAATACTTAAACGCTCTTCATAGAAACAACTTCTACTGCCTGCAAGTCGTCAAAAATCTTCAATTAATGTTGGTTTAACATTTCATACCAATTTTTATATTATGTATAAAGTAGGAATTTTAAACGCTGGAGCACAATTTTCATTTCCCATAACTAAACATCCAATCTCAGACTGAATTTCTATTTTGTTTCACATTATTTGCTCCGACATTGTGTCAGCTGTTTACTGTTTATTTCATGTTTTCAGAAGCGAGTGGCATATCAGTCCAATTGTCATCATTTTCAGTCGAGTTGTGATACAGGTTGCCAGGAACAATTAACTTTGTTTTCCACAATGACTGAAAAAATATGCTGATTTAAGGAATGTTATTTCATTAGTTGATTTACAACAACCTGTGCAGCTGCCTCATCCTCATTTAACATTTGTCATTTTTGTGGCATTTTTCTGTCGCTGGTTTTCATGGATGTAACTGTTGTTTTGGCTCAGTCACAGGAAGATGATGTCTCGAGTCCTCATGCTGCACACAAACACTTGTTTTTCAGACCAGGGAAACAGCTGTCAATGAGAACAACGTCAGACTTGTTTGAATAGCAGAAAGAATCTGAAATGTGGGCAGCTATTCAGGGGGGTAATGATGAAGTTTGGGTAGAGTTAAGAAACTCTTTAAAGATCTTTAATATTCTTTGGTACAAAATGACAATATGGCAAATGATATGTCATCGTTGCATTTCTGCTTTAGTCACAGCGGTGAATGGTTGTCTGTGCCACTGCAGGTGTATGACCACCACTACAAAGCCGTGCTGGATGGCGTGGAGACAGACAGTATGCTGGAGATTGACCCAGGTCAGCGCATTGAGATCTTCAGAATGGGAAACGGGAGCGAAGAGGTACTTGAGGTACACGACTTCAAAAACGTAAGTAACAAGGCCGTGTGAGCGATTCTTCTTCTGCTGAAAAACTGCTGCTGTAATTGTGTTTTCTCTTCAATTCAGGAAGGATTATGATGTTCACATCCTGCCCTTTTCAAAGAGGCAGTTGACCTAGGTGATATCATGACACAGCGTATAAATAGCTCGCCACTTTCAAGGATATTTTGGGTGTCATGTCTGCACATTTTAAGCTTGTCACGTGTCATTTAAGGCTGCTCAGTCCCACATGTCATTCAATGCTGTTTTAGTCAGGGTTAGGGGCCGGGTTGGGGTTAAGTCACTAGAGAAATGACGTGCAGTGAAACAAAATGCATAGTAATAACACACGAAATGACTTAAGAAATTGGTGTGTTATTCATACTCTCACTGAAAAAAAGTTGTGACAAACCTTGAGGAACAAAATAATGGGAAATTATCCTAAGTAAGCTGTACACACAGATCAGAAATACACTTTTAAAAAATAGTGTGCAAACACATATTATCAGTAATTGATGCAAAAGCAGCAACTGTACTTTGTGCGTTTTAAGTGCACACCAATCACCCCAGAAAGAGAGGCTGGTAAAAGGCTGCTAATTCTATACAGAAACTTCCTCAGAGTACAGAGACAAACACCATTAAGAAGCCAATCTCTATTTGTTGCCTACACCTTTTTTCAACTGTAATTTTGTCTCCAGCAGAACTCATTAACTTACCTTTCATTCCTAAATCCTGCTCGAGAGTGCAGGAGGTTACACATGCTGCACCTCAGAGGAGGGTGCGTTCTGCTTGACTGGGTAATGAATGCTTTTACTCTCACACCATTATTTACTGTGAAATGTTTGGTTGCAAGGCTGAATGTTACAGGATACACTTCATCCCAAACAAAAACCTGCATTGAGTTGTTATTGTTTTTGCTACAATGGTCTTTGTGAATCTAAAATGGCTATATGATGGAAAACCAGCACAGCGCCAGAAAAACCTTAATCTCTGCAATCACTCTATTCCTCTCTCTCTCACTCTCTCTCCCTCAACAAGCCCAGTATGTGTGTGTGTGTCCCACATAAACCAACACACACACATGCCTGTTGCTCTTTCCACTTCCTGTTAGAAAAGCACCTCCCTTGAGGAGATTTGTTAGATTCAGTGTCCCACCGTGGTAGACAAACAAACAAGCAAGTGAGCAGAGTAATTCAATATTGTGATTTTAAAAAAAAAGGGAAGGAAACCAACATTAAATTTACAATAAGGTTATATTAAGTGGTGGCTTCTGCACTGATGTTAGAAAAAAAGGGGACTGTTGCATGCCATTATAGGGACCAAAGCCACCTCAAAACCAATCTCCATCAAGCCTGAGGGCTGTGTGAGGAATGGAAAATGAGGGGATTATACCACCAGAACTGTGGACCACAGGCAAAATCCACTCACCATTGTTTCAGGCCAATACTAGACTCATTTTAACGGGAGAGACAGGAATAAAATGGGGAAAGAGGAATCCTGAGAGAGAGCCACCAGAATCATTTTTACATTAAAACAAAGAAACACAGGAAAAATAACCTTGTTTAGAATTTTTTGGTTCAATAAAATGACAAACTGTGCCTGTGTTGCAGCACAAATTAGTGTTTATTTTTAACTGTACACCCAAGAAGACGTGATCTAGAAAACAAGATCACATTTAGGGATGAAGCAACTAAAACTAAGGCAACTAAGACTTTTTATGATACATGGCACAGTGTCTTTTTGATAGAACAACTAAGAGATGCCTAAGTTGACAATTTCCTCTTCCTCCTCAACAAATTGTGTTTTTAAATTAAACAAATCACCATGATCACGCCACTACAGAGAAGGAAAAGACTAGACTCTATGCTATTTACATGTGAATTTTATCTTACCAACTCTTTCAGATCTCTAATTCCAGTATTTAAAATTGTATTCTGGGTCATTTCATCAAGCCAGGGCAGCAGCATTGCAGACCTACTGACCTACTGTACAGAGTGTGAGCTTAAGGGGCTCAAAATGTCAGTATAAAAACCATAACGAACTGGGGTACGTGGTGTCCTCTCGCCAGTTTCACTGAGGGAGAGTCCTGAGTGCTTGTGAACATATCCAGATGCCTCTTATACTGAAAGATATTTGATTCACAGATGTTGTTACTGGTTTGTGTAACCGTTCTGACCACACTTGGCATCTCGTTCTGACCACACTCAGTCGCTCTCAAGTGTGGCTGAACCGCCGGTTATAAAGTGAAATCATCTGAGCTTAGTGTGCGGTCATCTTGTCCTCATGTTGCAGTGACCAGCACCTAGTTTTTGGTCTGCACTAACCAGAGAGCTATTGGTCATTCTGATACCCTCTAAGACTACAGGAGGAAACCAGTGGACCCGGAGCCAGAGCTTCTTGCTGTGAGGCTTACCACAGCATCAGTGGGTCAAAGTGTATGTAAAACAGCCGATTCACTTATGGTTAAGACCATTCTGCAGCAGTTGTCTTCTTGTTTTAGCTGCTTACCTTCAAACGGCATCTCGCCTGAAGCTTGTGGCACCCAACATCCATAAATTGGCACAGATGCTGGAAAAAGCTGCAGGTGAATGCAGCCAATCTGTAATAAGTAAAATTCATGTAAGTTTTTGTTTTAAACAGTTTCTCAATGAAAGTTAAGTTTTTCTTTCATTTCTCACATAGATTCTCTAGTGTAGTAACCTCCAGTCGGCTTACAGCAGCTGGCATTTCCCATATGATTTTGTAGTCATTTAATATCTCACGATTATACCAGCATATTACTACATCCTATCTGCTGTGGAAATTAACTCCATCTAGTGTTTTTTTTTTGTCATATAGTTTTAGATTTACTCTTAGTCCTAAGATCAAATGTCCATGTTACTTTCAGTCATATTTACTCAACCTCATCTGTCTTATTTTTAGTCAGATGAATCAATTGGGACAAAAACTCTCCAAAAACATTTTAGTCTAGCTTGAGTCCACAAAGACACTTGACATTTTAGTCTTTTATCAGTCATCAGAACATTAGTTGACAAAGTGCTCAGAACATTTTAGACAAGACAAAGAATAAGCATTAAATTCAAACATTCTGCCGTCAAATAAGATTTCATCCATGAGATCTTAGGCTAAGAGAAAATAACAACGACAACCAGCCACAAAGTGACAGGTTGTGTGATTAAGAATGCAGCTTTGAAGACAGGATGTCTGGTCTGATGTTATTAATTTAAGCAATAAATCCACACATGGAAGAAGATAAAACAGTGTAGTCCAGAAGGATGCAACACTAGCAAATCCAAGTCTTGCAATAAGTCAATCATTCATGTCTATGATGTTCAGTTTGATACAAACCCTGAGTATCCAGAAATGAGAAAACCCTTCACAGCACAGATGAAATAAACCTCTGTATAAGAGCCCTGCAAGACTTGCCTATGGTCAATTAGGTTGGGAGTGATTTATCCTGGATTGGATTGGATTGAGATGTTTTAAGTCTTTCTTTTGTAGCCGCCTGACTCCTCTCCAGTCAATTACAACAAGCTTCCTCAACTTCCTCCGCTTCTGCCTCGTTATAGTTGAAGTGGGTCCAACTGTCAACACGTTTTTTCTGACCAAACCCCGCTGCCGCCGCCATGTGCCTCTCCTGCCACCGTTTCTTGTCTGGGCCGTTCAGTTTTCGTGCAGCTACCTGTGGGCGGTGCGTTCATGGTCCTGCTGCCGGTGTGCGTAAAGTCCCCGGGAAGATGATTCAGGCGCACAGGAAGCAAAACGTGCAGCACGGTCATCCATGTCAAGGACTTTTGGATTATTTCAGTCTTTGTGGAAAACAAAACTGTATAATCTGTGTAATCTCCTCTTATCTTTTTATTCACATAAATATCGCTTCTTTTTATGTCTAATATACATTTTAGTCACCTCTGAATATATTTGGTCACAATTTTAATTGAAGGAAATGAACACTACACTATACCACTGCACTGGTGAAGAATCCTCATAAAACAAGTCAGGTGTGCAAAACAACACACAACATGGAAAAACTACTGCAGCAAGCTACTAAAATATGCATTTAAAACGTTAAAAAGTGTAGCAGACTATTGCATTGATAAGTGAAAAAAATAATAAAAATTTTAAAAAATAAAAAAAATAAGGGGGAAAAAAAGGAAACTGTTGCTAACTAAATTAGCAAAGGTTTATCCAAGTAGCTAAACAATGCTAGCTAAGACGAAGTCAGAATCATAATGTCCCAGCAGGCACCAGATGTCAGTGTAACATCAGAAAGACATTGGACTCTAACACGTTAAACTTTGGTTGGAAATGAAAATCAGGTTGATCTCAAAATCCAACATTGGCTAATTGACGTGAGACTTAGGAGACATTAAGAAGACATTTAGCAGACATTGGGTTTTGCTCATGACGAAAATGTTGGTATTTTATGTAAAGATGGCGTCGGCATGAGACTTTTAGAAGATGTTGGAGTTTGGTTACTTACAATTTAAAACCGACAAAATATCAACGTCAGATGTCTCAACCTACATCCAAATATCATCATGTAATGATGTTGGTTGCCAGCTGTGAGCCTGCAGGGGGGCTTCTTCACCAAATTCTGCTTTGTAGGTTCATAGTGTTTTATGTCTTATATAGTCAGTGCTGTCTTTTCAAATAGCCTTTAGCCATGAGGATGTGTTGGTCAAAGGGGAATTTGAAAAAAAAAATCTAACCTTTCTTTCTTCTTTTCAACACTGTACTGCATCCTTTTCTCAGAGTAGATAATATGGACATTACAAAAATCCCCTCTGGCATCCATCCAAAAATCTTCGGAGCTTTTTTGAAATCCATGACTGCAGGAAAACTACAGCTGATGTTGAGGATTGCCGATGGTAACATTACATCCTGCTTGGATTTTGGGGGTTTACTGTGATCAATATCACTAACAGCAAATGAGTAGCCTACGATCCTGAAAAACATTTACCCAGGTACAGTGTACCCAAAGTGTACCCATTAACATCATGGATGATGTCACATTTATTGTATTAACTGTGAAAAATTAAGAATTACAGTAAGATTATAATTCAGATTTCCCCCATCTGTTCCAGTTAGATAGATTTATGTTGCCATTTGAGCCAAAAACATTTTAGATATTTCATGAGTAAGAAATGTCCCTTAAATGGAGCAACGCCTGCGAGCAAGTTCAGGCAGTCAACACGAGCTGTACACACGACATGCCTCACTCTCCACAATCATCTACCAAACACACCCTCCCAATTTGGCCGTCTATTTAAGCTGAAAAAATTCCCCATCTGTCCCTCTGCCTGTCATTGCCCTGCTGCCCTGCATGAGTATCGCCTACCACCACCACCACAGCATCCACCTGCAGGCTCTGGCTTGGGGAGCGGGTTAAGATATCTGCTCATCATTCCCCAGTATCTCTATGTAAATGTATCTGCAGGGAGTGATGAGACACCAAACTCTAACTGTTCTACTGCTGTGATAAACATTTAAGTTGTCCGACTGAAATACAGAAGATGATGGCGACAGGCATCAACCAATCTAATACATGCTTACATGACTTCAGTTCTTCGTTCACAGGAGCTGAATGATGCACGCACTTTCATGTTCTTTATTCCCTTGAATAGATGCAGATGAGCATCTTGCACATGGATACACCGAGTGGATATTTCAACATGGTCTGTTAAAATGACATCGCTTTTCCATTCCTCATCCCTGCGTTAATGTGTCTTTCTTCATTTTCTGGTTGACCAACCCCAGTAATCATTATATCTCATCACAACATTGCCCTCTCCTCTTCTGCTACAGCTCACCAATACAGTAGACCCAAATTAAACTAAGACTCATCACAATCAAGCCCGGCATAAACATTATGCTTTTGTGCTTGAGACTATTATTGTCCCATCCTTTTTCTGCACAGATGAAATTACATGCGGTAGATTGTGACAGGCATCACTTTGTATCATGTCTTGTGCGGCTGGTATCTGGTTTTCAGACTGACAGCACCACAGAAAATGTAGAAATAGCACCCACATGGTCAAGTTAACCGATTCAAAGGAGATGTCATAGCAATCACCGTGTTACTGTAATTAAATTTAGACTGAATCAAGTCCATTTTCATGGTACCACTCATACAATTTTCAGTTGATACAATTTTAAAGCAGCCGTGGCAGATGTAGATCCTGCCGTCTGTTCTAATACAGTGTGCTGAATGAGCAGCTCGACTCTGCAGAAAATAAATTGGATACAATCTGATCTACTGAGAGTCTTTCAGACTTATTCTGGCTGAATATCTTAGATTAACATAGAATGGCAGCGAGAGAGAATTAACAGATCTTTCTTGCCTTTTGAGGCTCTGTGTGTCAGGGTGAATAGAGCTACAGTCCACATGGTGGAGGATCATCAGTGGAGCTGAAGAGTGACTCCACACTTGACTGCGCAGATTAAGAGAGTGACAGGGACCTATGACTGGCTAATTCAATGGGGGCACTCTCTGTAGAAAACACTTCATTCTCAACAATGTCACTTGGCTCTCCTGTGCGATATATCCTACTATGAAGTATTAAACAGCCACTGCAAAACACCCCCGCCTTTTTACTTCCATTCAGCTTGAAAGCAAGAGCTATGTTGCACGGGCCAAGCTGTGATCAACTTTATAACATGCAAAATGGAAAAAAAAAAAAAGATCAAAAAACACCTCTTCTCACTCATTAGGTTTTAACTTCTCTGACTTTTTAAGAGCTTTGATTATCAGCAAAAAGCTGAGCGTTTTAAAACGATCGCCTCAGTGCTTATGGGATATCTACATCACAGAAAGCTAATGAATGATACATATATCTGAATTGCTGAGTATCCCTTCATTTCTTTTTCTTTTTTCAAAGGGAATCACTGGGATCCGTTTTGCCAAACATCAGAGGTGCTACATCAGGACCCAAACTAGGAAACTACCCACGGTGACAGAGGTGGAGGCTGAGGACACAGAGTTGCTGGTACGCCTCCTCCCTCAGCTGTCTGTACCTCAGATTCTCTGTAGTCCTACAGAGGCTGTCATGCATATTGTAGGGAGATAGCCAGAGTAGAGCAATGTGAGCACCACACAAATCCTCAGCCTGTCCATCTTATCCTATCACCCCTACCCCTCTCACTGAAGAATAAACTAGGGTTTGTGGTGCCTGTGAAACCGTCAGAAAGCTGCCCACAAACCCATAGCCTCTTTGTGGCTCACATCAAATGGTGTTTGCTGTCAATCTTGAGCCAATATTAATTTTTAATCATCTCCTCCAAAGGCTCTACCCAAATAGCCTAAAGGGGGAAGGGTGCAAGAGAGCTCTGAGTGAGAGGTAAGCCATTAAAATGGTATTTTTTAAAAGATGTTTTCTTTGTAAAATTCACGAAGCTCCCTCTCCAAGTTTAGAGTGATTCATTTTACTTTTCTGAGTTCTTACAGTTGTATGTGAACTTCAGCAAAAGGAACGGAAGAAATTCAATCAATCAAAATTCCCAATTTTTCAGTGTCACAGTGCAATTCACTGAGTGAGCCGTATGTTCAAAGAGAAAATCCTCCTCTCAAATGTCTCTACTGCAAGCATGCTCTCATTTACATTTCACATTGTAGATGGGAAGAAGTAGCTGGCAAATATCTCCCCGCTCACTGCTTCTTTTTAAAAACAGAATAAGCCAATTGTCAGTCCAAGCAAAACCCAGTCTCAGTTTCAACTTTAAGAACACAAGCTGTTACACCCGAAAACCAAACACAGTTCTGTTTTTTTCCCTCTCATCTTCTTAATGTCTGATCCACGTTTACAGATACTAATGGTGCAGGCAGCACCATATGTCCGTGCCATTTCTGTCTTCTTCTGAGCACTTTGAAGCCTAATTGGCTTTATTCACAGCTCCAAAGTGAATTGTCTAAGACCAAGAAAGTGACATATAGAAGGCTTATACCTTTAAGTTCATACCAGTCATTATGGGAGTCCTTATTATAATAATAAGACTTTATTTGTATAGCACTTTTCAATAATTTATTATGACTGCCATTAATAAAATAGACCATTCTGCACCATGCTCAGTAAGTTATTAATTCAAAGGGTGTTTTAAACTGCAGTTTACATGAAGTTGTTTTAACCAATCAGTGAATTGTGCTTCCACCAGGACACATACCAAGAAAGCTTGACTCAACTTTCAGGCTTGGTGGCCACAACCAGGCAGCCAAACTTGCAACTGTCTCCTACAAATTTTATTTTTAAACTAATGACTTGTTATCCCCAGTACATTTTGGAGGAAGTTTAATTGCTCTGTGAATTTTGTTCATAGTCTCTGCTGTTAAATGCAGTTTGGACTCAGAAGCAGAACTCAGTTTCGTGATGGTCAGAAGTTCAAACACAGACTGATTGTAAACTAGAAAAGGTGAAGATGTCAGGAGTTGAGCCAGAATGGACAATGGAGCGGGGCAGGCAGAGGAATCCAGATTGAGAGGCCAGGGTGAGGTAGATGGAGCAGGGCAGACAGGCAAACTGGGGATAACTGGACCAACAGACGGACGGCGAGCTGCAGAAGGTGAACAGGCAGAGAGGGCTGGACGGAGGGGACCTGAGGCAGAAGGAGAGTTCAGGTTCAGGTCCAGGCCAATACAAGGAAACCAAAGTTACAAGATTGGGAAAAGTTGGCCACAGTGCTGTTACCATAGTGATGACCAGAACAATCTGGTGAAGAGTGGAGTGAAGAGCCAGGGTCTTTATACCTATGACTGAATGAGCTTCAGGTGTGCGGGATGACTGAAACCGGACACACACACAGACACACAGACAGGGAGTAGACAGACTGGGAACAAACATGAAATGGTAGGAAGGTGGGAAAATACAGGGAATGGGGGGAAAGTACAGCCTAACCTTGACACAGTCAACATCTTTTTCATAATAAGGTGGATGGCAGATGTACAGAGCGCTGAACTGCTGGACTGAAGATCGGGATTCAAAGTGTAATATGAATTTTAAAGAATAAAGAAATATTTTGGAGATACATTTTGCTCACTATGCTTATTAAAAAAAGCACAGTTTCGATGGTATTATATATATATATATATATATATATATATATATATATATTTTTTTTTTTTTTTTTTTTTTTTTTTTTTTTTAAACATCTCCAAAATTTGTAGTGTTTAAAGGAATAGGCCTAGTTCTACACCTTGGGGAATATATTTATTTGTTTTCTTGCTGAGTTAGATGAGAAAATCTGTCTACCAGCACCACTAAGGCTCACTAATTAGTATGTGATATTTCGTTTGTTTATTTCATAAATTAATCAAATTGGAAAAAACAACACATTTTGGTCTTACAGGGGGGGTTGTCTGCTGGAGTCTTTTTGGCAGGGCAGTAATTTGCCTAGTTACTTCACGGTGACAATCCCAAGACACCAAGAAGCCACAATGTGAATCATAGTTTTTGATAATGTATGACTGAACTAATGAGAGAAAATGATGTAGATATTCGAGCGCTGGAATATCTGTTAATATTGTTCCGGCTCCAGCTAAGCACCCAGGAAGATGAGGAAGCTTATAGCTGTGCACAGGACCACCATCTGTTGATAGACATGACACAGTGGGATTGATCTTCTCATCCAATTCTCCACAAGGAACCAAATACATGTATTTCCCAAAATGTCGAGCCAATTATTCAATTCATGTATTCAAAATATCATACAAATGCCACACATCTCCCTTTACTTCCCTCTGCAAGGAAGTTTATTTTTGGCATTACTCCTTTTTTTTTTTAGCAGCACACCACTGAGCACTGCTGATATTGCTGCAGAGGATGTTTTCACCACAAAAACAGTAGATTGCACAAGAGAAATACAGTAAATATCAGGGAGGCCATATTTAGGTAATAAACAGTGACCTTGGCCTGACCTCCCCAACGTCTGTCCTCACATAAGAGCATCCATCCTCTGTGAAAATCCACCCACGTGTGACCCTGGAGAAGATCAGCACAAGTTCATCCTCAGGTGGTGAAACACATGAAGCTCACAGGGGTTAAAGCCAAATGTTAATGGGTCCTAGCTTAACCCAGCTGCAGGCTTTTAGGAGAGAGGGCTCAGAGCAGCCACGGCAGGCTTTAGAGCCGAGGTGAAAAACAATGGAAAAAGCTGCGGAAAAACTGCAAGCAGCTGATAAGGAAATGCAGTCCCTGTGAGGGAGAACCAGGTGACGAACATGATTTGTTTGCCAGGATTTTTTCTTCCCTTTTCAATTTGCCTCCTCTATGAAATGTCTGAGGGAGTAATCCCTGAGCTTCATTCCAGTTCCCCTACTCTGACATGGAAATCGCCATCCGCCTCCCTCACATCCCTTAACATTGTCAATGGATGCTGCTTGCTCCATTAAACAGCCACTTAATATGGATGACCAAAGCTCACCCAGCAACCCAAAAACCTCCCACTCAGACAACGACTGCAAAGGGAAAAATAGTGCACAGAGGAACAACATCACAGCAGAGGGTGTGAATACACCAAAGCTCTGCAAGAACACAGTATGGTTTGTTTTAGTTCATATTTGAATCAAGATAAGAGCTAGGGCAACTATTTATCAACACAAAAAACCAGAAAGTTCAGTTGCTGATATATTAGGTCACAAGGTCTGGTCACACCAGAAAGTGGAACAGTGCAAATCATATGTACATCTTTGCAAAATCTGTGTTATTAGAAGCTCAGTGTGTTAGTGACTCCTCACATGGCTAGTTTGTAATTTACTGTAACTGATGAGCTAACCACTAACGCACTACCCATGCTGATCAGTCACATTAGCTGCCTGGAATTTTTTGCTACTTTCTCTGTATTGAGCCATTTGATGTTTTGTACAATTGACTCCTGTCTCATAACTTACAACTAAATGATTCTTTTTTTGGGGAGCAGTTTATGCTCTGACGGGACAATGCAACACAGCTAATAAGCCACCATTGCATCTCCCATTTTAGACTCTCTGGCTGTCTGTTCCCTCAAAGGTCAGCACGATCGAGACAGTTTGCTACTTGATGATGCAGCATTTGCATGTCAAAGTTCACCAAAGCTGGACTGACACAGATTTGTCCCCACTAGCAAACCCACTTATAACTCCATTGAGATGAATTAATTTTTGCCGTGAAGTTTGTAAACGCTGTTGTGACTAACCTTTAGTGCCCTTAAGCAAGAACCAGCACTGTCATTGAAAGTTGCTTGAATATGGGTGTTAACTAAAATTTACTACACTGCATAATAACACCCCTCCCCCCTCCTTCCTGCCTGTGTTATGCGAACTACATGAAAGCTCGAGGGTATCATGAGAAAATCTTTGTTGATCTGAGGCAAACATAGCACCAAAAACAATGTGTCATGTAGACAGTGTTTCCCCCCCTTGGGACACAGTGGCGGAAGAGGGTAAATTCATTAACGACAACACAACTGGTGGGTAATTAAGTGTTGCACTGTAGGCGCAAAGCATACATACACCAGGAGCAGGCCACACAAAACAAATTACCATCATTCCCAAGGTCCAATCCTTGATAAAAAAAAAAAGATGCTTGTCATATATCATAATAATATATCATTTGTCAATAGCTAAATGGAAAAGCCTTTCAAAAGTGTGTATAAACTGGAAGACTGTAATCATGTTGTCTTTGTGCTTGTCAACTGGCATTTAGAAATCCCCACCCCATGCTAAAATCCTGACCTTTACCACGTCCCTCCAGGCGCTCTCTCCTACAAGTTATTGGAGTCGTTTCTCAACTGTGAAGTCAAAGTCATGTTGCGAGCCCCATGTCGTGACCTCCATTTACTTTCCAGAGAAGACTCACTTGGCTTCAGTGGTTAAGATGTCCAATTAGAGAGTGCTGTTTGTGTTCCTCAAGTTTGATTTTAATTTCTGCAACCACGGGAACGGTGAGCACACCAGCTCAATGCCAGAGCACCCCTTCCTCTGTACCACCACCACCACCCCGCTACACCAGTCCTCTGAGTCATCATTAGTCAACTGGCCGGCTCTTAAAAGTGAGGGAAAGTGTGTCAAAAGCTTGGCTAAACACCTACCGTGCCCAAACACAATCTTTGATGTGACAGAATGTGCTTAAGTCTTTTTTTTTTTTTCCTCTCTGCAGGTCACAACTGTGTCACTCGATGACAAACAAGAAGCGGCAGGGAAAGCGAAATTCTAATTCAAGCGAGAGTGACAGGGGTGAACAGGAGGGAGGGGGCGCGACCCAATATTAATGATTCTTGCTCTTTCTATAGCCCCAGGAATCTACGTCAAGCTTAACTAATGTGCAATTAAGCTTTAGGCTGGGAGAAAATCACCTTGTAAAAACATTTGTCAAGTGAACTGTTTTTCTGTTCTGGGTTGCTAATTAACAAGGGAATGGGAAGAGGGGTTTGTTTGTGTGTGTATTTACATATACATGAAGAAAATAAATATCTGCACTGTTAGGGGAGAGCATTACCAAATCCCCTTCATATGTCTCTATTAGACAACACTGACATGTAGTCCCTATCATTAAGCAATAATAGTTTACTTTACAGCTCATGAACTACAGTATCAACAAATTAAGCCCACTGATAGTGCTGGCTGCCAAGTGAAGCAGTGTGGTGTAGGGGGAGGGAACGAGTGGGGGAGTGATGGGGGGAGGAGGGAGGAGAATGCAAGGCTTTATTGTGTCTGTCACATTAAATGATATTGCAGCCACACTCAGAGTAATGAAGACCACTTCTAAAGTCATTTAAAAGTCAAATCATCACTGTCTGTGAATTTCAATGACGTATAATAGAAAGAGCATGCCGGAGGCTTGAGAAGAGGGCGAGAGAGAGAGAGGAGGGAGCCAGGGCAGTGGGAGTCAGGACGTTGCCGCCCTCTCACAGTAAGGTGATAGATAAAACGATGAGGCTGGAGATGCTGTGTGGCTCAGGGGACCAGAGCGCAAATGCAAGACTATACTGACTATACTGTGTGTAGGGCCTGGGCATCTTAGCAAGCTCTGACATTCTCTGTTGTGTGTGTGTGTGTGTGTGTGTGTGTGTGTGGTGTTTTCTAGCAGGTGGATGAGACTGAGGCCATGGACATGAAGGTGGAGGACTCCCAAGTGTGGATTCCTGCGGAGGAGCCCATCGTTAATCCAGCCTTCCTGCTCAACTCCAAGATCTGGGAGATTTGCCAGGAGCTGCCCATCCACTGGATTCATCCCTCCCCCCTGAGTGGTGAGAGCAGGGGGCATCGATGCCTCTAAATGCAGACTATTAACACTCTTGCTGGAGGGCATCCCCCACAGGCCACGCACAGATCCATAGAGACCACATGATTTCTCAACCATATGATCATCCAGTGCAGGCTACCCTCCGTGTGTTTGGAAAGTTTTGAGACTGATGGTCAGTGGTGGAGGAAGCAGGTTCATTAAAAGTATCACAACCAAAGTGTGAAAATAGTACATTGCAAGTAAAAGTCCAGAAATATTGTCAATAAAATGTATTTAAGTATGAAGCTACTCATTATTGCAGAGCAGCCTCTTCCAGAGTTTAACACATTGAATATTATCACATATTCATTAACATGTAAGCTAGTAAAGGTGGAGCTGATTTTACCATATCTACCTTACTTAGTATGAATCAATTTACTACTGAAATGTCTTATTTTATTAACTGGTATTCTAGCTATTTTTATAGCTTTTCACCTAACAATGTTAAATCAATGAAAATGTGAAAGGGGTCACTGGTAGTGATGAAGCTCCAGAGAATTATCAGCTGAATCTACAGCTCCCCTCAGCTTTATGGAGCTTTATGGTGAGTTTCAGCTGGTTGTTTACCTGTCGGGCCTGGAACTTTAATGCTTTGGTTCACTCATAGCATCACTTTTGGCTGCACTAGGCAGCTGTTTTCAGCAAAAACCCTCTAGAAACCCGCAGTGCACTGCCTGCATAGCACCAAACAGCAGACCGACAGTTAGCTGGTGAACATAGTGGAGTGTTTAACAGCTTAAGAGCCAGACACTGGACTTAAAATTCTCCAGGTGTTTAAAAACATGGCTGTAAATGAATGATAATATTGCTCCATGACTGCTGGATGTGTAAATAAGCAACTATTTGCTGATAAGTTAGTAATAATCATTTTAAAGGTGCTGATATGTAAGTGTTAGAGTGGCTTCAGAACCAAGAAAAATGTCACCTTACTCTAGCTGTCATATTGTCACACGCTTTAAGAACATAAAACTTCTAGGGCTGAATAACAGGCATAACATATTTTATATAATAGACCAAAAAGATTTTTGCATTGTGTGGAATATGTGAAATGTTAATCTACTCCAGTCATCAGATAAATGTAGCGCAATAACAGGTAAAATATTTCTCTCTGGCATGTTGTGGAGTAGAGGCATACCTCAGTCTCAACTAAAATAAAAGTACCTCAGAATTGTACTTAAGTACAGTATTTGAGTACATGTGCTTAGTTAAATTCAGTCATTCATTCTTTCTCAAATGGATGTGTTATCTTTACTAATTAGGATCTGTAGAAAATGGTTTGTGTGTTAGTATCACAACAGCAGCAACTCCATTCTTTGACAGAGGCATGAAAAAGCTTGGACTGAATTCCAGCGTATTTCTCCTGAATGGTAGCAATTAGCATCAAGCCACTGGGAAAATAGAGTGTACAAGCCAAAATTTAATCTAAGAGCTTTCTCATTTAACATCAGACAAAAGAAAAACTGTTGCAAGTACATAAACATCTCCTCTCTTTCCTGCTCTCTGTATGCGTTCAGATGTGGAGGAGGGAAATGTGGACACACCGGACGCAGAGGTCGAAGGTCAGCGTTTCGCCCGCGATGTCCTGGACCACGTCCCGGTCAACGACTATGTAAGTGGGACCCTCTGCACCACCTCACCCTGGGACCACACCACGGGATACAGTAGAGCGACTTCAATCAGCTCCAGCTCTGCCACGACTCTTTCTGCATATAAATCGCTCACTAATTGATGTTAAAACTGACTCTGTGCACCAGAGGGCATAGCAATTGCTCTATATATCTATTTAAGTAAGGCCAGTTCATTGAAGACTCCCTTAATGTCTCTCCATTAATTGAGAGGAATATCCAGCCTTTCAAAGGCAGCAACTTGTGCCTCACAGCACCCGTTAGTGCCTTTTTCACTTCCTTTTTTCTAAGGCAGAGGAAAGTGCCGTACAAAGGCACACTCTCAAGGTCACTCATTGCTGCACAGATAAGTTACATTTATTTATAATGCTATAATTATCAAAGCATATAAAATGAGCGGTGAGACCTGGTGGCATATTTTGGTGTACTGCATGTAAACCACTCAGTGTTGTACGATTAATTATCCATGACTCTGAGGGAAAATCACATCAAGCAGTGTGTTACACAGGAGTTATAAACTCATAGCAACACAAAAAAAAAAAGAACAGTTGCACACTAAAGATACCAGGAACATGCACAGGTGCAGAGACATCCCACACGCAAGCACATACACACACACACACATGTTCATCACTTACAGGTGAATAGCCACTAAAGCTAAATTCAAGGATAATGAGTCAGGCTCGGTCTGTTCCTCAGAGCTCTGACAAACGGTGAGAGACATGCAGAGAAATGAGACGTCCTATAATGTTGACATTTATCAGGCACGTCCCAGAAACACCTCCTGCTCAACTCTTCAATTTCCCCTCGGCTCCTCTGTCTTCTCCCTCATCGTCTGCGGCAGGAGATGCAGCGCTATGCAATTAAAACATACCAGGGGATGAAAAACCCAGCTCTCCTTTTGAAACGCTCTGCCTCTATCAGCTGAGTAATGCATACCACTGCAATCCATTCCAGCAGCACATCCAGGCTCTGTTTGTGGGTCCAGTGATAACAAAGGCTTTTGTGGCCAAGCAGAGGGCAGGCAGCAGTCTGTAATTGGGAGTCTGAACTCTTGCTCATGCCAGTAGGATGCCACATGTGTTAGCCAAACCCTTTTTTTTTTTTGGCTTCATCCAGAACTCATGTAAATGTGCACACAGACTGAAAGCATACACAGTCTGCTACTCACACTTTTTCTCTGTCTGCCTACATCCTTTCATCTATCACACTCACACACACACAGACGCATCAGAAATATGCATTCACTTCATCTTGCTCTCATAAGTCTGAATTTCAGTCGCACCTTTCCATGCGGCGCATTTGTAAAGCAGAACAATCGTTGTTAGAATAAACGCTGACTGATATATGAGACTGACCTTTGTCACAGCTGTCATGTCAGAGGTGGCCCTGGAAATTTCAAACTGAATAACTACCATCTGACTGGGCTGAAGGGATGGTACCACTGTCCTTGACCCATATTGCACAGAGAGACTTTCAGAATGAATTGACCTCACACACATACACATGTAAACATGTTTGATGTGTGTCTCTGCCTCCATATCAGTGTTTTATATTGTGTGTTGAAGTTAGACCGTCTTTACAAACCTCTGGGAGACATGTTCAGGGTCAGGCTAGGTGGTTGTTCATGCATAACAGAGGTGCAAAAAGCTGAAGGAATTCAAATCTATGAACACACGAGATGTTGGTGCCTCCAGAGGAATCTCTACACTGAAGCTAAAGCTCCTTATCGCTTTGGTAAACCAGCAGAGTTTACTGAAATACATGACTATCTCCTTATTCAATTACATCCAATTTCATTGTCATTCCAGCTCACTGCAGAGCACAGTGAGATGAAAATCTGAGATCGGGACACGCAGCAAAGCATTTCATATGTTACACTGGCCTGTGTGTCTACAAAAAAAAAAAAAAAAAAAAATCTTTTTGAATACAAAGCAGGGTATGAAACAGAAATGTTATCGCTACTGTTTGGATCCCTGAATGAATGTGATGAGCTCTGCTATGAGATTTAATAACACATCCAGGCATGAGCTCAAGCTCATGAAAAGCGGTGATCAGCGTGTGTGAAATAACACCAACAAGTGTGGAGATTAGAGGAGTCGTGCTTTGATTCGTTACATCTTATTGAATGACTGATGCAGTTTTCTACTTTGCAGACTCATTCATATCCAGTGCCTCATATTATGCACGGAGGTGTCTGCGCGTGGGCGAATGTGTGTTTGCATGTGTATACGTGAGCGTGAGTGTGTGATGAAATCAGATGCAGCAAGGGGGTAATGGCTTTTACTCTTCATTAATGCTGCTTGTTTGTGAGTGACTGCCTCAGATTTCCCAAGGTGAACCATTCTTATCACTGCAGCATCCCACCAGAGACAGCAACTCAAAGCCAGGGTGATTAATATGTACCCTCCGTTTTAAAAGGATAGCTCTGATTAATTGTCTTTAAGGTACAATGCTGCCCATTGGCTGTTTGTTTTGATAATCAGGACATCATTTGAATAAAATATTATTCTTCATTTTCCGAGCCGGAGCCCCAGATTTCGGAATACCCCAGTTTGGGCTGCGAGGAGCAGATAAGATTATCGTTGGTCCATTGACAGCTTTCGTGTTGCTTCCATAACAGATTGCTGCCTGGAAGCTGATGACCTGAAACTTGACTGAAACAATAAATCATTAGCAGCCTACCTGTGCTTGTCATAGTAATAAATCAAACCCAGCTATCCCAGATATCATCTGCCCCACCCTCTCTATGTGTTTTAAGCATGTCTCGTGAGTGTGTAATTTTACTCAGTTTATCAAAGCATTTATCATAACATCAAATTCATGGGTTACTTTTTTTTTTTACAAGTCATGCTTGATGGGTTTGTTGTGATCTGTTTGTAGTCCAGTAGCTGCTACAGAGAAATAAAACAGTGTGTGTAAAACCACTGTAATTGACTGCACTGACTTATAGAGTAGACGCAAGAAAACCCCTAATTCCCATACTTAATGTAGCAGGGGAGTAGAGGGACTCAGCCATGTGTTCCTGTGGGTCCTGTCCTCTTAAACAATTCCCACACATTTTCTATTCCCAACAGTGGATGTGTTTTGTTCTGCACTGTTGCATGTAGCTGAGTCATTGTTAAGCGCTTGCAGAGAATTATGCCAGTTTGTTCTGAATGTGAAGTCAGCGCAGGCCGTCGTCTCCTGGATCCGAGCAGTTTAACGAGACAGCGCAGGATTGTCTCCGAGGATTCATTTACTAAAAGAGATTGAAATGTGGTCAAATGCATACTGAGGGCAGTTGCTGCCTCAACTCGCACGGTGAGTTAAGTGGCACTTCTCCGAACCCCATTTGGAGTTGCTCTTGATCAAAGGCATGACACTCAGCCCCCGTGAGTCTACGAGGGCATGAACCAGCCAGCACAATGGAAAAATCCAAGGGCCATTAATTCTACCCAATTTACCTTTCGTTTGGGTTTCATTTGGCCCCTCTATAAATTCAGAGGCAGCCAGCAAGAGCAAATGAAAGAATCCTTGTTAGGCGATCATTACTCTGCTAATTGCTTTAGGAATGTGCCATGCACTTAAAGTCAAGGTCAGGAGGAGGGCGCCAAGACGTGAGGAGCTCTAATTTGAATGCTCTATTGGAGGAGGGGCAGCCATTTTGGTGCAGAGTGTGGGCTTCGGTCGGGGGAGTTAAGAGGTCAGAGATGAAAGAAATAGTGTAATTATGCTGGTAACTACCAACGTTAGAGTTCCTTTGATTGAGGATAGCTGTGGTAGAGAGGCGGTGAATGCTGGATTCAGAGATGGCGCACTGTGCAGCCAGCAGTCGTGCTTCCACCAGTAAAACAGAAAGGTCAAGGGTATTATATCATGTTTTATGCTCCCGGAGCTCAAATCAAACTCACTCATTCTCAACGCTATCTTGATCTCTTTGTCATAGTCATCATGCACGGCACAGTTTTGCATTTTCATCATCAGTCCTGATCTTTTCACTCATGGTTTGGGTTTTACATATATTCTGCTGACCTACAGCCAAAGCAGGCTCATCAATTCACGCCACCGCCTCCTCTTCCTCCTCCTCTCCTCCTGCCCTTGCCCTGGGAGGAGTGACATTTGTCATGTGTGTGATTGTAACCCTGCACACTCCTGTGTCCTCTGCAGAGAGACGTTGGAATCGAGCTGGATAACCGTCTGGATGACCGTGGCTACTGCTGCCAGCACTGTCGCCGTGGTTACCGCTTCTGCCGCCGCTACTTCGAGCCCCTGGGTGGCTTCAACCCGTGGCCATACTACTACCAAGGAGGCCGGGTCATCTGTCAGGTTGTCATGCCGTGCAACTGGTGGATCGCCCGCATGCTGGGAAGGATCTGAGGAGGGTGTGTGTCCGTCTGGGGTTCAAACTGTTTATGTCGTTGTAGGAGCAAATTCTCCTTTTGATAAATACTCCAAGCCTCCTTTGAGACCAAAGCAGTCAATTACAAAAACTATTATTATGCAGTTGAACTCATTGAGTATTAGTCAGTCTAAACAGTCTAAATGGCATTTAAAGTGTTTAGATTCTTTCTTAAAAGTCACTTATTGTTTACAACTGTCTCATTTCCTTTGCTTTTCTTGGTATTTGATCCTGTTGAATTGGTGCAATTTAGATTAGAAGATATCACCAGCAACTAATCTGTCCTAAAATATATATATATATATTTCAGAACTGTCTCATATTTTTTTTACCTTATAGGTTCAAAGGAGTTGTTGTTCTACATGTACTGTAGGGTTTTGTTCTTCTTGCTTACACAGGTATCAGACAGAAACCCCTCCCTACACCACCCACAAAATACACACAAATAACAAAGCTGTCACGCTGTCACCGTGACACAATGTACAAACTTACTTAGCTAATACTGCACTTCTTTGATGCACACACAAACCATGCTGTAAATTATGTACAACTGAAATAACATAAGACAACATAAGACATCAGATATAAAATATGATATTACAGATACACAATAGGAGAAAACTATATGCAACATATTAAGACAAAATCAGGAAAAGAGGCAAACAAGCAAAGAAAAAACAGATAATAATAGTAACTTGCTGAAACCTGTATTATAAGAATTATTCTCTGTTTTTGGTATCATGTTAAACTAAGGAGTACAGTATCATTAAAGATGCACAGACCTCAGCTGTCTCTTGTATTATCCTCCATTGTGCTGTTAGAGTCCACAGGCTGCTTTAAATAGTGCTCCAGTTCAAACAGATTCCTCTTTGCCGAGGCAATTTTAATCTGTAACACCACATCTCAATCTGTCGAGCTGAAACAACTCTCATCTGTAACTAACAGATAAGCAAGCGCGATAGGCATTTGTAATTGATGTTCTGTCATCAGAATAACAAGGTGCATAAATGCCCGAGAGTATTCGAGCTATGTGAGATATTCAGAAGTTGAACAGAGAGACAAAAATGGAGCGCTCCTGTCATACTTGGCTTTGAAGTCTTGTGTTTTCTATTGCTTTCCTGATTTTTTTTTCCAATTAAAATTTCATTGTATGAATAATCTCAATTGTCCTATCATATGAAACAATGTGATTTCCTTGAGAGAAACTTTATGCCCCGGGGTGTTTGTGTGAAATGTTTGAATGTGACTCATGCAATGAATAGACACATCTCCTCTCTTCTCCATTAGTCCCATTGCTCATTAGCAGAAGCATTTAGTATCAAATTTAAAAGCCTCTTGACAAGAAAGAAACAGACATATATATATACTTTTATTGTTTCCATTTAATAACCTGAGGCTGTCTTAACTATCTAATGCATAATAAATCTTTGTTTACAGTGATATGAAAGTATCTTGCCTGCTATGTAAATCCGGGCGTTGACTCATGTTGGCTCAGTGTGATAATAATGTCAGTAATATCAGTAATATTTGGCAGCAAAATGGATTTTGTGAAAAAGAGGGGGAAACATATTACTGTATGTAAATGTTTTATGGATATGCTCATAAATGGAGTTCAGACTGCAACCATCTTATTTTTAAATCAATAATGTCAATGGCCTAAAGCAACATGTCAAGTAAAAAATAGTGGCATGAGTTAACAAATGCAATAATTGCAAACATACTTCAAATAAACTGACAAGTGTACTGCTAAGCCCCTGAGGCTGTTCTAAAAAGTTCATAAAATCAGTGTTTATATAATTCATTTCCCACTATTTTCCCGCTTATCACATCAAATCATTGAGTGTTTATTAAAAAGAATGCATTCAGCGTTGCTGTTGTTGTAGCCTTCGCACTCACAATGTTGGGAAATTGTGTAAAGTGTTATTTTTTCGTAAGATGCTGTTAGTTGTTAGTTGTCTATCTGCCGAGGTCTCCACGGACTCTAAGGACTCTTGTGTAGTCGTGAGAGTAAATTGCCATGGAAGCCCTGAGAGTCGCTCTGAAAAGGGATGGCTCACCCTGACTGGAGAGGCTGATACAGATATTACAGCTGGTTCCCTGAGAGCTCCTCATGCCTGTTGGGACAGAAGTCCAATATTAACCATGAAAGTCAAACTTTAAAAGTACAGGCGTCTTACAATTAAAAATCATCATGGAGGAGACCCGGAAAGACACTGGATGGTGGCGATACTGCAGCTGCACATGTCAGAGCAAAAAATAAATAAATTGATCACACTCCAGTTGTTGCCTGGTAAAAAAAAAAAAGAGGGTCCACTTCTTGATATCAAATACACAAATCTCCAGAGGTCATTGAAAGCATCTTGAGGAAACCAGCCCAGACTAATTTTCATCGACAAAATCTACAGCTTTTAAAGCTCTTTGAATTCAGTGTTCATGGGTTTCTTCTTCAATATACATCATCTTATGATGCAATGCAAATATTGTGATGTTTAGCTAATTGTCTTATTTAAAGTGTTTAGCTAATTGTCTTATTTAAAGAGATCTTTAGTGATTGAATTTAGAGACGGGTGCAAACATGTGGAGAGGATAAGAAAACAAAACCAAGTCGGTGGAGTTTTTTTCTTGTGAAAATGGAAAAAAATTACATGATCTCTCATTACCGATGCATGGCTTTTTAAAACCCAAACATCCACATAAGTAGAGACTAATTTGCATTCCTACCATGTATGAAGCCGTTCAATACTGTCTACATTAGATATGAAGCAAATCTGTGAGTCTGTGACTGTGAGCTCCTCCCCTGTAGACAGACTGAAGGAATATATCATTTCAAATGAAACCCTGCACAATCTTTCTCATGCATTTTACACTGTCTAGGAAACTTCCCCTGCAGCACTTGTTTATCACTGTTTTGACGATGAGAGGAAACAAGATCGACTACTCTGCAGGATAAACAGAGATACAGAGCATCTACCACGTTAGCACAGTCCAAAGGATTTCGCCTACCTGGCCTGAGGAACTGGCGCTATCACTGCAGCTCACAGGTGAATTAATTCCATTTGTTACTTAACGAAAATACAAGGAAACTTCACTCCCAGCTGCTTATTTTCATTTCAAATAATCGCTCTTTCATTTAGATCCATGAGTTGCTATTCTGGGGCAGAGGAGAGAGAAAACCAATGTATGAGGAGCGTCTGTATTTAGATTAGTGACCTGAAGAAACAGTTCTCTCCAATCCAGACTGAGGCTCAGGCTCTGCTGAGGACACGTGTATTACCAGTGCCATCTTGTGTGGAGAGAGGTGTACTGCTGCAATATCAAACCAGACAATCTTTTGTCACCATCCCTTTTTTTTTTTTTTTTACATTTTCAAACCACTCTACACCGTCTGTCCTTAAATACATTTACTCTTGGTTCTTTCAGAAAGCCAGCAAATGCTAAAGTGATCTATTTAAATGTAACCTTGGCTGCAGGTTGGCAACTTAATATCCTGCATAAAGCTGCAATGGCCATGAGACTGCAGTCATCAACTCCCTTTACTCTGTAATGTTGCACTCAGTCTGGTGACCTGATGGTTAAATAAGCTCTCCCTGTACTGTTCCTGCTACAGGCTGGAGGCACAATAATGTCAGCCGTCATCCTTCAACTGCTCCCACTGTGAGAGGCAGCATGGCACAGCAGTAAACACTTGCGCTGTGTCAGTGGCTGCAGGCGACACAGAAATAGTCCTCCTCTCCCAGGACCCGGCTCTCGCTCCATCTTCAGGGTCTCTGACTCACTAAGCAAAGGAATAGCACAGTCGTAGCAGCTGTTAGTAGCCTTTCATTATTTTAGTAATCCATAACAACCTGCGCTTACCATATGGCAGGCGATCGATGAACCGCTGAACAGAAAAGCTAAGGGTCTGTTTAGATGTGATGGAGGATTGTGTGTTGCTGAATGAGAGGCTTGTGCAATGATTTCAGACTCATTTTAAACCATTTCCCCATCTGCAAAAAGCATGTTTGGTGGAGTGAAGAAAGTTGGAGTGGCGACTGCAGTTGCACTTCTTCCCAGGTTTTTCTGTGTGTGTGTGTGTGTGTGTGTGTGTGTGTGTGTGTGTGTGTATTAACCCTATGGCAAGACTGGATTGTGTGGTACGCAGCTGTGCATGTGGGTGTAGACAGAACTAGGCACAGTAGGCAAGCCCTGCTGCCAGACAGCTTCCTCAACACCACCACCCCCCTACTCGACCCTGAACACACAAACACACAGAGTCAGTCCAAGCCATTGCACCCCCCCCGCCCAGCAGCAGCACACATACTCCTCCTCACGACACAAACACACCAACATAACACATGCTCTAACAGAATCAATCCAAGTCAGCCTAACCCTTCAAGATGCCAACCGCTGCCTAAACATACGCACGCACTGCTGTCTCCCTGTGAGCTGTGGCGACAGACTCGGCCGTCCTCGGTTGTTTTTATATACAGTCTATGGTTGTGGGCATGTCACATGTATTCACCCACCAACAGCAACTGGAGAAGCACTGCTCTTAAGTACAGTCCAATCAGTGTCTGGCCTGATAATGGCTTCATTCCAGTTTTCTACTTTCTCTTTCTCTTCAGATGCCATGTGGTCGAATGTGCGCTGCAACAGCCCAACAACTCGACTCTGAGTTTTCAAAGCAGAAACACAGCAGTAGAAATTAATTGACTTAATTTCTTTCTTTTTAAACTGACGTTAATTTTTCCAAAATGTCTTGTGTGACATTTTATCTGTGCCTCACACAATTTCAAAACCACTTTATCTGCAACAAAACAACAAATAAAGAGGGTCTTCAGTGAAGATTTTGTTTTTAATTAGTACATTGACTTTTTCTTAAAAATCTATTCTATATTTAACATAAGGGAGGCCATTGACAACCCGAGACAAAAGAAGCAACAAAACATGAGCAGTGGACATACCTCAACATCTCACAGACAACAGTGCTTTAAGGAAAAGGCAGGGAACATACAGAGGAATGTACTCAAAGAAAAAGAAGGAGAAAAAAAGCAGCAATTCCCTCTCAAGGATTGACAGATTCAAATGCAAATGTAACCCAGTGTAATTATTGATTGTCAAAAAATAACTATACATTCAGAGTGTCTTTGCAGACCCAGAGCCCTTCGGCTGATGTGGGGTTGTGAAGCAGCGTTTAACTCCTCTCCTTCGGTGCCAGTGCAGATGGAGGTCAGTATGTCTGAATGTCCTCACTCTGCAGCTACAGTCCGGGTGGAAAATACAACCAATTTAGCTTTGATACCACTCAGGATCAATATGGCTTCATCCCCAGAAGAGCCAAGGGGCCAATCGGATGGCCTGGCTGGCTGGCCTGGGGTGTCCTTAACAAAATGGGACAGCAAATAAAGAAGGCACAGGCTCGACTGACCCGACGAGCAGGACAAGAAGGAGGAGGAGGAGGAGGAGGAGAGAAGACAGGAGACAAGAGGATACAGGAGAGGAGGCAGAGAAGGGAGGGAAGGAGGGGCGGGGTGGGCTAACGCAAGAGGAGACAAGGTGAGAGGAAATAAGATGAAAAGGAGAGGAAACGAGACAAGAGAGGAGAGAAGAGACAAGACAAGAGGGGAGGAGAGGAGAGGGGACAGGGCTGGAGGAGATGAAGGGAGAGGAAGAGAAAAGAACAGCACTGGTATGTCTTTGTACCAAATAACCAGACACTTCAGATATGATTTCAAAGACATATTGATTGATACATCTGACACTTTATGAATTAAGCAGAACATAATATTTGTAAATGCATAGCTCTGACTGTTGAAAAGGGGAAAGAGGTATGTCCGCTGAGAAGAGGAAAACAAAAGCACATTCAGTACATGTTTAAATCAGAAACACAACAGAGGCTATCTACAATAAGAGAATATAACAGTGGAATAATGATACTGCACTGAGCACTGGAGCTCAAAAATCAAGAAAACAGCAAAGCTGATTATATAGAAGGCTATACAAATGACAAAAGTTGGTCTTACAAAAAAAAAAAAAAAAACTACATTAGACCAAATAAGCTTCCTGGTATTATCGTTCATATTCTTTGTATTTTCCCTCATGTTTACACATGTAAAAAGAAGACAAATGTGCCATTTTTATACAGAATTTAGAAATTCACAAAATAAATAAATTCGCTGTGGGCTTAAAATTGAATCTCAATTGTATATTATATGTATATATATATGTATATATCTATATATATTCATATATATTCCATTTCATATAAACAGGGTTTAAACGTTGGAGCCTCTGAAGAAGAGACTGATAAAATCTGTTTTATCCTGCGTACTCTTTCTCTCCATTTTTGCCTCTCAATCTTGCTGTGCCTCCAGTCTGCAGCTCTATACAAATAGTTTCTGATGTTAGACTGTCCTTGGTGGACAGAAAATGCCCATTTCCATAGTAACACAGTGTTTTAAGGCCCGGAGTAATAGAGAGCAAATGCATACCTTTTTTGTTTATATGAAAATAAATGAGTAATAAGTTCTTAAAAGTCTGACAGTCTGAAAAGCCATTTAGTCCTTTATTCATCTTTTTCTCCCGACATTTTCAAGAGTCTCGAGCTGTTTGAACTTCCTCTAAGGCACTCTTCAATTAAACTCTGAGGTGTGCGTTTTTTCACTGCATTGGACACCACGACACAGCATCCACCCGTCATCCGTGGGAACAGAGGCATGAATGTGGTTTCAACAAAACACACACATTCACTCTGCATGACCTCAGAAGTCTGATTTCATTGCACCATTTGGCATTCAGTCCTGGGTTTTGGTTTGTTGCGTTCTCCTCTTTAAACATACAAGTCCGGTGAGATGTAAAGTAAGAAAATTACTAACTGGCACATTTGGTAGACAGAATCCCTGGTTATCCAATGGCTGTTCTCCTGGGGAGGGGAGGGGGGGGTTGTTTTGTGTGCATTTGTGTGATTTTGTTTGAGTGTATCTGTATCTGTGTGTGTTGGGGTTCATGTCTACAGTTATCAATCTCAAATCTGAAAACTGACTTCTTAGAAAAAACTAAACACTAAACTTTGATTTTTAAAATTAGGCACATGGTCACAAAATATGTGAGTAAACAATAAATCCTGAGGCTGAACTGACCAACCTTTAAGAGCATAACGCTGCAACATCCCTCGCTTCCGATCTCTGATCAGATCACTGTGGTAAGAAAAGAAAACGTCAAGTCTGTGGGCAAAATGGATTTAATTGTTGTTTTTGGTTCAGCTTGTGTGCAAGAGTCCTGCAGCCCTAGGCCTCTGCAGGCTCTGTCTTTATCTGGATAAAGTTTGCAGGCAGTTGGACAGACAGTGGCAGCTCCTGCAGGCCTTTGATTCCCTGCTCAGGCTGCAGGGACATCTCCCCACGCACTTCCAGCTCTTCCACGGGGGTCAGGCCCTCACTAGGGCTGCTACTCTGGGAGGAATGTCCATTAATTATAGTTTCAGTTGCAGCCTCCTCGCCCTGACTTTGACTGGTATCAATGATCACAGTCCTATACTGCAGCTCTGCCTCGCCTACCTCAATCTCCTCCTTCCCAAACGTGTGTGCCGTCAGCGAGGGATCGCCGTTCACCATCGTCTGGAAGTAGCTGGGGTCCAGTATCTCCTCTTTGACCTGCAGCCCAGACAGATCGCTGGATTTGAGCACGGTAGCAATTACGGTGCCAGGCTGCTGTGCCACCATGGTCTGGCCGCAGGTGGTGTTGATGGCGACCAGGCGGGGGAGACTGTTGAGGTTGGAAGTGGTGGAACTAATGACTCCTGGAGGGGAAGTGCAGGAGGAGGTGGTGGAGGAGGAGACAGCGGAGGAGCCCAGACTGGTGACCAGGAGCTGCTGCGGGAGTCCATCCTGCAGGCTGTTGGCTCCACCTGCTAAAGAGGCTGCTTGGATGGTGAGCACATCTTTACCACCTGCTGTGGTGGAGGGCATGGTGTGGAGAATAACCTGGGGAGGGGGGGAGTGGCCGGAGTCCCCATTGGCCAGAACAGTTGTGAGAGGAACAGACTGAAGAGAGCCGGAAGATGTCAGGACCATGGGAGGAGCAGTGATGGTCCTGAAAAGAGAAAATGAGCTAAATATATGCTGGTGTTTCTTCAGCTTCTCTGACAGAGCTGTTGTAACTGAATATTCAGTTTGTATCTTTGCAAATATAGACAAGGATTATTTTTCAGTGGAACCCTGTTGAGAAAGTTACGCAGTGCACAGCTATGATCCCAAACAGCAGAACTAATGCCCTTATTAATATAACAAATGGCATTGTCAGCTGTACTGCAGAAATCATTATTCTCCTGGATTCCTAACTGCAGATGATGTTTAACTGCTCAGAAAAAAAAGCAAAGTGACTGATACTGAGTACATTAATAACACAAGCAGTGGACAAAGCACACAATAAAATTGAAAGCAAATCTGTACAATACCACAAACTGCAGCCTAAAAACAACAGCAACAGTCAGTGAAACAGTCAGTGAAACATCCAGTGTGTTTGGAATAGAGCCTGTTCGTACTGGTACAGGTTGATGCTGATGATTGACAGCTACTAAAATCAGATCCCAACAATCGACTGACGTGAACTTTTCTTTAGATAAAGACCTAACAAACGAGGAACCCTTGCAGGAACAGTTTGACGTTTTGTGAAATACAAATTCGTACTTATTTCCTTTCTTGCTGAGAGTTATAATACACAGCATAAGGTTAGTTTAGCATAAAGACAAGTTCAAAGTTAACAAAATCAGCCTACCAGCATCTCTAAAGCTCTCTAATTAGCAAGTTATATTTAATTTGATTTACTCTGTACCAAGTGTAAAAAGGAGAAGTTGCAGTTTTATTGGGGGGTTATCTGCTGGAGCTACTTCTTGACCTTGAGCAGTAACTTCTAGCTGTTTCTCCCTACTTCCAGTCTTTATGCTAAGCTAAGCTAACTGAAATGTAAGCATCCTTCATTCACTTACAGTCGCTCTCAAAAGACCTCTGGTAGTGTGGAAAACTCTGGTAACCCTGGTGGGTCCTGTTTGATCTCTTACCTCATAGCTTGCACCGGATCTTGGACACCCGAGCCTTGGTTTGCGTGCAACACGTGGACGGGCTGAAGGAGCTGCCCGGCGTGTCCACCATTAGCTTCCTGGTATAGACATTCGTCATTAGGCTCCTTCTTCATTTGTTTCACTGAGACTTGGTGTTGTCCATGAGCCCTCCCGTGCCCTTTGGAACCTCCACGGACCACTGACCTCCCATTGGTGGATCTCTGGTTACCGTAGCCGGCATTGGCATCAGAGCTTGTGTCTTCATCCTCGATCACCACCAGGTCGGCTGGCATCTCCTTAAACTGGTAGACCAGCCGCTGCCCCTCCACTTTAGCCAGGATGCCTCTTTGATAATAGTACCTAGAGGAGAAAGTAGATGAGGAGCTGTTTAACACATTAGAGACATGATCATCATTCATATTTAACAGCCTCATAAAATCTTAAACCGTTGTTCCAGTGCATTATCATGAACACGTCTGTGGCACCATGTCTGCAGGGTTCAGAGCTAAATGGGAGCTAATGTGCGTGACAACGACGCTTTGGAAAATGGCGCTCATCTGTATGTTCATCTTACCTAAGAGCTCTTCCCATGGTCTCATAGTTCATGTCAGGCTTGTTCTTGTGTTTGCCCCACAGCTTTGAAACTGCTTTGGAGTCCACTAGCTTAAAGATGCCTTTCTCCCGCTGCGTCCACTTGATGTATTTGGGACAGGTGTTTTTATCCTGCAGTAAAGCCAGAAGGAATTCCCACAGGTAGATGGTGTTGCCTGCAAATTCAGAGAGGGAGGATAAATTAAGTCATGTTTCTGACATTCAAGCACATCATACATTCATGGTGGGGCTTTAGAGCTGTGCTACAGACGTCTATAAAGAGTTTTACTTAAAAATGTTATGTGGCATCTATAGGGTTACAGGAGAAACTACTTGTGCTACTGTTGTGTCAGTTGTGTGTGTGCATGTGTGCCTTGGAAGGGAATTAATTATACCGAGCCTGGGAGTAGATTACTCTAATTTGCAAGATACTGTGGCCAGAAGTGGTTAAAAACAGCATCGCTCCCAGCAGTCACTTGAATCCCAGACACCATGACAGGGTGATGTATATGTGTGCAGCTGAACCTGCCGTCTCCAGCCCCCTCCTCTTTGTGTCACACTGTATGGTGCAATGAGGGTTCACATCGAGCAGCACTAGTCTGCTTCTATCAGTAGAGCATCGGCGTGCCCTCCAGCCTACAATCACTTCTGTTTCCCTGTGAAACACAGCACTCTGAGAGTCCCTCATCCATTAACTCGGCCAGATTCAACCCAGCCGGACTGCAGGGGTTGAGGACTGCTGTTTGCACACTCCACAGGAGGAAACAGAGCGTACACAAGAGAAAGAGAGACCTTGATTTTTATTGGCTCATTACAGAGAAGCGGACTAGTTAGTGAGTTACCTTTGCCCTCTTTGCTCTTCTTCCTGAGTGGCAGGTTAGGGGTGGTGATAGGAGAGCAGGGACGCACCGCCCGCGGCTTCCGGACTATGATTCAAATTGAGGGGTAGTGTGTTATAATGTGGAAGGTCACAGTGAAATCATCCAATTACTCACAACACTGAAACTTTAGCACAGGAGATGATTTCTGTGTTCTACCAAGGAAGAGGAACACAGTGCTACCTTTGTTTTTCTTCTGAGGTTTTAAGGAACTTTTTTGGGGAATCTCATCCATGGATGAAGTGTCCTCGTCTAGGGACATGTCAAGGGCACCATTGTCCATCTGGTCAGGCCTCAGCGGGGCGTAGGTCAGGTCTGACTCCAGCAGAGTGCCATAGGTGTGAACTAAACAGAAACACCAGTCAAACCATGAGTCTGATGCTCCAGATACGATCAATGTGGGACCAAAACTGAAACAGCAGAATATCAACGATGCGGATGAACTTACTCATACGTTTCTCATCCAAAATGTTGTTTGGAGACTCCATGTTAAGAAGAGCTGCTGCGGCTTCGTTTGTCTCCATGCTGTCCTCTGCACCCGAGACTGTTGTTTCTGTGACAAAGACAAATTCATCAACATGAGATCCCTGTAGGCAAATACTTTTTTATATCTTGGTATTTTGGTTTGTCTGCATCTTTATCAGATAGATACGTATGAAGGAATTAATTGAATTTGAAAGGTGACATCAGTTATTCTTTGTTTTGCACACCCGTAATTACCTAATGATTTCCTAACAGTTTTCAATTAGTTTCTTAGAAAGAACAAATTTGATATTCATTTTAAGGAAAATATGAATGTCTTTCAAAGACAAGTTCAACTGAAACAAGTAATTATTCATTCTTCATTTATTTATTATTGGAAAGGTATTCCTTCATGTATGCTTAATTGCATGCTAGCATGTAGGTAAAGTTCACATTCTTGTGTATTCAACCGACTGTTCACTCACCAAGGACTCTCTAGGTTATATTTGTGATTAACTGTTATTAATTAATTGAAGACTCTTTTTAATTCCTGATAACTAGTATGAAATTACATAGTTCTTCTCCAGAAACCTTTTGGAAACTGAAGAGCAGGGCCCTGTTTTCCCTGATCCAGCTTAACACTAAGATGATCTCAGCCTTCAGATGCTTTTGTGAAACAGGTCCCAGTGAAGTAAACCACTATATAGATGGTGAGATTCACATTGGTTTTATTAACAATAAAAAATAAATAGATTAGCTGTGGATCAGAACAGAGACCAACTGTGTTGATTTTTCTGTTTTGCACTGTCTCCCACGTCTGCTAAAAATGATAGGAAAGTAAAATATCTTTACCTGAGAGGTCCACCCCTCCCACCAAGATGGGTGACTCCTCCACCACATGGAGGGTGGTGTCCACCATGATGCCATTGGGCACCTCATCCGACTCCAGGCCTGAGTAAACCTGCAGCAGATCGGCTGCAGGCACCTGCTCAACAATCACAGCTGGGAATACTGACGGGTCGTCCAGCTGAGAGGAAAGAGGACACACACACACACAGACACACACAGATACACAAAAAGGTATGAGATGCTGCAGCACCGGAGCTACCACTGGGAGGCAGGGGACAGATGGTCTTTCCGAATATATATGTGTATATAAACCAATAAAAACACCATTAATTCCTCAACATCATAAATGCAAATATAAATACCACAGACGACATCAGATTAATGTTAGAACCCGATTTTTATTCCTTGTAAAACATTGTAGATTCAGTATCATTTTCAGCTAATATGGAGGCACATAGCACGGAGGAGAGCTCCAGTTTCTGTGGTGTTGCAGGAGCCCACAGGGACCCACTGAGGAAGACAGGAACCAGATGTTTGATTTGGCCCACTTCTCCTGAGAAGTTAATCTTATGCTCAGAAATTATATAAACCCAAATGAATGTTAATGGATCAATCATGAACTGCAGGCAAACACCCCCTTCATCATGTCCTAAACGTGCTTTGGGAATTCTAACCTTGCCGTCTCTCTTCAGGCATGGCACAGCCTGGTGCACAGAGGAGCAGGGGGAGGTTGGGCCAAACCATTGAGGAACAATTAAGTGGAACAGCAGACCAGGAAGCTCCTCAAACACAGACTGTGTCAAGAGTCCTCACTGGTTGGTTCGTGTCAATGTGAGGGACACGGGGACTAATTCAGTCCTTTAAATAAGTTGGTCATCTGGCCTCTAAAGCTCTTATTTTGTTTTTCTGGTTCTGGTAGATTTACATGATTTACATGAGCTGTCCCTTTGTATAAAACCCAGAGGCAGATTTAGAAATCATCAAATTAAATTAATCTTTTAATCAATAATCATGATCATCATTTTTTTTTTTTTTTTTTAAATAAAAGTTCACCCCAGGTTGCATTTTGATGCAAACCCACTCAGGGTCGACCCACCGCCAGGAGATGGCAGCAGACTACACTTCAAAAATGTGCAAGAGTCATTTCTTTCACCATGTCAGGGCCAAGCAGCTAATGAAGCTGCTTTAGCTGTTCCAGGATTCGCTTCTAGTGTCCAAACAAATAAACATTTGACATGAACAATTCTGATCAATTATTCATTCTAACAGCACTTATCCCACCAGGGAGAGGAATGCATTTCATCTTTTCCGAAGTTAAAGGATTAATAAAATTTAGGTCACGTGCGTCCAAACTAAAGCTCGGTGTATGCACAACTGGACAAACACATTTTAATGCCATGTAATTTAAATGCCAGCAGATAAATACCTAACTGGAAAAACTGGACAGTTTGCTGTATTGGTGCTTTGATTGCCACATCTTCCAACCCTCTCATGTACAAAACACTCCACCGAAAAGCCGTTAAGAGAACATTAACTGGCAACCTGTTTTCTCTTTAAATACACGTTTGTGTTATTCAGGAATTTATCTAAATTTTAACCAAACAGTGTAGATCAATAAAACCACATTCTTACAGTGATGAGGTCACGAAAGGGGGAAACAGACCAAAACGTAAGGTAAGAGAAACAGGAATAAAGGCGTATCTGTCTCATTGCACAAGTGTCCATTGTTTATTTGGACCTCGAGGCATACCAGGTGTCTGGGCCTTGAGTCGTGGGGGTGAGAGGAGGGGGCGATGGAGTAAGCTACACTCCCATTTCGGCTACACTTTAACCAGGAAACTAACAGACGGGCTCGTTATTTGGACATGGTGTTGAATGGTTAGCCCTTTTAAGCAACACCAGCAGTAATTAGCCAGAGCTGTTCATTAGAGGATCATTTGCACTGTGCATGGTGTGTAATGTAGGCGTCTGTGAGTATAGAGCAAGATGGCTCCACAAGACGTCTGTCATAACTTTGAAGATCAGCAACGAATAAGCGAAACCACGAGGCCTCCAGGGGGTAATAAAAAACCCTGGTTTTTGCTTTGACTACAGGCGCTATCAATGTCTCACTGACATACGCTGAATGTTTCCCATTGATCGGAGTCTTTGGTAGACATATTATCAGATAGCTAGACAGGGAGGCTACCGCATCTCCTTGTCTGGACTTAAATGATGTTTGCTGTCCTTGAGTGAGAGTCAAGTGTGTGTGGCATTTTGACTATTGGTCTGCTGAGCTCCTGAAACATCGGCACCACCCTCCCCCCTCCCATTAAACGCAGAGTCCCACACAGTTTGCTGACAGAGCAAGAGACGTCTGGAGAGGCCGTCTCCTCAGTTGTTTTGATGTTAACTGGATCATGTTTTTGCTGAGAACACCTGTAGACTACTCTTGTGTTGTCATGTAAACCAAGTGTTGATTTGACAATTTGAAAAGCGCGTTGTGATATGCAGCCAGAATAACTATAGGGGGGGAGAAACTGTTGTTTAAAGGTGTAACACTGTGAAAAGCTGGGTCTCTCAGGAGATCCGATGAAAGACGTGTAACAGTCTGACAAATAATATTGAACACCATAAAGGTTTTAACTGCTTCTTCCTCTTTGTTGACTTGAATAGTGTTTCTAGTAGGGAAACAACAAGAGCGATAAGAATCGAGTCAATTTGCATTTTTGAGTTCCTCATTCTGCCTTTGAAAGCAACAGCATCTGTGCAGGCTGCCCCCACCTCCCTCCCCCTCCCATCCCACCACACCTCACTCTTCTGCTTTACCTGCCCAGCCACAATGGAGTCCAACTGTCTGCATGCCTACATCCTCAGAATGGCTGCCTACAGAATGAGAGACACTATTTTTTTGTTTGTTTGTTTTTTTTAACTTTTGTTTCTGTAGCTTTGAAAATTTTATTTTTATTTCAAATTATAAGAACAAATTGTGTGGCTTTCTATTAGTTGGATCAGAGATTGTGCAGAAAATCACAACGCTAAGTATCACCCTGCAGTCGATACATGATACACCCTCGGGAGCTACTTATTGACTTAAAAACCAATAGAGCAAGCTAATCATTAAAGAACCTACTCTATGATTTCACTCAGCTCCAGCAGCTTTATTGTGGCCAAAATAAATCTTTACAACAGCCAGAGGAAACAAAATGGCCACTGTGGCAGTACGTTAGTGTGTTGTTCCTTTTTCGGGGTGTTTTCAGGACTTGGTAAATAGGGGCATACTGCTTGCATAACAGGCTAAGTGGGTGCAGCAAGGAACAAAACTGTAGCCCTGGAACAATGCAAGACCTTTAACAGGAATTATCCCATGCCTTTCAAGCAGCCTCGTAACTGGTCTGTCAGGTTAGGCTTGAACCGGTG
The DNA here is from genome assembly GCF_046630095.1 of Trachinotus anak. Classification (NCBI taxonomy): domain Eukaryota; kingdom Metazoa; phylum Chordata; class Actinopteri; order Carangiformes; family Carangidae; genus Trachinotus; species Trachinotus anak. The sequence continues at coordinate 3,303,240 of NW_027273872.1, read as the reverse complement.
CTATTCAGGGATCCAGTGACAACTTGTCACTCTAGATACACACATACAAACACCGGTACACATAAACACACATACGTCCACACTTACAATCAAGCCTGCTCCACAGGATTCAGACACGGGTGTGGGGATGAGATAACTGCACACCTGACCAGGCAATGAAAAGACACACAGGCACAGGTTCACATCGTATGCACACACAGTAACCTTTGTGTCATAAACACATTCATGGCCAAGCCCCGCCCTTCCCCTCCCACGCACCCTAACCTCGCTGCAGGTTTTTCCTTTTCTGCCCTCCCAACAGCCTACACATGTCTTCCCAGACCTCCTCTCCGCTCCATCCTCCGCTCCGCCTCCCCTCCGTTCCCCAACATGTTCTCAGAGTTAAAGCCTCTGAGTCACAGCTAATCCTGCCCCAGTGACCATGCTGTTTACACAAGTTTTGTTTGTCTTACATTTATCATCAAAATCACATATGGTACATCTGGTTAAAAACGGATGGTCAGACAATGGCCCAAAGGTCTTTTGGTCAAATAAAAAATATAGATTGTGCGCTTAAAAACAGTCGTGGCTCCTCCACTGTCATATGTACCTGATTGATTTCGTCCATCCCATTGCTGGCGAACTCAAACACCAGCTCACTGGGCTGCACCGCAGTCGTCATGGCGGTGGGGTTCAGAGGGCAGGAAGCAGCCTCAAATATCCCGGCTGTGACTCCTCTGCACAGAGAGCGGCTCAGCTTCACCTCACAAAATGGCTTCCCTGTCGTCCTCCTCCTCCTGTTCTCTAACCTGGGCAGTTAGTGCTCCGAGAGAGAGACCACGAGCCAAGTTTCAGAGGAGCGCCGTGGCCCAGGTGGGAGCAGCCTCGTCCCTCTCTGACACGGAGGCTGGGTCCCGCTGCGCCTGGAGCATCTACACCTGAGAGAGAGAGAGAGAGAGGAAGGGGCTAAGGTCAGGAGACATGTTAGATCAGTTTCATTTCAAACTTAAAGAGATAACACTGTGCGAGGAGATGGGAAGTGTTTCTGCGGCCTAAACCCAGCCTACAAATAAAAACAGACCTACAGAGGTTTAAGGCAGGAAACACAGATCTGTCCAGTCCTGAGCTATAAAAACCACAAGTTTCAGGACAGGAATCAGATCACTGGCTGCTTCCCGCCTCCCTGCTTGACAACCCCCTCATAAACTCAAACGGAGTGAAGAGCAAGCAGAAAACAACAGGTTTCCAAATGCTCAGTGACAATGTCATTGTATTTCTGCAAACATTAAAAAGCTCATTTTTAATCTCATAACTCTTAATTCAAATATCAGAGATGTGACGTTGTCCTCATACTTCTGCTCGTTTTAGGCTTAAAAAACTGAAACTGTGGATATGGAAACACACAGACCTTCTGAATAAGAGCTGCAACAAACTATCATTTTCATTACCGATTAATTAAAACATCAGAAAACAATGGTATCCTAATGGACAAGCTGAAATCTTCAAATCTTTTTCTGACAAACAATCCCAAAAATATTTAATTTACTACTTACTATACCGTAAAACCAAGGTAAAGTCTCACATGTGAGAAGCTGGAGTCATCAAATGTTTGGCATTTTTTTTGAAGCATAATTTAAATCACAATTATCACAATAATGATAATCATTTCTCTCACTGATCAATTAATCTCTGTTGTCCTAAATTAAGCACAACAACATGTCAGAGTCTGGTCAGGAGGATCAGGACTGTGAGACACCCCCCGGCACACCACCCTCGATCATGAGCTGATATTATGATGAGGGGCTGCTGGGGCAGAGAGGGTGTGAACAAACCCTCCCTCGACACAGACCCACACACACACACACACACACACACACACACACACACACACACACACAGTTGTTTGATGATGCTCTGGAAGCCCCTCTGTGCTGACCCCTCGGGGAGTCACAGGCAGCGGGGGAGATAAAACTGGAGGTCCTGTGCTTGTTAGTTTGTGTGTGTTGAGGTGTGTCCCAACAACCCGATACCCACAGGCAGGTTTGGGGACTAAAGGATGGGAGGGGCTGATTGTTGATCAAGAAACTCCAGGACCACCCACCCACCCCCACCCTGTTCTTTCCCACAGGCCAAAGAGCTGGCAGGAGTACAGAAGTTGGAGATGGCAATGTTAAGTACACCCCCTCCACCACACACACAAACACACACACACACACACACACACCATCCCTGCTTTTCCCACTGCTGCAGGGTGGAGCTTATTTGCTTTGAAATGCCTGTGTGACTGACAAAGTTGCATACCAGGCCAAATTGTATTTAGAGAGGAGGGGATAAGAGCAGAAGAGGTAATAAAAAAAGGCGCACATGGGCCAAACAATGCTGCAATTTGGTTTATCTTTCTGCTAAGCATCCAGACAGAATATTAACATGTGGCCGGGGTCTGGAAAGCATCACTTAGGGAGGCAGAAAAGAGACTAGTGTTTCACTCCAGTCAGTCCCTCTTGCTGTCTCTGCTGGGCAGCATCCATGTCCACCCCTGCCAGAGTTGGATGCTGCTGCCATCTGTCTGGTCCTCTTGGCACATGAGAGTGTGACAAGACATTACCAGACTCAAGCAGAAAAGAGGGGATTTATTGTATGGGGCTTCCAAATGGAGAAAGATGTATAAATCATGTAGCAGGGAAAAGACAGGAAAAAAAGAAAATGTGAGTGGACATGTGTGTGTCTTATACACTTATGTCCCACAGACCACACGCACATTTTTGCAGCAGATGCCCTCATGTGGCCTCTGTGAAGCTGGACCAAAGCACCCCGTGTGGGATAGGGCAAATGTGCGGCGGTCTGTATCACATGGCATCACTCTGCAATTGCCCTGCCCAGCCTCGCTGCCTCATCCCAGATCTGAGGAGATACTAGCACTAAACCAAATGGCCTTCCATCTCAGTTCCCCGTTCTTACATTGACAGACATTTATAAAGCTCAGAGTGTGAAGGTTTCAGCCTGTAAACTCGCAGGCTGGACTGTGGATAAACCATGAACAAACCGTCAGCATTTTCATCAGATGACAGGAAGCAGACTGCTATCTAATCATGAAATCATCATATCGAATCAAGATTTACATAAACAGTGTTTCTTTTATTCTTCTTTCCCGCGTTTCGTGTGTCTGTGTTTTCTGCTTTATACTCCAGTGTGTCAGACTGTGTCAGCGTTTGCGTGTGTGCATTTTCTATATCCCTCCTGTCAGTGCTTCATTGATCGGGATGGCCCAGTTGGCATGGTGCTAACAGCAGACAGGGATACAAGAGAGCCAGCCATTAGTCAGACACAGTCTGCACATTATCCCCAAGCACATGACAACAGCTGCCTTGTCCCAGCACAGGGGCAGGGTTGTAACTGCACTCACTACGTCATGAAGAGGAGAAGAGGAGGAGAGGAGGAGAACAGCGAAGGGAGGGATTTTACTGGGATGTTAGTCAATGCATAATAGTCCACAGAGCAAATAGACTGCCTGTGACTCGCTCTGGGTGGGGCCTTCTTTTGACAGACTTCAGTATTTTAGTGTGGTTACCAGGCGGGGCATCCTGCTGAGGTCTGCAGCACGAAATGTGTAACTGCAATGTCCTGTGTTTAAATTCAACCAAACACACGTGCAGCGTGTCATCCCCCTTCCTCTCTCTCTCTCTCTCCCTGTAACTCCAACCAGTGCCTGCTGCTAAAAACTTAATGGAGACAAAATGCCATTAACAAACCTGCTGAAACAATTACATAATTACTTTAGAGACATAATCATTAAATAACTATTCTAATAACTCATTTATCATTTGGGGTTTGTTTTGGCCGGTTGAGGGCAGAGGAACAAGCTGTGCACACAACACTGACATATTATCACCTCAGTTGTTATGGTGAACAGTTGTTTTTTTACACATTCAGCAGACGCTGAGCAACATCAGCATTTATTCACACCTGATGAATATGAAGTGGTAGCATACAATCAGTTTTTTCAGGGAAAACAGTTGAGTGGTGTAATCTGTACTTTCAAAAATACTGATAATTACAAAGAAAAAGCTCTAAACATCTTGTGCAATGTGAGGATTTATGTTTTTTTTCTGACTCTTTATAATAAACGGACTTTTTTTTTTACTTTTAATGGAAACAAACAGCCGGAAGTCGGCTCTTTAGTATAGGTATTGTTTAATGTAATCATTGTTTTCTTGATTCATCAGTAGCCGAGAAACATCAGAAAATGGTGAAAAATGCCCATCACAGTTTCCTGCAGCCCAAACTGGTGTATTGAAAACATCTTTTTTTTTCTCTGATCAACAATCCAGCAGCGAAGGTATTTAGTTTACTGTTGATTTGACAAAAAAAAAAAAAAAGATTGTTCACGTTTTGAAGCTGAAACTATGGGATTTTAGAAATAACAACTATTTGATTATGAAAGTTGCTGCTAAAGATAATCATTACCATGGTCAGCTGATCACATGGCTCCATCCGGGCTCGTGTCATGTGACCAGAGTGATGTCTTTTTTTAATCAGTCTCCTTTCCTCTGTTAATTACAACTGTCTGTTATATATGGCAGCCTGTTGTGCAGCAGACTGAAGAGGGGTATGAAGCAAACATTGGCCTACTCCACCCCAACAGCATGGTGACTGCCAGTCGCAATAACAACCAATTAGAGTCAGGATTCATGAACAAATGGAGCATTCCCAGAAGGCCCTACTTCCCCCGCTTTAGTCTCTTCAGCTGAGCTCATTGTTGACCATGAAAGGAGGTAATTTAAGCCAATTGAATGACTATGCAATGACTCACCCTGCATGTGGTGAGCGCAAACACTGATGCAAGAAAAGGGCCAGGGCAAACTTTACTTATCGGCCATTTTCAGCTCAGGTTACAAATATGCAGATTCCCGCAGGTGACATTATTGTTCAGCAGCGTACTGGGAGGGTTGTGATTCGACGACGCAGGACTTAAAGATGGCTGGTGTCACATACAGAGAGACTGGTATTCTTGGTATTTGAAATCTTTTTCCCCACATAGGTATAGATGGTGCAAATATGACGGGTAAAAACTGAAATGGACATAAATCAAGATACTTTTTACACCTACAAAGGTTTCAAAGCAGACAGAGGCAGTGATTTTGCTCTTCACCGTGCCGTTCTGGGAGACACATTTCAGTAGCAACAGGAAGAAATCTTCACCTTACATGAGTGCTACAAAGGTTTAGTTTTCCCAGTTCAGCTGTGCAGAGAAACACCAATGTGCAAGATGGCAGAAAATGTGTGGGCTTACCACTGCCATGTTATTGAATGGCTGTCAGCACAGACATGCTGTTTTTGCAGGATCCTCCTGGTTCCTGTAAAGGAAATGACTCAGTGATATGAGGCTCAAGCTCATTCCTGAAGCCCTGTGATAGCCCATATAAGCATCACAGCATCCTGGGCATCATTTCTGGACAGCAGTTCCCGTTACGGCATGTTTTACCCAGATGTTCTTAAACCAAGCAGCAGCATGTAACTGTACCACTTTTAGCATCATGGAAAATCACTCAAACACAACCATTTCAGCCGAGTACAAACATGGCTTTGATCAGAGAAAGAAAAAGTAAGTAACAACAACATACTCACAACACACACGTGTATTTTCGAGATAAGATACAGAATAGTAGGCAGCGTTGACTGAGTTATAGCAGCCGAGAAGGTCATTTTGTTTGTTGATTCAACTTGAGGACAGCAATTTAGTAATTGCATCAACACCAGACAAAAAACACACAGGGATGGTTTTCACCACTGCTGCAGCACTGTCAGCAGCATGAAAACTGTTTTGTATACACTATTTTCTGGGCATCCAATATTTTACTCACCACCCAGCATTGCACAATACAGCGTGTCTCACCATGTTTCAAACTCCAGCTCAACTTTATTGAAGTGAATAAAGGACTGCTTTCAGTGGCACAACATGCATGTGGCGATAAAATGGCAGAAACGGGCACAGAGGCAGGCACAGACGCTGCTTAACAGCATGCAGCTGCAGAACACAAGGCATCAGAAACACAGACAAGAGGGCACTGCGTCCAAGCCAGCACTCACTGAGCCTGTCTTACACTAGGAGGCATTTGCCTCTGCCGTGCCAGGGCCAAATGAAGACTGAAAAAAGAAAAAAAACGTCACCTCAAGCACAGGCTTTCAGAAAGAGAATGGAATTTAATCTCATCTCCTGCAAACCTTGTACTTTTCCACTCAGGCTTCAGGCTGTGGGAGAAGGACCCATGCCTTCCTGTGACAACAGCTGTTTGTGCCAACTATCTCTCTACAAGGTATAACATTTAGCATTGTCTTGGAAGATTAGACAGTAGCTTTAGTAGGATAATATGGTCTCGAGAGCTGGGATGAAAGCGTAGTAATGTCCCCAGAGTCAGGAGTTCAGAAATGTCTTCAGAGACCAGTTTCCACTTCTTTTTTGGTCAGTTTTGACTCAGATATGTAAGAGAGACATAACTGAGATGTTACAGGCTGCTCTCTGCCCTATATATACTCTACTAACATGCCCTTAATCACAAAGCACTAGACTTTCTTGTTTAGGGCATGCAAGAGAAATAATGACAAGAATAGTAGTGTGACATGTTTTAAAACTGTGTAGAAAAAAAACACCCACAAAATGACCTGTGAATCTTGCACTCATAGGCACAGCATCACTGAGCAGTGGGTTCTGCTGCTTCCTGTCTGTTAAACCACACTCAGAAGAAAATTTCTTCCTCTGTGTAAGAGCGGAAAGTTCTCAACTCCCCCTCCTTCCTTCTCAAACAACATGCTGTTGCTCTCGTACATGTGACTGATAGAGGCAGCGTTTCGTACATGAATAGTATAGTAACTAGAGATATCTCCAGGAGTGACGTAAAAGACAAAAAAGACTGGCTTTTAATTGGATGGTGCTGAGATAATGACTACGTCTTGTACCTTAACATAGATTTCTACAGTGTTTCACTTGGTAGAGTCACCGGAAAAACATGTTTTGCATGTAAAATTTTGAGCGCCAAGACCCACAATTACAATTTATGACAAAAGCAGACTGATAAACGATTTCAGTACGCCATTAGATAGATTAAACTATCGGCACCATTATATTCTCTTGCTGTCTGACATTTTTAAGCCTGTTTAATGACAGTGATGATGAATTTAAACAGATCACATCACGGCTCTCAAGTCCCCACCTGCCACTTGCAGACATCTCTTCCCCACAATGCTGACACAAGGCGTGCAAACACAGACAGCATTACTAACCTCCCTCACCCCAACCCTCCACTCACTCACTCACTCACTCACTCACTCACACACACATACATCCCTAACTTGGCCCCAGATTCTCAGAATGCACTACAAAGTTCCTGTCACACAATGTTCACTTATAGGTCAGACTGCAAGAAAACTATATCAGTGCACAAATGAGCTGTCTGTGCAACTAGAGCACCCTGCACACTTTTTATGAGCCACTGAGAGTGACTGCCCTGAAGCACATAACTATTTTAAAGAAATTCCATCTGCTGAATTAACTTCTGCTACTAGTTAATATGAGCAAATCACAAGCCTGGAAATCGACCCATATAAATCCGACTCAATAAATCCTTTAAAGCTAAACAAGTGTCAAGTTGGCTTTATTGTTTCTGTCTTACCCGATGCATAATGAATAAAACTAGCTTCTGCCTCGGAGAAGCATGTTTTAACTTAACAGATGCATTAAAACTGCCTATTTCTATTGTGTGGCAACAGGCCACATGTCACAGATAGGAAGAACCATCGACGTTGTGAAAACAGGACAGGAAATTGCAGCAAAGTTTTAGTAAAGACATTTGCAACCTCAAACATCACAGTTTGATCTGCTGCGTGCTGTTCTGATGCCCCAAAAGCCTGCATGATTTTATTAAAGCATCTGGACATTGTCAGTAAGATGCAGAGTAACACTGGTCTGGCAAGGTGCATGGATGCTGGGGAAAATGTCATGTTTGTTAAGAATCACCACTCAAGGCAACATAATCTCAAAACAACAGCAACAACCAATGAAAGCCACAGCCAAGGCAAGTGAGAACCCTGCCACCTAAATGTTTTCTACATTACTATTTGCTAATAAAAAAGGATAAAGACAGATTAAAGGTCTGACTCACCAGAACCGGATCCAAAATGAAAGTGATTATAATTTTTTAGCCAGACCTGCCTACCCAAGGGCATGTCACCGGCCTAACTGCTAACATAATGACTTTCTGTAAAAATCCCAAAATAAGATGTGCAAATGCACTTTGTAACACAAAAAGACACAACGCTACATTAAGCAATGCTATTTATTGAGTTTGCGGGTTTGTCTGCTCTGCAGATCAGTACACTGTCAACTTTGGTCTATGCAGGATGCAGCCAGATAGGTTTAATATGTGTGAAGAACAGTGCTAAAAATTTAGGGCATCCATTTTTTTCTTATAGATCTAATTTGTATATTTGGTCAGAACCTGCTTTTGATTGGACACTTCTCATCAGAAAACACATGGTCAATCTGCAACAATACCTTGCTGCAGTCTCTCATTATGGAAAACCACTGCCCAATTTTAATTACATTACTTATCATACAGTACCACCACCTGGACCATATCCTCCTAAATAAACTAAATAATGTGGTGTCTGATCTAACTAGCTCAAAAAGATAGAAAAGTCTCTCAAATACCGGCCTGTTCTGAGTTAACCGTATGTTTGATGGGATCTATATTATGAATCAAGAAGGTAACAGTAGAGATTACTGCTCCTTACATCCTCTCGTGTCTCAGCTCAATTACATCATTTCTTCAATTTCAAAATCACTATTATTCCAAGTAAAAAACACAAAGCTAAGGTAAAAAAAAAAAGCATGCAAGTCTGTGCGTGTGTGTCAGTTGCCTCAAACTGCCCTGCTGATTCCTTTATTGCAGACATATTTGAAATGCTTCATCCTGAGTCTGCTGTTGTTTCGGCTGCTGTGTGAGAGCAATTTAATACATGACTAGACTGGAAAAGCTAATTTCTCTCCTTTTTTATACAGTAACTAAGCCACCCATAGGCATTAGATGTGCACAGGAAACTCTGTATTTTATCTAACGCTAAACTAAAAACATTGTAAACCAAATCTGAAGTCAAGTCCTGAAGTGTTTCTAAAAAATCACTACTCTGCTGCACAGTGTACCTGCTTATTGACACGCCCATCTCTGATGTGTTTACATTCATACCAATACTAACATGCCACAGCACAAGTATATTGCCAGCAGCCAGAGAGGACATTATACCCAGAAAACTACCAGCAGCATACTCTCAACCAAGCTTAAATAAAAACAAGGTGAAGGACGACATTCCTACAATAAACCACTGTGCCAATTTTATTGCTGATAACAGCCATCAGTTAATCTAACTTCCCACAACAGATTATTTTCTCGAAATAGGAAATAACCAATTGGAGCTTATATACTTTATGAACTTTGCCAAGATACTTTCCACCCCAGTCTTGCAGCATACTACAGATACAGCACTGACATCTCAGGGCTCCAAGTCTGAGTCAAGGCTGGGAACAGGGGACCCGGCTGTTGCAGAGGAGACTGCATACCAAACAGGTCTGGACACAAGCAGGCTGATGTGTCCACCCATAGTCAGGCATGCAGCAATATGTAACAGACAACACGCCTAGAGAGGGAATAGAATCAAAGAGAGATGAAATAATCTCATATTTCTCTGGCTCGTCACACTTTGGGATCAAGCTTTTCTTAAAGGAATAGTTTTATCATTTTGGGAAACGCTTCCCTGCTTTTTTTTTTTTTTTTTTTTTTTGCACATTTAGATGAGAAGATCCATTTGATACCACTCTCACTTATGTATGATACATTTGCAGCTAGAGCCAGCAGCTGTTCGCTGAGCATGATGACAGGAAACAAGGGGAAACAGCTCTGCTTGAATCTAACAAAAACCGCCTGACCCCCTGTAAAACTGCAACCTGTCGATTTTACGCTTCAGTTTTATACAAATTCAACAAACAAAATATGAAAGAAAAATTAATGAGCTTTAGAGCCAATTGTAGGCAGGTATATGTAGGCAGGGCCAGGCTAGCTGTTTCCCCCTGTTCCCAGTCTTTATGCTAAGCTAAAATAACTGTCTCCTGGCTATAGCTTCATATTTACTGCACAGCTCCAGGAATGGTATCAGTCCTCTCATCCAGCTTTTCTTGGCAAGAAAGCAAATACCTGAATTTCCCAACATGTCAAACTATTCCTTTGATTCCACTCTCAAACAATGTTTTCTGAAAAAGGGGGCAAAGACAAATGAAAATCTCTACATTTAATCTATTACATATGCTAATATTTCCTCTGCTGGAAAGGTTAAAACACTATGAAACAGGCTAATTTGCAGCTTTAGCAGATCTGTTTTCAAGATTTCTGCAGCTCAAGCTTCAGTTTAAACAGCTAATAACAACTAAATCAGCTCTTCTCATCTGATCCCTGGTAAAGCCTCACAGACAGGACCACTCACACTGAGAAAGCTTAGCCCCTTCAAGAGAGCTTATCTGATTTCACACAATTGGATACTGGGTCAGTGTGGTATTAAGTATCACTGGCCAATGTCTCTATCTAATCTTGAAGCCAGTAAACGTGTGGCCCCGCTCCTGGATCTCAGGACAGAAGTGCCAAGTCATTGCATTTCATGATGTCAGGTGAACACTTCAAATACAGTCGGGGAAAAACTGTTAAGGTATGTGACTAAACTCCCACACCTAGATTACAACTCAAACATTTGGACTGCATGCTTTAGATAGTACAACAGTACTTGTACTTCAGTCACTTAATGTTGTCATCTTGAAATGTTGGCTGTAACTTTGTCTGAACTGTACTAATAATGTAAAAACCAAGATATTGAACTCAGTTCCAGTTGCTCCTAACATCAATCAAATGTTCATTTCACCTATTTGAAGAAGTGTTTGATCTCTGTGCAGGAAGTAAAAGGACATTCTGTCCAGCCGGGTCAATATTTGAGGAGGCTTTATGAAATACACTCATTTATGATAGTCAGGTGATGAGAAAGGTGCAGCATGAGAGCAGGAGATGAGGACAATAAACTACCTGGTTAAAGAAAGACCTGTTCTATCTGGTTATATAACAAAATAATTACAGCGTTATTCTTTAACCATATTAGAGATCCGTAATAATTATATGTGGGACGCAGGAGAAGATGAGTGTGTGAGGTTACTAGAAATGGCTCTGAATCTGTTGCTCTTTCAGGAAGATACATACATTCATGACACAGTAACCTTTGCTTCAGCGCTGCTTTGAATAAAGAGGCCTGACAATCAGTCTCCCGAGGGGCTGGCTTTATGTTGTTCTGACGAGAATCACAATGCAAAAACGCAAAGGTAAACAAGGAGTGGCTGTTGCTTAGGAACAAGCAGAAGGAGAGGGCTTGTAAAGTAGGCTGTGTGGTACGAGACAGGGAGAGCAGGTGGGCCTCATTCAGCTCAGCAAAGGTCCAGTGTGTCTGCGAGGACACGTGTTGAAGACCAAGCCACGACAAGCATAAACAGACGACCTCTGACTGCGTAGTAAACCATTTTACAGTATGAAATCAAAGAAATGAATTGAGTAAAAGGACACATGGTCATTATGGCACCAATGGTGGAATTCAGTAGGTAATCCACCTACTTCACCCCTTAGGGGAGTTCAACCTCCACCACCTACACGCTGGCCAATTAAAAAGCTTCAGCACAGGGAAACAGACAGAAAATGCATGTAGGCCCGTCCTGCTGATGCAACAATAAAGCTGAATGAAAACAAGTCACTGCAATTTACAGTAACGACTTCATTTCATCTTTGACTATGCTGAGAAAAATACACTTTTAATCCTTTTGAATTAAGGTAAAGATCTAGATTAGACCTGACGGGATTAAAGTAAGAAGCCATGCGTTTAACCGAAAACATAAAGCGTTTTTGTACAAGCAAGAACACTGTGACTCACTGACAGACTGGAAGGTGATATTTCACCACCACTTGTGGTACCACTAGTTAAATGGAAAGACTGATACCACTGGTATAAATATGAAGCTACAGCCAGGAGACATTGAGTTTCTCCACGCAAATGCTGGGAACAGGGGGATACAGCTAGCCTATTCTGCCTGTAAGCACTGCCTGTAAGCTTACTAATTACACATAATTACACATAAGCCCCTATAAAACCGCGACTTGTCATTCAAACATTTCGTTTTTGTACGGATTAAACAAACTTCAGGGCTTCAGATGGGCTGGAAGGTGGATTTTGTTACCTTTTGGCAGAACCTTGTGAGCTGTATCCCCCTGTTTCCAGCCTTAATGCTTGTGTTTAACAAACAGAAATGAGAGTGATACCAGTCTTCTCATTCCACTCTCTGCAAGAAAAGCCAATTAACATATTTCCAAACTATTGCATAGTGAGATAAAGGTCAAATGTTTGTTTTCGTATGAATGGGGTAGCACTAGGGATGTAAACGTAAGAAGCACCTGCAATGTAGTTTCAGTATCAATTGAGATTATATAAAGAGATTGTCACTGTGGAGTTACTATCCTCATTTCTGCATGCAGCTCTGTGCACTGATGTCAAGGCCATAAATGAAAGCGAGAATTCTGAATTTAAACTAGAGGCAAGAATTAAAGTTAAAATAGGGTTAGGGTTAGTGTTAGGGGAGTGTTTCATGTTGTTCATCCGTCAAACCTGTGGTTCAGCAACTTGTGTATCCACCATACAAACCACATTTCATGACAAATTTTCACTAAAAAGGGGGCCCCATCGCCCTTGTAAATGTGGCATTTCAGGCTCAATTTAAGCATTTCACAAACACGCAGGAGAAGGTGATGAAAGGAAAATAAGTGACATTTGAATGATATAAAAGCAAAGCATAAAAAGAAAAAAGCAGGCAAGGTTTCAAGGCAAAAATAAATAATTGGTGAAATAAATAAACTTTCTGGCCTCCACAACTGAGACCTTTCCACTGAGACAGGAGTTCAGCAGATTATTTGAATGCTGGAGTCATTATGGGCATGGCCAGTTTTCCATATGACAGCCTGCTGCTGAAGCTTGCAGACACAGACACCACTGCAGCTGGGTGTCTGGGACCAAAGCCTCCGAAAACCATGTGGGAAATCAATTTCCCTCTGCGCCTGGGTCAGAATGCCTCTTTGTACCAAGTGATACTGCATGAAAGCCAACATGATGTTTAAATTAGCATGAGGGAGTGTGAGGGAGTTGGCAAGAGACACCAGCTCAAACTTATTTCACTGAGGATGTCAGTTTTATGCTCACATCCATCTCACAGTTCAGAGCCTATTTTGTGCATGATGGAACTTCACGCAGGGTGGAACCCATATAATTGGAAAGAAAAACATTGCTCTGTGAATATGTTTTCAGGCCACTGCATTATATAGTGTTCACAGTTTATAGCTGTCAACTGGCTGTTAGGAAAGTCGTGCATGTATCATATTCCCGTATTTACAAGCGGCACAGTTGCAGATGACCATGCTTCAAACACAGGCAGAGCTCAACAGAAGCCGGTAATGGAAATTCTTATGAGGCTCTGCATGTTGCTTTTATCTGGAACAAAATAAACTTGCACCTCAAATCTGCCTCCACCCACACAAGCTCAGTGAGCAACTTCTATGACAGATACATTTTTATCAAGACACATGAATTATCAACATTTCCATGGTGAGAATGGTTCACTCGAGAAAATACTTCAGTATAATAATAAACTTTAAGGTTAGTTACATGAACTGCTACAGTCTCAACTGACTGTTTGGTCATTACAATAAATCAGGATTAGTATCTTTCACTGTTTCCTACTGAGTTTTACAGTATCCACTAACAAGCTGTCAACTTTTTATTTAGAAATTTATGGGACGTACTTTGCATCCACTTTTATTTGTAAATCCTGGAAGGTCAGGAGTGGATGAAGTATTCAGATTCTTTGTAAAGAGTAAAAACATAATGCAAAAATACTCACAAAACTCTCAAAATTTTACTTATTGGTCAGCAGAGTATCCCTTTTCAGTGCTGATGTATTATATATTATGTTATTAGCTTATTATAACTGGCATTGGCATGTAAGCAGCATTTTAATATTGTTTATTCATTATTTTCTATGCAAAACCCTGATCTGAAAAACAACAGTGCAGATTATTTATGTGCCAATATTTCCATATTTATATAGCCAATACAGTCCAATATTTCCCTCAGTAATGTAGTGGGTGGAGCTATAAAGCAGCATAAACTGCAAATACCTTCGTAAAGTACCTCAAAATTGTACCTATGTACTGTTGGATTCATGTATTTGATTACTTTTCCACAGCTGATCGTGATACACTGTGGTGAATATGTGATAAGTGATCCTATTTGCTGCCATGTTAACAGGAGACAGAATCTGCGCCGTGACCAGCATGGTACGTTGCATAACCAGGAGTGTTATCACAAGGTGTGACCTGATATTCCACATATCACCTCACTCTCTCTAACACACGCTCTTTCTTTCTGCCTCCCAGTATCTGAAAACATGACGCTGAGTCTCATACATCTGCCCAACTGAGTCTGAGTCTTCTCTGAACAAAAAATGCGGTAACAAGTACGGGCTGGGAGCTCCCATCTTTGACAGTGTCTGGTGGGTTTAAGGAGTAGTTCAGGTGATAAGACAGAATGAAAATTTGCGGATTTTAGCAAAAGGTATGTGAAAGTTTGTAGTTACATGGTACAAAGTGTACTCAAAGTCTTGTCACCTCACTGTGCATCATCCACTAAAGCAAAAATAAAAAACTCGCTATCAAGACCTAAGCCATCCAGATTTGGAAGAAGGGGGGTTTTATAAAGACTGAAAACCCCAGTGTTACATCACATCCTTTTCAGTTATCAGGAAATAAGTCTGAAGAAAAAGACTCAAGAAGAAACTATCACTAGCTCACTGCTTTTCTGCTTTTCTGACACAATTGTCAGGGCTAAACTGAAAGTCGTCTGGAAAGAGAAAGACTTCATACTGCGTTTGTTCAGATGTGATGATCACAGCACTGGTTCGGCATGTACTCCAGAACAACAGGCTGCCAGTCCCAGCACGCTCCGAGTATGAGACAGTTGCAACACTAGGAGACAGTTGCTCAATCTATTTAACTTTATTTATCAAGGGAGGGTTTCCTGAGTCTATCTGCAGCACATGGACACAGATACACAAGTGGGTTTGACCTGCTGAGGGTAGCTACGTCTTGGAGCACCTGGAGATACAGTGCAGTGCGACGGTAGCCATTAAGACGGAGGAGAGTGTTACACATTAACTTTCCCCACCCAGATTTTCCCAGCTGGTCACAGGAGCTCAGATTTCCCGTCACAAGCGTACTTCTCCAACCTTTAAGCCCCCATCCACTCCAAAAAAAGAGAGTGCTATGGAAATAAAAAATGGCAAAGAAGAAATGGAGAAACTGACATGGAAACATGATGCAAATCCATCCTTGAGTAACATAAAACAGCCAAGAAAACCATCAAAACAGGACAGGAGCTCTGACTCTGCTTTCTCATATTAACATTTTCCAGCCAGGTTTATTAAAAGATAACAACCATGGGCAAACAAGACGTTTATCTACTTATTCACTATGACTCAACTCAAGTTCTCCACATCCCCTTCAATAGATGGGACAATTATTCAGAGGTAGTGAATGATCAAGATGATATTTTAAGTCTATTTGGTCACATAAATCTGCTTAAAGAGAAAGAAATAATTCTTCCCATAGCCTGCATAATATGACTTTAAAAACATTTCATTCCAGGTGGAACTCTGGTCTCTCTTCGGTTTAAAATATCAGTTATAACTTCTGAAGTACAACTATTTCTCCACTTGGTTTCCAGTTTAAGTTCAAACAGGGTGAGTTAAAGTTTGTCTCTGCCACTGACTCAATACAATAGTAAGTCTGCACAAATGCGTCATATTTGCACTGTCGCTGCCAACAGATATGATATGCATAGAAAGAAAGACGATTGATCCTTTCAGTGATAATGAGCAGTTGACCTGAAGCTGCCTCTGCGTTTATTCTATTCAAGGCATGAAAAGGTGTTTGTACCTGGCCGTACACAGTTGGCTCTGTAACATGAAACTGAATAAATCATCCATTTTTACGTATCTCGGCGTGCTGGGCTGTAGTAATAAACTCCACCTCACCTCCACCTCCTCCTCGTCGCAACGCCTCCGTCATCTTGCTCAAGCCTAATGATCTAATTACAGGCTAAGACTTGTTGACTTTGCATTGAAAAAGGAGCCAACCTGACACTGCTGTCCATCCCCCCCACCCCTTCTCTTCATCAGCCTCCATCTCCTCTGAATGAGACACACAGGGCTTCACTAAACAGACGCTACAATGTGAGTTCATCCTCTGAAGCATGAGGGCCTCATTTACAATCCAAATCAGGGTGGGCATAAAGAGTACTGAGAAAGTTCGGTCAAACACAAACTCATACCTGTTCAACACAACAGAGCCATTCACTCACTCAGCCATGTGCTGATGCCACAGCAGGTGTTAGATACAAATACAGAAAGACAATGAATTTGCTCTTCCAGTGCAAGGTGGATTGATCCACACCTAATAATAGTTCAGTAACTGATCGCGTTTACTGCAGAGACATCTTTTTGGTATCTCTGAAATAATCTGCTCTCTGTTGCCTCTCTTAGGCCCCAGCTGAAAATTACGTCAGACATTACATCAACAAAATCAATTCTGAATGCCAAACAGATGAGACAATCACAGGCTTAGGTATTTTGCATATAACTGCATAAAAAGGTTTGACCAAAATTGGATGAAAATGTGCGGACTGCACTCAGTTTGGGCTTTTCTAGGATATCTACAAAGCTCCGTGGTGTATACTGCACCAGCATTTGAAGGCAGATTGAATAGAAAGTGAGTGTGAAATGCGAATGTTGCTTAAACTGCCCTCCTGCTTCTTCTGTGAAACAGTATGTGCACATGTCTTCTGTGGCCCACAAAGTTCAGGGTAGATTTCTGGTGAAACAGGAAGTGTGCTTTTATCTCTGCTGCACTGAGCAACTTTTAGAAACACACACTCAACAGCACTGAGAAGAATCATTTAACTGGTTGATGGGAAAAAAAAAATAGACGTTAGGGAAGGCCAACTAATAGAGGCATTAAAGAGGAACCAAAATACTGTGATCAGACTTCCCTGTAAATTGAAATAATGTCCTTTTGGGCCTCTACATTACAATACTGAAAGTAATCATGGATTAAAACTGACATGATGTCTATCTACTGATTACTACACCAAGAAAAATACTTGTGGGTTGGTCTAGGGGCTTGCAAAACTCTGTTCCCGCCCTTGCTTCAACACACCATATAAGGCAATAATTTAATATTGCAATAAAAGAAGAGCATCAAACATGACATATCAGCAAAAAACAACATCCTAACTTAATCTGAAAATGAGAAACACAAGAACCCAAACCTATCACTTGATCTCACAAGGTGTCAAGCCATAAAAAGTGTCAATGGAGTTTGAGGGAAATGGTTTGATATGTGCAACTTCACATAAAAAAACTCCTGTTATCCTATTATTATGATTGTATATGGCTGCTGAGTTGTTGAGCAAAATTTGATACACAAGGAGGTTTGGAAGAAATGACAAATACCCGAATATCAACTGTACTTCCATGACATGTTCACGCTCCCTTTAGAGAACCTCAACATGTCAAGAGCGCTAATGAAAATGCTACGATTAAGCTAAAGGTGCACATTACGGCAACCTAACTACCGAGCTGCCTGTCCACCTACAGATACAGCTCCCAAATACAAAAACAAAGAATATTGTAAAATGTGAAGAGGAGGAAGAAAACTATTCATCACTAACCTCAAAGACACAGGATTCGGGTGACAAGGTCCATGATAACAACCGAACAAGTGTCGTCTTCGTAACCAATGAAAGTCAAGAGAAAAATAGACAACAAAAGGTAAAACAAGGATAATCCAAGGTCCGTTCAAAGGGGGACAAGGCTATCTGAAGGTGTGGACCACTGGCCAGCCGCACACGTCTTTCTCACAGCGACAAAACAAAACTGGAGAGGAGGGGGGGGGGGAGACAATGCAATGGCTGCTGTTTGAAACAGAAAAAGGAGAAGTGTAGTGAAGCAACTTGTCCTCTCCCTATGAGTCACGCAGCACTGTCGCCATTGGTAAGGGAGCCCTGAGGCAGACTGCTTTCACCTGGCCAATCAGCAATGAGCACTGGCCCTAAATGCAAATGATTTCAGGTGAGTTCTACTGTGGCAGGGATTGGACAGGGCTGCAGCGGGGGAGGGGAGAACAGAGAGGTCCAACCAGAGGGCCACACCTTAAACAGCATGAAAGACGACGGACGGGTTTCTCCTGCAGAGGCAGAGGAGTGCTGGAGGTAAACATTTAGACAGGTATGCACTTACTTTAGACTTTGACCATAGAAAATGTGCCAGGCAAGGTGATTAAAATCTGTGTGGCAGCTCAGAAGTAAAGTTCACATCTCTCTGTGCCCCATTAAAACATTTACAATGAATTGTGAGTCTATTAGCAGTGTCAGTGAGCCAGTTAAGCTGCTGACTTGTGGGGGAGTTGTTCTCCCTGCCTTAGAAAGTCCCATAAAACCTTCTACCAGTGGGAGGTAGAAAGAAATGAAAATATGAAGTCAAAAGTGTTTAGGTATGAGCAAGTGCTTCACCACAGTAGCCGAAAAAACCTCTTTCTCCTCCTCCTCCTCTTCATGATTCAGTGATCATGATCACGGGAAAGCTCCTGCTGAGAACAATCACCGCATGTCAAGTTTAACTCAAGTGACTAAGCATTTATGTCTCAGCTTTTACATTGAGGTGTCGAAAATGTGCCAAAAAATGTCACATATAAGCTGCAGTAGGTGACACACATCATTTTTATCTTGTTAAGTTCAGCGTAGGTAGATATAGCTGAGTCTTGATCAGAATCTTTATCAGAAATGATACCTAAGCAAACAGGAAGTGGTGGTCTGTGGTGAGTGTTGAGCTCACTGCGTGTCTTCACACTCTTGTCTATGCATCAATTTATGCATATTTTTCATGAAAACCCACAGAAGCAAAAGTCAAATGTGTCAATAAAACTTGTTTTAAAAGGGAATTGTTAGGGAAAGAACATAAACTAATACAGGACTCGAACACTGATATTTAAAAAAAAAATGAACCCATTAAACTCAATTGCAACAGCAGCAGGGTCTGTTTGTCATGGTTCCCCAAATCACCCTCTCAATCTCCACTGAGGGTTCTCATCATCACATTAATTCTTCCTGGCCTTGGTTCAGTGCCGTTCAGTCAAACGCAGCTGCTTGCTTCAGAGCAAATTGATAGCCTCACTGTGAGGGAAACTTACACCAAACAAGCTCCATTTATCACCGCCTTTGGAAATACTGTCCACAACCCCGAAGCCTTGGTGGAAACTGTCCACTTCTTGTGATATAAACTCTAAAGGCTAATGCACTGCAGCACTGCTAAAATCCAGGACAACTATGTAAACACGGAAAAGCACACACATGCATGTGCATAAGAAAATTCCAGTGTTACTCCATTTGTGTAAGCCTTACAGATCATTTAAACCTCTGTACAAAGAGTTTTTTAAAAAGTATCTGAGGCCTAAAGGAGAGCTGCTCAAATCTTAACATTCCCATCAACATCAGGGACGTGTTACATCAACTCAATTAATGATGTGAGAAGCAATAGGCTTGTGTTGCCAAGATGTTGCCACAATCAACAGGGTGATTTTTTTTTCTATCTTAGTCTTTTAGTTTCCAGATCTTCTCCATCTTGAAATTGAAATTCCATTCGCACACACTCACACAGATTATCTACTCTGAGAGAAAAGAGGCATCAAAGGAAGGAAATGTTTGTAGCACACTGAGAAAACGTTTGAGAGCTGCAGTGCTAAACTTTGACTGCAAGCTTTTAAATTCCTGACACACAAATTAAGCATATCCTTTATAAATTTGAAATAAAAAGAAAACTGCAACGAAACCGTGCTGCATTCCAGTGATCCATTCATTGTAGGTAATCAGCTGTGTACAAGAACTATTTCCCAAACAGAAAGTCTTTAAAGGAGTAAATAATTAAATGAGAGGGCATGGCTGGCATCAAAACAGCTCATGACTTTCTTTCAGTGAATACAGAGCACATTTATTCTGCTATGTGCCAGTATCTTCAGAGTCAGACAGAATACACTCTTTGTAGTTTTTTGGTTGGAGGAACTAAAGGACGGAGCTAGAGGAACTAAAGAAATGTGTGAACTAAATGTCCAAACAGGTCCTGTTAGCATCTCACTGAGCAGGACAGAGAATCTCTATCGACACGCAGATGTTAGGTTGAGGAGTTCCAGCTGAATATATGATAATCATAAGGGTAAAATGTATCCTAAATTGTGCATTCCTCAAAAAAGATATTTATTTAATTCTGAAATGCCTATGTTAGAAATTTTATGATATTAGTTTGAGCACTTGTAATTCGTGATGAGCATTTGTCATTATTTTAGACACTTCATAAACTTTCAGTTATTAACATCTGATAAAGCAAATGTCAGGTAATTAATTGTGGAAAAAGTAGATTGCAATCCCATTAACTATTGTTCAAGGTCTGAAACACACAATACTCAACCTTTTTTGTTATCAAGGTATCTCTCCATTCAAATAAGAAGAAAAAAGCGGGGGAAAGCTCAGGTGGAGCAAGAGAGGATGGGTTCCTTTTCCAGGATCAACAGACATGCAATTAACTCACCCAGATTTGCACAACAAATTACATCCACACTCAGGGGAAAACCAATAAAAGTGAAGCTGTTTAAATTTCTGTTGCTTCAAAACCTGTCAGGGGGATCAAATTAAATTCAGCCCACAGTTCAAATGCACAAAAAGCCTGTCTTATACAGTGTATTGTGATCTTGTTTATTCCTGTACAGAAGCAAAAAAAAAAAAGCCTTGATGTGCGCCATGTGACGCTGAGGACTAACTGAAAGGACACACCTTTCCTCTGCAGTCTAATAATAAAAAAGGGTCACTGGTTACTTTCTTGTGCTAATTCTGCACAACAGAAGCCAACCACAACGGATGCAGGCCTCAAAGACCCTATTTTCTGTGGTATGTCCCCATTAAAGGGCAGAGCACAACAACACTTTGCAGTAGGAGGGTAGTGTGGTTGAGCCTTTCTCTTCAACCCAAAGGAAGGACACTAGATCACTTACAGCATGATGTCAGTCTTCTTGCTTGTCTTTTCAAAAGTCAATGTCATCTTGAGCTGCTAGATTCACACAGGCTATTAACACTATTGTTAATCAACATATGCACAGGTTATCTTCTTCATCTGACAATATTTCAGTTATTCTGGTTACTACAGACATTTCAAGACAATAAATATCTGACATTAAACATTGCAGTCAAAAATGTATCAAAAGCCAAGTGTTATCCAACCCTGTAAAACGTAGCCCTCAAATAGAACTGTGCACACCACTTTGAGTGTTTTGTTTTCGCTTTGTTTCCTACTGCAGATGACACTTTATCTAGGCATGCCCTGCATTTTTTTTCCAGTGAACCACTCCACTCAGAACTGCAAGGCCTGAAAGCCTCAAATTCAGATCAATCAGTAAAGCGTGATGTTGGAGGACAGAGGGCTCATAAAGTCTGAGAAACATTTTAAAACAATCCTTGACAGGATGAGATATGGGAGCCTTTGAAGGACACACAGACTTATTTGAGTATCTTAGAGGTCATCTGATGGCTGCTGCAGCCGCTCAAGTACAGAGCAGGGAAGCTGCTGACGCTGTCAGACAAGACTCCAGTTAACAGGGCAGAAATGCAGCCCACAGGAGACACAGACTGAGGTAAATAAGAGGGCAGCAAGGCATTTTAATTAGCCCCACTGAGATGGACAATGGTTTATAATAGGAGGAAATATTCAAAAAAACATCTGTCAGGTGTGGACTGACTGTGAGAGAGTGAAGGCAGCCAAGGTGATATGCAAATATTACAGTTATTTTGGTTGAGAAACATGGCAGCTGGTTGAGATCTGTAGTAGCTCACAGCCCACAGCGCCATGAAAACATTATCATTCTCGGACAGTGACCAACCTGAGCTGAGCCGGGGTGTAAAGTGATTCACTGTGCTGACTGAGTATGACTATAGCTATACCAGTCCAACAAAGAGCTGTGTAGGCGTACAGCTCTACAGGCAACGCTTTCAGGATGCAACAGCTCAGCCCACAGTGAGTGAGTGATTCATTAGCACCTCTGAGTAGAGAATGATGCACAGACCACAGGCCTGAAACAGACAGTGGTCAGTGCGCTGCTCAGTTCACCTGACTATACTCAGACTCTATATGACTGAACCATGCACAAGCAAGCACAAGACTTTGAGAGATACTATAAACAAGGGGTCAAAAGCACTGTGACGGCCACTCCCACTCTGCTGGTGGCTCCTTGTGTGTGTGTCTTCATGTTTAGAAGGGTAGAGGTACGTCAAGAGACACCTGAATCCACTATTGTCATATAAAACACACTCCTCTCTCTCTCTCTCTCTGTCTCCTCCCAGCAGGAAGGATTCTGGTTTGGTGATGGTTTGGGTTTTGGTTTGCTTTATTTTGTCACTTTAACGCTTACATGCCTTACTCTTGTCTTTACCTCTCCTCTACCTCATACTTAGTATACTGCTCTGCATTTTAAGTTTGTTATTTAGTAGTTTAATGCAAATTGAGACTGTATTTTTTTGAGAACAGCAGCTTTCTCCTTACAGGTATGACAGGATGTTATCAAATGGGAAAATGACCAAATCCACCTCTCTTGTTACCGTCTGTGTTTCAGCTTCTTTTGGGCTGTAAAGTGTAAAGTGTTTGTCACAACTCGTGTCCATCAGCACCTAAGCTTATTTAATCTATACAAAAACCGAAGTGTAAAAATGCAACGCTAACAGCCTCCTGCATCCAGCTTTATATTTAAAGACAGATATTCTTCTAAAACGTGGGCGGCCTCGCGTCAGTAGTTTGATACCCCTTGTATATACTCAAGTCTGGGTGAGTTGGCCTGTAAACCAAACAGGTGGCATAAATCTTTTAGATTATAATAGAACATATGGTAAGTTTTGATAAGCAGGGAGTCGCTGGAGTAGCAGCAATAGGTCTGCTGCCGCCCGAGCCCCATACAGACTGTAACTCATTAAATATTAAATCTGCAGAGCAGGCCAACCATCCAGATCACCCACATCACACCTCTGTGGGCTGTTTCAGCTACCTGCAGCCAGATACCAGCAGAAAGGATTCATTGGAACATCAAGTCACCGACCACATTAGCGTTGTTTCTCATGCAGACATCTTATCATAAACAATCACTGAGGTCTGGAAAAGCCAATCTGTGTGTCACACCAGCTAATTCAGGGCAAAAACAAAAAAAGAGCTGCGTTTGCCAACAGCCAGCAGTTTTTAACCCAAGAGCCCCAGTTTATCGGAAGCTTGTTATTAATAAAAAGCCATGAGGCCCTAAGAGCATATTGCTCTGTCACTCGGGCCTAGATTATAATACCCATTGGCTCTGTGCAGTTAAATAATTCAACAAGCCTGAGGGCTGCCTGTCATGTTGAAATTAACCCGAAAGAAAAAAAAAAGACAAAATGAACTGATGGTAAATATGGACAAATGCCTGTCAGCGGATGTGATGAGCTGCCAAAGCTCACTGCAAATTCTGTCATCTGTGTCTTTGCTTATATTAGTCACATTTGTTTAAAGTAAAATGTGGAAAGATCACTTGGCTTCTCCTGGCAAAGCTCACTGTTTAAATCCAAGCAACTCTGGCTGAGCTGACTCATGAAAGACCTCTGAAAGACATTCACTACTACCTCATTAGCTCTAAGAGGCATAAAAAATGACAGGGTGACATATCATTATGAACCAAAGTTGCAGACAAAGCCAGTTTCTATTTTTGGGAGGAACTATTTTGTGTGGACAAAGTACAGTAAGAGGAAGATTACAAACCAAGCCACTCCTTAATATAATTACACATACATCAGTGCTACAGCTTACTACACTGTGTGCTTACATGGACCTCAGCGGGCACCATAAAAATGTCTAAGTAATGTTGTTAACTAATCTTATGATGTCAACATGCTGCCAGAGTGAACACTAAATACTCTGATTCATCCTGGAGCACTTCTTCCTGCAGACAAAGTCATATACTGAGGCTGACTGAGCATGATCCAGGCAAAACATTATATTTTTATGACTTTTCGAAGTATCTGAGGAATTTCATCTTTTTCATGAGTATAAACCAATGTGAGGTGCTATTTAAATCTTATATTTAGAGTAACAGTTCGCCTGTTAGCAATGCTAAGCTAAGTTAGCTTAGCATTGCATAAAGGCTGGAAACGTGGGGGGAAACGGCTAGCGTAGCTCTGTCCAAAGGTTGCAAAAACCCAGCTCATCAGCACCTATAAAGCTTACTAATTTACATGTTACATCTTGTTTGTTTAATCCGTACAAACAAGAATTTGATTTAAAGGCAGAGACTGTTGCCTTTGGAGAGGCTAGCTGTTTCCCCCTGTTTCCAGTCTTTATGCTAAGCTAAGCTAACTGTAGCTTCATATTTAGCATACAGGCATGAGTGGAATCAATCTTCTTGTCTAATAAGCACATTTCACAAAAGGCTGAGCTGCTCCTTTAAGACTAAAACTGTGAAACTCTTATTCAAACATGGTCTATTCTTGCTTGATTATCACCACAAAGTCTTTATTATTGCCTCAATTTGTAATTTTATGATTCCTGAATAAATACATTTCTATATCTTTGATGACAGTATTACAATGATTGCATTTTTTTGTATAGCTCCTCCTCAGCACCTCCTGAATACACTGATTTCAAACTAACTAAACTCACGTTGTCTTCCTTTACATGCTAAACATACTTTGACTGTAACACTACATTACATCATGACAATACGCAGATTCATGGAGAAACTAAGCCATAACGGCCTGGTCCAAGTCACATGCTTGTGAGGCAGGCAGCATGAAAGAAGAATGAGGTTACAGGTGGAATTTCCCTCATCTCTCCTTTCTCTCTGACGTCATGTCCAGTGGCAGCGGTTCACTGCTGTTGCTGCTGCTGCTGCCTAGCAATCAAACATGTCTGACAAGGTGATATTCAGGTGTCAAAAGCCTGGGGTGGCGGACCAGCAGCGTACAATTAAGGAACTTTGCAAACAGCAGTTCCCCTGCAAGCCTTTAACAGAAAACAGGCCGACACAGGGTATTTTTCTACATGTAAAAAAAAAAGGGGAAGTTCTGCAGTTTTATTTCTCTTTTCACAAGTCGGTTCCTGCATTTATGCAAGTCATTTCAGGTTTCAGCCATCTCATGATTGTTTGTTTAGTCAAAGCATATGAACATTGCCATCTTGTGGTTATTTCTAATTACATTAATTTAAACCTCAGAGGAAAGGGTCATTACGTAAAGGTGTCAGTCATGCTCTTTTGAAGCTTGCAGGAGTTAATAAGCAGCTAAACTTTCTTTGAAGGTGCATGTGTTAGCACTTAACATTGAAGCTCTGGGTAAAACATCATCATATTAGCTCAGATGTCTCTTTTACAGGGATGTACACCACTGGATTCCCTGTCTCTTGCAAGGCCACTCTGAAAGCTTTTGTGAAACTGGAGCACTGCTTTCCAAATAGGATAAAAGCTCAGTTCTTCTTTTTGTGAAGCCAAATCAATATTCAGCAGCCCATTAAGGTGGGCGGGTACATCTTATACAAGAAGAAGATGTGTCTAATGTCTGAGGAGCTCGCCGTTACTAAAGGGATCACAGAACAGCTCTCCATTGTTGTCCTTGGTCATCATCACACTCCTCAGCTGCTCAGACGGGTGATGGTGATGTCACTGTCACAGGATAAGAAGGCTACCGGGAACTGCTTCAGCCTCAACCACACTGTCTGCAGTGTGCGCACACACATGCACGCACAATTGACCATATCACTCAAAGCCTGTGCAGCATTAAAGCTATCAAAGCGAAGAGGAAAAGGGCAAAAGGGAGGCTGAATGCGTGGGCAGGAGCAGGGCAGGATGAGGTCTCTAAAGCAATGGCACATCCCTGGAACAAACAAGACGACTCCACACTGGAGTATATTTGGAAAGTCTTGTTCTGGATAATTGCTTTCAGTGGATTGAAGTTTCCAATTATCCGCCAGCGTCTGACAGTGTTCCCACCATGGGAAGACTGAAGGGGAGGGGGGAGAGGGTGGGTGAAGGGTTGGTGGGTCCAGCTGGTCTGACAAGCTAAAAGCTCATAACTCTCCCCTTCCCTCTGCGTCATGGACGCCTCCTCTGAAGGGAGCAACTGCAGTCGACCAATGAGATCGTGGTTGTCTGTCCCATGGTACAAGCATCTTAGCCCAAAAATGTAAACATCTGGCAAACATTTAGACTCACCACAGAATAGGTTTGATCAACAATAAAAAAAACACCATCCTGTCAAACATTTACAGACAGATTATTTGGAGAAAAGCAGTAAACATTCATTCATATTTAATCTCAGAGAGATCCCAACGAGCGTTTGAGACGCTTTCCCAAAGCAGCTCTCTCCCATTTTCGTGGATATTGACAGACTGAGGCTGCTTCGGGAGTAGGTGGACACATCGTGGATTCAGATTATCAATGGTTGCTGTAGTTTTTCATATCCAGAGATATCAAAAAGGGGCCGCAATCAAGTCTGCATCTTATTTTCCTGTAAAGTAGTGAGAAATGCCCTGCACGGTTTCCTAGAGCTCAGGCGAATGTGTTTAAATAGCAGCCAGTCATTTGGGTTCTGATACCAATGAACTCTAGTCTCATTGCTCAGCTAAACAGTACAGACTCACGTTTTGCACATTTTCTACAGGAGCCAGCTCCACAGCTGACATCCCAGGCCTGGGGTCAAGTCCTCTTGATAATGGAGGACAAATGAAAGCTCTGTTCATATAACTATTAGAGCTATAATGTCTCCACTAAAATACAACTTAATACAGAAAACTGCATTTGCATTCCTCCTATAATTGTGCCTGCTATCTGATGTGTACAACTTGTCAACCTTTTTCAAAGCACACACACACACACACACACACACACACACACACACTCCATCAGTGCAGTCACATGCCCACTGACTGACACAAATGGGAGTCACTATGATCTACAGTGTAGAAGGCCAAGCCTGCATGTATCCCAGCGGCTACTGCAGACATCATATGAGTTGAGTCATGCCTCTTTGTAGTAACTTAACTTTTGAGAACTGAGTGTTTCATATTGGAAAAGTGCAAGGAAAGACCTCCAGTCCACACAAGCTGATATAGTATTTCACTGTGCCAGTATCTGCTCAAAGTCGTGATTATTTCAGATGGGAAGCTACAAAAAGAAGAAAAAAATATGTTGTTTTTTTTTTACATGTAGTACATGTTAATAATGCTGACAACATATAAAGACACAAGTAACGTTATAGTTACAAGAGATTACAAGTATTAAAACGTGCTTTAGAAACACTTACCCTGTTAACTGTTGTCATCAGCAGAGCAGTATTCCCTGGGTTTAAACAGGCGGTACGTGGAGGTCCTCATGAAACACGGCGATGTTAGAAAAACATTATTATCCCCGGAGACAAAACGGTGCTATAGCCTCCTCATCATCATCATCATCATCATCATCATCATCATCGTCGCACAGCCGCCGGTCCGCTTCCCCCTCCCGCTGCTTTCTCGTGCTTCCTGACACAGGGCTGCAGTTTTCTCCGACAGGGGCTGATGCGTGGGGAATTCCTAGCAGTCACATTTTCCTGGGAAGTGATTGGCCCGGACCAAAGTTTGACTGCAGCCTGGTGGTACACAGCGAGGCCGGGGGAGTCAGGACAGGCTGCGGGGTTGAGCAACACGCACGGAGGGGCAGTGGTGAAACTAAAAGATGTTATGAAAAAAGTTGTTTAGTGTTCGCGTCATATCCCATTGCTTTTACAGAACATGCGTGGGTAGTGTGCTCCGCCACAGCTGCCGAGTGGGGTTTTTGCAGTGTAAATAAGAGTCCGGTATCTAAACGCGGTGACAGGTGTGGCTTTACCGGCAAAACAAACAGCGCAACACGGTTTAGTCCAATTAAATTAAGCTGCGGACGGAAAAAAAAAAAAAAAAAGTCCGTGCAAAGATCACGATTGAGTTTGTTTTACTTCGTTAGACTACGAGGAGCATCAGCACAGGGGGATTTGAGTGGGAATAACAATCTTACGGGAATGTCCAAGCCCTTGAGAGATGAGAGCAATTGAGGTTAACTCCTCGGAGGGCGTGGTCTGCAGTAGATTCCCTGGAAATGATGACAGCATGTTGGTGAGAGCTAGTATCAAGTAACCCGCAGCCAAAACACTTTGCATTTGTCGATAATCATGGTCTACCAGATGCGATAGCATGGTGACTAACATGGTGACTAATTGTCGGTGATAGATATATATTTATATATATATGGTTTTAGACGGGGGAAAAAAACAGTAGTTCCCATACCGGGAGTCGAACCCGGGCCGCCTGGGTGAAAACCAGGAATCCTAACCGCTAGACCATATGGGAGTGCACTTACGGCCCGAATCAAACTATTTTATACCAATCAGTCATTCAATGTGTGCAATGGCTTTATTCTGATCTACTAAACTGTAGTTACAATGTGGTGCTTCTTTTATAGATATAAATTTCCCCATTATATGAAGAAAGAATTAGGATTATTTTGAGTTAAAAAAAAAAAAAAGCACATGAATCTGGTTGGTCGCCGGCTTGATGGCCATGGTTCACTAAACTTTAAGATAAACGTAACAGTGTCTCCAAATTAACATCCCCTCTCATGTATTAATGTTTTACAGGGATGTAGAAAATGTCCAGACATGCTGCTGCTGCCAAAACGAGATTACCAACCGGCCAGTGCAGAGGCCCCAGACTTTGAGCTCCACTGATTTTAGAAATCTGATTATATCCTTAATTGTATTTTACTGTATTGGTATTAGGTACACCAAGCTATAATACAGCCCGAAACAGTACTCTAAAAACAAGAAAGTGTTACATTTATAGACTTTATTCAATATTTTTATGTATAATTCTTGTTCACTATGATACTGGCATTCTGATATTTCTGTCTCAACCCATGACTTTCTTGTTTGTCGTTGCTACTATTTATTAACTAAATTAAAATGGAAAAAAAATGCAGTTTGAAGAGACATTTAAGATGAGCATGTTACAACTGCTGTGGCGTATAATTTACAATAGGGTTCTAGGTACCATCTAGTGGTCTTTTAATGCTACTGTAAATTTGAAAACAGGATGTCAGCCATAAATACCTTGTGTTACTATCAGTCACGGGTTACACCTAAAGTAATTAATTGAAAATGGATCGGATTAATGGATATATTGGCAATAATACGTATGCACAGTAGGAAAACAGGCGGATAAAACCCTGAAAATACAAAAATATTTGTCGTGTCGTAAACATATGACGTAATTTTCGTTGGAATGGTACAAGTTCAGAGACAGGGTCCTGCAAACTATATAAAAATATTTTAGCTTTGTTTAGAGCAAACTAAAAGTGGTTTACTAGAGTAAACAGGTATACTTGAAAAAGCCATGCTCAGTGATACTGCTAGTTCGTGTTTATCTGGCCATACAGCTCACAGATTTAGAGTTACCTGACGTTTATTTCCTCTTTCTATTGTGAGTGGTAGCACCCGTGGACTAGCAAAGGCAGCCAAATATTTGACAAACTAGCAATCGTCAGCTAGCCAGCTAGGAGTTGAAATAATACACCGTTAAAAACAGATTTACTTACATTTGAGGCGCTTACGTTTATGCCAAGGATTTAGGTTTGCGTGTTAACAGGATGTCAACTCCAGCAAGACGACGTTTAATGAGAGATTTTAAACGGTAAGCGAAAAGAAAACAACAGAGAAGTGGCTAGGGCCAACGTTAGCAACCTAAGGCTAGCTTGTTGGCGTTAGCCTAAACGGCAGTAAAAACTACAGCAGCATCAAATTCACACAGATATGTAAACACGACTGGGTTATAATCGTGATTTTATCTTCGCTGAAGGTACCGTCTTCTAATTTTGGGTAGTATTTATTAGATAATGACGGCTAAGCTGTTGACAGGTATCGATAATTGTTCACTGTACTGATAGGGCGCTGACACCAGCGTTAGCTAGGCAGCCAGGAGTATTAACGATAATGTGTAATTTACGCTCGCTGTTGGCTTTTGTAGGTTTATAATTATTCATTATTGTATTCAACATAATGGCTTTGGTAATATATGATTTCTGTGGGTTGTGTGTGTAAGTGGCAATTGAGGATGCAGCTCAAGTCATTGGCCAGATGGCCTTTCACAGCCAGATGAAACGTTGGGGTAGATGTTCGCTTTCCAAATACACACTGATCCAGTGAGCTGCTATCCCCGGACCTTGATAGAGCACCGTCTAAGCCTGAGGATAAGCAACCATCTGCCATGCAGTCACTCAAAACTTGCAGTCATCCAGCACAGTCAACGGTGGCACATGGTTTCTTATCCCTGATCCACAGTATGTTCAACTCAACTGCACTGATG
Organism: Trachinotus anak; assembly: GCF_046630095.1. Classification (NCBI taxonomy): domain Eukaryota; kingdom Metazoa; phylum Chordata; class Actinopteri; order Carangiformes; family Carangidae; genus Trachinotus; species Trachinotus anak. Next base: position 3,272,615 of record NW_027273872.1, on the reverse strand, counting down.
GTCCAAGACCTAATCCTGGTTGGCCCACTGTCAAACTCATTATTAAAATGATACTCGTACTCATTATTATTCGTCAATGTGATCAACCTTTAGTAAACATTAATTGGGAATGTGGTTCTTGTGTTCAATCAGATAAAGGCAGTTCATTTTTACTAAATAAGACAATGCTAATTTTTTTTTTTTTTTTTTTTTTTACCACTTAACGGTATTGCTTCAGTGTGATTGATCTATGATTACAAAACCAAATAGCCCAGATGGATATCTAGTCTCATATAATGACAGTTGTACAGGATATCTGTATTTCATGAAAAGTCCTTAAGTTTATTCAAAAAGGCCTCATAAGATATACAAGGTTTTCGTCTGTGATTTCAGAAAAAAAACTTAATTGTTTTATGAATTGCTAATTACTTTTTAATTTTTGGCTGCTAATTGAGATTGTGTTTAATAATTAAATAAAATGAATTATTATGAGTTAATGGTATACACAGCTGGGAAGTACTGACAATTATAGGCCTTATCATCTCTGCTGGTTTTTAGTTACATCTTTCATACTTTCACATGATCACAAAACAGGTATTAAATTACATTCTGTATGGTATTAAAAGGTCTTATGAAGTGTTTAAGGCTACCTGTTGAATACATTAGAAACCTTGGGGGGTATGTTGACGTACCCCCCCCCCCCCCCAGCTGTAAATCCTGACTGAGTATTTGTCATTGAAACATATTAAATATGCACTATGTCAAGAAATACAGCTTAGGGTTTGCATTCTTGTTTAATATTCAACAGGCTGATTAGTACATTAGAAGCTTTACTCCCACTTTTTATTATTATTAATTACCTGCTCTGTTGACCACATAACGGGGATATAATACAGTATGCCTAGTAATGGGTTTGATTTCTATAGTTGGTGCTCTGCATTTATGATACCACTGTGCTTTTACCGGGTCTGTTAGACTGCAAGAGGATCCTCCAGCTGGAGTTAGTGGGGCCCCATCAGAAAACAATATCATGGTATGGAACGCTGTCATTTTTGGGTAAGTTCAGTTGATTTGTTAAACACTATAACAGAGACATCTTAAGAAAAAATTGTATTTACAATATGTAATTTGCAAAAGTATTTACTGCCTGTTTTTGGACATAAAATACGTGATTAAGTCAACGGGTTCTGAGAGTACCGTATTTAAAAGGATATGAAAAGTTCATAGTAGCTTATTGCAAGTTGATTGTTGTCTGTTTCCTGTCTTTTAGACCTGAGGGAACACCTTTTGAAGATGGTAAGTCCTCTCTGAAGCTCTTTACATCCAAGTATGCATCCTCCAGTGATTTGTATCTTTCCAACCCTGCTTTGAAATAAATCCATCAATTATTCATGGTGATTCCTAGCATTGGGTTTTAGAAGTTACATTATATAGACTGATGTGGTTATGAGTACTTTGAAAATATATCAAGTGAGAGTTTGTTTTGCCAGGAAACTACAACTACTGATCGGGTCTCCCACATGGATCAGATGGAGCCTGTGTTTTTGAATAAGTTAACAGTCTTTTTTAAACCAGTAACTTACTACACTTGACTTTATCAAATCAAGACAAACCTTTGATCTGGCACTCACACCCTCACTATCTTCTTCAGCAGCTGTGGACTACGAAAAGCTTTTGCTGACCTTTTTCTTTTACAAGCACTTTATTTCTCTAAGAGTCAGATTTATTAAGTTGGCAGCTGAGTTACAAAGTGATTTAGTCTTGCTTGTGAGTGTCATATAGAGTGGTAAGAAAAAGTACTTTATCTAAGTTACAATAATGAACAACACAATCTATTTTAACTAATAATACATAAATCATTCTATTGTTCTTGTCCATACTGAATACATCATTAAAATATTCAGTGTGAACCCCTATCCAAATGACATGAACAAAAGATAACTGGAGTCAAGAGTTAGTAAACCTGGAGTCCTGTCAGTGAAACAAGATTGGAGGTGTAGGTTAGAGCAACTTCACTCATAAAAAAACCAAACATTTTGAGTTTGTGATTCACAAGAAGCATCTGCTGATGTTGAGATCTCAAGACTTTGGATCAAGAATTGTTTTCGATCCTTTGTGTAAAGCAGGAAGGGGTTACAAAGTCATCTCAAATAGTTTAGATATTTATCAGTCCTCAGTTTAAGAAAATGACTCTAAATGGAGATGATTTAGTTGTGTGTCTGCTCTCCCTAGAAATGGGCGCCCAGCCCACTTCTAGTTCACATGAGGCATCAGACATATGTCTGAGCTGAAGCAGTTCTGTTGGAAAAATGGTCCAAAACTCTTCCTGGACAATTTGCAGATCTGATCAGCAGCTGCTGGAAGAGCTTGTTTCAGGTTATTGGTGCCAAATGAGGTTCAACCAACCCAAAGGTTCACTTTCTTTTTACACCAGCATGGTGAATGTTTAATGGGTGTGTTCAATAAAGCCACATAAAATTATAAATGTTCATGGGTTGTTAGCTTGAGTACCTTGTGTTAGTCTGCAGTTATGACTTACATGACGATCAGTTCACATTTTATGACCAAGCAGTGCAGAACACCAGGTCATTCCAAAGGGTTTTTCTTGCCACTAGAAACATCACCAAAACAACCAGCCAGACTATGACAAATTGAAATAAGCATTTTCTATCTGGCTTTATCCCTGTAGTCCAGTGTAATATGTAATGTATTTCAATTCATACAATGTCATTGCTTCTCCCTTTCAGGAACCTTCAAACTTACCATTGAATTCACAGAGGAATATCCAAATAAACCTCCAACAGTGCGATTTGTGTCCAAAATGTTTCATCCAAATGGTATGTACTTCGCTGCCTGGGGTGGATAATTGCTCTTACAACATTAATTACAGAAATTAAGTTATTTGTCCCATGAAATCTGACTTGCTGTCTGTCATCTGTCTAAAAAAATGCTTTATTTTGTACACTCTTTCACAGTGTATGCAGATGGCAGCATATGCTTAGATATACTTCAGAATCGTTGGAGTCCAACCTATGATGTGTCTTCAATCTTAACTTCAATACAGGTAATTTAACACTCCTTTATGCGCATAAGAACATAATGCACAAATGCAAATTAAGGAAAATTAAGAAGAGTCCGATTTGTAGTGACAAAGAAAAATGAACACAACCAAGAAAATTTTACATGTGATGACTGTTCAGTTCTGAAATGACTGTATTATGTAATAAAACAATTAAAAACTGACCCCACTGACACTCTGTTGTATATTTAAAGTCTTTACTGGATGAGCCAAACCCAAACAGTCCAGCCAATAGCCAAGCAGCCCAGCTGTACCAGGAAAACAAGCGGGAATACGAGAAGAGGGTTTCTGCTATTGTTGAACAGAGTTGGCGTGACTGTTGACCCCTGTTAATGTTCGAGTATGAACAGTGTCCAGCCCAGAATCAAGAAAACACCGATCAAGAAAACAACTGATCTCACAGAAATAAAGTTACACATCTTAAAATCCTTCTCAGTATATTTGTCCCATAACTGTTGCTAAGTTTGTATGCTGTTGTGTTGTGGCATTCACTCCTGCCGAATGCTATTGTTGGGCAATAGCGTGTGTTTGTTAAAAGTTAATGTACCTTGTTATATCTGGGTTACTTGCTACATGCCCCAAGTCTTTTCATTAAAAAAAAAAAAAAGCAATGGCCGGTCTCTCAGTTGCCACTTTTCTATTTTTTTTTTTTTTTTTTTATTAACTGGCTGGATGATTCGGTGACAGTAAATTAGATGTGCTTGCTGCGTGGTTTGCTGTGTAGATACAACAGTTAATATTTACAAAAAAGCAAAGCTGTTCATGGGTGTTTCTCCCTCTCTTCTCAGTGGGCTCACACCTTTTGGTTTTATTTCTTTCTGCCTTTTGAAAGCGTTTCAGTGGGATAGAACATAAACCTGGCATGGACCTCCATCCCTCTAACAAGTTGTCAACTCAACAGATGCCTTTCTCTCAACTGTACTTGTAAAGCCATGCCTTGTATTTCAAAAATGTTCAAAGTATTGGTGAACACGTACGTCCCTCTTCAACACTGAAACAACACACTGAGTACCCTCTCTGGGCACTTAACTTTGTTTCATGCACAGAGTTTCGTAATGCTGACATTTAAAGGCTGTGTGAGAACATTTTTATGCTATTTTACAATCTTACAAATCAGCTGTCATAATGAGCTGATGATACCGTTTAAACAGGATGGTGTCTCTTTTCAGATTATAAAACTTTGCACTGGTAACCCATGTAACAAACTGTACATTTTCTTGTAAATAAAATAAATATACATCAGTTGTCTTTGTTTCTTTTTAAACTTGCAGTGTAAAAATATCCATCTGAACCAAGTTCAGCCTGTTGGTCAGTTTTAATTTATTCAGGTTTTACAGCTGTGAAAACAAGCAGACAAGTTAACTGTACTCACACAAACCAACACATCTGACATTTAACAAAGATCACAGCTTACAGTTCCCATGTGACGGTTTTCACATCATGGATGCAGCTTGTATTTGTAGAATGATCTCAGGTGTTGAAAGAGCAAACGACATTGCAGGTATTTTATGAATAGAGATGTGTCACTACAGTGGGACTGGTATGAGCACCTAGCTACAGTTTGATGATAATGCCTCTCTAATCCTTGTCTTTCATGAGTCAACTGTCTACAGTGTTCACAAATAAGCAGTGAAAAGCTGCATTTTCTGCCAGGTTCCTTAAATAGCCACAAAAAAAAAATTTTGGTGATATAAGTCATTTTTTTAAATCTATGAAATAAATGGAGCATCATCAGGACATGATACCACAAAGCACTGAACACAAGCTTGTGCAAATGTGAAACAGATAGGACGTGGAATGGCAGGAGACAAAAAAAAAAAAAAAAAAGACATTAAATTATTTTATCCTACAGCTCCTGCTAAAGCTAAAGTACATTTCATGGCAAAGGAATGCAGAAACCACAGGTGATACCTGAAAGATTCATTTGTTAATGTGTGTTGTGAATGTGTCACACACAAGTATAAACACAGCAGTTACACTTGAATGTGATTTGCTCCTTTTTGTCCCATTTTGCTTTGCATGCAAATTAGTGAGAAGCCTGAGGTTTCACAAGCTCGTATCGTCCCACCTGTCCCTCCTGTAAAAGCTGACCGATGAGCTGGTCTTTGTGTACTTTGCGACTGACAACAAGGAACCGTTGCCGCCCCTGTCCGTATGACTTGCTCCGTAGACCGTATTTCTGAGATATCTGATGGATCTGTTTGCGTTCATCGTTGGTGAGGTCGGTGGAGAAGCGAAGATCATCCTGACGGTCTGAACTGGCGTAGTTGCGAATGATGTCCTCAATATCACGTTTGCTGAGCTGATTTCCAGTTTTGTCTGTGTCCATACCCAACCCTTCTCTAGAAAACTGCTCCTTCACTCTGATTGGTTCTGCGATGCCTTCACCATCTCTGCCCAGACCACCCCCCTTCCAGCCCATCTTGCGGAGCAGCTGGTTTCCGATGTTGTCCTCCTTTATCTCCTGTCTCGTGGCCTCCTCACCAGAGCGAGCCAGGATCTGGGATCGGGATATGGCGTCGTTGTGACCCTCCTTTCTTAGGTTGGATTTGACCACAGCCTGCGTCTGTCTCAAGGTGGCCAGAGCCTCCATTGCTGCAATGTGCTTCACTGTTTTCTTGGGCCCAATTCCTGCTGCCACATACTGTCCTTCCAAGTAAACTTCACACCTCCAGCGATGATCAGGCAGAACGGTGAACTTGTAATCAGCAGTCACTTTATTAAATTGTGCTGTGTCGTTAATGATACAGATAGCATTGTCAGAGTTTTCCAAGATAACCAACTCGCTGAGGTGCTTCTTTTTGCCACTCTGTTGCCCAAAGCGTCCTCCACAATCTGACTGATTATTTCCCCTGGAGTACTGTGATTGTTGATATTGCTGTTGCTGCTGCTGCTGCTGCTGCTGCTGTTGCTGCTGCTGCTGTTGTCGTTGTGCCTGGTTCATGCGAAGTTTCCTCACTGCCTCTTCAGCAGCTGCATGCTTTGAGCTCTTTTTGGTGCCTGTTGCCTGTGCCACCAGCTCATCCTGCAGGAAGACGCTGCACAGCCAACTGTTATTTGGAAGAAGGTCAAACTTATAGTCTATCTTCATGCGATTAAAAGCCGCAGAGTTGTTGAGTATGCAGATGGCGTCATGAGCATTGTCCATAACCACAAACTCTGTCCAGTGCTTCCGTTTGTCAGGCTCGTACTGGCCCTTGGAGCTGGGCGTCGGTTTATCCTCTGGGTTGCGGAGTGCAGGTAAAAAAGCCGGGGTTGGGCTGTGCATCTGGCACACAACCATGTCATTGACTATTGAGTGTCTGTACTTGCGCTGCACAACACGGACTTCAACTGGTTTCAGGAAGAGTTTTACAGCCTGCTCAGAGGCTCTGTCCCTCGCTCCATTTTTACTGCCAGAGTATCCAGTAGCAAGATACACACCCTGACATCTCAGTTCACAGGCATAACCGTCCGTCGGTACTTTCCTGTTCTTCGGTAGGTCAGCCTGAGGAATGTCCTTCAAGTTGACATAAATATACTCAGGGTTGGTCTTGCAGGCCTGAATGCTTCGGCTCAACATGAAATTATAGTTTGGCGAGTCACTCCCAGTCATAAACATAGGGTCCCTAAAAGCAACAGCCAATGCAGATGCTACGTTGGCAATCAGCCTTTGCTTATCATCTAAAGTAGACTGAGATATCGGAAGAGGCTGTGATGTAGAGCTGGACTGAGATGTGGTAGGACTGCTCCTGCCCGGGCTGTTGTAGACTCTGCTGAAAGGCCTGCTTGATGATGGCCGGTCCTGATAACTGTACCCCAAACCCTGACGTCCTGAATCCCAGGCCCCTGATCTGCTCGCTCCCCCATATCCATTGTACCTGTGGGGCTGAGAAAAGGAGTCTGAATTTCGAAAGCCGTGGGATTCGTACTTTGCTGTGTAGTCCTGCTGCGTTTTTGCCATGAAGTTTGAAGTGGACCCCCGTCCTCCATAACCTAAACCACTCGTACTACCGGAAGACAGCTCTCTTTCTCTGTCTCTGTCCCGGTCTCTATCTCTGTGGGAACCCCACGAGTCAGAACTGTATGAGGGCACCCTGTCAAAAGCAGGCCTCAGGGAGGAGGAGCCCTGCGCTCTGCTGGTGCTGCTGTAGGAAGAGTGTTCAGAGTCCCACTGCCTCACACCATACGACTCACTCCTCCTGCGCTCCTTATCGTTCTCCTTCTCGTCAGTGCCAGTCCCTCCGCTGCTTCCACCACTGACAAAGTGAACAGGCTCAAATCGAGGTCTGGAACCAAATTTTGACACAGGCATTTTCCTCATGGGCTCGTCTTCTACAACAAAATGATAAAAGGTAAACAGTTAGGAAAAGGATGTTTGATTCGACTTATGGCACTTAAAGATGAATCACTTACTATCTCAGACGGGCACAAAAGAGTCAACATGATAGAAGTCTCATGAAACTGGTTTGAGAGTGGGATTTCAGTCATTTCTAACAGGATGCTGTGGCAGAACTTAATGGGCAAGTTTCTGAAGTAGGCAGGCAGGTCACAGACTGTAAAGTCAGCACTGACAGTAATGACTAACAAACACTTGCCTCATCAGTCACCCCCACTTACAGAGGAAGTGGAGGTATATCTTATATCACATCCTGTCAGGTGATACATATCTGAGCCTATAAAGGATAAGATAAAAACTCCTGCTGCTGTAAATACTCAGTAGAGCACCAAATCTGCAGCTGAAAACACAACAAATTTGTTGTTTACTCCAGTTTGAGTAATGTTTAGTAAAAACGCAGCGCCCAACTAATCAAGGAAATAACTTTGCCTGTTTAAAAAAACCTAAGTTTGTTATTGTGGCCCCCATTTTTAGAGATTTACAGTAGGAATGAGAGTCACAGATGGGACGAATGAAACGGGAGGTATGAAGGGACAGACACGAGTGATTTGGGTTTATATGTGTTTTTTGTTGAGAATAACAACAATAGATTTAACATTGACTTAACGTTGTTGATAGACATTGTTTTATTTAATCATTTATTTTATTGTATTCATATTTTAAAATGTTGTATTCCCCCTCCCCATATCTTTATTTTTAAATTATAATCAATATATTTTCTTACATCTTCTAATTGGTTGAATTGTCACTTTTCATCATTTTCATTTCACATGTGCATTAGTCTCAAACTGACTCACTATTTACATTTATGTGGGAATGTTTCTGTCTTTTCTGTTGTAAGAGCAGCACTGAGGAAAAGTCCAATCAACTGGGTTGACATGGCAGTAAAGTCATTTGAATTTGAACTGTCTTAACCTGAACAAAAGGTGCTACACACATTATACTGGAGAAACCACTGACTCCACCTCTGGACTCAAGTTACTGCTGCTGGTGCTGCCAACTTTTTGCTCAGTTACTGACCTTTGCATACGTCTTAAGACTACTCATAGAACTGTGGTATAAAATATTTCTGGGCACACGTGGATGTGAAGACGTACAGGTGAAGCAGCAGATAAGAGAGATCGGATCAACACTCACTGCCATCAGAAGAAGTAGGTCTCTTTTTTGCTTCAGAACTAGGACTTGGGTCAAAGGAGGGCATTTCGACAGTGTCAGTCCCTTCTGCCATCACCAGCACCGTCCAAATCACATCCAGGCCATACCTGTTATTGAAGCCAAAAGATATGAGTCAGATATTAAGTGAAAGGATGAAACATACAAGCAGAAACATCCTTAGCTAATACTTTAGTTAATACTCCTCCCTGCCTATAGAGGCTAAACCACTCCATAGAAAGCAAACACCACCTGGCAGCAGCTTGATGTGACTGAAATACAAACATGAGCCTGGACTCTGTGCATTACACCAACACACATTTACTGGATATGATGTTAAAAGCTGGAGAAACAGCCGGATTTCTTGACAACACGAAGCCTGGGCAGAGTGACGCAGTAGGCCGACAGGGTCCATCTCCCACAGGCTAACACGTTTATCATGATAAACATCACAGCTGCCAGCACACAAAGCCCCACTTTACTGTGCCCTGCTCTTACCTTAAGGTGTAGCCTCTGGTCCGACTTATACCGCTGTCCTGTAGCTGAGCAAGAGACGGTGCATTTATTTTATATGATTATTATTATCGAGCTAGCCTAGCCCGGTGGCTGCTAGCATTAGCCAGCTAGCCTGTAGCTAACTTCAGCAGCGCCAGCCGCTCGCAGTTTTCTACCAGACTCAGCTCCTCACAGCAAAATTAACATCCAGATTCGCGTCTCTTAAAAAAGACTTCCCAAAGGCCGCTGGTGGAAATCTCCTGAGACGCAGACAGAGATAAGCTGCTCATTCAGTTACAGCAGGAAGCATCCATTTTCTGGTCTAGCTACAGTAAAGTCATGGCGGCCGCCACCGCACTGACCCAGAATGCTTTGCGGCCGGACGGCTCCGGCGGAGCGGGCTGCTGTCAGCGCACATGTGGTCTGCACAGCGCACGTCCTGCTGCAGCAAGGCGACAAACAACAGGCAAACATCATCCAGAGCTGCAGCATTCAACCCCACAGTCACTAAACCTGAAAGCAACCCTGACAAAACCTGCTCACTGATGTATCTTCAGTCTTGCACACCTGCTTATAGTGGTTCTGCATAAATTATTATTATTTTGCTCCATTTACAAAAAGTTTTCAGATGCTTTACTTATATACAGTGTAAAAATAGTTAGCACAGTGAGGATGCAATCAATCCACTTCACACAAAGGGCAGTAAACAGATTTTTAAAGTACATTTGCAGTTTTATAAGGTACTTGGCAGGTAGGTTGTTCAAGTGTCTTGGAGAATTTGCCACTGTTCTTGTCTCATCATTTGATCCCAGACTGACTCTATGATGTTGAGATCAGATCTTTGTAGGGGGGGGGGAGACCATCTGTTGCAGGACTGTTGTTTTTTCTTTTTAATTATATGGGGTCTCATACTGTTTGGTAGTTTAATCAATAATAATTCATTGTATTTTATGAAGTGATAATTTATGTTATATGTAAGCTCTTAAAGAGAAACTTAGCACCCCCTAAAATGTCTTAAAACCATGTTATAATTCTTTATTGTGACATTATAATATTCTGTCCTGTTATGTCCCCATTTTGTAAAGCCTTATAATAAGCGTAGGAACAGTATATTAAATATTTTGTTTATTTGGCAAAACTGCATTTTTTTTATCTGCAGCTACACCTTACAGTAATTTACCAGATAAACTTATAATGGAAATGCTCACTAATATCAGGCATCCAAACACCACATTCAAAAATGTTTCTTCAGGAATGTTAACAGTTAAATATCATCAGGCTTCTTTCTTATAGCTTCTTATTTATTGTGTTATATGTGAATGCTGTAAATTAACTGTATGTGCTTTTTTATGTTACTAAGTGTTGGATCGTCTCAGGTGCCATTTTAGACACAAATAACGCATCTCAAGATAAGGTTTACTTTCATAGATAAAATAAACACTTCACACAACAGGAAGTGCTGAACTGACTGTCAACTAAGAAACAAAGGCAATGAATATTATGAGAACCATCAACCGTGAGCTTACTACACTGCCAATGAAAGACAAGAGCTCGACATGTTTGGATCACATTTTTTATTGAAAATGTACATCAATGGAATCAAACTAAAGTAAGATACTGAATAATTTGTAGTGTGGGAAAGTTTTTGACTACAAGAGGTGATGACTGATACTAGAAAAATGTATGGCATTTTCTGACACCAAAATGTTACTTTACACTCAGAGTCACGTCCAAAGATCAAAGGTAATAAACAACAAGTCTCCACTTCAATACACAAAATATATCCTTATAAATTATATAAATGCATGAGTATTTCTTTTTAATACTCCTATCTGGGATTTAGTTCAACTCCATCTTATTCTAATTTTTGGCAAAATGGGAGCTGAGATCATAGGACAGAGCAAATATACATTAATAATATGCACCATTTTAAAGAAAACAGCAATGAAGTTGAAATAGACTGCAAAACCAAGTTATTGGGGGGGTTAAAAACAAGCAGGTCAAAGGTCACAGCAGCAATAAAATTAAAAGATGCATGCAAAATATAGAATAGGTTTGTGAATATTAAAGCACAGTGTGTAATAAAAGGCCATGACATGTGACCTCCATGGTATTCAACAGTGACATGTAAACATTGGCACAATGAAATGAAGTGCTATGTATAAATATTGCTTTGGCTTTTGCATGATTATGACTCTAATTTAATTCTGCTGTTTGATTTCAATACTCAGAAAACCTGAAATCAGGAGATTTTATTATCTAACTGCACTAGATTCAAAAAAGCAACATATCTATTTATTAACCTGTATTTCATAACACATTACACACAGTGCATGAAGTGCTTCTGTCCTTTATGAGTTTTTGTTTAATCAGCAAGCCTTGATGTTTTAGTAGCCTTTTTATTCTAATGTGCGCTTTGTATTAAGAATCCTATTGAAAAGGTGAATGCATAGTGCAGGTCATTTTATCAATTTTATTTCAAGTAAAGATCAAATAATGACGTCAACCTATGAGTCCTGGAAAATACGTAAACCCCCACTGATGACTTCTATGAACTACAAGCGTCACTTTATATACATTAAGACATAATAGCAGATTTAAACTGTGCCCGGTTCCCAACCTGCCAACCTGGTTTAGAGCTTCATTAGGTGGTCAGAAATACCATGCGAGTCCACATAAGGCCATATTCAACAAAAGGAGATGCGATGGGGAGAAAATATAAAAGGTTGATACAGCGAGAGAAAACAGGAAGAGGTAAAGGGTGCTTAGTTCTTGCTGAAGCTGCAATCCCCTCTTCAGGTGGTCAAGACAGATTAAAAGAAGCTGAAGAGACAAAGAGAAAGAAAGCCAGCAGTTAGAGGAGTTGGCAAAGCAGAAACGCTCATAAAAACTTAAGGGCCAGAGTCAAAGATTTAGAAGTGCATCTGATATCAGAGAGAAAATTCATCATAAATACAAAATTCTAGTTTTTCAAACAATACAGCAAGCATTAACAATGAGAAGATATTGTGCCCACTGACAATACTGTGTGAATTTTTAAAACAGTGAAAAAAAATCTCATAGGCTGTGCTTTAATTCTATGATTGTCCATGTCTAAAATGTGAATGTGCTATCGAACTAATGAACACGTGTGCATGTAATCTCCATCACAACTTAAGTGGAACAGGGTGTTAGTCACAGCACAAAATAATACACATATAAGCATAAGCAGAGCAATAAAGCAAGAATTAGATCGTTCAAGGTGAGGTTAGAGCAGCAGTGAAACATGAATACACATTAACCCATATTACTGAGCAGGTAAGGATTAAGAAACCCTGATGGATGGGGTCCACAAAGTCTCTGGTCACATTTGAGGGACTCAGTACCCACAAAGGCTGGTCCCTTAGCAAAGCTTGAGGGTTGAGGACCTACTCAGTGCAGAGCCAGGGATTACTGCAAAGGAAAGTGAAACCACACAGACTAGTGAGCTGAGCGTTAGGAGGAGGGAAGAGCTCTACTCCAGATGTATCCTAACCCTGATGTCATGTGGAACCTGTGTTTTTAATTCAGATATTTTCAATCCGAGATAAGTTTCTCTTTCACAGGAAAATAAAAGCAACCTTGAAGTGGTGAAAAGACAAAGAATAACTGCAGTGACTGAAGCCCCCGTGATTCTGAGCAAAACGAAATAAACATACCTGAAGATTTTGAATTCATAGGATCAAGAGAAATAAACATTTTTTGACTTTGAGACGTAAACCACAGCTGTGAGGAAACTTAGGACCACGCTGAACGAAGAGGACAACATCAAAGTAAAGCTTACTGGCATCAACATTCATTCTCTGCAAACCCACTTTACACCATTGGGGTCATTAAACGTTGATTTGACCTCCTAATTTACAGCAACACAATGATTATGGCCACAGTTGTAACATTTGGTGAAAAAATTTGGCCTTTATTTTCTTTTGAAATATTTTTTTTTTTTTTTTTTTTTTTTTTTATGCGTAACACTGATACAAACAACTCTGGTCCCTGCAGGACAATGGACATCATGGATGACTTTTAAATGTGCCTTCATAATAAGTAAAATAAAAGGAAAGTTACAATTGCACTGACAACATTAATATATACTTAAAAAAAACATCACATTTGTGTGTAAAAAAAAAAGTGCAAATGTGAAAGCTAATACAATATGCATATAACACATGACAATGAATGAGGTATGGGGAAAGTGGCAAAGAGATTAGGCTCACATCTACTCATGCGTCAGGCTAAAGGAAAACAACATCAGCAAAGGGACATAAATAACAAAATACTACTGCAAATCCAAATCTCTTATGGTTGTGGTGATAACAAGTGGAATCTTTAATGTTACAGTTCATAAGATTTTTATGAAATCAAAACCCACATTTGATCAAGTGTTTACTGATTTGTTGTTACCATGGTAATCACTGGTGTCGCCAATCAAACGGCCAATTAAATCTTAAGAATTATAACTTTAAACTCGTCACAAAGTAGCTCAACCTCGAGCCAACGACTAAAGATTAACTGATGACTAACTACTAACCATTATATGTCGCTAACTGTTTGCAGTCTTATTGTTTACAGTTATTTCAGAGATGCTGTTGCATTGAGTTTCCATTAACTTCATCCATCCTTGCATCAGATGCAGGCAGGTCTTTGACCACTACACTCTCCGGTCCCATTGACTGATGCGTGTTTCTCTTTAGACTCAATACATTTTTGCCCATCACAACAGTAGTCATGTATGTTAATATTAAAAAAAAGCTCACTCCATCATGCAATGAATCACTGATTATAAAAACAAATATGGAATGCATGTTTTTGTCGATTTGTATAAAAAAAGACAAGCTGAATAATTGCTTGTTCAAACCAAATAACAGACAAGCATCATTCAGCAAAAACAAGTGATGTAAAACTGATAGCAATGCCCAGCGTCTTCCACAGAGCAGGGGGGAGGGGCACACGGAGGGTTGAATTATGGGGGTTGGGTGAGGGTGGGGAAGGGGTATGGTAAAGGATGATGGGGTGGAAACTCATTCACAGCAGGATGGCCACAAGGGAGCACTTTTTCTACAGGGATCCTAAGCTGGAAATGAGAGAGAAGGGCTGTTATTGCTTTCTTTGAGTTAAAACATCATCACGACACACACTGTTTCACATGGGTGACATCACATCAACATTAGTGACAACAGAAGGTATTTAGAGGAAATTGTGCTTTCAAGGCAGCTTCAAAAGTTTGAGTTTACAGAGGTGAGGGTGCAAGTACAATCATCTCCTTCTCTGAATCAGACTAATAAATGTTTTTTTTCTTGTCCCCGAGCCCCTGAGCTTTAAACAATGAGTGCAATTGTCTTCCTCATTGCTCAGTATCATCAAACAGCAGCTTGTTTTCATCTGTTGTAACAGTCTTGAGCTGCTTGAGGAGTTTACAGATTGCGAGACAGATGTCTTCCTTCACTTCTACCCTCCCCAGTGGTTGAGCCTCAACAACATCTCTCTCTGTGGATTTCACTTTTGTATCCACTCAAGAGGGAGAGGTGGCAGAGGGGGTCGTCATATGGCTGTGAGATCAACAAAACATGTCATGTCTATAAACAGAGATGGGCCCTGAAGCTGTTTGCCCTTCTGATGTGACCCGTTAGTCCCAGTTCAGCCTTGAATGGCTCTTTGTGCGAGAGCAGGGATGGGTGGGGAAGGACTTGGGAGAGCCACAAAAAGGAGACTGTTGTGGATTTAGGGAGGCAGATGGGGAAGTACATCAAATGCTTGTGTGGGGATATAATAAAGTGGTTGATTTAGAAGCTGGCACAGGGACAGTAAACACTGCCAGCTGAAGGATATGATGGATGCGGACGTTTCCAATGAAACACTGTCGGCCTGCAACACATTTAAACAACTCTAATGGGCAAATTAAATGCATGTGAATTTCTTCTATATTCTTTTAAATAAATCAAATATCAAATTTCCTTTTGATTGACTAATCACTGCGGCTCTAAAATTCAGAGCATCCATACACTGGATTACATATTTAAAGACTCAGCAGGGTTGAAGTGCTGCCTTACAGTCCAATAAAGATTTCTGAGCCATATTTCAGCATGTGAAAAAATTATACTTATCTTGTTTCAAGCATACATTTAAAAATATTTCTTTATTCATATGTATTCAAAAAATTAAATATTTTTGTCTAACCAATCAATGAATTTTTTTCCTTTTTGTGGTGGTGTAACTCAAGGAGGGAGTCTTACCAGGAAAGGAGCCTCATGCAGCATGCATCAAGTGTAGGAGGAGTTAACTGGAAAACATTATGGATGCAACATAGGTGACACATGCACTCACAGGACAGATTCACATATACACAACAGGCAGTAATCAATAACTATGTCTCCTGGGGACTGAAAAAAACACTGACTTTAACCTGAAGGTTTAAATACACGTGAACATAATTATTATTCAGTTAACATTTCAAGTGCAAGACCTCTGTAGTCGGTTTTAATCAGTGACCCACAGACAAAGCTAAAGTTGCACAGCTGCCCCTTTTGGAAGAGAGATGTTCCAGGCAGAGCTCATACAGAGAAGAAGTGGCTGTGAAGAGAAAAAATTAACAGGGAAGAAAAATAAAGCAACCTTCTCAGTGCAAGTGTCTTCTTCCTTTTCTAACAGGCACGGAGTCACATCAGCTTCAACACACAACCAGGAGTTCATTACCAACATGAAGGGACCAACAATGTGTGCAGCACATTGCAACCATACGTGAACACATCTGGTTGCAGACACTGGCTCCTGTACAGTCATGATTTCATTCAAACACATTTACATAAACTGTTGTCAATGGAGAGATAGTATAGATACATAAACACCAGGGTAATGGCCACTGAGACAACTGTACTGACTGATGGGGTTTCCATGATGCAACTGAGACAATTACGAACTGTGATCTGGAAAAAGCATCTACGTCATTCATCAGCTGCTTTTCTAATGCAACTATTGAGTGATTAATAACAGTTGTAATAAAGATGTTTACACAAATCTAATTTCACAACCTGCTTTGCTTGAGCCATCAGCAACTTTTAATTACAGATTGATGATTTTTGACTGGAATTCATTCTCCAAACTCTGCTGACAGCTGGCCTTTCAACTATTTAGATGAGGACTGCTTGTGATTATCTCCAGTCTCCCCCCTCTCTGCTCCTTTTATTTTTCCTCATTGGTAATGGATTATAACTTCTGGTCAGCTCTCTTGGCATGGAATTTAGTGGTAACTATATTCTCTGTTATTATATGGAGCATAAACTGGAGCATTCATCTGCCTCTCGAAATTCCTAGGCTTAGCCACAGCCTTTGTCTACTGTATGCATGGAATAATACAAATCTCAGGTGGTTTATTAATGAGTGGTGACAGAGGAACAAGAAATGCTTGATGATATTTGTGGCACAGACCGAAATTAACTTCCCTCAGCAGCAAATGTGCGTGAAAGCTGCAGGAGTTTATGTTTTTTGTCAAGTTACAGCTATTTTTCTGGCAAGTAACAAAGTGTGACGCACAAAATATGGACCCCAAAGGCTTAGAAACAATTTATATTCATGTGCAGATTTGAACCCAAATATAAAATCTTGAAGGCCATTCTCTGAACAGTGCCCAGAAACTAATTTGGAATATGATCAAAATCCTGGAATATCTGTGTAGTAAAATGTAGTAATGTTCCACCCAGGTTCATGGCATGATGACTTTTCCAATCCATACAAGCAAAAGCGGTCTCCTGCACCTGCGGTACAAGGATAGAGACACAGGGGGAAGAGAACAATACTTACTTTTTCCTCTCTTTGTCCCTCTTGAGTGTGGTGGAGCCCCCTGCCTGCTGGGCTTGGTTCTGCAAGAGCTCTGCTGCAGTCTTTTTCTGTTTGAACGTGTTGAGCTCGTCGTCCAGGGACTTCTTCTTCTCCTCCAGTTTCTTTTTCTCGTCCTGGTGGAGCTTCTTCAGACGGTCAAACTTCTCATGCAGCTATGTGGCAGTGACAGAGGAAGCATTACTCTTGTGTTAATGATGATGGGAGCAGAAACCTCAAACAAAGATCATTGATGCACATGGTGTTTCGGGATGGGGAAACAACGATACCTCTTTTTCTGCTTCTTTAAGTTCGGCCTCCTTCTCTTTGACTCTTTGGACGAACATTTGCCTCATTTCTTCTTCTTTCTTCTGCAGCTCACCCATGAACTCGTTCCTCTTAGCTTCATACGTCTCTTGCAGACTGGCAGAGGAAAAGGAGAAAAAAAGAGGATAAAAATGAATGAGACAAACACTACACTGCACTATGCAACACAACAGAAGCAGACAAAAACTCACACTGGTGCAATCAAGCAAAAAAATAAAAAGTTCCAATAACAAATGTCAGACGAGAAATGCAAAATCAAACAGCAAGCAAAGTAGAAACAAGCACATGAAGGTAGATAAAAGAAAATCCAAGTCAACCTGAAGGGCTTGCTGTCAGGGTCTGTGTCCTTAAAGCCCATCTCCTCCAGTTTGCAGCGGCGGTAGAGCTCATAATGGCGTGTGTGAGTCTGCTCCCGCAGGTCCTCCATGTTCACTCTGATCAGCATTTCTCGCAGTTTGACGAAGTCACAGTGATTCTCATTTTCCACTGTGATAGACACATCATAGTGACACATGACACGTTTTACCCAACACCTCAGATGGCATCCTGTTCGCTATGGGTTAAATATTCTGCAGAAAGTGCACAGCAGCAGAATCTGAGAACACTCGCATCTATGAAGCTTTATATCACGTCACAGCTGATAATTTAATAATTTATTTTAATGTATAAGACTTCACAGGCCCAGTCGTACCACCAGCACCAGTACAAAAACAGAGTAGTGCTCATGTCCTGTGGCTTCTCTATTGATTTTGTTACTTGACTGAGCCGAGCACCACGCTCCCACAGACCATGTGACATCATGTGAGTACACATGTATGCACACGGCCAGCCTGTGGTAAACTGACCCAATGTCAGATAAAGCCAACGCCCAGAAATATTATACAGCGCAGCCAGTAAGCATTAGGACACTGATATGATTGTTCTAACTGTAATCTAGCACAATGAATTTCAAATGAAACAATGACCGTGAGGTGGAAGTGCTAACTTTGAGCTTTAGGGACGTTTGAAGGTGTTCAGCAGTAAATAGCGTAGAAATCATAGCCCTGTTTACCCTGCGGTGTTATGTGTAATAGGGCTACAATTTCTACACCGATCAATAGAAGTGGATGCAAACACCCTGTTAAAGCAAAAACAAATGACACTCACCACTTCAACCTCAGAGGTAACAATATGTTTTACATCCAATTTCCTAGAGTACAAAATTAGAACTGAAACTGATAATCAAGTAGTCAGTCCACATAAAACTAACTGACTATTTTGATAATTGATTATTCATTAAAGGAAAAATGCAGACCATACTGCGGTTAGAGCTTTTCCACAGTGATGATTCTTCTGTTTTATATCATTAAACTAAATATTTTGGTTTTGGACATTTAAAGATGTCATTTTGAGCTCTGGGATATTTAGATCAGCATTTTTATTACTACTTTGTGACTTTTTATACACTAAACAACTAATCAATGAATCAAAAAAATAATCTGCAGATCAATAGAATATGAAAATAAAGTTGCAGCCCAAATAAAACCAACCCAATACTGTCCACATCCTTATGGATTATACAGCATTAAGCTCTATGTGCTTGATAGGTCTAGTCCTGGCAAACCACCTAAACACCCACACACACACTTGATAATAACAGCATACAGTTAAAATAGTTTAAGAGAGTTATTCCCACACATTTCAGATACTTCTATTAGCTAATAGAAGCATTTGCAATTTGTAGCACTTGCAATACATTACACACATGCATTATGGATTGATCGAATAAGTCAATAGGAAATCAATTGAAAGTTACCAGTGACATAAATTCGCTAAATCTGCAAGAGCTTAGAGCTAAGCTGGTGTTCTAACATACAGTGTAAATGGCAGAGACGGTGCTCCAGTTAAATGAGATTATGTAACTGGTTATCAACTAGTTCACAGCAGCTGATGTAGCCGTGGAGACATATGAGCAGAGGGAGTAGCGTCAGCAGCTCTGACGAGAGGGAGCACACTCTCATTTCCTGCACAGGATGTGACCCAGGCTTACCCTGCACCGTCCCCCAGGGGTACTGCCGGGCCTTCACCATCTTGTTCCCAATCTTCACTTCCTCTGTGCTCCCCACCACAGCAAACGGCAAATGGCTCTGTAAAGCAGAAGGAAGATCAATATCGTTACACTGTCAAACCTGAAGCACCTGAGGACTCGGTGGATTCACGTCATATTCTCTCCACAAACCACCATCCGTCCCTAACAAAACTCCACATGCACTTGCTGCAGCTCTGCTCACATTTCATTAGTTAAAAATCCACATGTCAAAGCTTAAAAAAGTTTAAAGTCACTGAGAAAGCTTAGAAAAATGTTATCTTATTTACATGACTTGACTTTTAAGAGCTGTTTTTCAGACACCAAGAAGCAGCTCTGACAGGAAAATGTATGACGACGTTAGACTGTACAAGAGCTGAGAAGCAACAGTGTAATACAATCAGTTCGGGAAAGTTAAGACATTTCAACTGAAGAGACGTCATGAACTGCTAAATGAGCCTTGGTTCATCTGTCAGTGTACACAGGCCCTTTCCCACACTGCAGGCTTCCTGCAGTGTGAGCTGGCTTATTGTGCTGCTGTAAACGTGCTCTGAACACGCTCCTCCCCACAAGGGGCAGCTTCCTGACAGCCTGAGCAGACACAGACAATGACTGTCCTGATTCTGCATCACATGTTGTTTATGCCAATACCACATAACAGAATTTTGAAGTTTTGTGGCAAAGTATTTCCTAAGGATTAAAATTCAGAGGTATCAGTCTTACCTTCATGTAATGATTCATGCCTATTATTAATGTGCCACCATATTCTGTGTGAATGCATGTAATACAGATGGAGAACCAGCGGTGAGCCTTACATTCATGGTGGAGTTGATCTCTGCCACTGACTCGTCATCAGTGGGGAACTGGTAGATCTGCACTCCGTTGCTGACCAGCTCACTGGTGATTTTGATTTTGAACTTGGCCAGCTCGCTCTTGGAGATGGCATCTGACTTGGCAATGATAGGGATTATATTGACCTGCAAGTTGAAAAATGATGAGAGCTTTAATGTAGGCTGACACAATGACAAGGTGTAGACAGTGCTCTCAGAAATGCAGCTAAATAAAGAGTGGCTTCTAGCCGTCTGTCAGTGGTAACTTTTTCTCATCTACATTTCTGTAGTCCAGATTTGGAAAAGAACTGAAGTATTTTTAAAAAGGTCGAAAAAGGGTAAACACATTACTAATGAAATGATTCTGGTCTATCAGGTTTAGTATAAGAATAAAGTATATCGCTAACTATTTCTGTTTTACCACTTCCAACCACTGCTTGCAGATGATTATAGCAGTAATTTAAATAATCAGTGCACTCTTCACCAGGATCTCTGTAAATCAGGCTTGTAAATATCAGACAATTACACATTCTTAAGCACAGGGATAAAAATAGTACAAGCAGCAAAGGGAGCAGCAGGCTTCCATCTCCTGCTGTATAGCACTTAAAAGCTCTCCAAACATGGCATTAAGAGTCAAGACTGAAATCATTTCAACAACATTTATACTATCCGTGTAATCTAAACAGACAAAGAAACACACACAGACAGGGAGGAGGGAAAAAAAGCAGGGTCATTCTCATACATGCATTCACAACTGGCTGATGGAAAATGAGCCTCTCACTCCCACACAACTATTATGAGAGTGCAATGTCACCTACACAATCCCAAATTATTTGCTCTCCAAATGTGGGCCCCTTGAATTAATAGCAAGGGATGCTGAGGGTCATGTGAACAAAAATATTTTACTGGATCCCTGAGTCTGGGGAGGATCTTGCTCAAGGACACTTCAGCAGAATATTGTTTGAATAACCCCCCCTACGTGAATGTGTAAACAGGAGGCTCTGCTCTGGATCACGCTGTTGTGAGCGCTTGCTGGAGGGCACAGCTGCTCCGGCAAACACTGAGCTGGCTCTTTGTACAAAAGCCAGGAGCTCCATGCAAATAAGCTACTGTGGAGAGGACCTCACAAAAACGAGGCAGCAGTCACTGAGCTGACTACATTTCACAGCTGACCTACACCGACGCAGTAGCAGGACCAGAGCCAATTTACATGCAAGCAGATGCCCTGGGAAATGGTTTATGACCCATGACTAGAGTGGATAGATCAAATGCTGCAAAGAGCAATGCAGTGTCAAGGGATTTACCTTCTACCTCTATGGTGTGCTACAGCAAGCTCATCCATTCATAGGCATTGTAACAGTTATTTTATAACATCATTCTGCTGCAGAGCGACTGTCCTTCTCACTTAATGCTAAAAATAACAATTCAGGCACCGTGGCTAATAAACTTGAAAACCTTGCGCAACTGCAAATTAACAGTCTAATGCTCTTATATCACAGGAGCCATTATTAAACCTTAACACTAGCTGGAATTGATCTGGAACCGATGGAAAACACCAAGAATTCAAAGGTTCTCTGGATCTCTAAATAAAGTATCCCCCAGCTTCCACATCAAACTACAACAAATTCTGCTGCTAACTTTAAGATATAAAATGTAATAATAGCTTGATAAAGTGAAGTGAATCCCACCTTGCTGTCAAGTTTTTTCATGGTCACCAAGTCCAGGGATTTGAGCGAGTGTCCCGTGGGAGCGATGAAGTATAGGCATGCGTGGATGCGGGTGTCGTGGTAGCTGTGTAGCGTGCGCTTGATTTTCAGTTCCTCCTGTAGATATGCTTCAAACTGGGCATCAATAAACTCCACAATGGACTTGTAGCTGTCAGCAAAGGGAACACAGAAACATGTTTTTAGAGTTATTGGCATCTGTGCAAAGCATCAGTGTATCAGAAGTGTATCTGAATACACACTGTGCCCTTTAAAGGTTCCTCTTTATGCAGCAATATTATATCAAGTAGAGTGTGAAACCTGAAAACAGTCGCAGCCTATTATAAAGAGCTTACAGGTGGTTCACATGATATCATCCCCTCACTAAACTTACCTCAGGAGCAGAGTTAGCAATTACATTATGGAGGGCAAGCTTGGTAACAAAATCTAATGAAGGTCTACAGCAATGAAAATTACCTTTGACCCCAGGAAAAATCCCAGTGATGTGATATGCTATTCAAGAAAGAAAGCACCTACATCTGATTAATGGTTTTAAAGTTGACTTGATACTATGAAACTACTTCAGATGGAGACCTGATTCCACATCCTCAGGGTATGTTTGCAGGATCAAGATGGGAATGAAACCTGAGCTCTGAGAAGGCTTGAAGCTCTCACAGAGTCACTGTATGTCAGGAACGCTGTGTGCACAGTCAGCTGTGAATTTCTGACTACATGTTGAAATACAGCTCACAAAGACAAAATATAAAAGAACCCAGAAACCAGAGATCAGACCTTTCCCTCTCTCAGAGATGTGACAGCTGCTCAGACTCCTTTACCTGTCTTCTTTGTTGATCTGGTCTCCGAAGCCCACGGTGTTGACAACAGTGAGCTTGAGGCGCACGTTACTCTCCTGGAGTTCGTAGGTGTTGGATTTGAGTGTGACTCCCGGCTGGTTGTGCTGGGTGGGCTCCCCCTCAAACTTGGTGTTGAACAACGTGTCCATAAGAGTAGACTTCCCCAGACCAGTCTCACCTAGATGACACGGAGAAAATGTGTCACGTTACTGGGATCCTAGAAATCTTGATCTTGTGCTCAGTCATCGGTTGCTCTTTTTATTACATAATTAAAATCAGTGAAGTGGTTTTCTTCACACTTAGCTGTCTTTTTCATCTCCACTTATATGGAAATATCTATCATTTTAGCCTGCATACTTCTGAACCAGTCTGTCAGCTTACTGATAGTCTGGTGCTTTTATTGACTACCTATTTAATGAAACTCAAAAAGAAAGACTACAATTATGTGTTTAGTAAAGCGAGAGTAGATTCAATATGACATTCTGAAGATGTGTCAAACAAAATATATCATTTTCAAGTGTTTACATGCACAAAAATAGCAGAAGTTAATGTATTCTGACATCAATTCGCCCTCAGATGACTGAGATACAGAGCTAACTCTGTAAGAAAAGCTATTTTTATTCATCACAGCCTGACCTACACTCTCAGTGCGTTTCCAATCTTTCCTTCAGAATTAAAAAGTAAATGATACAGCAAGTCTTATTTGCCATTTCTAAGCTCAGTTTAAATCATTGTGGAGACATCTCTCATACTTAAGGCAATTTGATATTTTATATGGAGACGCTCCAGGCCCACAATGGAAATGACAATACAGACTAATGTGTAACATTTCCAAATATTTTTTTTTTTAATGACAAATAATAGAAGCAGTGTGTGTAAATGGCTTTTCTGAGTCCAGTGAAATGATACATATTGACATTGTTGATTCACTTTCTATAATTTTAGACCACAGCCAAATTATAAAAATCAAAGACCACATTTCTTTGCCTCAAGCAATGTGTGTACTACTTTAAAAAAAATGCTGAATTTATGAGTCATACAACAGCAAACAACAAAAGCTGTTAGTCTCCTGCATCATCTTTGCTTCCATATTCTTTGGTGGATTGTACTAATGTTTGTCTAGGTTGTTCAGAAAGTCAGACTGTTTTGTTTTGTTTGAATGTTTTGTTTAAATCATGACAAACCACTGGTGTTAGGCTTTTCCACTTTTCATTTCTACACACAAAAAAAAAATGGCTTAAGTTTATCCACAAAATAGCAGAGAAGTTTTCAGCTTGGAGGGGAATCAAAACCATGCCACTAAAAATGGCCACTAGGAATTTCCTACCATCAAAATCTTTAAAAATATAAAACACAGATTGTGTTAATGTTAATAGAACCAAATGACATGTTACAGAAATAAATAGCAAACAAGGTCTTTAAGAAACAGAAATGGTCAACATTCTCTACGGTTCTGTAGCCAGTATTAACAGTAAAACAGGCAGTAAACAGTAAAAATGACATCAGTAAATTTATATGACAAAAAAAAAAAAAAAAATCATGGATGCAAAAACCCTCGATTTGCTGAAACATTTGCATGTGTTAACGCAGTGTAACTTAAACAGCATCCAAAATGACCATAATGTTGAATCAATACTCCTCTATAACAGCCTCCACACAAACTGACCATTATCTCCTCCAAAAAGCTGGGGTTTATTGCAGGAGTGTTGTATTGCATTGCATTAGTTTTAACTGGGTGCACCTAATAAACTGGCAGCTCCGTGTATGTGAGTGAATAATTCTAGATTTATCACCGGCCAATAAATCTCGCCAAAGGCTTATATTCTGCACAATATACTTGGATTGCTACGAGTATTGCTGATGAATAATGTCATACTAAAATAAAATAACTGCCTGCAGATATTTCTGAATTTTCTATCTGAATAAGAGCGTCATACTCATCACAGTAACCAGCACTGAGGAATCCAAGCAGCTCAAATACTGAGGAAAGTGCTTTGCATCTTGTGATAAAGCCTGACTTTCATTAAGTCATCTTTTAGCCTGAGGAAAGCGAGGAAAAGCATTTTCACGCATGATACACTCACCAACACAGAGGATGTTGAAGCAGAATCCATGGTTGACAGACTTGTTGACCAGCTGGTCAGGCATGCTGTCAAAGCCGACATGGCCTGCCAGAGGGACAGCACGAGCACCTTCACCCTAAAAACAATTGAAATCAACGTGTAACATCTGATAAATACTTGTCAACAAGTGAACAGCTTAAGAATTGTTATGCCTTGTAAAGAAACTGTGCTCTCATGCCTTTAAACATGTACAGGATGCCTTCTAACACTGCAATTTATATTTACATCTTGGCGATTGTTGTTCTTTGGAAAATTAACATTATATAACCGAATAACAGTCAAACTACACACAATTTCCACCATCTCTGACCATGTTAGACTGACTTCAGGTGCAACTCACTTCCTGTTTCCTGAGCTGTAGAACTTTCTTTCCACAGTCGAGACAGTTAGTCGAGACAGAAACCACAATGTACTTATAAGGGAAGCGTTGCTGTTCATATCAAGATAAATGTAAAAAGAACAAACAGCTTTGAGAATAAATATATAGTTTAATATCTGGAATAAAAATAACAAAATAAGAGCCATAGCTCTTACATTAGCCAGCACTGTGTATTCCTGCGGTGTCACTTTGATTTGAACCCTGAAACTATCTATTTTTGGCCAGATGCACTTGCATTCACTCTACTATTACACTGTTTGTGCAGTCTATCTCTGGACCAGAGCGATACTAAACACCAAAGTGTAAAAGCACTGTTGTTACATGTGTGTGTGGGGGTGTGTGGCTGGCAGCGAACACCTCCATCTCTGTGAATCTCGTTTCTGCAGCCTACGTCTACATTATGAAGTGCAGGAAAGCAAAGAATTTAGATTATATGGCAACAGTGAGAGCTCTCGACCAGCTAAACCTCAGCCAACCAGCCATTATGTGGCTTAACATAACACAGTGTTGCTTTCCACTGTGGTGAAGGATTTTGGATAAAACGTTCCATTAGAGGGTCAGTTAAAAACAAGCGGACAAACTCATGGTGCTAAACAGTTGTGGATGATTTGGATAGTTGAAATTGGGTTTAAACAGCTGAGAGAGTATTTGGGAAACTGGGGGTAATGTTACTGGACAAACAGCTTATATGCTTCAGCTGCAAGTGCAACATTCCTGCAACCATTCCTGCTTTTCAAGGCTCTCACAGCCAAGTTACACACTGCGGGTTTGCACTCACTGAGCCGCAAAGGGACATCAAATTGCAAAAGCTTGCTATTCCAAGCACTTTCTCTGGCTGTAGTGGCTTCCTCTTTTTGTCTTAACCCAAAACTAAAAACCAAGCAAACTTTATACACGCTTTACAAATTGCAGGTCTAAGTGTCTATAAGCAGCTAGAGTCTGTTTGGGCTGTATTTTCTACGCACATCAGACAACGCCCGACTCAAAGTTAACGGGACTTACATGAAACAACATAACGGAAATGAGCACCGTAGCTGTGCTGAAATGGGGGCGTTCAGAATGAATGGCCTCCCAACGGCTCAATAATACGTTGTCGTTTTAACGTGAAAACCTACTACACGGTATTTAAATAATTTCACTCCACAAAACAATAATTCTCGTTAACGTCAATTTTAGCTAAAGATACCAGCACGCTAAATCTGCAGGCGTTAGCTTACATAAATGAAAATATCAGAGTGAAAATGTGTGGACAGAGAGCTACGACTGAGCAACCCTGGGCCTTACTTTAAAATCGGCTGTTTTAGAAGAATTAGAAATGTTTAATCATGTTTCTGAAAGCTACCAGTGACTGTAACTGGTCAAATTTAGCTACGTTACACTGAATTTTGGGTGGAATAAAGGCAGGAAAAGCGGGTGGCGACCAGCTAAATCTCCACACTGCACTCACTTAAGAAACGCTAAAAAAAAAATATATATATATATATTTTTTTCAACATTTGCTGAGATTAGCCAAGATATTTGATGAGATATGTGATGACAGTGACAACAGCATCCTGATAAAAGGGGCTACTCACCGCTTGCCTCGCTATCTCAGTTGACGCCATGGCGGTGGCCGTTAGCTGGAGGACGAACCCTCTGCTGCTCTTTAGCGAAGGAAGCCGAGTAGGAATGTACCACTGTTCAACGGGCTATTTTACGTACTATTAAGTATGATGTTTTGATCACGTTGCTAATACGGAAGTTTGTAAAATAAAGACAAATGTAAATTAAATCTACGCCAGATTTATACAGGTCGGTTATCTGAAATGATCATGTTTAATGAGCACTAGCCACTGAGCTCCCCCACTGGATGCCTGCATGGTCTCGTCCAGTGACAAAGCCACTGAACCGCAGTCAATGAACTAATGATTATTTAGCAGCAAGTAGCTAAATCAAAAATGGTGTTTTGGACCAGTTGGGTTTCTCTACATTCAATCACAGCTAAAGATTGATTTAAAAGAAATAATTAAAATTGTTTCTGACTTTCCGTCTTGCCTCTAGCTCTATTTTTGAATTATCCCATATTCTGTATCCTTTAATCATCCTGTATATTTCCTAAATTATTGTGGCATTTGTTTATTTATCATCCCCACATTGCACACAGCACTGATCCCATATTGTATTTATTGTACCTTATTTATTTGTAAATATGTTATATTGTACTGTACTGAGAAGAATTTTGCTCTGATGTACATACTTTATTAATCACAAAAATCTTAATACTATGGAAAATAAATTAAAATAAAATAAAATATGTAGCTAGTAGTGACCACAATGCATCTACAGACATAGATATGACAGTGCAAAATAGAACAACGTATTTTTCAGGGACAGGTTGAAAGTGACAATTTATATTATTGAACTGATAAACTGATTGAATTGTAGCTACAACACTGATAGCAGGAGCAAACAGATATTGCACCTAATGTAGATAGCAAATTAAGTAGTATGTGGTAGTAAGTAACAACAAAGAACTTCAACTGAACTTGAACTGATGAGCAATTATAAAATAGACAAAATCCCAAATAAATAAGAAACCCCCAGCAGAATCCAGCAGGAGGTACCAGAACATGGTAGGTTCCACATCCAGGCCAACACCCACAACCACCCTCCCATGGGCAATACCACAGGCCTGCATCCACTACATGCACATTAAACAATGCCACCAAAATCTAAGGAATATATACTTTAGGGGAATTTCTTTAGCAGAGAGTCAACAGATCATTTGTTTTATGACTGTAATCTATAAAACATTTTGGGTTGATGCTCATTACTGGTTGTTTTCTAGGATACTTGATCTGATTGATTTTACAAGGAATTTTTATTATTATCTTGAATAGCCAATGACATGAACTAGCCCCAAATATCATTATCATACTTGCTATATTCTATTTGCATAAATCAAGATTGAGGAAAACTAAACCACCTTTTCATGCCGTTCATAGCTAATTTTAGTCACGGCCTTACATCCATAAACTTCAAGTGAAATGCTAAGAGATGCAAAATCTGACTACTGACTTTAATTGTCACAGTTTTTCTTAACTGTACTTTTATTTCGCTCTTTCTGGTGTATTTAAACAATTGTTTTTGCGATTCCATCGTGGTTGTAAATTGTTATGTTGACGTTGTCAATAAAGTTTTTTTTTTTTTAAAAACAGTAGAAAGGTCGTCGATAAACTGCGGTGAATATATTTCCAAATATTTTTATTTATCTGAATATGTTTTGGATAAACATAATGTAAATTATTAGGGATATTGTTATATAATTGTATATTTTATATAAAATGTGACGATCGTTTGGGAAACGCCCATCGAAGTCCTCATGTTACGTCGACCAATAGGACGGCGGCAGCGAATTTAAAAAGGAAGCGCGGTCGCTGGTCAACATCACAGCTTCGTTTGAAAACGACCCTCTGGTAGATCGACACGGAACAGCTAAAAACCTCCAGCACAGCTACGGTAAAGTCACTAGTGATGTTTCAAAGTTATTGTCGCGTTTCTCAGCACTTTTACTTCACAGCAGTAAGTTTCACTAACCAGCGAACACTCGACCCGGTTAAGGTTAACTAGCTAACTGACTTTCGGCTTAAGGTAAACCAACGGTTGATTAACTTCACCGAGTTAAACTGACTTTAAGCTAATTGACATTAACCTCAACAAGTTCTTCACTGGCAGCAGGTTGGTTATGCTTAAAAGATGTGCTGTTTTAACTCCTCTTCCAAATTGTCTTAAACAGTATGGTGCTGGCTAGCTACAAACATTATGATAGGTTATGATTACATACGTTTCTTTAGTGGCTGCCATGTCAAATCTTTATTTAAACTGCTAAATGCAGGACATGCAGCAAGACAGCAGAATGAAGTTAAATGGGGAAAAAAACAGGATAAAGACAAGGAGACAACAAGCTTGTATCTCAGCAGTCTGGAAGCTAATTACTAATGTTAGCCAGCCACAACTATTGAGTACTGTACTGCCAGATTGGCCATTAGCATCAGTGGTCTGTACTGTTACTTGAATATTGGGGGTGAGATGCTTAGTAAACACAGGCCGGCCACAGTGACTATTACAACATAGACCTAACGCTACATGGCTCAATCAAATCACGTATTTATTTAATTTTTGTATGTGTGGAATGACTTTGAAAGGCTCCAGGCTTCAGGCCTAATGGTCTGGTCTGAATGTGAATGAAGCTTCTGTGATTTCAGTTAAATGTAGAGCTGCAACATAGTCAGTTGATTTGACAAAATAGAGAATGGCCAAGTTCAATCATTTTTAAGCAAAATTAAACATTTGCTAGTTAAAGTTTCTTAAGTGTAATGTTCTTCTTTGTCATAACTGGATGTAAACTTAATATTATTGTGTTTGTGGCTGTTTCTTGAATGAATGAATAAATCACCTTGGGTTTTAGAATTACAGCAGGTATCTTTCACTACTGTCTGACATTGTATAGAGAAAAGGATTTAAAATAAATTAATAAAATGGCAAATTAATTGGTACAGTGAGAATGTTTAGTTGCAGCCTTAATTAAATTGAAACCAGTTTTATAATTGTTTTGGTTCTAAATGTTAATGATGGCTCAGTTGCACTGAAGTGTCCCATGAGCCTCCATGCACAATACCAGGGCCCTACAACTGACAAATTACAACTGAACAGTCATTACACCTAAGTTTTTCCTGTCAAAATGTCTGCCACAATGTGTTACAGTAGCTAATATCACATTGTGTTTTCAGACACAATGGCCAATATAATCTTTGCAGAGCAGGAAAATGCACGTCTCCATGCACCTACACTGAAGATGCGGATGCGACTTCAGTCTGCCCCAGGTAGGACTATTCCACTGTTGTGCTCAGGTTGGGGTTTTTTTTTTTTTTTTTTTTTTTTTTTTTCCTTCTTCTTCAAGCAGTAATATTGGTCTGTGCATAAATATGTAATCACCTGTTTTCTCTTTCCCTCCAGAGAGACTCATCAAATCTCCTATGATTGCCAAAACCTTAACCACTCCTCTGCCATCTGGACGTAAGGCTTTTGGTAATGTCAACGCAAAGAACCTAACCCCTGCTGTCAACGCACAGGAGAAGAAACTCCTCAACCCACAGGTTGGAATAGCCCATAATCTATTGTTAGTTAATTTATTTATTATAATTAAAATTAATGTCAAGCTGTGAAGTGACCTATTTGCTCCTTACCTCAAACTGTACATGTACTAATGCAATATTTTTTTTTCTGCAGGAAACCCAAGTCAAACATGCTTCTCAGACCAAAGTGGAGGAATATCCAGAAATTGAGCAATTCATCCCGTATGACCCACTAGGTAACTGTCACCATCAGTAGGAACAGCTTCACAGTTGATCTCTTTCCTTTTATGCTACCAAAGGTCATATTTTACAGTAATACAAGCTTATAGAATAGTCTGCGTTTGTATAGTTGACAGTGTCATGGTACAATCACATTTCAGGTAGGAGTATTGGATGAAAAATGCAGCTTAATCAGAAATGACATTATGTAAATCCCACTGCATCATCACGTTGGCTTTGCTTCTTTGAATTTAATGGTCTATTCCCTCAGGACTCAGCCCATTGAGATTAATCTGTTTGCTGCATAAGAGAACTTGCACATGCTAAATACTTCCTTTTTTTTTTTTTTTTTTTTTTTTTTTTTTTTTTCCTCCCCCTCAGAGTTTCAGAAATACAGCATACCTGAAGATTTGGTTTGTGTCAGTGCTTTTGCTCTGCCTGGGCTGGCCTGTGTCCCACAGGCTCCACATCTGTGTGAGGAGGACCTGGAAAAGTTTGATCCTCTCCCAGACCCGTCGCCTGTAAAGATGCCAAAACGTTCAGGTATCAAGGGCCTATTAGGGCTAGACTCTAATTTGTTTGGGATCGGGGGGGGAGGGGACATACTTATAAGTGTGGCTGTTCAATGCAATGAAGCATAGTGGTGGATGGTATGGATTGAAATCTACTTTTAGATGCAATTCCATTGCATCCTTAAAGTCTAGGCATTGTATCTCAATACTGGGAAAATGGCAAAGACTATTATGTGGAGTATTTTGTTCAAAATTGTAAAATGTTATACTGATAAGAAATAAATTTACAAAATAAGAGCCACATTTGAAGCCCATTTGCAGAACACTATAATAAGAGACTACTGTCTGGCAGCTGTAACTGCAGTGGTTAAAGTATGGGGCACAGGTTGGACACTGCAGTTATCATTAACCACAGTTATTGTTAAACTACTGTATCATTAACTTTGCTCTGTCTCTTTCCAGATTATTGCTCAGAGCGGGAAGCCTTTCTTCAAACGATCGATGAGCTGACCATTGAACTTCCTCCAGAATCTGTTACTGACTGAATGTTTAATGCATGTTTTTGTTAAGACTACATTTTATTTTCACTGTAATAAAGTTGTTTTATCCATTCCTGCTGTATTTTAATTGATCCAGTCTGCAGATCGGTGCTAGTTTTTATTCAGTGACAGGCTGTAAAAGTAACAGGGAAATATTCAGAATTACTTCCTGCTTTTTGAAGTCCATCAGTGGTCACATGTGAGGGGTTCTCGTCATTGGTTTTGCCTGAGACTAGAATGAACTTTGTCTCAGTTCCTCCTGTAAAGGAAAAGAGAATCTCGGCTTGAATCTGTGCCTCATTACTTGGGATTATTCCCTAAAATAACAATTTTCATTTCGCTCGTAAAGTAAACAGGGACTGAAACACTGGCTGGCCGATAGAGTTGGTGTGTGTGTGTGTGTGTGTGTTTTCTTTTATAATAGAGTTGGTATGCGCCGTGTCCACAGAACAGGTGAGTGACACAGGACTGGCACCGGTCTGAAACAGGCTGCTGGGTAAGTACAGCTGAGTTTATATCATTTAACATGTTACAGGATAAGGGAATAAATTAAATGCGTCTTAACTGAGGAACTGAAGAAAATGAGGAACTTGCTCTATTTGCACTTAAGACGATAAAAACTGCGTGACTGTGCATTAATGTGACTTTAGACGCTTGTGTGTATTTGTTAAAAATAAACTTATCTCCCATGGTGCAGGGAGAGAACCCAGTGCAGTGGAGGGAAACCGTTCCCAGACTATAATTTGACACTGATATCTTTGGGGTGTTGTCTAAAAAGGAAGTAGCCTTGAACTCATCTCGCACAGAGCCGAGCAGCATGCCTGAGGGCGGGCCGGGTGATGCTGGATCTGAACCAGCCGTCAGCGGTGCCGACCCCCCCGGCGGCAGGACGGCCACACAGCGCTCTGCTGTGGAGCGGCTGTCCTCGCACGGCACGCAGGTCATGCCCGGTGCCGCCCAGCGTAGGTCGAGGCTGCAGAGGCAGCAAGAAGTCGCGGAGGGATCCGCGGCGGGAGGACTGCGGAGGGAGGCTCCGGAGAGGGGCTCGCTCACACCCGCTAGAAAACACCTGAAGCAGCGGCTGTGGGGAAACTCGCAGCACAGCGGGTCCAGCGGCGCCCTGTCCCCACAGACCCGCGGCGCGTCCCCCGAGCAGGTCGCACACTGCGCTTTGTACCCCATGGAGCACGCGTGGATGCTGTCTGCGGTGGAGGGGAGCTACGACACCATCCTGGAGTTCATGTCAGAGGACCCCCATCTGCTGACCAGGAGGGACTTCATCAGCGGGTACTCGGTCCTGCACTGGCTGGCCAAAAGAGGACAGGACGAGACTCTGCTCAAACTTCTGCGGCTCTCAGAAACTGCGGGGGTCCCGGTGGACGTGAGCCTGCGGGGCAGCGGCGGGCTCACCCCGCTGCACGTCGCCAGCATGCACGGTCACTACATGATCATCAAACTGCTGGTCGGAGCTTTCGGCGCCAACGTCGACGCCATGGACTACAGCGGGAGAAGGGCCTGGCAGTATCTGCGGGCAGACGCCCCCCCGGAGATGAGGGAGCTGCTGGGGGCCTGGGACGACGAGCACAGCTGCGGGAGCGCGCACAGCTGCGGAGGCGCGCACAGCGTCCACAGAAACGTCAACAACAACAGCAGCGGCGGCGGCGGCGCAGTGAGCCGCCCCGCAGGTGACGAGGCCGATGCGGGACAGACACATGCGGTGAACTTTGACCGGACGGAGACGAGCGGCAGCTGGAGATTCGGGTCTTTCAAAAAGCTGCTGCCCTCGTTTTCATTTCTTGGAAACAAAAGCTGATGACACAATATCCAGAAGTCTGCGTTGTGTCACACTGAACTGGGGTCGAGGGGTCGGCCTCCCCCTCACCAGGCCACGGTGTCCCGCAGCAAGAGTCCTTCACAGGCGGATGTTTCTACTGATGACTGTAAATGACTCCCGAGCATTAACCTGCCTTGTTTTAAGACTCATTTCTGCTTTACTT
The DNA here is from genome assembly GCF_046630095.1 of Trachinotus anak. NCBI lineage: Eukaryota > Metazoa > Chordata > Actinopteri > Carangiformes > Carangidae > Trachinotus > Trachinotus anak. The sequence goes on along the minus strand of NW_027273872.1, from coordinate 3,239,043 downwards.
ACTGTTGAAATCCCCGCTGTACACGGGAAATATGTTCATTAATTTAAGACATAACTTGATAAAATGAGATTAAGTGATGAAAGAGTGAGATTTTTCTTCTATAAATAAATAAATCCAACAGTAAAAGAGGGAAACTCACTCAAAGCTCGAACTAATGAGGAGTCAAGTGGACATCTGAAGAGCTCAAGCCAAGGTTTGGGAATCACTGCACTACTTTGCCAGGATAATCCAGTTTGAATACTGATTTCTAAAGGAGTCCTAAAAATGGCCTACTGTCATAACTCTGTAAATAAACACTTTATTTTGTATTTAAAAAATAACCCAATCACTGAACCTAACTTCAATAAAACTGTATAATCTTGTTTTTTCAACATTTTGTGCAGCTCTGTCAACAGCTCTAATAGTTGCTGCCGTGGCCACATTTCTCTCCACTTTGAGCACATTCAGTAAAGTAAACATATCTTAGTTTGTGTTGCTACTACAGAAGGCTTCTTGAATAGCAGTGTTTCCTGCAGAGCTGTGTCAGCACTGCACCTCCCCTCGTGATGTTTGGTTTGCTAAAACCAAAACACTCCACCTGGAAATGGACAGAAAGACCAGAAAACTGCTGCATTTCAAGTTTGATCACAGATCTTTTATTATCAAACATGACAAGATAACATGACTCCCTCCACACGGTCGAGCCCAGCAGCTGGACGTCCCGGCAGATGTTGGGATGGAGGGACACTGGGATCTGGGGACTCTCATGTTTACAGGCCGAGCTTGGTCCTCCTCCAGTGCCTTCTCTTGGAGTTGTACCTAAAATGAAGCAATGTAAAAGACAAAATGTGTCAGGAAAGAACATTTAGATTTTCACAAAAGGCAAAAAAGAGTTATATATCTGTGCTACCCATTTTATCATGCAGGTAAATTTTATCATGTCTGCAATTAATTTACTGACCAGCATTTATTTAGGGACATGCCAAAGGAAATGCAATCAAGTTTTCACAAAATTACATAGGTAAAATTAAAATTCATTCAAAACAGGAGGCATCAATGTATAAAACATCTGTTTATCTGAGACCAAGGATGAAAAGTGAAGCTTCATATAATATTTAAAGTGATTAAAAACAGTTCTGCATCATGAACTGTATAAAGACAATGAAGCAGATTTAGCATCTTTTAGCAATTATCTCTGAAGTATGTTGGTTGTGCAATTGCCCCCAACATGTGGAGACTGAATAGCACAAAACCACCCAACACATTGGAACAAGGAAACATAGTAAAACTAAAGTCAGGTTCAGTTGAAACCATGCAAATCATGTTGATGCTGCTCCAGTTTCAGAGGCCACGAACTCACCACAACACACAATATAGTATATTGTGCTGCGTAGTAAGTACTGAAATACTGAAGTCACTACAAAGACTAATATGGATTCTTTAGTGTATGAAAAATGCTTGAAAGTCTAGTAGTACATCCTTTTTAAAGAAACAGTTACAAGTGTGGTGACTTTCCACCGTCATTAAATCACTGCAGCAATTACGGGAATAGTTCCCAACCATGGTAATTACAGACAAGCCAGTGTCAGGGGAAATCCTTCAGGAAAGCAATTTGGTGGACAGATCAGCTGTTTGAGCAAACAATGCAATGTTCAGCTACAGAGCTTCCTCATCACCAACACAGTGAGCAGGAGTAAGAGCTCCACAGCAGAAAGATGCTCTCAGCAGGGTTAATGACAGCACTCTACTGCAACGAAGTGCTGCAATTGCAGACCTGCTTTACATGACATTAACTTCCTGCATTAGTCACCCAGTCATACATCTATGCACTTAATGATAATGTATAGACAGCTTAGCCATGAAATGCAATACTGAAGTGCAACTTTTAAAACCATTAATAGGTACCAAGCTCTCTCAAGTAGATTTAACCTCCACATCCGTTACAGCTTTTTGAATGCATGCTAAAATTTTACTGCTGAAATTATTTATGAAGTCAAAGTTATTTGCAAGCAAACAAAGTAGTGCCAGTTTATGAGGTCTACCAAGCTAAACTACTGCAGTCTAATACAACAGCTCCACAATAAACGCGACCATGATGAATGTTAAAATGTAAATGTTCAACTTCGTGACCATTTAGGAAGTCTGTACAGACCACAGAGTCGACTACACACCTCTAATATTGTTCCAGAAACTGAACATTACAACCTTCATGATGGTGGTTTATTGCAACACTGTTGTATCAGCGTGCCACAATTGAGTTTAAGTGGGTGGATAAAGTGCAAAAAAGTGACTTGTTTAATATAAAAATGTAACCTACAGGCAACAAAATCTGTTCTAAATCCTTAATAATAAAATTAATGAAACCTGTATGGGTTAACAATAAAAAATGATTAATTCCTGCAAGTTTCCCTCAAAATCGACACTTTCCATCAGTGGAAGAGCTTCTTAGCTAATGCAGGTAAATGACAGGTCTGATGATTTTGACTAAAAAGGATGAAGCAGCCTTCTGCAGCACAGTCTCCTGTCAAAACAATCCCACTTTTAGTTTTTAGGTCTACAAATTCTCCTGACAGATGCAGACTTATATGTGATCTATAAGATATTAATGTCTGAAACATACAGGGAGCCAGTGAAGAAGGAGAACCAGTAGTGATGTGATCATGCCTCCTGGTGCTGGTTAAATACCTGGAAAGCTGAGTTGTGCACAGTCTGGAGTTGACCCATAGATTTTTGACTGAGTAAAAAGGCTGTTTGCTTTCCATGCACAGCAGCTTCATTTATCTGCTGCACAGTACAGAGAAAAACACACATACATATTGTAAACTCACCTGATCTTGTTGCCGGTTTTCATTCTGATCCACTGAGGAATCGGCCTGTTCTGTTTCTGCTTCTTAGCGAGGAAGCGCTTGATCCTGAAAGTCTTGTGGGACGACTGCGAACAACAGAGAACCTCATAAACACCTTGTCAACACATAAACAACGACAGACAAACAAGGCTGCGTCTCTCAGTCTTCAAACTAACACATTAAAATCATTTACAGAGTAAAACTGATCCCAACATGCGTAGCACGGCATAGAAGCTAACGGCTAGCATCAATGTGCCGTGTTAATACTCCCATACGGCATCATTTCAGACAAACATACACATCCATAAAGAACCACCGAGATATTTATTTAACACTTTAAGTATCGGCGCATGTTTACGGGCTCTGCTGACACGGATGTTTAAAGATTTCGTATTTACCATTTTGTCCACTGTCCTTTCCCCACTATGGCAGTGGTCGAAGAGAAAGAAGGAAGTGACGCGGCCGCTTTTATCCAATAGGAGCCCGGCGAACAGGCCTGCGCAGTTTCCAGGCAGCGACACCTGCTGGAGGTTTGTTTACGTGCGGCTCAGCAGCCGCTCGACGTCCCGCCTGAAGAGCTGCTGGCTCCCGCTTTCAGTAGAGAAATTCATCTGGAGAGCCTCAGCGAACTCCCAACAAAAAATGGAAGAAGAATTAAATCTTTTTCTTAAGTAGAAGTACTAATACCACACTGTAATAACACTCCATTACAAGTAAAGTACATACGGAAGTATAATCAGGAAAATGAGAAATATTCCCTGAGTGTTATGTTATTATATATTATGGTTTTGGGTTAGTATTTACTTATGTATATATGTTTATGTAGCTATTTATGTTGTAGTTTTCCTTGGTGGAGCTATTTTTTGTTTATTTTACATATAATACTGCCACTAATGACTCACTTTTATTTAAATTATATAATAATTATTTATTATTTTTATTTTAATTTGAGCTTAAATTATTTTCTTGATAATTCAATTTACTGTTTGGTTTGTTCTGAAATTAGTGAGTAATGTCATCTTCATTAACCAGAGCCCAAAGTGACATCGCTGTCCTTGGCCTAAAAAAAACAATACCCAATGATTTTTGAAAGTCCAGGTTTGTATGTAAAATCTTAATTTGCAAAGTAATCAGTAACTTAGGCTGAGAAGTGATTGTCAGTCAGTAAAAAAAAAAAAAAATCCATCCAAACTATGAACTTAGTAAGTAAAAGTAAAAAGCAGCATGAGAAGAAAATACTCACATACAAGTACCTAAAATTTGTACTTACTTATGATGGAGTAAATGTACTTAGTTACTTTCCACCACTTCTTAATATTGTAAAGTTTTCACTGCCAGTTTGATCATAGCAGGAGCAGGGCCACAGCTACACAGACTTTTAAGTCGGCTGTGTAATACTTTATTTTAATGTAATTTCCCGGGAGATTTCTTGTATTTTAATCCTGAGCAACTCTCCACCAAAGAGAAAAAAGACACATAAGCTGTAGCAAAGACCTCTTTTATTTCCAGTCAAAATTATGTTAGCATCACCAGCTGTGATTCGGTTTCATGCTGATATGTTTTCATGTTCAGTTTAGTGCATCACAGATGAATGTTTCAGGTGAGTTTCAGATTAGAAAAGGGGGAAGGCCACAGGTGATCACTCTGAAGTGTTCATGCAGGCATGGCTGTCACATGGCAGTCTAGTCAGAAATGGCTATTTCTCCTTTTTTCACTGTGAACTTCGTTATATTGTTCCTGCAAGACTATTTTAAAGTTACAGACCATGGGACATTTAAATAGCTCTGCACATACATTTGGACTGTCTAGCTCCACAGGCAGAGTAAGATGTAATGTCGATGTGTGCAATTCAAAATGAAAATAGCAAAGTTACCACAGAAATCTCTCTCAAGACAATGTGAAAACAATATTTATGAGCTTGGCAAAGGTGAAATGCTGAGTGATTGGAAAGTTAAAGACCTGTGAAGTTATTTTATACCTCCAGACTGTGATTTGGATAAACAAGTTAAAAGTGTGAACAATTTCCATCAGAGAAACAATACTGAAATAAGGTCACTTTGAGTTCACATGGTCCAAGAAACCTTTGGCTTCACCTAATGTGCCCTACAGCCAAACTCTTTCCAAAGGTTACTGTTACCTTTCCTAACAAATAAAACTAAAAGAGGGTCACATTCAGGCACTAAGAGGCTCCACCATCACACTTCTGCCTCTGAGACTGGGAGAGCCAGATGTAGCCCTGCTTCAACTGCAGTGCACGTTGCCCTGAGGCACCACATCGCTGCTCTGAGCCTCACAGGCCTGTCTACCCTCTCCGCACCAAACTTAAAATGCCACAAGTAGAAATCTGCTCAGTCATCTCCTTTGTCAGCCACTTTCTTGGTCTCAGTATCTGGCTTCCTGTCGGCAGAGTTGGATTCAGCTCCTCCTCCTCCTCCTCCTCCTCCTCCTCCTCCTCCTCGATTGCGGCTTCTGGCCCCCGGCTGGTACAGCTGAATAGCAGGACGATCCTGATGCACAGACAAACACTTTTAGAAATACTGAAAGGGAAGAAATGATGAGAAATTACTTGATAATTTGAAAGTCTACAATTGTCACCTTATTTCTTAGCCGCTCCCTTTTGCCACCCTCCTTGTCTTTGGTGAGCTTCTCTGGCCTGTCAGAGTGAGTGGATGCTCCAACATTTTCATCCTTTTTCTTGTCCAAGGCACGATCTTTTTCTCTTTTCACTTCCTCATCCCGCTTCCTGGATGAGTTTTCTCCGTCATGCTGTTCTCTCCTTCTCCGTCGCTCTTCGTCCTGACGCCTGATGCGCTCCTTCTCTTTCTGCCGGCGCTCCTTCTCCCGCTCTCGTTCGCGCTCTCTGTCTCGATCTGGGTCACGCTCCCTGAACTCCTTCCGCCCGTCATCATCCGCTCTGTGTGTAAAGCACAAATCCTGTTTTAAGTATTCTGTTCAAAGTGAAAATGTGTTTTCAAAAAAAAAAAAAAAAAAAAAAGATTAAAAGACTAACTTCCTTCCCCGATCCTCTTTATTGTCAATGTTTTGACGCCTCTTATGATCAGCACTCCCCATGGATCTGTCCTCTTTACTTGGCTTCTCTGGTTTCTTGGTCTTTTCCTTTGGCTTCTCAGAATCAGCATCATCATTTCTGTCTGGCTTCTTCAGGAGCTACACAGTTGAACATATAGACAAAAATCTCAATGAGATATTGGAAATTAAACACAGTTTTAAACTGCTTTACTCCACTGCAGCACACGCACCTTAATTTTTGGTTCTTCTTTAACTTGGTCCTTGTCTTTCTCTGGCAGTTTCTCAAGTCTCTTCATCTTCTCTGCCTCCTTGCGCTTCCTCCTCTCTTCCTCCCTCCATTTACGACGCTCCTCATCCCGCAGACGCTTGCGTTCAAGTTCCCTCCTCCTTCTCTCTTCTTTCTTTTCCTCCCTGAGTCTCTGAATGGCAGTGAAACAGGACATGAGTCCACCCTTCATCATGCAATCTAACATAACTAACATAAGAAAAGATATAATAGAACACCACACTGTTTTACCTGTTTATTCTTCAGGAAGTCCAGCAGAGGAGTCGTTTTTTTAGCTTGAAGGAAGATAAAAAGTTGAATTATCCTTAGAACAGTGTGTCTTTTTTAGTATGTATACACTGATATTTCAGGTGCATCTTTTAATTTAAGGAACTTTTACCATACCTACAAGTTCCTTTGATTTTGCCTCAATCTCTTCCAACAGGGTCTCCGGTGTTGATGTCAACTTTTCTTCATCTCCATTATAATATTCAAGGAACTTCTTGTAATCAGGATCTTAAAGAAAATGACATACAGATAAACAGCCTGCTGCCTCCAGAACTGCTCCTCTGTAGCTTTACATGAACTGAAGAACAGCTGATTTTAGATACAACATCAAACAGCACTAATCAAAACAGTTTTTCCTGATTTGTTCACATTAAAAACTGGCAAATCTAGCCATAAACATGCAGTACACAGAACAAATACTAATGGTTATCCCAATAAAATATTCTAACTGAACCTCATTTTGTAATTACAACAGGATAAAACATGCACTTCATCAGTAAATATCTTTACCTTCAGTAATTGTTCCACATTTTGCATCCTTTTTCTTACTTCTTTTCTTGGCAGTCTTTTGAAAGGGTGCAAACTCTACAATGGCAGGATACTCTTGTCCTGTTGCAGACAAGAATTATGTGGACAAACATGAAGCCTCAATTCATTACTAGCAGAATCCTTAGGTTTGTTTATTTTGCTCCAATTCATTCTCTTCATACCTCTGTTGTCAATGAATACATATCCATCAAATCGATCTCTGAAGAGGACTATATCATCTTGATTTTTGAAATTGATGTAAGCCCTTGCGAAGAGGTGAGGGTAAAGGCTGAAAGGACAGAATAATCATGTCAGGTTTAACTACCAGAGGAACATGTAATGTTGTTTTAAATGATAAAATGTCTTCGGAGTAATTCACCTGGTGTCATTGGAGAAAAACTCCAGGTAGTCCAGCTCTGGGAGTGGTTGCAGCTGCTCTTCCAGCTCCTCCTTGGTCAGGCTTGGTGGTAATCGCCTGATAACGATCTGGGAAAAACATTATTGTGTAGTGTAGATATTAGCACAGCTTGGGGAATAATCAGACTGAGAAAAAGACAGCAACAGCTAGCTGATGTTGACTTATAGTTGGGTGATACTTTGACTAGTTTCCACTCACTTTATCATTTCCAAACCAGAAATGATAAAGACAGCTCATGAAAAACTTGCTGTCATATCATGAAACTATTAGTACTTTCAACTAACTGGTTTATAGCAACCGAAGCTAACGTAGCTAGCAAGTTTCACCTTTGTCATGGTCTCTTTCTTTTCCTTGGACTTCTCCGTCTTTTCTCCATCTTCGCACTTTATTTCCACTTTTTTCTCCTTCGGTCGAGTGTTTTCTTTATCTTCCTTCATGGCTGAAAAATCTACTTTGAGGCGCGGTTGAATTTCATCTCATCCCGCAGACTTGTTTACTTTTTTTAGCAAGTTAGCCGGCTAGTAGCAAACGAACTAACCGTAACTTCCTCTCTGGTGTTTGGCCGCGCAGATCAGTATCCCCGCCGGCGGAGGGCGCTGTAATTAAAAACGGACGCACACCGAGAAGTTCTAATTATGAATAAATTTAAATTTTATTTGTCCAAATTTCATTTTCTATATTTTTTTTAACTTTCACACAAATTTGACTGAAATGCTTCCTTTCCTGGTTTTCTTCTATTGCTTCTATTTTATCTAAAAATGATCAGCCAAAATAAAACTTCCTGTCTATCGGCTGCCCTTCAAAATAAAACTTCCTGTCTATCGACTGCCCTTCAAAATAAAAGCAAGTTTGACTCGTCTGGGCAGGTTATTTTGTATGTGGTGGAAAATAACAACGCACATTTACTTCAATACTGTACAATTTTGATGTACCTGTACCTTACTTTGGTGTTTCTATTGCATCATAATACATTAAACTATACGGCTACCATTTTGATATATTTCATTGATTAAATAATAATAATGGTTCTTGTGGTTATTACACTTGTCATGTTGCAGTGGTTAGGTTCGTTGTGTTGACTGTAAAATGGGCCTGAATTTCACAACTCCTGTGACTTGATAAGTTATGTTTGACGCCGAGTAAACTTTTCTAGAAACATCAAATGTGTAATGTGAGAGCGCAATTTCTTTTCACACAAATATTTAAAAACTATAGCAACATTTATCAGTTGTTTGAAACATGTCAAGAGATATATGCCCGATTTTTCTTTTTCTCACCCTTTTGGTTTCTCTTAGTTCACTTTATTCTGCTTGTTTTTTGTTTTTTTTTTAGCTGTTCTCAATTAACTTACTGAGATAAGTTGCTGTCTTGTATCGCATTATGTTATTTTTCTATTTGAGAACTTTATAATAGAAATGAATGGTTAAAAAAAAGGCGTGGTTATTTTTATGTCATGAAGGATTTTTTTTTTTTTTTTTTTTTTTTTAATCAGAGCTGACGCTGCTTTTCTTTTGAAAAACACGGAACAGGAAGTGCTTCTTCTGTGGTGGAGCAGTTGAGGTCATCCGGGCGGTCGACATTTTGTTAGCTTCTTAGCAAAATAAACTGTCAAAGGCAGTCTCTGGGCGACTCGGTTGTCCTCACAGTTGCTCCTAGTCGCCGGACAGCTGAACCTTGAGATCATGTGGTATGAAATCCTGCCCGGCTTCGCCATCATGACCGTGTGTATGATCATTCCCGGCGTCGCCACCGCGCAGATCCACAAGTTCACCAACGGAGGAAAGGTGAGCAGGATGCCGCCTGCTAACGCGGCTGCGGCCGTGCTAACAAGCAGAGCGGGAACACATGTAAACATGCTGCACGTCTGTGTTTCTGTGCTTCAGCGTGTTTTATGAAAACTCCCGCAGGAGAAGAGAATCGCTCGGGTTCCGTGGCAGTGGTACCTGATGGAGAGAGACAGGCGGGTGTCAGGGACCGGACAGCACCATCAGTCCAAGGTGAGAGTCCGTGGGCCGAAACCACAAACACTACAGTTTGCACTCTGCAGTTTTCTTTGTTTTATATGAAACATAACAAGACAGAAAAACTACAGACAACTGCACATATGTTAAAAACCTACAGGACACATGCACAGATGTTGGTATCCCAGCACGAAGGGAAAATGGACTTCTACGTGCTTTAAATAAGTAAAAGCATTACTTCTAATTTAATTTAGTCAAATCCAAGGTAATAGTTCATGTAGCAGAGGTTGCACACATTTAAAAAAAAAAAAAAAAGTCTAGTGCAATGCTGACATCAAGATTAGGCTGTTTTTTAGCTTAGTTTATCATCTGATTGCATCTGAAAATGACATAAAACTAAACTAAAATGACAAAAATACAGTATTATTTCTAATATACTGCTTTGTCAGTTAAACTTCTCACTTTGTTGAACAGGGTCACTTGGTTCAGAAATTAAATCAATTCTCACACAAGATCACTGCATTGTAAAATCTGTAAAATATTGAGCATAATAGCAACTAATGTTTTCAGGATGATGTTAGTACACTACTCATTTAGTTCAGTGAAACAATCCACACACAAAATCATAAAACAATAATGATTTCTGATATTGCTACTACCACCTACCCCTGAACAATGAGATTACAACCAGTCATTTTTAGTTGGATTACTGACTTTAAAATCCTAAATGGTTCAAAAATAAACAAAACAAAATAAAAAAAATGATTAAATGGATTTAGAGAATTTTGTATCTCGCATTATGAAGGTTTATTAAAATGTCCTGCTAGTGAAATATTTTTGTCCAATAAACAAATAAACCTAAAATAGCATATAAACTGACCATTCCAGTAGAATTTGCACATGAAAACATGCTTAAACAACATTAATCACCACACAGGTGTCTAAACATTGGACTGACTGACCTCCACTCAGGTTACAGGTCGACAGAGATCCACAAGAAATCACAAAGAATCACCAGAATCCATATTCTGATAAAATGTTTAAGTTATTTGTAACATTTCAGAGACTGTTCTAATCTTTTCTTCTTTCTCAACAGGGACTTGAGAACATCCACTGATGACCAGGGATATGAAGACCCTGATGAGCAAAACGTTCTTTGTTGTACATTAAAAGATTATATTTAACATTCAGCTGTTTTGTTTTTGTGGTCTTTTAAAGCAGATGTCCCTGTTATCAATTAAACTGTTCCATACTGGAAAACTTTTGAGGCTTCTGGAGTCATATGTTGAATCTAAAAAACAACAAAGAAGTAAAGTAATGCTGCCCACATATTGTGGATTTTGTGGACATCTGAAGTGTCTCGTCCTGGTCTTCAAAGCTTTATTACAGTCAACTGAGAAAACTCAAACTAATTTCATTGTTCTGACTGATATTAACAGTGAAGGCCTCTACCTGCTTGTCCACAGACGCTCGAACAGCTAGTTTATTAATCAGTTTGCTGGTCAACAGAAAATTCCAGCTCACTGTCCAGCTGTACTGATAATTGGTTAATCATTTAGACAAATTATAATGCAAAATTTAAAAAAAATCCTTTTAAATGTGAGGACTTGACTTTGCACTTTAGATTGTTGGTCAGACAAAACAAGACACTTGAAAACATCACCTTGGGTTTTGAGAACACAGATGTGCGAAGAACATCTTTAAGAATTTTATGTCATTTATTAAATTAATAATAACTTAAAAAAAACCCTATTGGTTATAAGAGCCATGTCCAAAATATCACACAATTAAGAGGTGGAAAACAACAAAACTGAATTACATTTTAATCAATAGGTGCCAATATACACCAGTGTAAGTAAACTGGTTGGAACAGGACAGAGAACTTCAGTTATTCCACTATTAGTGTTCTACACTGACCATTAACCAGCTTTAGTAGTAGGTCAGGTGAAGCTGCACAGTCACACAGTATAATCTGATATTTAAAAGACTGCTGTAATTCAGTGGTTCACAGCCTTGGTTTTTGGAAAACAGGAAAGCAGAAAAAACATTTATGCAACACAAAACTACATCAAGATTTTCAGACTCTTTGCTTTTTGACTCAGTTACTTTTTGTTTAAATCTCTTAGGACATCTAAGATATTGAGCTAAAATTAGCAAACTGAAAACTAGAATAGAAAACTAATTGAAGTGTAGAATTGCACCCGAGTACAGTACATCTAAAAGAAATGTGAAAACAACAAGGTGACTTAGTAATGAAAATTTATTTGCCATTCTCTTCAGGATAATATGCAAACATTTACAAAAGGAAATTATGGTTGAACACATTGGGAGACTAGTTCCAGCAGGGAAATAGGATGGACACTAACAATACAACATACTTTTTCAGAATCTCATGTATACACATTTCTTTACAGCTAAAATCGTCTCTCCACACTGGACCTTCCCCTAAAACTGAATGTGATGATCCCCAAAATAAACACCTGAAGTCACAGGACAAACAGTAACGGTGTCTGATAAAAGGGAATCTGACAGAGTAAACTGTGGAAACGTGATGTTCACTTCTCCTCCTTGCCTTTGGTTTTCCTGTACACCATTTCCCTGAAGCTCGACAGGATCTTGCTCTCTCTCTTCCTCCTCTCCTCCTGGTTGAAAGATGCCAGAGCTCTCTTTTCATCGGCACTGTAGATCTGGTTTTCCTTTCTCAGACGCACAGCCTCCATACGGCGATGTCTGCAGGGTCACGTGAGAAATTGTCAGCATTACATAAAGTTACTGCTATATTCAAGATAGCAGCTAAAATATATTGATACTCCTGGAGGCAAAATGTCATGTAATTTAAAATAAATATAATTATATTTGTGAGAGATATGTATAGATATGTAGATGATGCTGACACCTGAAACACTGAATTGCTGCTGTACAAATAGTATCATGAGCAAAGTGAGAGTTTTAAAGTCCAGCTTCTAAGCTTCATGTACCTGCTGCCGCTCATCACGTAACCAGACTTCTCGAAGTTTGCGATCTCCTCGCTGGTGAGACCGATCTCTCCTCTTCTCGGGATACGTTTGCCTGCTTTCACGTACTCCGCCATCGCAGCACCTTCACCTGGCAACAGCGCGTGACCAAAACTGGAGGAAGAGAAAAATGCACTTAATAAACAAGCAGAATTTGCTTTTTCTTAACAAAAGATTGGTTCATACAACTGCTTGTCGACTTCTAACAATCATTTGCATTATCAATTAATCTGCTGATTATGTGGTGTCCAAAACCCAAAGTTATTCAGTTTACTATCACAGATGGAAAAAAGAAAACTAGCCAAAATTCACGTTTCAGAAGCTGGAATCTGTGAAATTATTCTAAAAAAAATGACTTAAATCATTAGAAAACTGTTGTTAATTATTGTCAATCATCAATTAATAAACCAGTCACTTCAGCTCACCCACCATCATGTCTCTAAAATTGTATTTTGTTTTTCACCATATCAAGTAAGGCTGAAATGAGCAGTTGATAATTAATAAGTCATTTGAAAGAAAAATAATCGGCAACAGTTTAGCATCAATTTACTGGAGCAAAACTGGCTACACTAATCGTGGAATAACTGGCTGCAGAGTTTGGACATATCTTCTGTATTTGTAATCAGACCACAGCGCAACGACAAGAGGCTGAACATCGTTTTAAAGCTGAGGGCTGGAATATGCTACAAAACTACTGTCGTCTTGTTTGGAGCTTTGTGAAAACAGACACAGGTTGTATGTCGATAGCACTTTTTCTGCTCTAAGCTGCACTCACACACAAAAGAAACTCAGCCTTGTGGCATCGCTTCCTATTTTTCTATCAGGGAGCTGGCTGTGTTTTTATTGTGAAAATTCCAATCACAATAACTTAACTGCGCTAGAAATGTAACATAAACTGCAAGAAGAGGGGTTAGTGTGAGAAAGACTCACTCCAAAGGTCTTTCATCCTGGGACATGTGGGTGAGTGGGGCTTCGGGGCCGACCATGTGCTCATCTATGCAGGTTTTCTCCACCCACATCACCCCGTTGGGATCCTCTTCCTCCTCCTCCTCCTCCTCCTCCTCAGACTCCTCGCTGCTGGACGCGCTGGACTCCTTACGACTCTTCTTTGCCTTCTTCTTCTTGGACTTCTTGGACCTGTTAGGAAACATGTGATGGTGGAGGTTAATCATCTCCTCGCTTTCTGTTTCAGTGAAGCACGTAGCTGCTTTTTTCACACTTACTTTTTGCTCTTCTTTTTCTTCTTCTTCTTCTTTATTTCTTCTTCTGGAAGATAAAAACATGACAGTTCAGCTTATAAATCTGATGAAACTGAGACTGAAGCTTTTTTTTAAATGAATGTGATGACAGTGTCTCACCATCTGATTCTGATTCCAGCTCACTGTCCTCTGAGTGCTTCTTGTTCTTTTTTTTCTTTGATTTCTTCTTCTTCTTCTTTTTCTTCTTCTTCTCTTCTGTTAAAGACAGACAGGATTCCATGTGAATCCAAATGATACAGGATGTCCCTGCGATTTATTAATATTCCATCACTTTACCTTCTGAGCTGGACTCTGAGCTGCTGTTTTTCTCGTCTTCTTCAACTGGTGTGAATTCATCAGAGCTGGTAGAAACAAAATAAGAAAAATGTGAACTTCCTGTAGTCTCATACTCCTCCAATAACAATATAATACACTGAACTTGTTGTTATAAAGGAGAGATTCTTGACTTACTCTGGTTCTTTCACTCTTGGTGAATATCCCCAAACTTCAGGACAACCTAACTCCCCGATCCTCTCCCTCTCTTGAAGACGCCTGTAACACACGGACAGATGCAAAAGGTTATGTTTCAGGTTAACAAAAAAAAATCTGAAAAAAAAAAGTAAGTTGGAAAAATCTTTGAAGCAACATATCAATCACTTCCTCTAATAATTTAAAACCCAAGTAACTCATCTTTTTTAGGATCAGCAGTGGAAAAGTTCAACAATTAAATGTTTGCAATGCCAGAAAATATCCATATTAATATTGTGATAATAATCTCAAGCATAATGCCTCGTCCTGGTTGGTAATTTAAGAGAAACACTCCAGTTGTGTGGTTAACATGGACATTGAAGTAAACAAGCACATGAAGGAATCTTTTCAGGAATAAAGTTGCTGAAATCATAAAATCACCACTTCCAACTGTGACATTTTGTCAATTTTGACAAGACTGACTGTCTCTGTTTTGCTTCATTATAAATGTAATATTTGAAATCTTTTATCTGCCTGTCTTATGAAACAATATTTCGGCATATTGCTTCGGGTTATGGAAACATCTGCAATGGCAAGTTCTACTTTGGTTGCTTTAGCAGTGTTTTCCTTTTTTGTTCTGCTGAGGTTTTGACAAATCATTTTCTAATCTGTTCGCCCAGACTCTTCAGTGGAAGTTCAACCATCAACTGCTGAACTGATCCTTTCATTATTACTCAATAAGGGAATAAAGTTCCGCTGTACCTGGCGATGAAGGCTTCCTGTCTCTGTCTCTGAGCGTCGTCCCGCTGCTGCTCATAGTAGTACTCATCTCTAAAGCTGCCGTGCTTCCCCGGGGCGTCCCGCTGCTCGGCCCAGTGGCTGTGACTGCTGTTGTGGGTGGTGGTGTTGTTGTTGTGCCGCTCCCTGGACCGGGACCGGGACCGGCTGCGACGGGGGCTTCCTATGCGAATCCGCCTGATGTTTCTCGCCTCCCGGAACCGACGCTCCCGTTCTTCGCGTTCCCGCTCTCTGTTCCGCGGCTTCGGGAGTTTGGGCCCAAAGCTGTCCGGGGACAGGCTCCGCTCTCGGCTGTCGCTGCGATCGCGGCTGCGGGAGCGGGAGCGAGTCCGGTGTCTCCGAGGCCGAGGACTGCGAGGCCCCCCGCCGCCGTCAGAGCTCGACCTGTCCGACAGAGGCATACCGACCGACCGCTTCAGACGTAAACAGCGCAAGCTAAAGTTTAAAGAGCTGTATTTAAAGGGAGAAGGTCAGAGAACTCCACTAACTGCGCCCTGCTTTCCTAATGTACGCAAGCAAAACAAGCGTCCGTCCCCAAATAGAGACCGGGTCGTCTTAACCATGCAATACACATGGTTCCGCCCATTCTTTATTATAATATATTTAAGTTTATCAGAAAATAAATTAATACAGCAAATTTGCGGGAATAATCAGATACTTAAACAACTTCTTTAGTATCCCATAACTTTTTAAGGAACTTATTTTATTTTATTTTATTTTATTTTATTTTTACAATAAGGAAAATACCATTTAATTGTTTATATCATAACGTTACAAATGTAATATTGTGTCAGGTGAGTATAGTAAACCTACTTTTTATGTTTTATTTTTATTTTATACTTTTACCACAGATTTTCACTTGTAATTACATTGAATGTTTCTTGTGTATCTTGTGTGTTTGAATGTGCTGTGAGCAGGTATTTCCTCTGTATTTTTTAATCTGTTCTTATGTCTGTAAAACATGTTTTGCTGTGAGTAGCTGGTTCAGTACTAAGCCATTCATTGACAATGCAAGAACAAACAGCAAACAGATGTATAAGAGTAGAATATAACAGCAAGACAATAAAAAAATAATAATTTTTCAGTTTCTTTGACAGGCACGAACTTCAACTTGATACACAAAGACATAAACATGAAACAGGTTCGAGAAAACTGAGCCTTTTATTTTGAAGGTGAACCGGTAGTTATCCCGACACAAAAAGAGCAGAGTTTTCTACTGAAATAATATTCATACCCATGATCCAGAAGCTATTTCGCTGTTGCCAACCTGTTGTTTATCACAGTAAAATGTTTTATTATAATGCCGTGTAGTTTGAATTGTGTGTGTGTTAAAGCCACACTGCGGCGACTCCTTGTGGCTGGTCGGTTAGCGGGGAGCAGCAGGGGGAGCCTGTCTGCCGTTAGCCATTGTTTGTAGCCAGATAATTTACTTTCTGCAGGAGGTGCTGGCTGCTCTGCTCAGTCGTGGCTGAAAACATCAAAGTTGCAGGTAAACAGGATTCATTTCAAACCAGAAAGCTCGGAAATAATGATGTATTCATTGCGGTGCTGGTGCTGTGTAGCTAACAGGATGCTAGGCCGCGCTGTGCCCTTTCATTAAAGAGGAAGAGGGAAGGAGCTAGCGTTACCTTTTGTTAGCTGGCTAACAACGGCGTTTAAACAACACCAATAACAACAATAACAGATCTCTCAAAGTAAGTAATCTCCTCCTGAAGGCAAACAAACGCAGTTTCCCGCTTGTGCGATGTCATACGAGTCTAACATTTCAGCTAGTTACTACAAGTTTCACAAACTATAATTTAGCTAAAGTAACGTTTTTGTTTTTGTTCCCTGATTAACAAAACTATTTTAAATAACGTTTGTTCACACTCGTGGTCTAAACGTTCCCGTTTGCATCAAAGACTTATTAAACATTCAATAGTTTATTCTAGTAATAATGAATTTGTAACTGTCCTAAAGAGAAGTCAGATTTTAACAGTTAGAGTTAAACAGTTAAGATAATGTGGTCGAACAAAACAGCCCTGCAGTAAATCCCGTCTTTATTCACCAGTTTGAGAGCTGCTGGTTCACCTGTATGGTCATTTTGAAGCGCAGGCTCTCAAACCGACAGGTGTTTCTCTGGTGTGGCCCACCTCTGTGATATCAGGCTGGGCTCAATGGAAGAAACACATCTCAGTAGCACACAGTACAACTCAAGAGCACCACAAATTGCAGCCTCCGACATGATCATACAGTTCAGGGCTGCATTGGTTTTAGTTTTAGCTAGGTGTTCCTAATAAACTGAGTGTATGTTGACATAGCATAGGAAAGTTCACTGTTAAGAAGTTTGTTCACCAGAGAACAGCGGCAAGTTTTTAATGCACAAATATCAATATTGGCCTCAAAAATCTTCTGTTGTTCAGGCAATTTAAAACATATCTTTCAACACATGACATGTCAGTCTAAGTAACCGTGAACTTAAATCAACACTTATTAAAAAAAAAAAAACAAGCAACTGTCATGCACGTAGGACTTACTGCAGTATTAGACTGCCACAGTTTGAGCTAGCTATTACACTGAAAACTGAGTTCATATGTGAAAAAGAGAACTAGGACAGAGGCGTTTGTGATTAAATTTCCTGTAACAAACTTCCTGGATTGTTCTGTTGACAGCTGTTTGAGTTTAAGAGTTTAGAACCAGAAAAGCCAGCTATAGAAATGGCCAACGCTGAATTTGAGCCAACTCTTAAACTGAATGTTTTGTTGAAGCACTAGTGTAATTAACTGACTGTTGCTGTGCATTTATAAGTGTGATTCTGATGTGTTCTTTTCGATCTTTTTCCCTCTGCAGACATGCCAAGTCTAAAGCTGATATCTGCGACAGACACACAGTATCCAGCAGCTGTGCTGAAGTCAATGAATGAGCAGAGAAATCATGGATTATTTTGTGATGTCACCATCATCATACAGGACAAGAAATTCAGAGCTCACAAAACAGTTCTGTCTGCCTCGAGTACGTATTTCCACCAGCTCTTCAGTGTAGCTGGACAAGTGATCGAGTTAAACTTTATCAGAGCAGAAATCTTTGAGGAGATCCTCAATTACATGTACAGCTCCAAGATTGTCCGTGTGCGCTCTGACATGCTTGAGGAGCTCATAAATGCTGGACAGATACTGGGGGTGAAGTTCATTGCAAACTTGGGGTCACCATTATCACAAGTCAAGGGTCTCCCCGGTTTGTCTAAAGAGGCTGAAAGCAAAAGTGACACATCCACAGAGATGATGCCGATCATCACGGAGTCCTTCTCAATATCTGCAGAGGAATTCAATCAGACAAGCAGAACCGCAGGTAATGACGAGGACTCGGACAGTGATGTGATGTTTGTCTCACAAACAGATGCTCAAACCAGAGCAACCAATCAGAAAACCAACTCTGGTGAGATCATTGATGTGGATGTAGCTGATTCAGAAAATGTAGCATCAAAGCAAAATGAAGAATCAAATCATGACGTTCCAAAAAATAAAGAAAAAGCCGCAGCCACCGTGAGACCAGATGCTACAAAGACTCCCAGTATCAGCTGTCGTGACGCCAGTTTGCCAGACAGCAGCCCTCTGCGCAGTCCAGACTCCAGCTCCAATAACTCGTCTTCCCCTGCCAGAGTTTCCTCAGGAAGTGCTCCCACAACACCAGCCAGGTCAAGCAGTTTCACCCCCGAGCCCTCGAGTGCCTCTCAGTCTCAGTCTGCTGACAACAGCGATATAATGGGAGTCCACAAGAAACAAGTCTCTACTTCATCTCAGCAGGGGAATTGTAAAATAAGGCTCTTGGATGTTTCTGTAAGCCCAGCTAATCAAGCTAACATTCCCAAATCAGCAATAGCAGCAAAAAAGACAGTGACTCTGAATACAGCCACAGAGATTGATTCCATTTCTTCAGGCTGTAAAGTGTATGCCAATATTGGAGAAAATACTTATGACATTGTCCCTGTAAAGGAAGATCCAGGTGAGGGAGGCTCAAAAGCCAATAAAGGGAAGAGATCGTTAATGGCGACACCTTTGAAACCCTTTGATAAAACATCCCCGTCGCCAAAGGTCGGCCCAAACAAAAAGAGGACCAAAACTGAGCTGGAGGATCACTACGAGTTAATCATGGATGGGAAGACTTTCTACGTGTGCATCGTCTGCAAGCGCCCCTACGTGTGTCTAACGAGTCTCCGCCGTCACTTCAACACCCACTCGTGGGAAAAGAAGTACCCTTGTCGCTACTGTAACAAAGTCTTTGCCTTGGCAGAGTACAGAACTAAACATGAAATCCACCACACAGGAGAGAGGAGGTACCAGTGCTTGTTGTGCAATGACATGTTCATAAACTACCAGTTACTGTCCACCCACTGCAAGCAAGTCCACAACCAGGATCCCAGCGGGAGGAAAGAGAAAGACGACGCTGACAACAATTTATACCGACTGCTGCCGTGTAAAACGGTGCAGATGAAGCCGTATTCATGGACGACTGAAGGGCCGGGGGTCCCTGTCATCTCTGAGGATGGCAGCGTCCATCACATAACCACAGGCGGTGAAGATGTCCACTCTTCCACCCAGAGCAGGATGTTGAACTGGGACGACATCTTCATCGAGCCCGACGCACACATGACGCCTGATGCCCAACCCCCACCCCAACCAGGGTCAACCATAAGCACTCCTCCACAAGGCACCACAGAGTTTGACTTCGTTATACCAGAGACCTACTGAGCAACACTCGCTGCTCCATTACCTGTGCCTTTTAGGTGCCCCCACCCTTTTTTTCTCCTTGGTTTCATGTCAACAATATTCTGTAATTTCAAAAGTGCAAGGTCCGGTCACATTGGTTTTTCCATTTAACGAAGACTTGTGGTGTAATATTGTATATGTGATGCAGATCCACACGGTTAAAGCTGATCATAGCTGAACTGAATCAGCTACAGTCAGCTGAAGACTGCAACAGAACAGGAAATGGATGCTCGAATTTGTCTGTCGTGTCGGCTTAAATTAAATTGAAAAGGAGACGGAGCATTTGGCGGAAGTGTAATGTGACCGTACCTTTACTCACATTCCTACTTTTGCAATAGCCTTGATATTTGGTATCATTGGAATAAATGATAACGACATTAGCAACTACACATAAAGGTGGTTCACGTGCAAAAATCAGAAACTGACCCAGAAAAGCAAGAGGTTCTTAAGGCATAACTCAATAGTTGTAATAAAAAGGCAAAAAAGGTAATGTTCATTTGAATCATCACAGTATGAGTGAAGTTGCAGCCGTTGGAGGCTCAGTCTGATGTTGATGCCTAATGTCCGTTTGGTGTTCAGCCACACGTTCTGTCTCAGCCAGAAAGTTTCAGCTGAAGGCTCTGAAGCACAAAGTGTTGAAATGAAACATTGAAATAGTACTTTGTCTTGTTTCAGCAATGATTCTTAACATTTAGGCCATGTTTCCGAAATCAGTTAATGATGCCGAGCAGCCCACCGAGCCCCATTTAATAAAATAGAAATGGGGTTACCTACTTAAGAGTGTGAAACCTCAGTTGACAATTATGTAACCAGGTGACCTTTTTTTTCTGGTCAGGAAACATTGACGCATTTCTGATTCGAATAAAACACACGAGTTCCCTCACAATGGAATAAATAAGGTTGTTCAAATGCATCATCAGCTAATATATCAATCATGACTCTCAGCCTGTTTTTAATCAGATGGAAATTTTAACAGACACAAGGATTTGCTAGAATGATCGATCCTGGTCTCCATTTGAGACCTAATTCTGTACAAGAGAATATGATCTGAAATATATTTTTTTTAATTATGTTATTGTTGGCGAGCCCACATGTGGGTATTGTGGCAGGGAAAATATACGATGCTTATTTAATTTTTTAAGTGGTTGATAAACAATTATGGTTTATTTTTTGTCCATTTAACACCTGTTTTATTTTAATGCACCTTTACATTTTTGCGTCTTATGATTTCCATGTTGTTGTTTTTTTATATGAAATGTTTTTTAATGCCGAAATCTGATGGCTACATACTGTAGGCTAGAGATTTTGCATACAAATGTGATGATAGGATTGACATAAACTGAGAATTATTTCAGTCCATATGGATAGCACTTAGCTTTGGGTCATGCAGAATATTTTTTTTTTTTTTTTGGTAATATTTTTTTTATTTCTTCCTGTTTTTCCATTGTCAGAAGGTAGTGATTGGTCAGTATGAAAAAGTAAGTAGTGCTAACATGGGAATCTATTCTACTTCATGTCATTCAATAAAATCATGCAGATTCTCTTTTTTAATAAACAGATTAACATGGGTGTGTGATGTACAGTATATATTTGTTTTAACCTCAGTCTTTTTGTTTACTTTCAGATGTATTTATTAGGTTTATAGCATAAACAAAATGAGATAGATATTAAATACTCGGGTCCTTTGGCATTTACCAAGATGTCCTTTTTCTTTCAGTTAGCGATGAGGATTATGTGACGGTAAATAAATTATTTTACTATCTTAACATTACTGTCTTGCAGTATGAGCCTATAAAAGTCTGCTGTTTTATTTACTGTGTTGTGTCGTTGTAGTGTTGCTACAAGAGCAAACATTTCGTCTCAGAAAGAAAAGTACACCAGTGGTGCCAGTTTATTAGGTACACCTAGTTAAAATTAAACCAGTCTAATATGACCTGCGATACTTTAATGAAGATGATAATGTTCAGTTTTTGTTGATTCAGTTGTATTATCATTTATAGGGTGGGGTTGTGTTGCTGATGCGTTATAACAAAGAGGTGTTTCTGTTATTTAACCTGCAAAACTGTCTGTTGCATTAGATTGCATTAGTCTTAGCTAGATGTAGCTAATAAACCAACAATAGGTGGTTATAAGAAAAAACAAGTCTAAAGTGATACAGAATCCTGTTCGTACAGCTCTGGAAGATGATGGAAGAGTTGAATTCACTAATATGAGAAAGATTTGTAAATTTCCCTATTTCTTGTCTCGTCCCTTAAACATAATGTTGATTCATACCTTGTTAATTTAGTTAAACAACAGTAAGAGTCTATACTCTAAGGCACAGTGGAGCTTTAAGCTAAATGTTAAATTATGTGAAAATGCTAACATGCTGATTAAATTTTAATGGAAATCCATCGAACAGCTGCTGAGACATTTCAACATAAAACCAAAATGTTTATCTAATGGTGTCGCTACAGGAAAAGTCAAGCGGATCACCAACGTCAGTGGGTTTCTTCCTCTGGGAACCACGGACGTCTGAACACAAGCTCATAGCCTCTCATTCAGTAGCTGCTGAGACATTGGACTAAAGTGGTGAAGGGGGAAAAGAAAGGCGCAATGTGAGTTACACAAAACAGTTTTTAATGGCAAGACAAAAAAAGGAACTGACACTTTATCAGCCCCTGAGAATGTGTTGTTTAAATTATAAAAAGCAGTGATTAAAGCTGACAGAGACTGGTTTCATGGACATGAACAAGTTTGCACCTCCAACTGTTCTTCATGATCTCCCATCTCATGTCAGTGAATCCAGCACTGACTGTTCGCACTCTGATTATTCCTGACAAAGACAACACATTTCAGCTCGTAGATGTGACGTTAGTGCTACTTACAAGGAGAGAGACATACATATGCTTACCTGCTTTTCAGCTTTTAGTGGAAAATACAATAAATAGGCTTCAGAGTGTAATTATGAACTGTATTTCCTCAACAACTACTTTAGGTAGATTAGCTTATTTTTCTTCATTAACACTGCTCGGCAAAGTTCACCACACACTGATCAGGATATTCTTTAACATAAAGTGAAGAGTTGATAAATAGAAACCACGATCTGTTTGCAAACCTTAGGCCTAACTGTGCTAAAAGAGCTTCTGTATATCACACCGCTGTACATACATTATGGGCATGTAACACCTTCGTTACTGCAAACTTCTCCTCAGGTAATGTACACAGACACAATTAACTGCTAAAGGATCGACTGCTTGGGCCTGAAACTCTACAGTTTTTAATTTAATTCTAGCTGATCCGGATTCGGGAAAGACACCAAAGCTTTCATCTAACTCGGTCGTAGCTGCACTAATGAGTCCAGGTCCTCACAGTGCAAACAGGGAGGATGTTATCATCAGTACCACTCGAAGCAGGAAGCATTTACACTATGTACTAAAGAGAGGTGAATGTAAAGCATGAGCTGGAGGAGAGGTTGTTTTTTTTTTGACCTTGTACAGAATACATCCAGGTGACAGAGTGCTGCAGCGCTGGAAGTCCATTTGCATTAAGGCAGATAGATGTGTAAACAGTCCTGGCTTTGAACTAGTTGTCTCTCTTGCACGCGCGCACACACACACACACACACACACACACACACACACACACACACACACACACACATACACAGTGCAGGCCAGAGTGTGAGTGGCGCCCCGGGAGACAAACGCTCGCTCCCTTGTGCTGGGCTGAACTCAAAGTTAGTGTACTCTGTGGCCGTCCTCCTCCTCACCACTTTCCCGTCACTGCAGTTCTGAACGATGGTGAGGAAAAGCCCAGAGGCATTTATGCATTCAAACCACTCATTCAGCATCTAAGAACAAGCTGACAGCGCTTGAGGTGTTTTCTCTGCTCGAGGCCATCTTACGGGCTGTACGGTGGCGGCTTCTCGTCAGGGTGGTTGTGAGGAGGGGAGTAGCGTGGGGGGATCATAGTGGGCCACAGGTGGCTGGCTCCAGACTGGGAGTCATCTGACAGGCCGGAGGAGTCAGGGAACATGTAGGAGCCCTGCAGACACAACAGCAATTAGAATGACGTGTTTCAGACATGTTTGGTTTCAGAATAACAACTGATGCTTCAACCACTGCCTACTAATAAACTGAGAAATGTCTTCCTGTCTGTCAGTCTGACTTCAAACTCTTCCCCGATTGCTCGGTTTGTCTGGGTGTCCAGCTGTAGGAAGAGTCCTGGTTGTTCCAAACTTCTTCTATTTAAGAATTATAGAGGCCACTGTGCTCTTGGGAACCTTCAATGCAGCAGAAGATTTTTTTTTTGTATCCTTCCCCAGATCTGTGCCTCGCTTTTGTCACAATCCTGTCTCTGAGCTCTGCAGGCAGTTCCCTCCTCCTCATGGCTGGGATTTTGCTCTGATCTGCATTGACAGCTGTGAGACCTTATACAGACAGACGTGCACCTGTCAACTGAATTTACCACAGGTGGACTCCAATCAAGGTGTAGAAACATCTCAAAGATCATCAAGAGAAATGGAACCTGCACTAAATCTCAAGGATGTTGACATATACTTATGTTAATGTGATATATGAACTTTTCTTTTTTTTAATAAAGCTGGATAAGAGCCCATTTTTCTGTCCAACAGTGAGAGAAGATATCAACAGATAACAGAAAATGTTATCTGACTACTGACTGCTGCAGACATTAAAACATTAAACCCATTCCTGGTTAAAACTGAAATTATGATCCAACTCGTCATGATATTGCCGGACTAATTCCACATGCATTTTCTATTTCAATTTTAAATAGGACGTCACTGATAAAACAACTGCCAATAACAAATCAAAAATTGTTTTCTCAGTCTAAGCACATTGTGCAGCACTGTACCTGCAGGTCGTAGGCGGTGTATGGCGGCAGGCAGGGGGCAGTGTTGTAGTATGAGTTGAGAGACGTGTTGGGTGGAGGAGGCTCTGAGGGGACGGGGGCTGTGATGGCCTCTGGTTCAGATGAACTTTCTGAAGCAGGGGAGGGAGTCTGACAAAGAAGCATTATTTAGTATCTATCAACACACAAACACTACACAAAAAACACACAGCGCTGTGTGAATCCCCTTATATTTTATTCTGATGCTGATAAATGCTCATCTTACCTTTAAAATAACATCAGGGTTATTTTTCACACATTTGAAAAAAAAAAATCTAAGCCCAGCCAGAGGTTTTCATTGGTGAATATATGTGTCAATCACTTGGCGTACCATGTCCTTGAAGCCTCCCAGCACTGCAGCGGTAATGATGCCCAGGAAGAGGGCCACAATGTTGAGGATGGTAGCGGACCAAAGCAGGTGATAGAGGTGCACCACGTCCTGGCAGCTCTTCACATCTGTGTATTCATGGTAGCCTCCGGTCACCTCTACACGGCTAGCCCAGTGGGCGGGACAGAGAGGGAAACAGCCTGCGGTCAAGCCACAAAAGTCACCGACAGTGTTTTTGAAGCTGTTCAAAGATGCAGCTACATGAACCACCACATCAGACTCTGAGCATTTGTATTCAGGACGAAGTGAACGCCATCAGACAGGTTGAGTTATGGTTGTAAAAGTTCAGATTGATTCAGTCTAAATCTGAGAGGATGAGCCATTGAAAAGATGTTGCTACAGAGCGAAACACAGATGAGAACATGGATGAATGTTTGGTCAGACTCAGACAGGGCATGCAGAGGAAATGGCACCCTAAGAACACATCTCTATCATGGGTTATAATAAAAACACATAAAAAATAGAGAATTGATAATGAATTTCTATTGTGGGTCTAGAAAAAAGGGACCTACTTCCAAATCATGGATGATTTCCTAAACTTTTTCAAAACATCTTTATTCTGAAGTCCCATAAGAGGATGTTCTCTGAAACAAAGGTTAAAAGAAAAGAAACATTCTTGTTCTGATACAATCAACACTGCAATGAAAAAAAAATCTCCCACAAAAATGACACAGCAGTACGCATCAAAAAATCCAAACAATCAAAGCAACACAGCCAAAGCAAGTAGCCACTGATTCACAAAGTTTCGTCAGGTGCTCGACCGCTCAGCATACTCACTTCCCGCAGTTGTAGAGGTCGCAGCAGTAACAGGTGTTGCTCTTCACGCGCAGGTTGCAGGATGTGCGCGGCGATGTCTGACAGGGCACCTGAAGGTCAAAAATTAGTGCACAGTCCCTTCATGTTGGATCCACTGCTGGCAAAACAACTGGCTAAACAACTAATGGCAGACGGTGCACAGGTCCAAGATACACACTGAGGAGGAATCGATCTTATGTCTGTGAACTTGAAGAGATAAAATGTGTTTCTTACGTCACGGTCAGATGCTGTCTCACTGGAGTGATACTCACAACGGCCAGCATACAGAGGCCTGAGGTCCTGCAGCGCAAGAAACATCACATTTATATATTAATGCACAATTCTCTAACAGTTCGCTTAGGTTTACAAAACAAGACAAGAACTAACACTGTACTTGATTTGCGCTGCACGATCAGCGGCTGCAATGTTTATTATGATTATAAGGCTGAAATCAGACCAGTGAGAGAGGCTGGTTTACTGCCTGAGTGAAGCTGATGAGGGATTTTCCTGTGTGCACTGAGTCAACAAGGCCCCACAGCTGTAATTCTCTTTCTATGTCTTTTGTGGAAAAACTCAGAAGAGGACAGAGGTCAGGTCATCTGAGTTTTATGGTTTATTCATGTTTTTAATATCAATATAAGATCTTAGACTTCCACTTCTTTCAAAAAATACTGTTCAACTTGTCTACATTTCCTTGTTCCTACATTTTACAGTCATTTAATTTTACTCACTCTGACTTCAACCACCTTCTTTAAATGCTTAATCACATTTTCCAGGTTTTATAGAATCTCTGTAAATAAAAGTCATGACAAATCTTGAACATTTTCATTCCACCTGTGGATTATCTGTGGAGAATAAGTGCTCCCATCGTAACCTGTGCATGAGGAGGATTTGAGTGGATGCAGACACTTTGGACCAGTGTTTCTTAAACTATGGGTCCTAATCCACTGAAATTATCTCAAATTTCATTTACTTTACATTCAAAATGCTCATATAGTTAATTAATATTTTCTCCAAAGACATTTTGATGTTTGCAAAGCAGTAAATGGTTTTCTCTTATAGCTGGTACATTAGCAGACCATTCCACCTTGTGGTTGTACGCCTCTGCCAACCAGCTGCAGGAAATACAGTCACCATCTCTCCTTCCTAACCCGAACCCTTCCTGTTACAGCATCGATATAGCCAGAATAGCCAGAAGTGTTTTTGCAGCACCTTATGATGTCACAGTGAAGTTGACCTTTGACCATTTGGACATAAAATGTCATCACTTCATCATTCATGAGTTACAGCCAAAACGGTGTTTTGTGAGGTCAAAGTGATCTTGACCTTCGACCACCAAAATCAAATCTATTCTTGAGTCCAAATATATGTTTGGACTAAATTTAAAGCTGAAGCCTCGAGGTGTTACTGACTGACATACTGCGTTCATGAGAATGGGATGTAAATAAGTAATGCCGCCAGCAGATTTTAATGTGAGATAATTTATTATAAATCTGAGCTGTGAACTGTTGCTGCCTTTAATGACAACAGGCTAATGTGAATATTATGGTGGTGAATTATGGATTCATAAATGTGGGTCACTACATTTCAATTCTGAGTCTTGAGATGAGAAAGTTTAACAACACGTCCTTTAAATACAAATTGTTAGTTTAAATAAACAGTCAAAATCATGATGGCAATTACTACACACAAAACCTGCAGCACTGTACTTCATGTGTTCTCACTCATGCTATTTTAAATCTGAAGTGTGATTTATCTTTAGAAGATGTATTCTTCTATATTCTATTCACAAGTATCAAGCTCACTGTAATTAATAGCCAGAAAGGCGACAAAGCATCGTATTGCTTTTCTTTTCTCAGTCGTTCATCAGTCTGTCTTTGTTTGAGAGTTTGAGAGGACAATCTACATTTTTCCATTTCACTGACACCACCGGCAAATGAAAACCTGCTAATGGTCGTGATCTCCCTTTTCACCCGGCCCTAACTTATTTTGCTGTAATTGTTTTAAGAGTGCATTAGTGGTTATTTATTATTTTCTGTACTTTGCATCGTGGAGAATAATCTCCCTCTACCACAAACTGTGTTTGTCTCATTGAAAAGGGTGTGGCAGCTGCTATAGCCATATGTGAGCGTTGCCCTTGCAGATGGGAATACAGTTTACTATATCTGTAATGCAGACAGAGTATATTAAGCTATAATGGGGATGGCATTGATTAATAAGCTTGCAATAAGTTGGAGCCAAAGTGTTATCCATATCCATAATTTATCAGTTTAGTTTAATAAGTAGAAGCTTCAGTGATACTTACAATGTGCCTTGCAGCAAATACTCCATCAACAATAGCACAACAGAAAGCTGCCACCACTCCGAAACTGATGAAGACAATAGATGCCACTAACTGTGAAGGAAAACAGAGGAGCATCAGCTTCATCAGTCCCAACCATGATATAATGACCTTATTGTTGCAGAGGACTAGAAACTACATTCAAACATGCACTATTTTATGAGTTTTTTTTTATTGCTCCCTCTCACCACTTTAGTACCAGGATGCATTTGGAACACTAATGCGTATCATATGAATTCTCTGAATGGGACGAGGGCTGGGGGTGGGGGTGGGGGGGTTGTGGGCCGGGTAAAGGACGACAGTGGCAGAGCGCGGTGGCTGTCATCTAGCTTCAGCGGTGTATGTTGCTGGCACAGTGCCCAGCTCTTTATAGACACTGCAATACTTAATTCCCCTCCTTTAACTCCTCAATGAGAAACAGCGTGTATTCCATTACACATCACCCCACCCTATCTGCAGCCACCCCGGCTCGCAGGGGTGAGGCGGTGCAACGGACTCAACAGTGAGCTACGGCTCTGCCAAGACGTCTGCAATCAGAGTACAGCTGCGAACATGAAAACATCCAGACGCAGGGGTTCTCATGTTCAACGCGGCGCACGTTTAAGGTTTGACAGACGTGTTCACTGTTAGTTGGGCTGTTTGTTCTTAAAGGAATCATGAGGTTCACCATCAACAGTTTTAGTTATTTCACTTCCAAGTATAAAAATAAAAAATGAATGTATCTGCTCTTTATTTGTCAGAACGATTATGCAAAACGTACTGAACCAATTTGCACCAAACATGGTGGAGGGATGGGGCCCGGACCAGAGAGGATCCCATCAAATTTTGGTGTGGATGCATTTAAAGGTGCAGATCCAGGAATTTTAATTAATAAATATAGATAGATAGAATAATAGATCATTTTGCATTTTTGGGTCAGTTTCTCAGGATATAATGTATGGATCTTAAAACAAAAAAATCAATTAATTTAATCTAAATACATTACTACTTTTAGACAGATTACATTCATGTATGTCCAGACTTGTAGAATATATGTAGTGAAGACTTTTCAATGTCTGTTTGCTGCTACATCAACAAAATATGGAATTTATCCAGTTGAATACAACTGTATATTAAGTTTACCACCAGAACAGACAAACAAACCTATAAATATTCACATTTGAGTGGAGGGAAGCCATTATCAATCAATTATCCAAATAGTTGATAGCCGAATTAATTTTGTATTGATCAGCTCTCCTGAAAATGCAATGATCCAAAAATCATGCACCTCTACTACCCAAAACCACAAATAATATTTTATTACACTTAACGGGAAACAACAAACCAGAGGTCATGTGGTGCTACGAGCCTTAGCTCAGTCACTTGTGTCACACATACGCCGACTGCAACTCCAGGCATCCAACCTCTGCTGCATTATGGGAAAAGGTGTCACGATACAAACTCATGCTTCATTTCAGCCCTGACAGTTCCTGCCCAGCACCTCCCACCTGCTCCTCTCATCTGCAGTTTCCTTCTCCACATTCCAGTGTGGACATCTGCCCTCTTCCACTTACACCCTATTTCTATTTCTGGCTGCATCTCCCCTGAAGCCCAGGATACACAACACAAACCCCCTCAGGCTAAGCGGGACTCGCAGTCTGGGTCAGGTCTGCTGCTCATATTCTCACTTTAACTACATAATCAAGCTGGAGGGTGTTGAAGGATAATTGGGACTCATGCACAGTTTAATAACAGTGTTCTGTGACTGTAGAGACGAGGAGACACTGAGCACTGAAAGTGAGCTCAATGCACAGTGGTAATATAAATCCTCTTACCATCTGCCTCTTGTTCTCTATCAAATGAGCACCGATAATTCCCAGAAACGAACCGAAGCCCAGCTGAGGAGAGAGAAAACAGCTGTCAGGCCATTTATCTAATTTGACTATGAAGCTCTGATCTCATAGTGTAGTGAGATAAATCAAGATTTAAGTGTTTCTCTCATGCTCTGGGGAAGAATTTCATCATCTTCACAATATTATTAACTATTCACTTTTATAGATAGGCAAAATACCCTGAAGATTTATTTACGGTGATTTTGTGAGATCAAAGTTTGTCTTAATCTTATGATACCATTTCTTTGTACATCTCATTTCACGAGAATATAATCTAATAATCTCAACTATTAATCTGATGAATTTAAGGGTAAAGTTGTGAAAGGCATCTCCACAGAGGCTGCTTTCCAAGTGGCTCTTTACATGAGGCAGAATGTTAAAAGCAGAAGAAAACTAATTTATGGACTGAGGTACTTTACCTCACTCAGCCTCTAATGACAGTGATGCTGAATAATGAATGTGGGGAAAATTCACCCCTCAGAGACCTTCAGTAATTACGTTCATCAGAGCCCAGGAGCGGGAAGAGCTCGCTGGAAACACTCAAACTTCACTCACGCGTCACTAATAATGGGATCTGACAGGGAACAGGCCTGCTGCTGCTGCTGCTGCTGCTGAATGCAGGTGTGAACGCGCACTCACAATGACTCCTGGGTAGTAGCCGCCCACTGTGATGTTCTGCGTCCTGGTAGTTGCTGCCAGGCCAAAGATGAGGATGAGCACAGATACTATGAGCAGCATCACCGTCACTATTATTGATTTCCTCTTCCTCCTCTTAAAGGAACCTACAAGACAGCAGATTAGTGAGAATTACAGCTACCATCATCAAAGTGATGTAAGATTAGCCAATGAGCCTGTAACTACAGTCCAGGCCATAAGTATTTGGACAGACACATTTTTTTTTTGTTCTTCAGGCTCTGAGCTTCTGCACATTCAAATTAAAATGAAGTAATGGATACTACATTAAAGTGCCAGGTCTCAGCTTTAATTTGAGGAGATGTAAATGTATGTAAAAGGAACTGTGTGGAGGATTAAGCCCTTTTAACACATAGTGCCCAATCTGCAGGGGTTCATGAGTAATTGGAGACTGGGCTACTAAATGTGCAGCTGTGGCACATGGTTTCAACATTAGTTCATGCACAAAAAAAGCTCAGAGTTGACTGAGAGTTGAATGCTGTCTGGTTCATTGAGGAGAAGTCCTGTGGACGAGCAGAAAATCACTGGAGTGGTGAAGAAAAATCTCTTTATGACTGCACAGAAACTCAAGGCCGGATGTATCTCTCCAGTTACTTTTGAACCTTTAAACGTTGGATACTAGGTGTTAAAACAGAAATATATCCCTCACAGTTTTTTCTGTATTGATGTAAAGATACTCAAATTAAAGCTGAGACTTGGCACTTTGATGTAGCATCCATTATTCTATTTCAAAGTGAATCTGCTGAAGCACAGAGCCTGAAGAACAAAAACTGTGTAAGTGTCTGGACTGTGGGATCCACCATGTAATAAGGGAAGTAATTAAAGAGACTCTTGACAGGACTGGAGTCTCTCTGGCGCTGTCCCTTCGACCATCAGTGGCTTTCTTTGTTGACGTGTCAGAGAGCAAAGAATCAAAATGCCTGCTGCTTTAGAGGTGTATCATTCAAATGTTACAGTCTTTCCCTCCTCTGCAGCTCAGCAGGGAAACACAAACAGGGAATTTCACACTAAAAAGGCTGTGACTTTGGAACATATCCACTTGACTTGACAACGACTGCTGAAGCCTCATACTGACTAAACCTTTCAACACATTTTTGCACAGAACAAGGACTCTGGATTCTGCTGCACATCGCTTACATTTGAAGCATCTTTTCAGGTTTAGTGCGAATAGGAGGGAAGATTACGGCAAGTAAAACCTGTTTCACCCGACTTGAGAAATTGTGAAGCTCTCCTTTAAGAAAAACAGCTTCAGTCAGAGCCCAAAGAGTCATAAAGAGTCCACAAAACTCTGGAGAGGGTGAATTAGGATTTTTACTTATGTCATAAAACGACCGAACGACAGATTTTTATTTACTATTCAACATTGTCAGTGTATTGATATCAGAGTCTGGCAGATATTTATACATACAGGGAAAATAACTTCCACAATCACAACAGTTTCTTGAGTATTTCTTATGACAAGATAGTTTTAAAAATGACTAATTACTTCTCATGTTTCTCATGATGTAAAAAAAAAATCATTTTATTGAACAAAATTAAACAAATTTTTATTTTTTCCTACATCACAGGTGGTTTGGTATCATGGGAAATCTCTAAAGGTCTGTTTGATTCTATAATTTACAGACATTTCCAATGAAAACTCAAGTGTGTAAGAAGCAGATTTAGCAGTAAAATACCGTCATTACATTGACATTAAAGAGGCTTTTTCTTTTGATCTGTGTCAAAATGGCAGCTGGGCTTTAAGACACTGATCACATAATCACAATGCACCTCACTCATTTGTCTCACCATGAACTCCATGACAGAAAATGTGCTTTATGCTCCTCGAATTAGTTGTTTGTCATCAATAATTCTAACAATCATTAAAAAACAATCTGTTTTACTTCATTAATATGCAAATTTATGCAGCCAGGCACACAACATATGACATTTCTGCGGGTTATTATTCTTGAGTTATTGTGCTCACAAGCCAGTTTCCTCCCAATTAGGCCACATTAGGTTATTAATTAGAAAAGATCTTTCATACCAACATGTTTGTCTTTGCATACTACATATCTGGTATCAATGTCAACATGTTAGCTTAAGTGTTGCGGAGTCTCAGCAATTTCTCAGGAATTTCTCTCATTAATATGCAGGCAGTCATACCAAAGTCTAATCAGCTGACCACCTCCATCTGGTGTACCTGTGGTGTAAGCATGACGTTTGTTCTGTGTGTTGTTCTTGAGTTATCCTGTTGAGACAAACACGATATTCCTGAAGGTGAGAGTTTCGCATTTCAGGCGTCAGATAACCTAAACATGTGGAAAATACCAAAAGTAATTTTAAAAACACCACAAACTAAAAATTAAATGTACCTTGAAGTGCCAACTGTGTGGGAGCTGAATAACCTCAGTGAATTTGCTTCTTTTAAACGGCGCAGATTTAAAAAAGATTTGTCTGAATCTCCTCTCAGAGGTCATTTCCTCAAAGAGAGGAGCTGCTGCATGGGAGTCATCTCGGACAATGTTCAGGGCCTCCTCGGTGACGTCAAACTTTAAAAATTGAAGAGTGTGGGAGTGGCCAGTTATTTTAGATGAAGCCGTAACTATTTTCTCTGTGTTTCTGTGATAGAGAGGGTCGCTCCTGCTTCTGATTGTGTGACAGCTCATCGGAGAATAACAGATCGGCCAAGTCACCTCTGTGTTGTTTTATTAATCTGTGGATCCGTGGAGCTGGAAGCCACAGACAGACAGACTTCTGAATACTGATGCTCCAACCTGGAGATCAATAAGAGACTGTGCTCTCCTTCTGTGACTCAGGAGGCAAGTACTTCAGTGTTTGTTACGACACCGAGAAGAGAAAACACGTGGTTTCAGTCAGATTTTGTCACCACGGTATCTGCACAACGAACGACAAACCCAATGAGACTGATAATCTAGAAACATATGCACAATCTGGCCGAGCTGGGAATCATATCACAACAATAATCACTTGATGAGACTACATTTCCTCTGGGGCTGCGTTCATTTTAATACTGAAATGCAGTTTTCTTTTCCTGATCTCAAATGCTAAATTACAGCTAAATGAAACTGTTTTCATATAATTTTCCTTCAGTTTTAATCTCACAGACCACATCCTTGCTAGATTAGGTCAAATACCATATGGAAACGTCAGTCAGTTTCACACTAATACATTATATGATTGTCAGCAGAGGTTTTAAGTAAAGACATTGTTGATGCATTTGATTTTATAATTATCTCCTGGCTCTAACCACTCCCTCTCTAGTTCACCAAGTTAAATTTAATTTCTGCAGTTCGATTACCACATAGAATGAAATGTAATACCTGTTTCACAGCCATGCCGGCCAAAGTATAAAGGATATAAATAAAAACCAGTACAGCTGATAAGGCCTTGCATTATTTACTAAGTGCATGATTTTATTGACATGTCTATTATATTTTTGTTAGTACTTCCCAATTGTATGTAATAATAATTCCCATTAAATCTGACCTGGACCTGAATTAGCAGCAGAAAATGAATTAATAAAAGAATGGATTCATTACCACTTTGAAAAATAACTAATTACAACTAATTTAGATATGAATTTAACATGTGTCAGTGGTTTGTGACAGTAGTACTGTAGTACTCTGCTCACATGTAAAAACATATTATAACTAATGTTACTGCCAATGGTGAACTAGAAAAAGTGTTTCAGACTTTTAACACCTTCTAAGGCCTTTTACGTTTGAGAAAACTGTAATCAGAGCTTTTAAAGCATTTTCTATGCCTGAAAATGTGACCACTTACCTTTCTCAATCACTGCCTCACAACAAATAAGAGGTCTAGAGGTCTGAAGCAGACAAACAGGGATGATCCCACTATTAGAGCCACAATAGCAAAGCTGTAGACCACTCTGTGTTCCTCCAGAGGCAGCAACAATCAACAATCTACTAGTATCTCGTGAAAATAACCTGTTTTATGCTGCACTAAATATACAAAAGATATCCACCGATTCATCCTTTCATGAATGGACCATTTTATTCCTTTAATGGATGCAGCCGAGCATCCTGTAAAAAAAAAAAAAAAAATCAGAGTCAGCCAGTTACCAGAGGCAAACATCCAGGGCCGCTGAGGTTACTCAATGTGGCCGCACCTGCAGTGACGCGCTGCGGCCTGGGCCCGGAGGAAAACACGGTGGTGATGCAACGAGTGTTTTGTCTGCTTTTAAGATGAAGGGGGCTGTTCTTGTTTCCAGCCAACAAAAAATAAGAAATGTGCACAGTCCAAATATTAACCTTAGCGTATATGAGCTATTCAAAGACACAACGAGTAAAAGGAGTATACTGATCAGCTGATTAAACCTGCTGCAGACACGCCGGTGACCTTGCACACACCTACCCATGCTTGTTTCTGAGAGAGTCAGTCCGCTCGACTGAAGGCTCTGGGCCGGAGGCATGCTGCCTGCAGGCTGTGTAACGCAGTCCACCGGACGATCCTCTTGCAAAAAAAAAAAAAAAAAAAAAATCAGTCACGACTAAATGTTATAGGCTGAATATGTGGGAGCTAAATGTTTACAATCGGGAGACGGTGCGTTCGCTTGCTGAGGCATTCTCTGACAGCAGCCCTCCGTCCCCGCCGAGCCCGAGTCCGTCTCATTCACATCCCCGCGGCTGCTGACACGTTCCCGGGTGTCCGTCCGCGCAGTGTGTCGGTGTCGGACAGTGGGTCGCTGCCGCTGCTGGCTGTGAGTGCGCATGTCTCAAACGCGCTCAGAGCCGTTACTTCCCGTTACTCATGTCCGAGCGGTGTAACGATACTAGGTACCTGAACGTCGCACCGCCAGGTAAGCTACTTTCCGTTACCTGTCCGTTTTTGTTCGCAGGTGTCTAAATTTACTGATGAATCGTCAGAGAAGTCAATGTAGTTTTCGCACTAATACTCAATCACCTCTGTCGATAAAATTCTAAATATACTGTATAAATTCACCGAGGAACAAATCCTCCGCCATTTTTAGGATAATTAGCTAACGTGCAGCCGTTACTAACGGTTAACCGTCCAGGTTAACGTTACAAGATGAAGAGCTTATAACGCTTCAAACTGAGAAATCGGTTTAAGATTTAAAATAAATCATTTTTAGTTTCTATTTTACATTTTATATGTGTTGTGTGTATTCAAATTTACAGCAAATACCAGTAATGTTTAAGAAACGGGAGTAACGGTTGTAACGGTAATCTGTAACTGGTCACTATCGGCCATTCATCACTGAGGCTTTTTATCACTGAAAGCAGAGGGAAAAACATGCATTATGCTGTCAAATAAATCCGGTTAGTTGTGTTTATTACGCAGATCTGGAGCCACTTGTCTCGGTTTTGCTCAGCGTCCATTGTGGGGAAGAAAGAATAAGTTGAGCACCGAGCGCCGCCAACCGTCAACAGCGTGGCGGTGCGTTCATGAGTTGTCGGAAATTCAGCGAGCAGCACATGCCTGGTTCAACAAGATGACCATATGCTGCCTTCACGTACGTGACCTGAGGTTTAAATTCCCAAAGGTGACTTTTCACATTATTTTTTATTTTCATTTTATATACTTCTAGCCTAAGTATTTTTTTTCTCTATTTATCCGTAGGCCTACTTAATTATGTCCTGTGCTTATCATCTTTTATAATTTTTTTCTTCACATAACTTTGTCCTGATAATTCAAACATCGAAATATCTGATGCAACTTACTGCATTTGTACATTGTTGTCCTCATCCTGTTATTGTGCTTTGTACAAAAATTAAAATTTAACCCAACTTTATTTTTAGGACTACATCCTAATATGATAAAGCCTGCCCAAATACCCCATTCATCTGACAGCAACATTTGCCCCTAAAACTGACATTGTGTCTTTAATTTGTAAAGGTTCAGTATAAAACTCTTGTGGAAGTTACAAATATTAAGTCAGTTCAGAACTACTAGCAGCATCTCTGTGTTTTGGATGTAAACAGGTATCTTTAAACCAAAGGGAGCATCCTGTACATGTGTATCAGATACATGTACATCCCTTCTTCTTCCCAAATTGCTTGACACTGTCACTGGCCCCCCAGAACTCCAGGGGCCCCGACAGCTCAAACCTTACTTTATGTGAACTAATTTGTGAAAACTTAATTGCAAATATATTTTGGGAATATGCACCATTGAACTCTCCAGAAAGGATCTTGAAAAGGGTCACTGTGTCAAAATGTAGTTTGAAGGCTGTCATTATAACTGCTCTTTGTTTATATGTTGCATGTTCTTAAATGAATATGTTTATTTGAATTACCACACACACTTGAGCTCAGTTTTCACTTTCACAGAGAGAAGGATGAACATGGGGTTAACAGGGGCCCTGCAGCTCATTTCTGACCCGGGGACACAGCCGTGCCAAAATGCACATATAGCCCACCTGCAGGGACAAAAGCCCATCTATCTTTAACACGCCAGGCATGGAGGACGAGGACTGACCCTGCCAGATATTCTGGTGGATTTCTGCCCTTCTCCAAATGTCTTTGTATCATGGTTCATTGGCCTTTACTGTAAAACACACACACACATATTAACACACACGCACACGCAAAAAACACGCACGTTTTTGCCGCGCAAATCTCAAAGAACAGATTTTTTTCCATGACGCAATTTCTCTTTTCATGTAAAAGAAGAAGAGGAGAAAGGCGCCCTCAGAAGCCCCCTCTCTCACTCTTCCACGGGGTAGCAGAGCGAGACGTGACCGGAGAGCAGATGGGACCGGGACGGGGACAACTTGAACTGACGGGAGCTTATGGTGAGTAGCTGCTGCAGGAGCTGTGGGGGTGCAGGGGCTGGCAGCAGGGCCAGCATGCATGCATGTGCACGGACAACACCGACTGATACTTAATTTATGATGCCTTTGTTTCATGCTGAACAAACCCTCGATCAATAACAATAAAGATAATAAAAGTAAGAGAATAAAACCTGATTGTTGTCGCGTCCCTGTGCAGGTACAGTATGCAGCCGGGCCGTGATGGACAACACTGTCTTGTGTTGGGATAAGCTATAAATATTGTATTCAGGCTTTGATTCAGCCTTAGCCCAGCTTAGCAGACAATGGTTGATGGTGTGCGTGTACAGAATGCACCGCTGTGGTCCAGGCCGCTGCCAAAACGTCTCTGGGACCAAAAAGAAAAAAAAAAAGCACTTTGTATCCCACCCCCAGTTTTTCTCTGTCTACCGTTCATTCACTATGATGCGCGCCTAGTTGAAGGAGGCTCTCCACACCCGGTCCCCTCTGCACGCCTAAAACTTTCTAATGAAATCCCAAAACACTTTTTGACAAACATTATTTTTTTTTCTCTAGGGGTCAAGAGGTTTTTCGACATATTAATCAACGTTTTTTATTGAAAAGAAAACTTCAGGTATGTCAGATTTTTCATTGAAATTCTATTTGTTACAACTACAAGAGTTATTTCTTGTGTCTGAGTCCAGATGAAGTGACCTAGACAGCTTGGCTCTGTGGTGAAAAGTAGTGAGATTGTTGTCGAACTTGACAAGTGTGCAGATGTAAAGATGTGTCGCTTTAATTCAATGGGTTCGTTAGATGTGATGGTTTTAACCAGTACCTTTTCTTTCTGTGAAGAACATGGAGCCCAGTTCCACAGAGGGAGGAGCTGAAGAGACGCTCCTTAAAAATCATCCATCAAGTCCTGTAAGTGCTGACATTAAACAGAAAACATCATTTTCTATGCACATTATTCACCGAAGCAGATTAAGGCATCTTTTCCATTAGTACTGATTTTTTTTTTAACAGCAACATTTATCATTAACTCAGTAATCAAGAGGTTTAATTGGCACAAAACTCAAAGCTCTTAACAGAATTTTAAACATTAAACAACAGATTCTTTTAAATGTCAAGCTTTCACAAAGGAAGTGACTTTTCGGTGACACTCACAAGTGTCCTGTGGCTCCTCTGGGATCTGTGTGTCCTGGCCTGCGGATGCTGAGAGTCAGTGAGTAACATCTGGCTGTCAGAGTCACCCTCCAGCTCTGCTGTCTGCAGCTGCTGCTCCAAGCAGGAGGGTCCACTCAGAGGAGGTCAGCTCTCCCAACGAGTGCCAGAAAGGTCACCAGCGGGTTTATAATTTGCAGAAACAGGGGACAGGACCATCAGTGTGATGTCCATTAATATGCAGTGCACTCTCTGGCAGTTTATATTATCGGTCATACTCGGATCAGAAGGCATGCCATTTTTTTCCTGCAGTGATTTGAAAAGAAAATAGGCTGACTGCAGAACTTAGCAGTTGAGAATATGTGTGGTGAGGGCTTTTTCTCTTCTTCTTCTTTCCACCAGCCTCACAAAGTGATACTCAAACATGGCCAAGAGCTGGAGGAAGAGCAGGAGGAGTTGGCCGAGCACCAGCCTTTAGAGCAGGAAGACCTGAACTTTGAGAGATGGAAGCGCAGGCCGTTACCCAAGAGGACGCTCCACCAGAAAATAGACGACTTGAAGAAATACCTGTGGAATGCAGAGACCAACGAATTCATGGGTCGCTCTGGAAAGAGCTGGAGTGAGTTGATGAAAAACGAGAGGGTCTGTGTTGTTGGGGTATATGGGGGAACATTTGGATTACTGCAAAAGTACTTTATTTATTACTGCATGTGTCCCATAATTACTTGATGTGAAGCTGAGTGCATTACAGTTGAATCGTCTTAAACAAACTTTCGAGCAGACATGGTGTTTGAATGTCTTTTAAAGAAAGAAATGTTTCTCCAGACCAGTGACTCTGCTCACTGTGCTGTGAGTGTGTGTGTGTCCCCATGCTCAATGTTTACATAGGTGCATGGACAATTCAGAGTGTCCTGACAAAAACAGACTGCCTGGGGACGTGTCCCCAGCGGGAGCGCACTGTTCCGGGCCTCGCATTGGCCAGGAATCACATTCCTCCACATCTTACCATGCTCTCCACAGCCTCTTTCCCAAAGCCTTGGCGACCTCACCGCTGAACTTAACATGCTTATGGCCCCTCAGTTGCAGTGAAACACGTAGGGATGCTCATGTCGTTTTTTTCCATTGAGTTCGCTGCCAAATTGAGCTTTGGAACTTTTTTGGCAGGTGCGACAGACTGGACAAGTTTGTTGAGTCAATGATGATGGAGCAGCCTCTTGGTATTCCAGGGTAGCTGTTATGTGACGCTGTTGAGCCCCCCTCCCTCAGCTCCACTGTACACAATGGCAAACATGATCCAACTGAGTGTAGAGAGAATATCCAAGGACAGTGTGTGTTACTTGCATAAGCTACAACGCTGGATCCCAGGCAGGCAGATCCCAGCTAAAAGCTCATTTCAGCTACATAACCAGTGTGTGCACACTTGAGGAAGAGTGGGGGCCCATGTGTCTGCTGAAGAAAGGCCCTGGGTTGAAGTCTGTGCTGTGTGTCCTGTGAGACAAGTGTGTGAGAAGGGACACAATACCAGAGTGGGGTGATTGGGGCTCCTTGGAGCTGGCTGGGCCTCTATGGCTGCAAAAGACCTTCACTACGATGGCAACCGGAGGTTCACTGTGTTCCTGAGTGAAAGGACAGCTGGGAGAATTCTCACTGAGCTGAAACAGAAAGGCCTTTGTCACTCTGGGGACGCAAGGCTGGCTGCAGCAAGTCCCCTGTGAAATTGTCTGCACAGCAAAAGCCATTTAATTTAGGGCACGTTTAGCTTGATCAGTTGCTAATGGACTGTTAATGAAAATTACAGAACAATCCTAGTTCTCAAGGTTTATTTATTATGGGGTTCTCAAATTAGCACAGTGGATTTTATAACAAAATTATTAAGTTATTTGCAGGGCCAGACATGGGGGGGGGACTCTGCTTTTGTATGAGTAAACAAATCAGTGACCGTCCTGATCAAGAACAGTAGCTGGAGTCCAGACAGAACACGAAGTTTTTTTATGGCTCATTGTTTTCCTCCACTCGGATCAGAGTCATAATCTACTGAGAGATGTGTAGCCTGTTATGTAAGACACATTTGTGCAAACACAGCATCAGAAATATTCTCCCTAACAACTCTTTTTTTTTTTTACCCCTCTTTTAGGCCTCATCCTTCTCTTCTACGCTGCACTTTATATGTTTCTTGCAGCCATGTTTGGTGGCTGTATTTTTTGCCTCATGTGGTCTATTAGTCCCTACCATCCAACCTTCAATGACAGAGTGATGCCACCAGGTAAATATAACCCCAAACTCAAACTACTCCTCTGTCACTTTCCTCTCGTCTCTCTGCTCGACCATCCTTCTGTCTGTTGGTTCTACTGGAGTCTCAGCACAGTTGACTGTCTCTGGGTCTCCACTGGCAGGTATGACGATGGCCCCACACCTAGAAGGCCACGACATCGCCTTCAACACCACTGACCGCAAATCCTGGAAGAAGTACGCCAGGTCCATGGATGAATATCTACGACGTGAGTCCGTAGTGATTGTGTGGGATCATGTTAAAGCTGGGGGGTCTGATGGAGTTGTTGAGTTTCTTTAAAAAAGAAGCAGGTACGCAACGAGTTAATCCTCATCTTCATTACCTTTGTCCCCTTTTTCCATTTGGACCTTGCAG
The DNA here is from genome assembly GCF_046630095.1 of Trachinotus anak. Lineage (NCBI taxonomy): Eukaryota > Metazoa > Chordata > Actinopteri > Carangiformes > Carangidae > Trachinotus > Trachinotus anak. Next base: position 3,197,922 of record NW_027273872.1, on the reverse strand, counting down.
GGCATGCTGGGAAGGGAAGCCTCTTTGTGGGCAGAGTGCAGCCTTTCAATGCCGTTTTTTTTTCACACCCTGCTTTTGTCAAGCTTCCTCAATCAGAGGCCTGAGTCTGGCATGGCACTGCTGTTGCAAAGGTTTATTTATGCCCTCCTCTCTCATTCTCCCTCCCCCTCTGCCGCTTTCTCCCTGATCTTCGTTTTCAGCATATAATGATGGCGCTCAGGATAGGAAGAATATTCGCTGCACACAGGACAGATACTTCATGCAGGACGACTTGGAGGAGAGCGCAGAGCGGAAAGCGTGTCAGTTCAAGAGGTCCTCGTTGGGGGAATGTTCGGGGCTGGGGGACCCCACCTATGGCTATTCTCTGGGAAGGCCATGCATCCTCCTTCGAATGAACCGGGTAAGATGAGCGTCACTCACCAAAACCTATGAAACAGTGCACTTTAAAAAGTACCGTGATGTGTACCAGCCCAAAAAACAAAAGAGGGAACATCAATCAGCAGACACACAGTGAGTTACTGTACCGCCGAGGCTCACAGTTTTCTCAGTGAGTGACATCTTGTGGCCATTTCAGGGAGAGGATGAAGATGCATGAAGCCATTTCTACACTACTGTTTGTCTTGGTGAATATTTTGAATTGCAACTTTGTGCAGATTTACTTTTTATATTTGTTAGAAATATACTTTGAAATGTGATTTTAAGTACTCATATAAAAATAAATGATCCTACTGAAAGAGGTGGATAAGTGTGCATGTCCAACCACTGCAGCAAAAAAAAGAAAAAAAAAAAAAAGAAAGGTTTCAACTTACCAGGTCTTGCCAGGCAGCAGCCATTGTAGTCCAGTTTGTAGACATTTCTTTTTTCGTTTGTATTTTGACTCTTGTCTCTCACTGCTCTTACTCTTCAACAGATCCTTGGTTACTTACCTGGCCAGGGCAAACCAGTAAATGTGACTTGTGGAGTAAAGGTACAGAAACCATGAACACTTGTTCTTGCAATAATATTCAACATGTCTGAAAATGTCATAATTGTGTCATGCAAACAAGTGCGAGTTAAACCTTTTCCTCTTTCAGAAAGGACCACCAGAGGCCTTGGGGGAAATCCAGTTTTTTCCTCAAAGCTTTTTTGACCTGAAGTACTACCCATACTATGGAAAGCTCAGACATGTGAGCGAGAGTTTCATCGCTGTGGCACATAGACTATTTTATCGAAGTGTGAAATAACTCCTGTCAGGGGTTAATCTTCTGTGTCTTTTCTGTCCCAGGTAAACTACTCTTCACCGGTGGTGGCTGTGCGTTTTGTAGGGGTGCAGCAGGACACTCACATCCAAATTCAATGCAAACTGAACGGAAAGGGCATCATTAACGATTCACCCACTGACCGCTACCTGGGCAGTGTGACCTTCTCCTTGGAGATGGGAACGTAAAGCAAAGATGTCGCTGCCAGCAGGAAGCCCCTGTGACAGTGAGGCTGGAAAATGTACAAGGAAAAATTATGTTGAACCATTATTTTCCATGAAATATGTAATTTCCCTCTCCTCATCTTTCACTTAAATATCCGTGTCTTCTGCTGTGAAACAAATTCCTCAAGAAGTAGATATTTACTCTTGTGTTTCTGTTGTATCTTTGTACCCTGAGCGTGCCACTGGCACCTGCACCCACAACAAACAGTGCTGAGCACAGGACGAGTGCGTAGAGTGAGTTACAATTGAATTCCTGATATTTTGTAATGATTAGCAAGATTAATCAAACTAAATTACACTCTGCCCAATAGTTAGCATTTCTGGCTATGCAAATCCAATTATACCTTAAAACATTAATAGGCATTTAGAGATGTTGTTTTGTCAGGTTAGATTATGGTTTGTGTGCACATTTTGTGTGACCAAGTGTACTAATTTGTTTTGCATTATATTTTTCAAACATGTATATTGTAAGAATTCAAAGAAGTATCATGCAAACACTGAAAGCAGGACTTGTACTGTACTTACACAGTAAAAAAAAGACATAATAAATGACTGCAAATACACTATTAGTATATTTTTGTTGAATAGAGCAGAATTTATGAAAAAAGTATCACAAGCCACTTCTTGCCTTCTTTTGTAAAAACATTTGCTTTTGAAAATGAAATACTACACAAGACTGATCAATAAAGGACATACTGTACTGTGAAATACTTTGTGAAAGGTCTGTACCATTTTAAAAAAGTATAACTATTTTGTGGTAGTATTAATCCTGCCTGAACACTGCTACTAAACTTGGTATCAATGTTGTATTTATTACTATTATAGTTCTTATAATAAATACAATGTTCTGGTATGTACTGTTTTCTTCCACTAACAGTCTTCATCAATTCTGTATTACATATTTTCTAAAAAAAAAAAAAAAAAAGCTTTCGACACATCTGAATTCTGTAATTCTCAGTTAAACACAAAAATAGGATAGTTTGTAATTTGTGTTTTAGTTTTATTTTTACAGGTAAATTTGTAAAGCCTTTTTTACACTGAGTTTTACCAATTTTATGAGAACTTTTTAACTGATGACGCTTCAGAAGTCGGCTGCAGAACGTTACACTTTACTTCTGTAAAACATGGTTATATACAATGGATTTTCATATGCTCTAAATTTATCATTGGTGTTGACAGTGGTTTGCTCCACAGCACTAACCCTCCCAGATAAGTGTCTTTGGATTTCTGTTTTATAACAGTTTGTGTATAACAGACCTGGTTTGGCCTCATAAAGAAAAAATATCTTGTAAATGCACAGCTGACATAACATGAAACTACAGCCAAGCTAGAGGCTATGCTAATTAGCAAAAAAAAAAAAACAATAAAGTGGATGATGGGAAAGTCATTAATATTGCAGGTATTTGGTCATAAAACTAAACCAGTACTGATGATGATGATGATGGTGCTGGATGAAAATGAAAGGGATCACCAAAGTTACAGCAGTTCATCCTCAGGGTGACATGAACGTATGGACCAGATTTCATGACAATCCATCCACTGGCTGCACAGACAGTACGAGAAAGAGTTAATGGTCATGTCTGTATTTTCTCACCTTCATCAAAAGTTCAGGTCTAGTTTGTGGTAAATAGTTACTACTGCAATGTTTTTCACATACTGGTAAAAAAAAAATACCAGATTTAATTTAAGACTCTTTAAGACCTTTTTAAGAGCACACTGATAATTTAACACCTATTTCACCATCCTACTGGCCAATGTAAGAACATATGATGGGACATTTTTATATACTGTGCAGCAGTAAATAAAAATAATAATATAAAACAACCCTCATGATATTTTAGATTCAATGAATTAATGTGATTATGTGAATTATGCAGTTAACAAATAATTATTTTTTACCCCCAACAACTGGAATTATTTAAAAACTACTATAATAATCGTTTAAGTTGATTTTCATACAAATATTTCCCTTCGAAGTATAAATATTTCTTGTTTTTTGATCTTATACAATATCTATACAGGAGGTGAAAGAAATATGTAATAGTTCTGTCAAATTAAATCTTATGAATTTTAATACCTTCTATGGCTTCTATTTGACGAGACAGAATTCAAAGCTTGTCAAGACATTTAAAGAGCTGTCGATTCCCTGATTTACAATAACTATTATTCTTACAAACACAATAAAGAAGTAAAGCCAGTGTCATAAAAAAAGAGTTAACTGTTCAACATAGTGTAAGTAAATAGTTCAGTAAGTTTACATTCACCGCCGTGACCTCAAGGTCAACCTGCTTATCTGCCTGCGCTCCAGTAACAGCTGTAGTGAGTCATGTCACTGAGGATCATTGCAGGTTATAAAAAGCACGTTGTCGACCAAAGTTTGAGCCGTGGCAGCAGCTCGCTCAGCAGTGTCAACGTTTAGTCTACAGCCGTTAACCTGTGAACTCAAGTTTTGTCACAAGACACACTCAGGGCCGCTTGCTCTTCGACTTCACAGTAAAAGCACAAGTGTTAAAAGAATGACAGTGATACAAAACAAGAACCAAACTTTATTTAATTTGTTCCCCGCTTGTGTTGAACAAGCTCATCATGTCACATTCTTCATCAGATGGAGACAAGCTTGGAGCGAGCGAGTCAGAGGTGCACAACAGAAAGGCACGAAAACTGTTGGAGGGGAGTGATCGGACGCAGAGAGCTGAGGATCACAGAAATGAAATGGTGTGACTCTTACTCATCGCCCTCATCCTTGAACTGCTCATGCTGTCAATGTTCCTGTACATTATTACATGGAGGGTGGTGTAGGGATCTGACTCCAATGAACCAATGTTTAGCTGCTGAATCATGAACAAATCAATGTACATTCAACCAAACTTGATTTCTGGTTTAAATTTAAACTAGATCTGAGACTCACTATTTGGTGGCCAAAATATGCTTTTGAAAGGACATAGGATGATAAAGGAACATTATAATTAATTCATCAAATACTCACATGTAAATCTTTTCAGAGAAGTGTGCGTTTTGAGAAAATAAAAGTCTTAAATCGTCTAACATGAGTGACAGACACATAAAGACATAACCTCAAAAATGTCCAAAAAAACCTGGTCCCAAAGTGTCTTGATAAGTTAGTGTCCCTTTCATCAAGCTACAATTAAGTGACTCTATGTGCAACAGTTTTATTTAGCTGTTAATTCATGTTACGTGAAGGTTAAAGAAATGTGAAAACAGTGGTTTCTGAGATATGGGTGACAACAGTGGATCTATTAGCTTGCTCATACATTCACGTCATCAAAAATCAATGTCATTCATTCTATACAAGAGAGTCATTTACACATATACTATTATACAGCACAGAAAGCGAGAGGGAAAAGCCTCTCTCTCTGGAGGGGGGAGGGCGGCTACTCACAGCCATAAATTTATCTTTAAAACATGCAATCTATAATCAAACGATGCAATATCGATCATAAATGTCTTGGTAGTTGATTCAGTCATTGGCATCAAAGCAAAACAAAGGAAACCAGTAGGGCGGTTGCTGGGATAAATTTTAAACTGGTTACGAGAAATAAGCTGAAGGTTATTTTTTAGGGAGACGCTGCCTCACGGGAAACAGAAAAAAGCAGTTTTGGGGATGTTTCTGACGCACTGACCGGCGGGAAAGTGGTCGGGAAGGTGTTTTTAAAACCTGTGAGCGTTGGAAAGGAGTAAGAGGAAGAAGCAGCTGGGTTGGATTATACAGACTGGTAGCCAGTGCGACTCTTCCTCCGGCCAATCAGGTAAGAGATAAGCACAAGGATGATTAGGAAGCTGAGCGCCACACCCACTGCAATGGGCACCAAAAAGCTCAAATCAGAGTCCAGGAAGCATTCCTCAGCTGACAGACAGAAAGAGGAGACAGAGACAGCAGGTTAGTGGCTCAGTCAGAAGACAACACTACTCCGAGAAAGACACAGAGGGTTAGACGGAGAGGAAAAGCAGCAAAGACAGGAAATTAGAACCTAGAAAAAGTGGAATCAACAATGTTAATTGCATTAGATAGTGCAGATTAGAGGAAAGTGTTATTAAATATTCCAAAAGACATAAAAAGGAAAATCACCCAAGTGGACATGACTTATTATTCTCTATGAGCAATAAAGGAACAGGCTGATATTTTGGGAAATACACAAAATAATATCATCAATATGTTATATATATTATATATTATTGAAGCTTATCTTGGCATAGAGACTGGAGACAGACAGAAACAGCCCGCGTGGCTCTGTCCAAACGTAACAAAATCTACCTGCCAGCACTTCTGGAGCTCGCTGACGTGTTTGATCTCGTTCGAGTGTAAAAGCGACGCGTTGTGGTGCTGATATATTCCAACCTGTCACTAAAAGAAGCACAGGTAACAAAACACTGAAATCTGACAGATGCACCATGTTCATGTTGCAATTCTGCACTAAGACGACTGTCACTGCAGTGTTATTGTACTCCTGCACAGCAGCCATTAATAGATTTATAATACATAATTATAGCTTAAGTATGTGTCTGTCTATTGGTTTTTCAGTGCTTCTTGATTATGACAGCTCAGATCTGCAGTTAGAGCCCAGGAACAGCTCTGGACTCACTGGATCAAATGATGCACAAAACAGTGTCTGTAAAACGGTGAAAAATGTATCTGCAGCGTTACAAACACCCTGAAATTATTCTCAATATTATCAGATTTTTATCCACTCAGTACAAAATCTGACTGAGCCATTTCATCAATAAATAGTTCTGTAAAACAACATTCCATGTCTACATTACTTTTTTTTTAGTGTGGGTTAAATAAAGTAGTGTATTTCCCAAAATTTGGAACTATTCCTTTACGAATACAGTCAGGCAGTCAACAGCACTGAACACTACATGGAAACATGAGTACAACACATGATGGTAACTTTTCACAATTAGTTAAAGGCAGTGAGGAAAACAGGCAGCAATTCATCGACTATCCCATAACATGAAGATCTACATGAGGCGAATGAAACTAGAAAGACTCGTAGCCGGTGGCCATGTTTCTCTTTCTCCCGATGAAATAGGCCAGCAGAACGATAACAATGAGTACAAGCAGGGCAACTCCGACAGCTATGGGAACAAGGAAGCTCTCCCCATCGGCCTGGCATTCCTCAGCTAGACGAGAGTGAAGAGAGCACAGACGTGAATATTTTACAGGCTGAACAGAAGACAGAAAAAAATAAAATAAAATAAAAAATGAATGGTTAATGTGTGGACAGCAGGAAAAGAGAAGTGGCCGGCGAACCAGCCTGCTAAACGCATGGACAGCAACACAGGACCATTTGAAAAAGGAATGAACATTTACTCAAGTGTCCAGGACAGCAATGCATTTTTATTTCCATGAATCTTAAAATACTAAAAAGCTCCACTTCAGTCTGACACACAATTTGAAATCCAATTTATTATAGCTAACAACGTGAGAAAATGGAGATGAAGTCAGCAGTCATTTGTATCCACATAACACACAGGAACTGATCTTTGATGAGATGGTCTTGCAGCACAAATTCCCTTTGCTGAACATGTGTGTGCAACGTTCTCAACTGGAGACGGGCGATAAAATACTGAGCCGAAAAATACCAGCTTACCAAAGCGGTATCTTAACAGTATTAGTGAGTTAATGAATGTACACTGAGAAAGGCACAATTATCGTGATGAAAAACTGGTTAGATGATTTATCGAGAACCAGGGATAAACATAAACCATAAACATTTATACCGGTGCTGCAAAACCATCTGCATAATTAAGGCAACTGAATTTGTACAAAGCTGAAATACACAAGACAGCAGCAATCACAAGCAAAAGTCAAAGCTTAAGTTTGATTTAGAGCTATTGTGCACACACATGAACAATGTCCTGGGAAAGCTGATTTCATAAGCAACTTAAAAATGCACATATTTCTAGATTTTTTTCCTGCCTGAAGAGTTGGAACAAAAACAGCACACAGCACTCTGCAAGAATTAAGCAACAATATACAGCTACTGCCTTGTGTCACATTGGCTTTCTATCAATACAAAAATACACAAGCTGCGGCTTGCCTACATCCCTGACACCGCGTCGCTGAAGCCTACACCGAATCACAGAGTTAAAGGCCCTGAAAACACATTTTCATGATTTTACGGTGAGTGACAAGCATCTACATGAAAACACCATCTTCTGCCAGCAGTTTTGTCTATTTCACATGAGATTTATTTCGGTGCCCTAATCTGGATTTGCTAATATTTGGCAGTTGTGGGGCTGTTTGCTTATGCTCCTAGAAAATCTGATAAAACCACTCCCACACAGTCCTGAAGAGGCAGATCAGCTGAGATTGAAAAGGAATAGTTTCATATTTTGGGAACTGCTCTTATTTTCTTTCTTTATATGAGGATTGATACAACTCTCATGTCTGTAAACTAAACATGAAGCCATTTGTCAGGCTAGCTATTTCCCCCCGTTTCCAGTACCTTTCTTATTTATTTATTTATTTATTTATTTATTTATTTTCACCTGTGATTGTTGCTTGTTCAGTCACAAAGATTTAAAGTTTAAAGATTTGAAACCAAGTTTTCAGGGTCTTTAACGTTCCCTGATCCAGCTGCAGTCCTCAGAGCTCAGGCCAAGCCCAGGCCTATACACAGGTGAAACAATGCGACTACATTTTCAACATAATGCAAAAAAATAAAGAGTGTTTTAGTGCATTTATATGTAAATATCCTCGTTTCAGAAACGTCTGTCCTGAAAGGGAACATCTACACAATAGTACTATCCCTTTTCTAAACCTAATGCCAAAATATGCGGTGGGTGAAAAAACATAATTGACCTTTTTTCTCAGATTTATTCTCTGGCTGGAACATGTGCAAATATAAGAGACCTTTTAAACAGCAGACATTTTGACATGGAGTAGCAGGAAAAGCACAGGTGTCATTAATAACATTCACAATGGCTTCATCCCATGAAGTTCTGTCAGCTCCGGGGCCTGTACACAGCCCTCATTAAGGTCATTAGTTCTACCAGAGCTTTTCCTACACAATATATGTTAAAAATGCCACCCGTTAAAAAGGTCTATTAACGTTCAAACAACGCAAACTTTGATTTCACATTCTTAATATGATTGGAGCCTCAAAATCAGGACAATAATTCCAATGTTTCTCCTGCTCTACAGGGGCAAACATGGGCTAAAGCATTTTTCCATTGACAACCTTTTAAATGGAGTAGACCTTCATCCTTTCTAATGGTTTCTTAGAACAAAGAAAAGAAAGCTGCTCGACCATCTTCCTTTGACTTTTGTGAGGGAAATGCTGTTTATATGCTGTGAAAAATGATAATTCCAATATGTCTCAAAGTAAATAATTCTGAGAATGAAAAGTCAAACCATAAAAAGGAAGCAAAAATTAAAATGTGCACAAAAATGAAATGATGACAAATACAAACAAAAAGGGAATGTCTGCACAGCAAGTGCAGGATCCCAACTTTAACTGTCACACATCTTTTGTTAAAAAAAAATGTGTGAACAATTAATATCCAGGGACTTTTGTTAATGTAGAAGTCCTACAGTACCTGTACAACTCCAAGGTTTCTATATGTCGCACCCTGAACCTCACTTTTAATGTGACTGTGATTACTTAAAATTAACAAAAGGGTTGTGTGGATCTTGCACTTGCTCATCATAAAAACAAACAAACAAAAGAAAAAACACAACACAACAAAAAATTAAAGACAAGACATCCAGAAAACAACAAAAAGGAACACAAACATTGGGGGTAAACAAGTTCGGTCCTTGAGAATGTTACTGAACCCTCCATCTATACATGGATGTTCACTCCTCTCATTGTGGTAACATTAAAGGCAACTGCAATTCAGAAATGCTCAAAATGCATTTCCTGTCTCATAATAACCAATAACTTTAATGCCAACAGACAGTAAAATTTATTTTTCTGTCGTTTTCCCAGCAGATGTTTTATTTTAGATTTTAATTTCAATGGATTTTCAAACCCAAGGACCAGACTTGGGAGCCCCGTGATATTTCAGGATTGATTTAAAGGGTCTGGTATCCAACATAAGTCTTTCTTCGACCAATCACGTAAGCGATCACTACAATGAGAATCAAGCCAGCCAGAGCAGCGCCAACAATGATTGGGATTAAGATGCTGGTGTCATCCATTGAACATTCATGGGCTGCAGATAAAAAGAGAGTCAGTCAACAGGTGGAACAGTGATTTTCTGATTAACAACACATCCTGGGAGACAAGAGTGAAGCAGCAGAACAGCAGTTCAGATTATCTTTCAAAAACAGCTGAGCTTTCCATCTGTGACAAAATACAACATTGAACCTTCTCTACTTAAAGCTGTCACACAGGCCTATGGTCACTGAAGAGACTCTGTAGAGGAAAATTTGGATGTTTTTTGAACTGATCAGGAAAACGGACTTCCTTTTTTCAGGAAGTTGAGTCCAACGTGCCAAAGACAGATAAAAAACAGAAACCAGATGTCACTTGTTTTTCAATTTGAGATCTGCTTTGCTTGATATTTATGATCATTATTATTTATGGTCTTGTATTTCACATCTTTTACATCGATGTGACTGATAGTGATTGTCAAGAGTGAAAAATTACACTTTTAATAAATAAAATTAATTGTTTACAATTTAAATAGACAAAAAAATTGAAAGCATTAACTTTTAGACTTCTGCAATCTTAAATGCTTTGTGTTTCTTGTGGGGAAAGTAAGTGCATTACTTTGATTGAATTAAATTTGGGGCCATTTATTCATATCTTGCACTGCACTGCCATTTATATTCTACTGTTCTGTCTTATTCTGTTTTAGCTTATTCTTATATTCTATTTTATTTTACTGATTTTAAAATTATACCTACATTTTTTTTTTTTTTTTTTGGATTACCTTGTGTTTCTTTTCTTAAAGCTTTTTATGTCTTCTGTAAAGCACTTGTCGTTGAATAAACTTACCTTGTCTGAAAACCCTCTATACCATTATCAAAAATAAGGGATTACAGCTATTATGAAAATAATTTCCTTCAAAGTAACATAATGTCTGCACCAATTTTCAAATGACACTCAGCCCTTGTAGTGGTACAAACCCTAACGATAAAATCCATTTGGTAGCTTCGAACACTCGAACTCATGAACAAAAACACTTCCTCCAGGCTCTTAAATATAAAACTGTTTGATCATGTCCTTGTCAACAGTGCAGGGTCTGTTTTAAGAGACATTAAAGAATAACCTACCTGTGCTGAAACCATCCTTCTTGACTCCAAAGGGCTGCACTTGTAGGTTGAAGGTGTAGAGGGTGAGCAGGTTGGTGATGGTGTAGTTCTGCTCCTTGTTACACATGTAGGAGCTGCCGATAGTCGCCTCCCACAGACTCAGGTTGGTGTTCATCTGAGAGAACTCAGCGCCTTAAAATAAAACACACAGATGGGAAGAAAACCACGACGTTAGCTTGCTAAATGCTTCTCAGAGTTGGGGCTGGTGTTTGTGGGTAGATGTGACTCCTCGAATTACCAGAGCTCGTCTTCGCAGTCAAGTTCAGAGCTTGTAGGTGAAATTTCGTCGTGTCCTGTTCAAAGAAAAATACAAGATTAGAAGCAGAGACCCACCCGGGCAGCTACCTCAGCTAAAGGCTAACCTTATCAGAGCATCCAGACATCCAGGATACAAACATTTCCCCTCTCTTTTTTATACTGTCAGTGCACATTTACTATTTTGTTGATTCGTGTCTAATTCTGTGAAGTTACATAATGTTAGTAACCATGTTGTGGTAAATTTATATCCTTCAAATGTAGCGTTTTCAAACCAAGGACGCATGAAAAGAAAGCAAATTATAAAAAAAATTGAAATGATGATGTCCATATTTGTGTTTAGGAAGAAAATGAACACACAAATCAGATTAGATGATGATCTTAATGTGTTTACTGTCGCAGTAATAACTTCATACCTACACCTCAGTTTCACACCAGCCTCAGCGAGTCATAACACCTCAACATCACATGCTGCAACTGAGTGTCCAAGGAAATTGGTTATTGCGGAAAAGGTTTATATGGACTAACCGCAAATTATGGATAACTGGCTTAAACATTCAGCCTCCACCGTTCAGTGTGGCAGATTTGACCAAACCTACTGACTGAACAATTGTTGAGAGTCTGGCTGGCTTTCCCATGATTGCAGTCTTTGTGCTGAACTAACTGCAGCATCACACCGTACACACAGTGATACCCATCAACTCATCTGATGCAAATGAGTGCGTTTCTGAAAATGTCAAACTATTCCTTTAAAACGAAACCTTAAATCTATAAAACGAAAATAAAATGTCACCACTTGATGAAACCTCATGTTGTTGTATCAAATTGATGTTAACAACATGTTTGTCAAGGACTTACATTAGTGAAGGTGAACAGGATGGTCATTGTGTTTGCTGTCAGCTGCAGCTCACTGCTGTTCACTCCACAGTTTCCAGACACTTTGGTCCCGTTGGGCTCGAGGTTCATCTCCTGATATTTCTATGCCAGAGGGAAGAGAAGGGAATCAAATCAGCAGGGTCTGCGGAGGAACATCTGTATATCATCTGGAAAATATAAGGCTGTAACAGGATTACAGCATTATAATCCTGTGTTTATGAACATACCTCTCCTTGCTTGAAACCAATCCGCAGGCCAAAGGTGGCTAACAGACAGGCTGTACCATTACCAGGGTTGATGCTGTACTTCCCAGTGGTGGGTGGGGGGAGGGTGGGGGTCGGGGTGGTGGTAGGAGGAGGGGCAGTGGAAGTAGTGTTGGTGACAGGAGCTGCAGTGGTTGTACTGGTGGAGTGAGTGGTGGGGGGAACAGGGGTTGTAGGTATATCGGCTTTACAAGAGGTTACTGTACAAGGAGTAAACAGACAGGAGAGATCATCAATTTAGACCAGAAGAGAAATGTTACAGCCAGGGTGAGATGTGTTGTTGCATCTCCACTTACTCTTTTCACTCTTGCTGCCGTTACTGACAAAAGCCTGCATGAGCACGTTCCACAGTGTCATATTAACAAGATCAGCCTGGATCATGTCTTCACTCTTGCACGAGTAGCAGGTATCCAAGCCTACGTTTGTAATCTGAGGTTTCACAGTCACAGATACAGTTTCTAAAAGAAAAACCAAACACACGTCAGCATCAGTTCAATGACCTTCATCTATGCGTATACTTTTTTGTTGGCTCTGTGATGTGTAGAAGTTACCATTTGACAGAGACTGAGGGAAGTGAGATGAGTCGCTGAGATTGTAGGAAAAGGTGATGGAGTCTGCCTGGTACATTTTTTCATTCGTGGTGAAGTTCATACTGAAGGAGTGCCCTTCTCCGAAATTAAGCTTCAATGTTGAGCTTGTGGTGTCACATTTGCTTCCATCTTTTGTGACATCACTGGGAAGTTGAATCTTGGCTGTTTTATTCTGAAATGACAGCAGAGCGTAACCTTATTTAACATGATTATATAGGTTTGAGAGCAGACTTGACAGATCACAAGGGAAAAAAAAACGTGAGTTTTATTGCCTGGGACAAACACAATGATGCTTCGCAAAATTTAAACTTAACTTGTACTTCAGTATTTTAATTGATCATCTGAAATGTTTGAAAATAATAAAAATTATTCTGAAAGTCTAAAACATTTCTCAAAATGTGAGCTGCTTTCAACAGATCAACACAGGACATAACAACTGCAGGATATGGCACCAGGAAAACACACTAACTGAAGTGCTGAATCGCAAGAATCAATTGGCTTTGTCGTCATTCCACTTATTTCCTCTTTCCTTGATGACATTTGCTTCCACAAGAGTTGCCTGACAAGAGCGAAGCTGCTTTGCTTTACTTAACTTTCAGAAGGATACAGTGTAGGGTAATGTAAATATACCCAATACAGTTGGGTTACAGTTTGTAGTATCCACAGGACCAGACACTCACCTCATTGCCAGCTGCTTCATATAAGACTGTGAAGTTGACCATCAGATTAGCATAGAGGCATAACTTGTCCTGTGAGTCTGTGACGTTCACTTCAACGCCATGTGACAGCTGGAAGACTGATAAGAAAAAGAAAAATTACGCCATTTTTTTCCTACTCCATTTAATTATTACTTGTAACTGAAAAGAGTCAATTTGGGATTAATAAATGGAAACTCATGGACAGTTCATATGAAGTCTGTCTGCTCCAATATGAGAGAATAATAACTCACATTTTAAACCATAAAGCAGTATCGTAGTCCTCTGGCTGACATAGTTTAATCTGCACAGCAAATGTACCAGAAAAACATTTTCCAAATGGAACAAATGTTGGCACAAGACCCTGATTTTAGGTAGTTTACAACAGCCAATTTCATTCTGTAAAATATCGAACACAACCACTTAAACACTGTAGACACCCTAGTTTACCTGTCACAAAAGTGCATCTCTAACTTTCCACTTATAATATAATTATAATTTAACTTCCCACTGCATAATGTAACAGAAGAGAGGCCAAAGTCCATTGAGATTAACTATATGGTTTTAAAAGCATGGATTGTCGTCAACTCAGCAACTGTCTGCCACAACCCCAGGTCACATAAACATATGAAGCACCTGACATGAACTAAAACTCACACATTTGTGACCTAGCTACAAAAATACTGTATTTTTTACTTAAGTACCAGGTTGGGACACAACATGTAAGCCAAGTTACATCTCACCCAACAATACTTGGTCTATGCTTTAAATCTTTTTCATACGATTGAGCCTCAGCTGTCACAAAAAGTGATCACAGATTCTGGTGAAACATTTTCAGTTAAACACACAGTAGTGTAGTTTTTGGAGTTTTGTATCCCATTACAAATTAGAACTGAAACAATTACTTCTGAGGTGACTGACTCAGAAGTAACTGACCACTATTTTTAAAGTTAAAAAAAGGCAAAACACTCTACACCTTCTCAGGCTGCAGCTTCTCAAATGGCAGGATTTGCTGTTTATCCAAATTATGTATAACAGCAAAGTTATAGCTTTGGATTTTGGACTTTTGGTCAGACAAAACAAGACAAATGAAGATGTTTTTCACTATTTCGACATTAATCGGTTAATCGCTCTTTAAAAATAACTGTTGGTTGCAGCCCTAGTTGTTCGTTATATTTAATCTTAAATATACTAAATCCTTATTATGAAGGCAGTTTTTTGGTAACATTTATCCAAATAAAGTACATGATAATGCATGATAAAAAAAAATCTGCAGTGGGAAAACTGCTGAGAAATAAGTCATCATCCCAGCCACTGTGTTCTGCACCAACAGATCATATCCAGAGACCTGCAGAGGGTGTGTACATGCCACAATATCCTGGTTTGTGCCTGAGTACTGCAAATAACATATCCAGGTTTAGAAACCCAGGATTGTACCTTGTTCAGGTTTCTGAAATCAGGACAAGTTGTTCGAATGTGCAAAACCCGGGTCAGTATCAAGACCAGGATTCTCATAAACAATTACATGCACTTGATTTATTTTTCCGCCTTGAAGATGAACTCTCTAGAAAAACAACAACACCCTAGCAAATCACTACATGTAATATTAGCCACTATCAACAGAAGAATCTACACTTAATTCCTCATATAAAGCGTTCAATTGACAAGTCATGATCTATTAATCTTTCTATATACTTTTTTAATGTGTTTTAAGTCAGTTATGTTGGCTAATTTGCTAAATCATATAACGTAAGTTCAAAGGCAATTCGTTCTAGCTGTACGGTCACATGCTAACGGACTGTAAACCTCAAACCGCTGCTAACGCTAGGCTGCTAATGCTAACAATTTTAGCCAGTTGACATAAATCGATTAAGGATGTGCCAACGGGGTTTTACACACGATGGGGTTTTACTAACGTTATTTAACAGCAGACACGACTCAGAGGGTTTAGTATTTTACAACTAACTCGGACTTCAGCTTTCTAAACAAGCGTTATTCGATCGATACGCTAACAGCCAAGTTAGCTAACCGATCAGCACAATATGAAATAACAGTGGTTTTTAACATTCAAGCCAAATTGACAGTTCTTTTAAATGCATAGTTTTGTTGACATACGATGGTATGAAAAGATAAAAAGAGGTTAGGTGCATGAATGTGGCTTTTTGAGCTGCACACGACCATTTGGCGCTGCTAGTTTTATGTTGTTGACGTAGGTAACAATTAGCAGTGAAGCTAAGCTACATTAGCACAACATCACGACTACACTGCTCCTCCTCTAATGAACAGCTGGTGATGGTTTTTAAGGCCTATTAAGTAAATTCACACCCAACAGAGCGCATTTGTGCCAGAAAAACTAAAGACCAGAAACTACAATGAGATGTTCTTTAAATATGTTTTCGGCAGCATTTAGCCGGAGCACAGCGGCACCAGGCCCGTAGAATCCCGTAAGTTTAATCACGTCACTTCGCAGAAACGGACAGCCATTTTTTTTATTCTTAAAATCACTTTTTGCAGTTCATCAAAAGATTAATTAAATGTGACGATACATACCTATCCCACAGATAAGGATCAAAACAGATGCAGCATTTCGGGACATGGTCGCCTGCAAGTTAGGAGCGTCAGTTACCAGAGAAGATGCCCGACAGGGACGCTCAGTTAGCGGTGTTTGAGCTACAGCAGAGCCGCCGCCGACTGTACCAGGAAATGTAAGTCATATGACAGGGACCAGTGTCAAAACCACGAAGAGGTGTGGACTACAGTCTATCTTTAATTCTCTCTTCCCCTTTTACAGAGTTAATTATTGTGCTGTTTGCAGTAAAAATTCTGGCAAGAATGTAAATGTTTAATGGCTTCAGTTAAAAAATGCTTACTAATGGGCTGTTTTCATACAAGACAATGGGGTGTGTTTATAAAACAATGAATAATAAAGGAAAAAATCTGTTTGAAATTGTCATTTTAATCTGAAGCAATAAATCTAACAGACTCATACAAACAAGGGCATGTCTAATCAATCATATTTTTCCTCATGTTTTGAGGCGATCCACTCCCACTTCTCAGCAAAGGCCTGCAAGCCCCATAGGGAGACTTACAAAAAATATAGTGTATGTATATGGTATGACACCAGTGAAGATGGGGAAATGGGCTCTGTTGGCTTTGTGCTTTTAGTATACTTTCTAAGGGTTAACAAAAACCAAAAGAGCAGTTGACTATCAGATGGGATCATGTCACTTTTGTGGAATATGTACAAACACGTACAAAGAAATAACAAATGAGAAACTTAAATGCATATACTTGTCAAACTGAACTGTTCTAGCAGCTTCAATACACCCTATAACAAAAGAAGTGCTCCTTTTTTGGCACAAACTTTGCTTTGAATGCTTTGTGTGTTCATGATCACAGCTTTGTCAAATGGCTACATGGCCTTAAAAAATGTTAAACTTTGCTGCAGGATCACACATTTGACACAGATATTGTGAATTCTCTAATATGAATCTTAGTCTGATAGTCCCATATTTGACACTGGCTGAAGAAACAAACATCAGTTTAATTTTTTTGACCTTGTTGTTCTCAAAACTGTGGTACATTTAGAGCATTGTTAGGTGTGTCAGCATTTGCTTGGGATACTGAGTGAACAAAAAGAAAAAAGTGACTTGATAACAAAGAGCATATTGATTCAAACTATGGACAAAGAAGAATCTAAGTTTGAAAATAAATATTTTTCCTCTCCATTTAAAAAAAAAAAAAAAAAAAAAAAAAAGAGCAAACGGAACAACATCTGTGTGTCTTCTTTGTCTGTCCACAGTCGCCCAACTCTCTCAGAGGCATTGAGAAATATGGACAATATTCTCTTTTCAATGGGCATGCAGTCCACAGGATCACAAGACCCCTGACAGAAATCCTGTGGAGCAGTATCCATTCACTTGTCGGCCACTAGGTTGAAGATGATAATGGTTAACATCCACTGGAGCAAAATATTTTAGAGACCGATCACTCAGAGTAGCTTTCAGCCTGACTGGACCATCTGCATCTCCTTTTCTCTGTCACCTTTTCTCTCATTAAGCCACATAGTTGTACTGGTTGGAGTTCTCCTTGTCACGCTCCATATAGTCCCTGTCAATAAGAGACTCTATCCTCTTCTTCAAGTCAGCGGGCTGGGAGAGAAGAGGACAAAGAGGAGGCAGAATTAAACACATGAGGCACATGCATACATTTTTGTTTTGTTTTTTTTTACTCTGAGATGTGACATAATCACAGTGATAAATAGATTCATGTTAGCTATGTCGATTTCCACAAAAGTCCATTTTGCACAAGCCAGTTTGGATCTTATTCTGGCAAAAACATCTTAAATGAACTCTAGATTTAAGTCTAACAGTATTGTCAGATAACTGGATAATTGAATAGCTTGTATGCAGGGGGGTGGGGTGGGTGTGTGTGTGTGGGGGGTGGCATTCTGTAACATAACACCTAAGACAGCTTGTACACATGCAGATCGAAAAGAAGCCCTATGTAGAGAATT
Source organism: Trachinotus anak (assembly GCF_046630095.1). Classification (NCBI taxonomy): domain Eukaryota; kingdom Metazoa; phylum Chordata; class Actinopteri; order Carangiformes; family Carangidae; genus Trachinotus; species Trachinotus anak. The sequence goes on along the minus strand of NW_027273872.1, from coordinate 3,179,979 downwards.
AGATAATATTTCATGTTACTTTCATTTATTTAAAAAAACCTTTATAGGTGTACAAGTGGTGCATTTGTAAGCTGAACAAGAAATAGCAGTATAGAATATGTGTCTATATGTATAAGCACATTTAAAAACAGTGTCCCTAATTCATAGCTTGTCGACCACAGAAAAACTAATTTTTTAGCTTTAGTAAAAAGTCCCACTAAGTACATACTGTGGTCACAATCATTTAAAATACACTAATTTAAGGGGTCTTTATCAAAAGGGTTTTGTCGATGTTATATGTAAAAAACAAATACTGGCAGATAAATAATTAAAAATGCTGCTTTTACCTCCACATAAAATCAATGCAACATTTCACATAAATAAAGCTCAATGATTAAGGGTTGTTCTGGTGGCCTAAGATACAGACGATGTCATTAAACGTCCTTCTGTCCATCCTGTCATCTCTCTACTGCTGCTATATAACAAAAAGGCAAAAATCCTGCAAAAGACTCAATTTTGTTCTTATCACCTTGACAGGGAACTTGAGCTGGTTGTACACCTCAGACATCAAGAGATTATGGCTCAGAGTCTTCCTCATCTTCATGATCCGCACAATGGCAGCATCAATCTGATATTGACGATCCTGAAAGACCCTTTCTGTGGTGCTGGCTTGCTCCTCCACCTGAAGTAAAAGATGCAAGTTAGAACCATTTCCCAATACACTGACAATATTAAAACTGGGGAAACCTCTGTAAGCTCTACCGTTTCTTTCATCTGGATCTGGTTTATTTTGATCCTGAAGAGCTTGTGTTTGAAGTCATCGTTGCAGGAAAACTTGTCCCCATCCTCCACATCTTTGCTTTTTGGGATTTTGGTAAGGACTCGTGCTTTTCCACAAGCAAGTGACTGCAGCGTCCGGCGCAGTTCACTGTCCTCTGTAAACCAGCAGACACAAATAGTGTTTTAGATCAGTCGTACTTCACAGCCCTTACTTCTTAATCAAAAATCAAAGTGCTGTCAACCAAACACTGATGTGATGACACAAACCAATTCCTGTTGCCAGTTTGATCTCCTCCAGCGTGAACTCCTCTCCCTCATTAAACATCAGTAGCACAAGTGTTTGGAAAAGTGACACCTGCAGCTCCTTCTTGCCCTTTTGAGAGAAAAATCAAAGAGAACTAACATTTATCTTTATTCTCTTAGTGAGCAAAACACAACCGAGCATTCTTAGAAAGTAGTTATCCACCTCCTTAAATTCAGCTTTTAGTACACAATGGCCTAGTGTTGATTGCCATTGCAGCTTCCTGCCACTGTGTTTGCCCAGGTAGAAGGTCTTGAAGATCTCCTGCAGCCGCACCATCTGGATAAAGATAACAGAGGCGTTACGAAGCAAAGCTCAGTACATTTATTGCACGGCAGGGTATAAAAATGGCATGTTCAGTAAATTTCAATATTTGCTCAGCACTAACCTCAGGAGGCAGGTGCACTTCCATTGGGACATAGGTCGGCCAGTAACCCATAGTCAGGATGTTAACAGTCAGCTCAATGTTGCCAGGAATGTTTTGGCACTGCATATACTACAGGAAGACAAAAGAGGCATAAATGATATCCACCTGCCACTTCTGCACAAAGCTAAATGTTCTTTCTACAGCAGGGTGTTAGAAAAAAAAAAATGGAAGGGACTGCGATGGAATGAGGGGTACTGTTTCAGGTACCAATGATCCTGATAGATCCGTAAGTATGAAGACTTATTAGAGGCCAAACAACTGCACAGTAGTTTATAATGCCATAAGGAAGAATTTTATAAGCATGAAAAGTTAATAAGGGGGTAATAATTGTCACAATAATTGAGACAATTGTCAGATAAATGGTAGAATTATGCTGCTCCTGTTACAAAGTAATCTTCCAGGAATGTGCAGCTGAAACCATTGATTAATTGATTGTGTTGATAGACAGAAAAATAATCAGTTAAATGTTAAAGTCACTCTATAAGTAAAAATGCAGAACATTCCATGTATTTTTTTTTTTTTTTTTGCACAGTTCATCTGGCAAAACCAAAAGCAATTAAGCAATTAATAAAGAAAATAATTATCAGCTTATTTGATAATTAAATTACAATTTATTGTAGCCCTAATAGTATATATTTCATCACCCAAGGTAGTCCACTGTCATATGATGCTGCTGTGTTGTGGCAAAAGTTGAGCCAGGTTCTGCATTTTGTTTTGTTTCTACTGCATAAACACAATGACCTAACTGAATGAGAAGACTGTCTGAAAACAGCCTGATAAATAATCTCACTGTCATAAGAATCAAGTATAAAACTCATGGCACGTGGATATTCTTTCAGATTTAACTCACTGTGGTTGTTCTCACCTGTTTGAACTGCACCATGATGTCTTTAGAAAGCTCCATATCCTTGAACATCCCCTCCAGTTTGCTGGTGAACGCTGCTCCACATTCTGAGAAAACACCAGAAGTTCCCCAGTCAACGTAGATTCAGAGTCAAGACTTTCATACGTTGAAAAGTAACTGATGAATTAAACTAACCATGTTTCAGCTTTGACAACATCGACTTTTCAGCATCGACAGAAGCACTTTTTCCAACCAGCAACCTCTTGGCCAGATCCTTTTTGTAAAAGGCCTCAAAAACATCTTTTCCTACAATGAAGGTACATTATGACATTAAGAAAATACACAGAAGTGGAAAAACAACTAAACTGAAACAAACATGACAGTAAATATTACCATAGATGAATCTAAAGATAATCATGATCTTATCCAGCATCTTCTCCAGTTCTTCATCTGTTGCCTCTTTGTTCCCTGCTCTTAGCTTTGAATCCACATGTTTTGCTGTAAACAGAAGCAGATTTATAGTTATTTTTGAAGATTATGATTATATGCTCATTTTACTTATAAAAGGGGGAAATGCTCAGTTACTTACCAATGAGCTCTGCAGGTTTATTTGGCCGCTTGTTTATGAATGTTTCGAAAGCCTCTTTCATAGCGTTGACAAACTTCTCGTTCTTCATGAAGCAGATGTCGATGATGTGATCCACCTTGTCTTTGAAGTCCAGCAACTCTTGCACCATTGTTTTGTCTTTTTCTGGATTGATTACGATTGTGCTTCCAAAAGCCTAGATGTTGATTTTCAAGACATTGGAAAACAGTTATCAACAAATCCTGAGAGGTCAGCTCCTTCATTATGTCTTTGATCACTGTTAATGCTGTCATACCTTTATGTACTCTATCCAGTGCTGCAGGAGGACCTGAACGCCACCTCGCACTCGACTGAAGAGTTGATAGAGAAGAGACAGATCCTGAATTCTGTTCTCATCCAGCAGGTGAGTCAGTCCTGGAAGTTTACAACCACAGAAAGTCAGAGGTCAGAACCCAGTATGTAGTCAGACAGACAGGATGGCTGAATATCAAATACACCTTCGACATTTACTTACTGCTGTAATGCCACTCATGTATACATTTATAGAAAGTCTTTACTGTTGTGTACCTTTTTGCAGAGTTGCACTTAGATGTTCACCCAGCAACTGCTTCTCCACAGTCGCGATGAGTGGTTTTCTGAGAGGGAAAAATACTCAGGTTACAAATGAATCTCTGTCAGTGTAAAATCATAAACTCAGTACTACAGTCTAACACTCACTGTGTGCTCTGGTCTAGATATGTGATGACTCTGTCAGCCTCCTCCTCCAACCGTTTGTTGACATGATGGAGATATTCAGGTACCTGCAAAAAGGGGAAAACAGTGATATTTACACTGAGAATATACTGTGATCAATTTCATTCTAGTATTACTTGTCTTGGGTAATGTCTTTTCTCCAATTCACCAGAGTAGGTTGCTAACTCATGTAGACTCACAAAATAAAAATATAACAACAACGACATTTGATTAGCACTTTTCCAGTGAGAAGCACAAAATGCTTTCCAGGGCAGAGAAATGGCATAAAAATGGATAAATGGAATCAGCAGCTCTCAGCTGTAGAATTAACTGAACACTATAACCTTCACGAAGGACTGTTGTATTAGACTGCAGTAGTTTTAGCTAGGTGTACCTAATGAACTGGCAACTGAGTGTGAAGGACTGGATAGGAATCAGAGGGTCTGCAGCCTTAGCAATAACAACTGCATGGGAGACACACTTTGAATCCAAGTATGTCAGCATAGTGAATGAGGTAAAATATTATTTTAACAGCCCATCTCTGATCAAATTAATTCTACCATTACTCATGAGTGAACCAATCTGAATCCAAAGAAGAGATTTAAAAGACAGTACTGGTTCAGTGTGACTCATTTCCTAGGATAAACTAATGTCAGGTTCAGGAGTTCAAGTGTTGCACTTTTTACATATTATCACTAAAACTTATTAAGTTGTTTATTTTGCAGACCTAAATCTTGATTGTGCCAATAGCTCAATTTATACATGTAGAGAAATCCTGTAATCTACTGTATCTGAAAAACGAACTCGCAAACACTGCAAATAAATGTTTTTACAGCTGCAGGAAAACATCAACTTCTGTGCTGTCCGCCCTTGGATCAAAACCAGAGACATTAAGGATAATAGTCAAGATACGACTCATGCATCAGCGAGTAAGACAAGTGAATGTTTTGCTGGGCTCATTTCTAATCGAGTAAAAGGTTTATCAACTGACATAAAAGCCATTACTCAAACACAATATTTATTTTGCCTGCACTGCATTCTGATCTACTGAAGGAAATATCATAAGCAGGGCTGCAACTAATGGTTATTCTCATTGTAGATTAATATTATGATTATTTTCTTGATAAATATATTGATTGTTTTGTCTATAAATGCCAGAAAATAGAGTACATTTCCTATTATAATTACCCAGAGCCCAAGGCAAACCATTTATACCAGTTTGGCTTATTCTATCCAACCAACAGTTTAAAACCCCAAGAAATTCAGGAAGCCTTCACAACCTAAAGTTTGAGAAGCTAAAACTAGAGAAAAATCTCCATTTCTGCTTTAAACAATCGATGAATTATCAGGATAGTTTGATTGTTTTCCGTTGGCCATATGGTATATTTGGCCAGCTGGTCACTGAAATAAAAAAATTAAAATAAAAACAACAAAAAAGAAAATGTGCTCCAGATATCAGGGGCACATAAATCACCTCTCTCTCCTGCATCAGCCTCTGTCCCTCTGCAGCGTACAGGCGATTAGTTTCCTCCAAAAAGCGCTGCTCAAAGGAGTCTTGATAAATCTGTCAGGGGCGGAAACAACAGATTTCATTCAATCCATTTGTCAACAGGACACTGACAGCTGATCACATCCCTGAGAAGCTGATAATCACCAACAACACAGCTGCCAAACCCACACTTTTCTACAGATGAAATCCAAATGATGTAGGCTTTCAAATGTACAGATTCATCCCTTCATGTCTGGATCATTGTTACGATAATGATGAAAGTTACCTGCAGGTCAGAGAGCATACTCAGCAGGCTCCTCAGCAGACTGCGGTCTATCGCCTCTCCGTTTCGCTCCCTCTCAATGAGCAGCAGAATCCCATCAATGGTTTTACTCTGGACCTTCAGATCACTGATGATGTAGAACCTGAACAGCTCCAGACCCATGTCCCTACAGACCAGATCAGCTTGTTCAATACTCATTTAAACAGAAGTCAGCCTCATACTGTTGTACAACAGGTAACACCAGGGGTCACTCACCAGATTGATGGCAGCATTGAATTTTGTAAAACATAGGTGCGGTCCAAAAACAAAAATATACTCCTAATCATGATCTGTGAAACAATGACAAACATTCAAAATGAGCAGGAAACATCACTGACTTCCTTATTTAACCATTTTCTTTAAGCAAATTTAAGGGGTACTCCATCAATTTCACACATTAAGTTCAGTTCACATGTCAAAGGGAGCACTACTCCACTTGTGACAACTGCCGTCTAGTGCGGCTCTGAAGGAGCTTTCTGAAACATCCTACATGTATTTCTCAACCTCTCGTTTCTTGATTATAATACACTGCTGGAGCCACCCTTGGCCACAGTGTGAAGAGGCATCATGAGGGTATCATTGTCTAACAGATAGTGCTGCAATTCGTAAACAGTTCAGCTTCCAACTTCTCTCCAGTCAATTACACCCCTGTTTCTCCATTAGTCTAACTGCATTGCCTGATGGGCAGTTTTCGCTGGGATATTCCCAAACGCATTGCACAACTTATCTAACTGGCTCATCAACATTCATGATGGTGAAACTGTCTATTTACCAGGCAGGGAGGGACTCATGACAGATGCTACTGAGCTGCATTATTAGAGGTGTATGATCCAGCACGTCTGAACCACAGAAGGGACAAAAAGTCTGAGTTTGATCATTCTTATATAACGTGTCTCTCTTAAGTCCCCTAACTTGTAGAGGTACAATACTTAATGCACTAAACACTGGAATACCCCTTTAAACATTTCAAGTAAATAACAAACAAACTGTATGGAAAGTGACATTATGTTAACAGACTTTCAAAGGCAACTATCACTTGGCTTATTAAGTTATCCAACATACCATTTGTCTGCAGTGATCCTGCCAGCATTTGTCAATTTTCTTGAGGAAAAGCACACTGTCCAGGGCATCCGTAAGAACAATCAATGTTAAGGCAAAACTGTGAAGTCATTCAAGAGGTCTGCTTCGATCGGCTGTTGGCTAAACCAAATTAAATACCTGTTAAGATTCAGTGACTGAAGCTAGGAATTAACAGAAACTGTAAAGGATATTCTCTGAATTGATCAATCTGTGCCTTGATGTGGTCTTCACACACAGCCCTCAGCTGTTTGTAAAGCTTGGCAGATATCTTATGGGAGCACAGGTTCTCAACAGCCTGAAGGGACAAAACAGTGTCAAATAATTATTGTTTTTATATCAGTGCAAGGTAAACATGACTCCAGAGCAGCAGATATCCAAAGTGACCAGGCCTGCAGAAATACCTGGTAGAGCTCCTCTAGATTGTACTTGATTGAAGTGCTGTTCTGTATGGCCTCCACTGCCTCCTTAAGCTTCTGCCAGGTCTCCTGTGTGTAGTTCTCAGGCAACTTGGGCTTTTCTGCGAGCAAAACAAAAACACAAAACGTCTTGACAACACTGTTAACTTTTGCAGGCATTGAATGTCTTACAGTGGACCTTTCTGGACCATCCTGCCGTGTCACCAGTGTCAGCAGAGCTATTTTAAAACAACGGTGTGTGTTTCTATTTAAAGTGGAGCTGGGTGATGTTGACAGAAAGTTAGACATTTGTAATAAGAATGACATGAGTGTGTATATTAAGAGTTACATGAAATGCTGTTTATACCTCTTCATCTATATGTGGGTGTATTAGATCCCATCAATATGGCATTTTTAAAATAACTTTAAAATATTTTATCCATATTGCCTTCTCCTAACCAGTATGCTGTATTGAGTTATTAAGATGTAATATCACCTGGATCTTTAGTTACTGTAAGATCATATATGATAATTTAAACGTAGTTTTCCGAAGATTGTGTTGGTCATTTTCGATAAAATTTTCAAAACGTATTAATTTGATATTTTTATTCTATTTAGCGTATGTTATCGTGATGAACAAGAGAGGCGTGAATGAATCACTGCCTCTACCTAACTACTTGGTCATCACTGATAATTTCCCAAAATAACTCATCGAGATATTCTGTGACAGCCCCAAATTGTTGGTTGTACTCTGAGTCTAAATATGTTGTGAAAGTCCTAATTGCTCAAACATTATTGTCACATCATGGACCCCAAAAATCAGTTTTGCCCAGATCAGTGATGTTTTTGACATATTTTTTAGCACTTAGTTGAGTTAAGACAATCAACAGAAAATACATTGCCAGCTACTTTTTCCATCTTAACATTTGCTGGTTGCAGCATCTCCACTGTGAGGATTTCTGCTTTTCTGTTTATGTCACTTTTATGTTTTATGCAAACTGAACATCTTTGATTTTTGGACTTTTGGTCAGACAAAATAAGACATTTGATGAAGTCACCTTGCACAGTGGGAAACTGTAACAGAATGATTCATCCAGAAAATAATCAGCATCTTAATCAATCATGAAAATAACTGTTACTTGCAGCACTAGTTCTTAGTAATAGATGGTGGGGGTTTATGATTCATTTACTCATCTAAGTTCTTGATATTTTGACAATTAATTGTAATGTAGACAATTAAAAAATCCCCTCTCTTGTCTTATTTAACCTTTATCCAATGCATTTCACATTAAGGACAATCTCACAGTGCCTGGGGACTTGTTAGCAGCTGAAATTAAGTTGCTGTCACTGAATGTTTTGGCTCGGATCACATCATCCGCCGGTGCATCTGCTACCTTTGAAGTTCTTGATGACTAGTTTCTTGGCAGCACCGGGTTTACTGTTGGAGAAGGTGCCGGAGCCTGCGGTTTTCGTCAGTCCGTTTGCATGGTGTCCCACGCCGCCGGGCAGGAACACGGCTTTGCTTTTGTTATTGGAGCACGAAGCGGCGGCGGCGGCGGCGGCGGCGGCAGCCTCCTCAGCCATTTTCACATCCAGTCCAATGAAATCCACTGAATCCTCAAACCTCAACTTCTTCTGAATGTGCAGCGGAGTGGGAGAGCAGGAGGAGGAGGAGGAAGAAGAGGAATTCAGGGTCTTGGGAGGCGAAGGGGAGATCGTGTCAGCAGTGTCTTCCTTCTCGGAGCCGTTTATTTTCCTCTTCTTCGGGGATGTGATGTTACCGCTGTCGTTTTTGACATCAGTAGCCGCTGGTCTAGCCTCCTGGGTTGGCGGTGGTGGGGGATTAGGGGAAGATAAACCTGTTGGAAACATGAAAAAACGGGAATACTAATTCTTAACAGCCAGTCTTCTGATCCGAAACTTCCAGGCTTGCCGGAGAGGGGACGGGCTCAGTGTCCGAGAGCTTTTAATCTACCTTAACACGGAGAGGTTTTACCCGAGTCCCTTATCTACTATAAAACAGACAATTAATTGCAAACTACACAGCTCCACTTGAACCTAGCCTGGTCTCTTTCTTGTTATTGCTGGCAGAAGAAAGATGGTTGGCTATTGCTTCCTCTTTTTGCCTCTTGTCTAACCGCGTTGTGCAGCCGTTCAGTCAGAGCGATTTAATTGAAGCGGTCGTGAAAGAAAATTATTTACAGAAGAAACGTAGCTACCGCAAAAAAATACCCTCACATGATAGTAAAACATCCGTAAGTACACACGGGAAAAAACCGCTCACAAAAAGCTAGTTGGTGACCTCACCGGAAGTACTTTGTACAAAACTACTTTTTGCACAAGCGTGTTTTTTTCATTCTTTTTTAACCGACTACTGTGCAGTGACCGTTACAGACACAAGATGGCGCCAGACACAAGATGGCGCCAGACCAACGACAGATTCCATGTTTTTATTTATTTATTTATTTTTTTTTCTGGTGATGAATTTACAAAACTCGAATTAACGAGTACTCAGGCTGCTTTAGTACTGATTCCACAATATAAAAAGTACTCCATCTGGAGTACGGGAATGCTGTTTAAGTAAAAGTACACGAAATATATTGAATGCAAGTGTGCAACTTTATCTTAAATATGTGTTGACAAATAAGGTGAAATTCCTCACAGGCTTCCCCATAAAATCTATCCAGCAAAATCGTATTTCCAGAGTCAAAAAAAGACATGAATACATACTGTTCTTTCTGTGATAAATGCTCAAAGACCTCTCATATTGGTTCTGCAACTAAACACAGAGGTTTTGGCCCAGTATTAACAGGTTTATTTCATCTCACATGTACAATGACTTTCTGTTTGCCTTTGAAAAAAAAAACCTTTATTTATTTTACTTACATATGGACTAAAGGACTAGATTGTAGAGGACCTCCTCCAATTCAAAAGCAACCGCTCAGAATATATCTCTCAGAATATATCTCAAATTTTCACGTATGTATATATATAGTATCTTTTTATTTATTTATCTTTCTATTTTAATGATGTACCCATTTGATGCATATGATGTGTTGAAAAAAAATGTTTAGTATTTGACTTGTTTGCTTCCACTTTCCCAAATGAGGTAACCGAAACGAAACGAAACGAAACGAAACGAAACAATGGACACTGGCCTTGACATCATGTTAAAGGTTCTACCGTGTGAGAGTTTATTGACTTATCATTTCTTTAGAAAATTATATATCGCGACGTTTATTTTTTGTAAATCTAAATTTGTTCAGTTACAGCGGTTACCTAGGTGACAGTCGAAATCAGCCTGACCTGTCGTGCAAAGTCAAAAACTGTCGTAAAATGACGCAACAATTACACTGACGCTGGCCCTCCGCTGCTAAACAGGCGTGGAACTGCATTAGCATTACTGAAAAGACTAACTTGTATTTTGTTATTTACTTGTGTTGACCACATCCGATCGGCGCAGTAAGTCTGGACAAGCTTTGCCACGATTAAGGAACACGGTAACGGCGACCAACGAGGATGTTTAAAAAGTACGTTGCTAAGTATTTCCATGTTGTAGCGTTAGCTAACTGCAGCTGGGTGGCTAACGCTAACTGACCAGAAATCCTGTTTTTGAACTTGATGATTTGTCTTCAGTCATTGGGACAAACTAACATCACTTATTAAATTGAATAAAATCAGCTGTTATTGTATTAAAATCGGATTGAGCCAGATCAGAAACTGAACGTTTCTGAAGCAGATAATACCGCCATAAATCCTAAAATCATAATCCAGTCGTGTCATGTTGAAACATACACGCACATCTCTACATCATGAGAGCAATTTCATTTTGAAAATAAGAATCGCTTAGCTACTTGAATTCATAATCACTAATTCTGAAATGTACTTTTGTCAACACAGTTGTCTCAACTGTCTCCTCTGTCACTGAGTACTGAAAATAAAATGCAGGACTATATTATAGTGGTGGAAGTATTCAGAGCCTTAACTAAAAGTATCAGTACCACAGTGGGAAAACACTCCAGTGAAAGACCTGAATTCAAAATTCTACTTGTGTAAAAACACAGAAATACAACCAGCAAAATGTACTTAAAATGTCCAAAGTATAATTACTCATTTTGCAGAATGGCATAATTTTTTGGAGGTGTTATATCATGGAGACCTCAAAGTCGTGAATATGATATTATTATATGAAAACAGTACTTAAGGACTTTGGAATCTCTCTTGTTAATTGGACAATTTACAACTTCAACATTTTATTGGTGACCTCGTGTAAATCCCAGCAGGGCTTTGCAATTCAGTCTGAGCAGGTCTGATCAGTCACACACCAGTGTGAGTTGTGCAGGGCCTTCCAATCTGTATTAATGTTAATGCTGTGCAGTAGAAGTACTTAAGTACTTGCAATACTAATATGACTGCAATATTAAGACTCTGTGGAACTGTTTGCATAAGATTTAATTGTATCCATAATTGTTTATGTAGGATTATGTATTTATGTATATGTTATCTTGGGAACAGTAATTAGGCAAATAAATCTAAGCCCCGCTTACTGTTTTACCAGAGCTCTGAGGTGCATCTCACACATTTCATGGCCTTCATCTTTCATGTCCTTTGTTTCAGATTTGATGAGAAGGAAAATGTGTCGAACTGTATCCAGCTGAAAACATCAGTGATCAAAGGCATCAAAAATCAGCTGCTGGAACAGTTTCCTGACATCGAGTCATGGCTCAATCACATAATGCCAAAAAAGGACCCTGTCAAAATAGTGAGATGGTATGATGATCTGTTATGTCATTTTTGTCATCAGTGTCTCATACACAGTGTCTTTTTGTATAGTGGATGTTTTAGATTTCTATATTTTGTTCTTCCTCCAGCCATGAACACATTGAAATTCTGACAGTAAATGGAGAGCTGCTTTTCTTCAGACAGAGAGAAGGACCATTCTACCCAACCCTCAGACTGTTGCATAAATGTAAGCTCTACTAAAGCCAACTTTCTTACTGCTGTATTTGAATTTTCTCACATTAATAACAAACTCCTTTCTCTTTTCAAAGATCCTTTCATCCTTCCACACCAGCAAGTAGACAAAGGGGCCATTAAATTTGTCTTAAGTGGAGCCAACATCATGTGTCCCGGGCTGACGTCACCAGGCGCTAAACTCTACCCAGCTGAAGCTGACACAGTAGTTGTATCCTTTTGTACTCCCAGGGGCCCTAAAAGCCCTAAGTTCACACCATGTTGTTTTTGTCTAGATAATTTGATTAATCACAAATCTGTTAGAAATTTACACTACTGAAGAACAGTATCATCTACAGTGGATCCTCCATCCTTCATCATGTCGTCTTGTCTTTTAGACAGACTCTGTGTTAACTAATTGTTTTAGTTTAGATTGTGGTTGGTTGTTGTAAACTAAGGAGCACTGTAAGACTGCAATCAACAATTATTTTTGATCAATGTCTGACAATTATTTTCTTTGATATTCAAATGATTTAGTGTTTAAAATGTCAGAAAATGGTGAAATATATCGATCAGTATTCCCTGAAGCCCAAGTTAACATATTCATATTCCTTTTGTTAGTTTACCAACAATAAAAATGTTGAGTTCACTATTACAGAAAACTGACAAACTAGCAAATATTCACATTTGAGAAACTGGTACCAGTGAATTTTTTAACTATTAATGAGTTATCAAACTTGCCAGTTACTTTTCTGTCAATCAATTTCTCATTCCAGCTCAAGTAGTACTGGTGTGTTTCTGGCCCTCATGCACATTGATGTTGTTTGATTCTCACACTAAAGTATACGTGTAAAATATTTTTCTTCTCCATTTTTACGATACTGAAACCTACATAACCTTCCAATATATTTAGGAGTTATTCTGACAGCATCAGTAGCTACATTTAAAGTCAATTTACCAAAAAATTTGTCTTTAACAAGAGGATGCAGGCCATAATGGCAGAGGGAAAACAACATGCACTTTGTGTTGGTGTTATGAAGATGTCTACACAAAGCATGTAAGACCTGCATACATTTACATAAGCAACATTCCTTGCTTTTGCTGTTCTCATGGTGGTGTGTGATCTTAATCTCTATCTGTTTTTTGCAAACAGAGAAAAGGTCAACAAGGGAATTGGAATTGAGAACGTTCACTATCTGAATGATGGACTGTGGCACATGAAGACATATAAATGATAACATCAACACCCGCAACCCCCTCCCCCCCGGAAAGTGTGGAGCTCTTGACAGTGAGGCATGAGCTGCCAGTCAACTGTTTACACGTACGGACTTAGCTGCGTAACCTGCTGAAGGCTTTGAATCACTTGCCATTATGCACAAATAAAAGAAAGATCTTGCTTTAAACCTGATTGTCACCTGTTATTTTGCATTGGATCCTATTAAAGGTGCCTATGTTATAGTGTTGCCTGTGATTTTATAATTCAAATCAAATGATAGAGGTGACAAAGAAAGTCCAATTCATTACTTAATTACAATTCTTGTTGATTATCAGGTTTTCGTGCATTGAAATGTTCAATGGCCTGTCAGCAATACAGGGTGTGAGTGTGCTTTCAAACTGACTGAAGGTGCGGTATTATGGTTGTCAGTTGTTACACTGGTTATTCTGGTGCTGGTTATTCTGGTGCTGTCTCTAATGAGTAGAGCTCAGCAGTGTAGCTAGTGGCAGGAATTGTGGGTATTCTTTAACTAGAACTCAGTTGGCAGTTTTTATTAGGTACACCTAACTAAAACTGCTGGAGAGTAACAACAGTCCTGCAATAAAACCAATTTTCATGAAAGCTATAATGTTAGAGGTTGGAGTTTGTAAACAAATAAAAGTCCTGCATTGAAACTCAAATAGCAAAAGAAAAAGTCCTCATCATGCAAAAATGCTTCTTTCAGAGTGTCACATTTTGTAATAAAACGTATTATTAGGAACTGTTACTTCATGTTGCAGTTTGTTTAACTGTAGCCAATTTTAGGTAGTGTATATATAAACACACACTTACCAAGACAAAAAGATAAATCTGACCTGAACATCTGAAAGGTACCGACGTACTTCCCACCCTGTAACAGTCAGTAATTGATTCATTTTATTATTTTTATTACTCAAGTCACTTTTTTATTTGTATTTATTTTATTTTTTTTAAAAAGTCATTGTGGTCAGTATGAAGCCATGTGTTTTTAAAATGTCAGTGGAACAATGACACTTCCACTGATTTTTTTTTTTTTTACGTTTGCGCAGAAGAAATTTACTCACTAATTAATTTAGCTGTGAAGGTCAATTCTTAACACAGAGATAAACAAGCAAGATATGCACTTAATTTGGAGCAGAGCTGGGTGATGACAAGTTTGATTCAAAATGGACAAACGCTTCAGTAGCATCTCTAAATAAGTCAGAACATGTCTCTCAGAGAAAAAAAAAAAAGTCATTCGTAACATTGTAAAGAGAGCCAAGCACTTTCAACAGTTAAATAATTTCAGAACAGCATCACTTAATTAATGAAGCTTTAAGATGACGAAAAGACAAACATTTAAGATCCATAACAATATTACAATAACCTAAACTTTCAGATAATCTTGTCTCATGTCACAGGTTTGATATATTTCCCAGTTATATCTTCATTCAAAAGGATGGCACACCCATTGGCTCTGTTTACCTACACCACAAAGAAATGGGGTGCTGATTGTGCCAAGTGCAAAAGGTACAAATATACATAAAAGTGTTGTTCCCACCCAGGATCAAGTTTTACAAACAGCATAAGAAATCCATCTCCCAAAACTTTGCTTCACAGATGAAAATAATTAAAATGCCACACAGAAGGAATAAGTCTTTAGTCATTGTCAGATCCTTCAGGAGGGTAAAATGTTAACGAGTCATGAAAGTCGTGCCCGTAAGGTCGGAGTCTGTAAACTCCAAACATCATAACCTGCATCTGATTTGGCGTCATCCCTCCGAATGTGACTGCCAGGTCAGAGCAGCAGCCCTCCACCACGTTAGTGGGATTGTCCCTCATGCTGTCTGTTATCAAGGTGTCCACACTCTTGCTGCTGAACAGGCCCTTTCCGTGTGCGTCTTCTCCATTCTCTGCAAACACACCTGTATATTTGAGACACACAGCCAGCTGCTTGTCCTCACTCAGCTTCCACAGGGCTCGTCCTCTCTCTGGACATTTGTCTTCATCCTGGAACACGTGAACCAGCCTTTTTAGAGCTTCATAGCTTAGAACGATGCCACTATCATACGACACGTACTCAAGCTCCCCTGACTTCATAGCATTGCCCAGGTAGAAGGGCTCACTGGGATCCTTTGCCAGCACCAGGTATTTGAGGTTCTCAATGATGGCAAATGTAGTGGGTTGTGCCACAAAGAACCATTGCAGGTCTCCGGCATTCTCATAAGCGTGCTTCAGAGCTTTACGTAACCTCGCCCAGTCGTCTTTTTCTTTCAGGTCTATTGCATCAAGCGCCTTAGAGGACTCTGAGGTGTAAAACACAGCCTTGTCACAGTGTTTGCTCCAGGTGTCTACAGCTGTAGCCCAGTAAACAAGGATCTTGGGCTGTACCATGATGATGCAATACACCCGGACCTGATTGCTCAACTCCTGCACCTGGCTGTCAGAGAAGTGTTTCAACTCGTCTTTACTTGGGGCCTTGACGTGGTGATGGTGGTGGTCCTCTGTCCTGGACTCTGTGCTGGGGCTGAAACTACCCAGGAGTGACAACACCAAGCAGAAGAGGCCTCCCATGACCATCCCCTTCATGAAAGAGCCTCCCTCAGACAACATTTTGGCAGCAGACACTGTAAAAATGGAAAAATACATTATTGTGGCTGTCAAGAAATGCATCATTACCTTATTTAAAGCTGAGACAATTTAAGTTTTAAAAATCAGTTAATCTTTTAGGTAATCTTTCAAGCTAAAATGCCAAATATTACTTAGTTTCAGCTTCTCAATTGTGTGGATTTGTTGATTTTCTTTGTTTTATGTGATAGCAAGTTGTACTTTGGAGTGTCAATAAACAAAATGACTAACTCACAACATCACTGCCACAAAGGATTACTTTCTTCATTGATTACTTTACTCATTATGTTCTTGATCAATCCTCCAGTCTATAAAATATCAAAAAATTATCAAAAATGCTTGTTAGTTGAAGCCCTAAAACTATTTGTGGAAAAATATTACATTGCAAGGCACAAAATGCGACTCACAATTGCATCAGATTTTATGTTTTATTTGGCTGGAGAAGAATTTCTCTGTACTGAAAAGGTATCTGTAATAAGTACCAACTACTTTCACAAATAATCAATTAACTGGAATTTCAAGTATAGGAAAATTGTGAAAAATGCCCATCAGAGCCCAGACGGACACCTTTATATTGTTTGTTTTGTCTGACCAACAGTCCAAAACCCAAAGATATTCGAGTTGCAACAAATCTATTGTCATTCAAATTATTGATTTATAATTTAATTTATTTTATAAAGAAGTCACTCAGATTGTTTAATCTGAGCATCAGTTTGCTATCACAGAAAACCATAAATATTCACATCTGAGAATCTGTAACCAGTGAATATTTGGCATTTTTGCTTCCATCCAAACAGTAATATTCTGTCTATTAACTTATTGATAAATTGACTAATTGTCTCAGCTTTAATGTAAAAACTGCTTTTCATTTTCTGCCAGATGAATACATTACTTTGTGTAAGGCAAATTCTGGCAGATTATTAGGTAGTGTTAACACAAGACACTTACAAGTAAACCCTAAAAACAATGGTTTACTTGTTGGTAACTTGAATAGCTGTCTACCCTTGAGAGTCCATATTCATCATGACTGTTCACTGTTTTGGATTTGGTACCCAACAGAATCTTCACTCATGTATACAATACACATAGAAATAATATCCTCAAAAAAGTACATAAAATGATTTGAACATGTAGTGAGTGATAAGTGAGTTCAGTCAGGGTTTCAATATGTTCAGTTAAAAGGACAACCTTCAGAATTGGGCGACATTACAGAGATTTACCTTGTATAGTTCATCTCATCACGAGCTAACAAGCTCACAAAGTTTCCACCACAGGCATGATTTCAAATCACCTCACGGTTTTCACCATTTTCTGACATTTTGTTGACAAAGCAAAAATTAAATTGAGTTCTCAAAAAACTGAGTACTCAAAGAAGCAATTGGCAGTTTAATCAATATTAAAAACGATTGTTTGTTGTAGCCCTAATACCATTAAAAGTCATTAGTAAAAACATGTCAACCTGTTCATCTTTTATGTTAACTCTACTTAAAGGATCTTTGAATGGCTGACCTTTTGATTGATGTCATTATGACTGTGTCCTGACAAAAGCCTGTTTGAGACTTTGAAGTTCTTAGTTTCTAGGTCTAAAAGAATGAAATGTCAGTCAATATCAGTGGTGGAAACTAAATAAGTACATTTACTTGTGTTCTTGAGTACAATTTGGATGTACTTGTACTTTACTTACGTATTTTCAGCTTTTGTACACTTGTACACTTCTACTCCTCAACATTTCACAGGTAATATTATACTTTCTATTCTGCTACATTCATACAATTCAGAGAAGCATGATATATATATATTTATATATTTGTATAATGGGTCAGCTTGCATGAGCACTTTTACTTTGAATTTTTAAACCTATTCTGATGCTAATTTATAATTCATACAACTAAAATATTGAAAAGAAGACTTTTACTGGAAATTGGTGCTTGACAGATCAATCAATCGACTAGTAATAGCATACTAATAACTGTTGCACTTCTACCCTTTAAACTACTCTTTAATCTACACAGACTGACCCCAGGTGACAGGTGCAAGTTATTCCTGTGTTGAGTGCAGAAAAATATTACATGACAAGGTAACGTGAACATGTGGGGTTGAAAGTTTAGATGAAACATTACCGACCTCCTGTTTGAAGTGCTGTATTTCTAACGTCGTCGTTTCATTTCAGGAGAGCTAACGCTAACTTTAAGTAACTTCTTAAATACCAGGGATTGCAGATTAAGTCGCTTTACCGGTGGCTAACTGTTAGCTCTCATCTTCTTAACGTTACAGTTCACGGCTAACTGTGGGGGTATCGCTAGCGACTTCAATAGAATAAATAAAGAGCAAATACTGTACCTAGCTAAGTTAACGCCGCCGTGTCAGGTGCTGCTCCTGCTCCGCTCGTCTCTCAGCTCCCACTTTTCCTGTTTGACAAGGTTGTGTTCGTCTGGCAAGACAATTAATTATCAACTCGATGGGGGCATGATTCACTGCCGCTCACAACACGACTACAACTTCTTCTGTTTCCTTACAGTTCTTCTTCGCCTGCTCTTCTTCTTCGTTGGGGCTTTAGCGGCAGCCGGCAGCCTCGGCGGTGTCCTTCCGCCGCCTCCTGGAGTTAGTGCGGTGCGTCAGGGCCTGAAATCGACCTGTTTGATCCTCTGATAAATGGATCTGTGATCAATCAAACCAAACCATGTTATGCATTATTTCTAAGTAGGATTAAGTCACTTGATATCTGTGTCTATTACAGACTTAACACAAATTAAATTAAGTTTTTATAACATTATAATTGCATGATCTTGCAAAAACACTACATAAACTGTAGGGATTATTTTTATTATTATTTTTTTTTTTATGTAAAATATTGGAGATGTAGGGTCGATCTATATTTCTGATTGGCTATTCCTTCTCTGATCGTGCATATGATCGATCAGTCATCTTCTGCCCTGTCCATCTCAACCATTCAGAGTGATAAAGCACATACACACACAAAATCTGCCCTCAGTCTGCCCCCTTCCTCCTTTAATACCTCCACTGTCACTCTCATGTAAGTGACTGAAGAAAAGTGAACTCATCCATCTGTGGATAGAGTTTTATTAATCAGTCATGACTTGACAGCCTGAATAATCTGTAATCCCATCAAATTTCTTTTCTCGACTCACTTCGTGAAGCTTTCTCTGTGAGGTTGAACAACATGTTGTGCTCCCGAACTTGTGTGCTTCTGAAAACCTTCGGAAAAACCAGCAGTGACACAGCAATCGACCTCTTCCTGCTTAAACAAGCAGCTATTTTAAGAACCCTTGTTCATGGAAATTGCCCAAACTCTATCTGTCAAACTGGATCCGGATAATTTACAAGGAAACCAGACAAAACACCACATCTGATCCCAGAGTTTGGTTTCAGAAGTGGGGAGACAAAATGAAGTCATTTGCCCACATATGTATGTACTGTATCCCACGTCTCATTATGTTCCCAAATCTTTACACAAATATTTACTACATTCACTTAACAGATCACTTCATTTAAAAGTCATGTTTTGTCATAGTTTAAACACAGCTGTCAGTTTGGGTTTGTATCAAAACTGTGCAATCCAAGTTTTTATTTTCAGGTCAACAGGCGAAGCCATAATGACTTTAAAATCACATTTAAAGTCGTGATTAACACCTCAGCATAAATCATGTGGGGAATTTTAATTGTGATACTTTGATATTATTTTATGTGATCAGTTTTAAAGTCACTGTTTGGCCTTGAAGCCAAACCCCGCCGTGCCTTCTCCTCCTCACTGACTGCTCAGCAGCCAGATGAATCAGATGTTGTTGTTTTCAACAGCAGTTTCCGAGCTGTGGAGAAAACCTTATAAATCACCTGATGCCGCGTTCACTCATCTGAAGGGCATTAGTGACCTTTCACTTTGATAAAAAGCCCTGCAGCCCACAGGCCTGTCGAACAGGTGGAACTCCAGACGTCTTCCCACCTTTTATATTTTTGGAAACAATTCCTCTTGACATTGTTATTACATTTTAAACCTTAAGATAAGTGATAGATTAGTTATTAAGTCTCACATTGTTATTTTCTGTCTTCCACAGTCCTCTCAATACACGCCATCTTAATTAGGAAAAGTGTTTTTTTCTGCTCAGATTATCTGTTCTTCAGGTGCAGATTGATTTTGGATTCAGCACCATAATAGATCTGTGTTCTCTCCATCAGGACAATTTGACCTCTGTATATCCTGTGAGTCAGTGAATCCCTTGCACTACCCACGTTTACACTTGCGACATTTGTATATTTTACTTTTTTCATATATTCATAGATTTTCAGTCATGTTAGCAGCGACACTCTCAACAGATATTTGATGGATTGCCATGAAATGTTTTCATATCCATCATGTCCAAATGATGATTGTTGATATTCTGGCTGCTCCTCTAGTGCCACCATCAGGCTGAATTTGTAGTTTTCATTAAAATGTTGGATGGGTTGCAGTGACATTTAGTTCCCGTCCGCCTGCAGGATGAATCGCTGTAACTTATGTCTTATGTGGCGCCTTCATCAGATCAAAAAGTCAATTCGTCCACACTTTTGTTTATGACCAGTTCTCATCATTCCCAGCTACGATATGTTAGCGTTTAGCTCAAAGCAACAGAACAGGACCACTATCATGGCTGTCAGACTTTTAGCCTTGTCCTTATTTTTTTACACCAGTTTTTGGCACAGTTTTTCTTAGAAAATCTTTTTATTGGGAACAAATGGAACATATGTTCAAAGCAATGGAAGGTTCACATTTGAACACTTTTTTAATCTTCACATATCCTCTTCCTCCTTTGTCCGTCACTAACCCACCTTCCTCCCACCTTCCTCCCACCTTCCTCCCACCCCAAATCCAAATCAATTTACCACAATGTGACCTGCTTGATCTATAAACAATCACAATTAATTACCTTAGAGATGTTGATCATTCAACTCAAAATGACGCAGAATCCCACAGTGACATACTTCCACCAGCTCTGTGATCTCAGACATGAGCGATGACACGACATAAACCACCGGAGCTCTGCTGGACAGCCGCTGATTACTGCTGCAGAGTAAACATTTGTTAGGCCTCTCTGTACAAGCACAGATAGGACCCGGCTGAATTGACAGGGTCCCCTAAATGGTGTCTATGACGCCCGATCCATCCCGTCCAAACCATTAAGAGGGAGACTGGGTGTGATGATAATGTATTGATCAGGCCGTGATGGATGACCACTGAGGGTATATAAGTGAAGTTCTCAGTCGGGCTCAAGTATAGTCCAGATCTGGTCATCTAAAGATAGAGGCACCATGCTTTCTGTAGCTCTGTTTTACCTTGTAGCTGTGATTTGTTCTGCAAGACGGACACATGGCCTGCCTCTGTACCCGGACGCCAGCTTGGAGCCACAGGCAGGTAAGACTCTTTCTCCTGTTTTTCCTCGATATTTTTGATTTTAATTTTACTGAAAACGTTGGATCGCTCTGGGTAAATTATACCTGACCTCTTGTCATGGGAAACATAACATGGGGCATAACACTGAACATCTGATTTGCTGCATACGTGTGACGCCTGAGCTCAGGGATATTGGCGTCCTAATGACAGAATGATGAGAGGAAGTTGTTTTAATTCAACAGATTTCATTCAGAAATTAGTGTCAGAGGTTGAGGATGGGTCCAACGCCGCTGAGGCGGAGCAGAGAGAGGTGAATAACCTGTATCCTCTACTGACGCAGCACAACGGAGGCAGAGACTCCTGGAATAAAGGTAAAAATAATAAAGAGTAATATATAGGATTCAAATGTGATTTTCAAAATAATTATGTTTCAACTTTTATTTCATTTTTTTCCTCAGGGACTAAAGATTCAGCACAACAAGATAAGTTTGTGAACATGGTATGGCTGACAAATGCTTTTCTATCCACTACTGCAATATATAGTATAGCACTGTATATAAAATACTAATGCACAGAAAATAAGGATGCAAAGTGCTGCAAGGGAGAATATTATAGATGCATCTCCTTTAGATGGATCAGCTTTTAAATTAACACCTGAAAATCGGTTCTAAAATCACCTGCAAACCAACACAGGGAGGCTAAAATTGAGATGATGTGACACATTCACATGTTCTCATCTCTTGTTTTTAGGTTGAAGACCTCAGAGAAGCCGTTTTGAAGCTGGCAGCAGCCGACAAACTTCGCTCGCAGGGTTTTCTCAGATCTGAGCAGAACTTGCCAAAAACGAACAAAAGAGGTGAGTGATTGATTATTGATTATCAAGCACAAGCCACACCTGCTCCTTATACGCTGTCAGTGATGTGGGCTCAGGCATTTAATCCTGACGTGAGATCATATAACAATACCTGACGTGATACAGTATCTGAGCTGACGTCATTATAACACAATGAATTAATCAAAAGGATGTTTAACCAAGGCTTGTGCTTTTGAAAGTATGACAGATTATTCACACTTGAACAGGCAGAGACTGAACAAGGACATTCTACTCAAGAAGAAGTACTGGCTCTGATACTTTACTTAGGTAGAAGTAAAAGTACTGGTATAAAACTCTGCAGATGTAAAAGAAAGATGTTCCTCATTCAAAGTGCTCAGTAGAATAATAATAATTTTTTTTTTTTTTAGATATAATCCTATAAAACCATAGAGTGGAAAACTCAATATCAGTAACACTTTACTTAAGTCCCTCAATTTAGCATTTATAAACATTTATGAACATTTGATCAGTGGTTTACCCTCTAATGTAGTTGTACACAGATATAAGACATTTTCATACGTTTATAAATTTATAACCTCTCTTATGAAAACATATTTTATATCATTACCACTGTGTTTTACTGTATTGTTATTAATGATCTGTTTATACAGCAGCCTCCATTTATAGGTGTCTGTTGGAGGAGTTATAGCTGTTAACAAATATATATATATATTTTTTTAAATTTGATTAAAAAAAATCAAATGTTTATATAGCCTACTGCTTATAAGTGTTGAATTGTAGGAGGTAAATTGTTGGGAAATGTAGCACAGCAGAGGGAAAGTACCAGCACACTGAACTCTTACTTATGACATGTTACAGGAATAAATAATGAATAATAAAGTAATCACATATTTCATTTAAAGGGCTTAACACACAATATGTAGCATTTACTCTTAAACCACTGATTTGGATAAAGACAAACTTTACAAAATAAACCCTTTAGGAGGAGAAAATTCAAAGCAACAGAGGTGAGATTATTCTTCTAGCATGAACAGACATGCAATAGATGTATACAGAATATACATAAAAACCAGTTAAGTAACATTACAATATGGGTAAACAGATTAAAAACAGTAGGTAAATATGTCTTCAGCTTTGTTCCTAATTCTTCACCCTCTCGTGTCCCGACAGCGTGTTTCTGGAAATACTGTGTGACCAACTGAAGCACCGCAGCAGCAGGACGTCTGGTGTGATTCTGTCAAGGCCTGGGTGGAAACGCCGTCACTCTCCAACACCATTTTTGTGTCCCACCAAACAGTATATTCATCGTCTAAACTGGATCAACAGAATATATATTTTTGGAGTTGTAAAATGGTCTTTTTTGTGGTTGAGAATAAACTTGAATATGTGAAATGTCATTTCATGTGACCTGCTTTTGGTTTTGATATTTTAAGAGAAATATTTATGGTTTCTGGACCTAAAGGAGGAAATGAAATTCAGGATTATTTCTGCATTTTTCCCACAGCAGCAGCATTATAGCACGAGTCAGCACACACAAAAATCACGATTATTAGAAATGAATTGGGTGTTTTTATTATTATTATTGTGACAGTGAGACAATTTAATCACATCATAATCATAATCAAACTGTATTTTTACAGAATAGTACTTTTTATGTTTTACATAAAAATGAACTGTTTGTGAAGGTGCTGCTCAAACTAACACGATCATATATGTTTCAATGAGGGTGTTTTGATCATAACAAGCATGAAAAATATTTATATTTACACTATGAACAAAAATTCAGCTAATTTACATCAACAGTCAATTGCACATTTGGCCTTTTCATTGTGTGGCATAAAAATACCATTTATCTGTGAGCAACTATCGATAAATAGTCAATACATACAACCAATCAAACATCTTTCTTAACATGTCCCCAAGTCTTACTACAAAATATTTTTAAGGTGGACTAAAGGGTCTGATTCGTTGCCACGGTTTGTTCCTGGAGGTTTCAGCGCCCTCTACTGATCATCATCCATTGTTACACTTGGGGAAAAAACAGGACATGAATTACAGGGAATGAAAAGTTTACTTCCTCTTGTTGGCCACACTAAAGTAAGCCTTCTCAATTTCAATGTCGGCCGGACACGTCTGCTTGAACTCCTCTCTCTCGTAGGCGTTTTGAAGGTATCTCCAGACACCTGTGAACTGGGAGGGAATGTCAAAGTCGCAGTACTTCTTGGCAGCAACCTGAAATAAATGGAGAGGAAAAGACATATGTTAATAAAAATGTATATTTTAAGCATTATGTTATACTGTTTAAAACATAAAGTAGTCCAGCGGAATTACTTTATATACAGTTTGGTCGTTTTTTGCCGGTGATTCCCAACATCATAAGATAAGTTCTGAGATAAGTTCTGATACACAAAGTCTCTAATTTCAGTTTTGTTTTTTTGTTTTTGTTTTTTTTTGGGGGGGGGGGGGACTTGAAAATGAAACCATATCAGAAGATCAGAAGTTTAGATTGGAAATAATTTCAGTTTCTCTTCTGCACCTGATCTCCTGAACTTACAATGTAGGTTGTAAGTTGTGACTGTATTTCTGGTCTACTGTTATTTCTGTCTGTTTGTATTTTTATTACTATTTTATTACTATTTATTACTATTATTATTATTTTTATTTTTATTTATTTTTATTATTTGGAATCACATTTTAGTCTCTCTTAATTGATTTTACTTTAGTATTTACTGCTTCTTGTTTTTGAACGTTCTTCTGATGCTTATATAAAGCTCTTTGAATTAAAGTTGCCTTTCCCATTATCAACTCACAGACATCTGAAATGTGACAAGGGATCCCACCAGACACTATTTTTGATGCAGTCGGAAGCAGAAAAGGTTGGGAACCTCAGGTCTAAATGGAAATACTCAAGTCAGTCAAGTATCTAGAACTAAGGATTGTATTTGCGTAGAGAACATGGTCTCTAAACCAGAGAACCAGAGAATCCTCAGAAAACACAACCGGTGCGGCGTCTCACCCTGATAACGTGCAGTTTGGGCAGCAGGTTGCAGTCGGCTAAGGTGAGGCGGTCGCCGTCCAGGAACTTCCTGTTGGAGATGCTGATGGTTTCTCTTGAGTTGTGGTCAATTTCCTCAGGGAGGGGCGAGTTCAGGTAGTCATCCAGGCGTTTAAACTCCCGCAGCAGGTTTTTCTCATGGACTGGAGAGTCAGAAACACAGAGACATGTTGACATGGTTTTTTGCTTTTGCTGGAAATAAATACAAGCACATTTACTCAAGTACTATATTTACTGTGGGTATAATTTATAGGTACTTTTCCCACCACTATGTTTATTTGACATTTATCTTTAGTAAATAGCCACTTAACAGATCACTACATACAAAATATATAATAAACTTATGAAGTACAACACAATAAACAAAGAGGTTAATCTGTCATAATAAGCTCCATCTATCTTTATTTTCTTTAACTGTGAGTGAAAACATTATGAGCTGTTATATGTGTAATGTTTAATCTTACAGGCGTTGTTTGGGTTGTTCTTTATGAAAGCGGAGAACTTTGCAAAAATGTCAGCTCCCACGTCAAAGGATTCTTTGTTCAGCGGGCTGAGATGAGGATACCTGCAGGGAGGAGAACAAAGGGGAGGCCAAGGAGTACGTTTGTGCAATGAGGAAAAGCCATCATCAAATTCACTGTTAATGAATATTTGTACAGTGATTAAGTGGCACAATACCTGGGAGGGGCCAGTGTTTGCTCAAGAAACTCCTCGATTTTGATGAAGTCTGTTTTGAGGGTGCCGTTGTAGAGGAGGAAAGGAGGGTTTGTCCCTGGGGCCAGGTCCTTAAGCTCCGCTGGTTTCCTGCAGAAGACACAGAAAAAGGAGAAAACGGGACAAGGAGGAGGAGGAATGGACTTGGTTACACACGTATTCATTCGGTGCAACAATCAGACTGTTATCCAGCAGGACAAAACAGAGAGCCTGTTGGTTATCGAGGTTGTCAGAATCAAACGTGGCGCTGCGGATTAATGATTTCAACATTAGCTGTTGGTTTAGCTATAAAAACACACAGCGCTGGGAGTGGTCGCCCATTTCAGAGGCCCGCCGTGTGTGCGTTCTGAATCATTCAATTATCAGCATCCTTTCAAAGCTTCCTGCTCGTATTTGCTCACCGGTAATGACCCTGAGAAATTCACACAATAAACAGCTCAATTAAAGAAGGTGTTTGTCTGAAAGCCACACAGAGCTCTTTGTACATTTTGAGTTTACAGGTTCCACCCTCCGACCTGTGTTAGACAGCGAGCAACACACCAGGGGACAAGCACAGAGACGGTTACTGAACAAGAACTTCTCAATTTCTCTCTCGTTTTCTTCTTAATAGAGTTGTGTGTGAAAGTCCCCACGACCAGATGCTCAGGAAGTGTTTGTGTCAGAGGGGGGGTGCTTACTTCCTCATGTCAACAGTGGTCACTGTAAACTTCACTCCTTTCAGCCACAAAACCATGAAGAGCCTTTGGCAGAAGGGACAGTTCCCAACGTTTTCACCGTCGTGTCCAGCCTGAAAAGCACAGAAAAAAGTGCTGTTTGAAGGTTTAGTTTTCTTTCTTTTTCTCTCCTCATCTCCTCTACTGACAAACAAGCAAGCGAGAGGCGTGTTCGGGATATTTAAAGCCAGTTTCCTCCACGTAAGGGAAAAGCAGGCATTGTATTGTAGAGGAAAACAACACATGTTAACATTCGCGCTCCTCCTTCGGCCAACGCAAACCATGACAGCCCCACACGGGCTTTCCTGCGCTCCACCTCTGAGCCTCAGGGCTGTCAATATGAGGATGTTAAAGACGTGATGTTGTGGGAAATGATTGACCTTCTTGGTGCGAGTTAGAGGAGAAGTTTGACACCACTCTCACTTTATGTTTATGCAGTAAATTTGAAGCTACACTCAGCTGGTTAGCTTAGCTTAGCATAAAGGGGCAGAGATAACAAAATGTGCCCACTAGCACTAGATTAGTGTCTTATATTGTAGTAGTCTTGCACAGGTGTGTATATATCTTCACACACAGCCATGCTAGCTGTTTCCCCTTGTTTACAGTCATTATGCTAAGCTAAGCTAACAGGCTGCAGGCTGTAGCTTCACGTTCAGTGGATCTTCTCGTCTAACTCTCAGCTGAAAGGAGAATAAAACCCCAAAATGTGAAACTATTCCTTTAAATGACTGCACGTTGAATGTTGAATGAGACATAATGTACTGTCTGTGTATTGTTTTTGAGCTTCGCTTGACCTTGTTTGAAATGTGAAATGAAAACTGTGTCTCTGCACTGATACCAACAACTAAAACACATTTGTCTCCAGAGCAAGGGACACAAAGCAGAACCCGGTGTATTTTAGTGTCTGGATATTAGGAGAGAATGTAAGAGGACAAACAAGGAGGATGATGTAGACGACTATATCTGAATGTGTGTGTAAGTGAAGTGGGTGTGGCATCCTCAGGCCTGGGGCCAGCCGCCCTGCGTGCTCCTCGCTCCCTCTGGGTGTGCGATGATAAGGTGGACAGGCCGTCTGTGGCCAGAGGCTGCTGATAAAACCATGACGTGATCCTCAGCAGGAATATAAACACTTCAACATCTGTAGCACATGGCATCTGGGGACGACACTCATCAAAATGGGAGTTGTCCTCTGACTGATGCTGCTCATACAGCAACTTATTGTGGATCTCTGCCCTTTTACAACACTGATAAGTGAGAAGAAAATCCCTCCTTTGCTTGCCTATGTGTTTTCTCTTAGATAACCGTGTATTAAACAGTGATATCTGACTATAAGCAGGACATGCTTCTTCTTGGTTTGCCTCCATGTCAGTGTAAAATTTCTCTTGAAACTGAAAATAAGGATGACTGACCTTAATGAACAACTCGATGCTTGGCTCCTTGTCAGAGTTCTGCCGAAGTGCCATCTCGTCCCAGAAAAGTTTTATTCACTTTTTTAAATTCCTTGCTCCGGTGACAGCTTCTCCCTGTAGTCAGTGCTCCCCTAAAAGATCCCCAGAGCTGAGGAGGAAACTGATTATGATTTCCCTGAACCGCTCTGGTTTCAAGTGCCTTTGTGGTCGGGGATGTCAAGATAAAGAAGTGTAACACCTCACAGCTGGTTGTGTTCTGTGTGAGGGCTCCTCAGAGGCTATCACACTGAACATACTTCACAAGTCAGAGGGGAGGGGAGGATCCTGAGAAGTGGGAGGGGTAGACTCTCTTAAATACCCTGAGTCAAGATCAATGAGAAAAGAGCTTAAAATAGTAGCTCCCACTCCATATTGCAATATACAGGAAATGATAACAGCTCGTGACTCAAAACACACAAATTCATACCATTCATTTGGGCCACTCACACTCCAACAGTGTTAGATATGGAAGAAATAAACACTTTTCACAGGAAGGCCGGAGTTAATACAAAGCACCTACTGTGTACCGAGGGACTCTGGGAATGAGCAGCAGACACCTAATCTAATTCACCTCCAGAAAATTAGCTTTCTCTCTCACATCTGTGTGACTTCATAAAGCACAATATATTTGCTTTGGTTACAGGAATGTTAAGAAATACCAGAACATACAGTCTAATATTTTCTGACTGTGTTTGTACACCTGATGACGATTAATTATTTGTTTCTTTTGCTGCTGTTATGAGGTAAAATAAAAAAAATAGAAATGATTTTACAGTGTGGTATTTTCTTCACTGTTGCTTATGCGCACTTCTTGAGTATTTCAGTGTCATACAAGTCACACTCGGCACTATATATCAGAGATATATTCTCTTTATCTTGCTCCACTACACTTATATAACAGTTATTTACTAAGTACTTTGCAGATTACTATTTTAGAAACCTGTACAAGCATTGTAAGTACATTAAACTGCGTGACACTGAATGTATTTTTGTTTCATATATTTTAACTGTTAGTCAGTGTCACTGTTGACAGTATAAGGAAAATAACAGATTACAGTAACATTGATCACTTTCTGTGATAAGAAAAACTCAAATTTTACAATCTGTTCAATGTGTTTTATATGAGCCTGATATATTTTTTAGTCTTTTATACCTGTTTATAACTTTTAAATAAAGTTAAATAGAATTAGTTTCACACTGACCAGCTGATTAAAGGTCAAGGCATCAGTAGCAATAATCCAACAACAGAACATGTAGTAATGTACTGTAACAGATG
This sequence comes from Trachinotus anak, assembly GCF_046630095.1. Classification (NCBI taxonomy): domain Eukaryota; kingdom Metazoa; phylum Chordata; class Actinopteri; order Carangiformes; family Carangidae; genus Trachinotus; species Trachinotus anak. Next base: position 3,150,823 of record NW_027273872.1, on the reverse strand, counting down.
GCCAATCCTGCATAGTGATCATCCTTTAAGTGCATTTTACTGATAATATGTACATTTTTCACCTTAGTTAAAGTTTGAATGAAGGACTTAGTTACTTGTAATGAAGTATAGTGTATATTTTTGTAATTGTACGTTTTCTACTCTAATGCAACTACAGAAGGTTTAGTCACCATTCTCAACTCTGAAGGGATATTTCAGGGGTATTTTAACTAATGGGTTGAGTCATGGGGGGAGTCCCCCCTGAGTGTTCGGGGCATTAGAAGGGCAGATGTTATTTTGATTTCTAACTTGTTTTGCATGAGATAAGGAGCAAAGAAAGAAAGTGAAACCATTTGATAATTTCCTCTGTGGAACACAAACATTTTTGGAAGTGGTAATTAGTAGTGGTTTGTCAAGATGTTTTAGTAAATAAATGAATTAACTCACAATTTCATCCTCAGAGATCTGTGGACTGGGGGCTCACTTCAGTATTGGTGCTTCTTGTAATATGGTATCATTTACAGTAAATAGGGAAAGGGGAAGTTTATGGCAAAATCCCCAAACTGTGGTGTTGACTTCCCTAAAGAAATATGGCTAGCAATGTGAGCCAGATTATGCAATGCATTACAAGGAATTTATTATCAAAATACTCCAGAAGTTACAAGGTTCTGTGCCTTGTACTTAACTCATTTATCTTCAGAGGATTTGGGGAATTTATATCACCAAGAGGGAGGACGAGAAGCAAACACGGAAATCCTGGGAATTTGGTGAATAACACTCAACCATCCCATGTAACTGAGCCAGAGAGAGCTGTAGAAAAAAACTTTCCTCTTTCCATTTAAATATCTACAGAAATCAGGGAGGTCATGGCCTGAGGTTTTCCAACTCTCTCAGGAGAGAAAGACAGTTTTTAATGAATGGTTAGTCACTTTATTGACTCTTCCTATGGGAGGTAATGGAATTTTACTGGAGTATAAGGCGGAAGTGTCACTCCTACCTATGCACACAATTAAAACGTGGGCTTTCCCTGTTGAACGGTCAGCCTCTGTTATCATGTTCACTGTTTCTGGGGGAGCGAGGGAGTGTTTCTTGGAGCTGGTGTGATAAATGACTGAGGCGCTGTTCTGAAACTCATTTTGATTCACCACCATCGACTGGCAGCAATCACTGATAATGTCCTGAGCTCAGCGCCGTGTTATGTGTCAGTGTTTTGTTGGTATGACAACAGCCCTCACAAAGGGGTTGAGAAAGAGAGGATGTGTAAAAGGGAAATTAAGGTTAAAATCATAACCTTTATAATCAACTGAAACCGACTGATTCCTGTTAACCCAGAGAGAATCTTTAATAGGAGAGATTTCCTGAGTATTCCTGGAAAACACTGGCAGCTCTGGAAACGGTCACGACAATGATCTTTCACTTCCTCTACTTCAGACAGAAAGATAGGAAAGAGCAAAGTCGTGGAGAGAGATACACATATCTCCGCTGACCACACACAGCCGCTGGAAGTGACCTCCTGAAAAAAAAAGTGCCTTATCTCCATAAACAGGAGCCTTAATGTTTAACACTCCACGACAATGAGCCTTGATTTTGCCATTACACACACACACACACACACACACACACACACACACACACACACACACGAAAGGTCAACATGTTATCCCTCAAACTGAATGAAAACATGTTTGTTAGCCACCGCTGCTCTGTAACAGCTTCAGTGACATTTCTATGTAGAAAACTGGAAAATTTGTGGTCACGTTTTCAAACGCGTTGAGAAATCGGGGATTGCTTATCTGCTTTCTTTCTGAGAGTAGAGTGAGGAGACTGAAACCACTCCTTTGTCACTCTTTGTCGATTTGTTGATTCGTTTAAGGACTGGTAGCAGGGGGAAACGGCCCAGCTACCTGGTGGTTTAAGGCCGACGTACACATGGTGACTCTGGTTAGTCAAGAAATAGCTCCAACACACACAGCAACTCCCCCTAAAACTACAAACAGACCCTTATCCTCAGCGGACACTTTGACACTCTCAAAATAAGAAAAGCGCAAGTGTTACTAATAACATTTACAATGGCTCTGTTCTATCAAAATGTCCTGACAGTGTGACAGGGAGCCAGCATAAACAGCACCAGGACCCTGAAACTGAAGCAGCTAAATGGAATTCAGCCATCGCTCATTTTATTATTTACAACTCTTTTTCTTTTTCCTATTGTGACGTGAAAAATAAGATACAATCTGTTTATCTTATAAGTGTAGTTTTGGACTTTGGACATGCTAAGCTAAGCTAACTGCCTCCCAGCTATAGCTCTGCACGAACATGAAAGTGAAACAGCGATATGTTTTCACAAGAGTCAAATCACAGGTTGTTGCAGCCCGTGGTTCAAGTGCAAAGATGTCGCGGTTTCATATTGAGAGTTTAATGTCTGATGAAGATCTATGGAAATCTCCTACACACCTGTCTATCAACTGTGCATTACATAATATTTACTTCAATACTCAATTATGAAAACTGGAGTTCAGTTGTCAGCTCTGTTCAGTTAACTGTGATTCTTTTTATTGTTAAAGGGGGTTGGCTGTTTCTTGTAAACACAATGGCACCATTGACCCACTGACCGCTCACTCCCAGGCAGTCAATTGCACAACATCTCATTACAACGAAACCCTGGGGTCTGTCATGCAGGATATGCACAATGACAGCACCATGGAGCTGCTGCTGGTCTCTCTGTCTTCTGCCACTCCTTCTGGCCCTGAAGATACACTCCGCTCATTCGGCTCCTGATTTCTCCCGTAAGTGCTTTGTTTTTTTATATCACTAATTGCTTCTGTTAGAGAAAGTCAGAATGCTGACCCATTACTTTTCAGTTGTGTAGGAAGCTTCACAGAGACATTCAAACACTCCCTAATTTATCTGCACATCCTGCTTTCCAAACAGCTGGTGCAGCTCATGCTGAGGGACCAGAATCAGGGTGAAGAGGCTGCTGAGCAGGTCCTGAACTTAGATATTCACAGAACAGAACGGGATCCTCCCACAGTGATAAATAAACGACAGCTGAGTTGGTTTTATATTGAGCTGTTTTGTTGTTTGAACTGTGTGACTGATAACATTATGTCAACAATGACATATTCAGACAAAGCCAAAGGTAGCTTTTGTCTCAGACACTGTCGCTATCATGATCCTGGCAGACATCTCCATTTTTTGTGTGGCTGCAGGCTCTGAGGAGCCTCATTGTGACTGAGTGCCTGGTACCGCCTCGTATTTTCTCCCTTGGGTGTCAAACTGCCACACACACACACACACACACACACACACACACACCCACACACATGACAAGGGGGGTGGGGGGGAAGCACAGGAAACACACATGGGAGGGGAGACTTACCTCAGTGTCTATGTTCATTGTCGTGGATGTTTGTATGTGTGGTCATAGTCTAAATAATGTCTTGGACAGCTACACCCAGGGACTGAGACACCACCCAGGCGGCAACCAGGACTGAGCTGCGAGGGCTAAAAAAAGCGGGTCACAGTATTGACTTGAGTTTTTTTTAGCTTTATTTATTTTTGCACAATTTAAAATACACATAAAAAGACAAAGGAAACAAAAAGCAGACGGTGCAGGGGGAGGCAAGAAGCCCGGTGTGCTTATTTAAGGCCTTCATCTAAATAATACTGAAATATCACAAAATTATAAAAATACAAAATGAACATACAAGAAATAACATGACTGCATGAAAATGATGAGAAACTAATAGATTCTAAATATATTTCATAGAATTAACAGCAATAATAACAATACTATAAAAATAAGAGCTGAAAATGGGAGAATTTGACATGTATGAGTTTAACTCCATGAGCAATAGTAATAATACGTCAATATGAGCAAAGCTAATTATGAACAATGGATTTCTAAATTATGTGTTACTATATAATTAATTACTACTTTACTAACATGAGGAAAAAATTGTCTTGACAGTAATAAATCAAATCTGAAAGTCTTGTTGTGTTGCAGTGTTGATACTTTTAAAAGCAAACTTAAGACATACCTTTTTAATGTGGCTTTTAACTAGATCTTATTCTATTTAAGGGGACATTATTTATTATCTGTTTTTATCTCTACTACTTTTATTATTCATTTTGTCTTATTGCAATGTATTTATTCTTCTTTTCACTGAATTGTCTTCTAAGGTTATATTATTTTATTCTGATGGATTATCTCTTAGTATTTATCTTATTTATTTTTTCCATTTTAACAATGTCTTATTATTATTTATTATTTATTTTGTTTTAAGTTATCTTTTAGTGTTATGTTATTTTATTGTGATATATTTATTTTATGGATTATCTCTTTGTATTTATCTTATTTATTTCCTCCATTTTACTGCTGTGTTTTATTTATTTTAGGCTGAATTTAACATTTTAATCTGACCTCTGGTGTTTCCTCATTATGATGTCTTGATGGCATTTCAGTCTTTATTTCATCGTATGAAAAGTGCTATACAAATCAAGTCTGATTGATTGATCGATTGCTGATGTAAGACAAACAGGAGTCATTTTTATCTATATATCAAAAAGGTGAGTAACACATTCAACCTCTGTGTTTGAGTGAAAACCTGGTGAAATTAGCATCATCTCATGTTCTCTTCTAGTGTATCTTCACAGTATTCTGAAGAACCACACGGCTCATGCATGTGAAGGAGACATGCTCATCATCGAGTGTCCCCCCAGGACGTCTGTGGCGGTCCTGTCAGCTTTCTACGGGCGACGTGTTCCTAATCAGCATCTGTGCCCCTCTGCAAACACCAACACAACTGTGGAGGAGGACACAGCATGCACTTCACCGGTCGCTATCGAGGTATAAAAGCCCCAGTGAGATGAATGTGAACTCAGTCTTTGTTTTAGCGAAGCACCCTGCCCTCTTAAAATGAGTGAGTCACACTGCAGATGACAGTTAGTCAACATGATTTCCTGCCTCTGCAGAAAGTGCTGTCAGAGTGTCAGGACCGGCGTTCCTGTCACATCCCCGTCCTCAGTCCCGTGTTCGGACAGGACCCCTGTCCACTCACCAGCAAGTACCTCCTAGTCTCCTACAAGTGCAGACCAGGTAGGCCACTGAGCTCCTCTGTTAAATATGTGGACAGTAACATCAACTAAACACTAATGATCAGTGTCAACATGTCAGTGTGGTGGTGATGGTTTGTCTTTTATTTACTTTAATTGATAGTATTTAATTATCAAACTGTGTGTTTTACATGTTTAAATCTATCACTGCACGTCCAGGATAGAGTTTGACAAAACAATACACACTCAAGATCCTCTTACTAGTTTCGTCCTGGGCTTTTAACCATGCCACACAGTCTTCACCAACAGACTCAGTTATGTGCTGTATCTGTAGACATGTGAGTTCAGTAGCTGTTAGGATTTCATCAATTGCTCTTTTAGGATTTCTTATTTATCTCACTCATCATAACAACAATGAAAAATCCATCCACTAAAGAAGATCGTTTGCTATCGTTGAAAGCTATAGAGGAACATTACTTAGTATTTATATGTCAAACATTGTATAGTTTTTATTTTGGAGCTATTATTACCACTGGTTTCTGACCATTTAAGTAATGTTTGAATATTTGTGAGGTGGGGCATCAATCACAGATCAGGCTCATGTATGTACATTAAAACATGTTTTGCCTGCTGTAATGACTCCTCCTCTCCATACTGGCCACTAAAAGATCCCTGTGTAATGGGACAAAATCCAGAGTCCTTGTCCTGTGATAAAATGTATTGCACAGTTTATCTGAAGACAATATGAAGCCTCAGCAGTCTGAGTTGGATAAAATCAGGGGGATATCTTCCAACGTTATCATCTTTTTATTCAAGGGTCACATTGCATATACTGGAAAATACCCACTTAATTTGTCGAATCTTATACCACATAGTAAAATACACACATAACACCCAACAATAACAACTCTGACAGGGATAGTAGACATGATTTCCACTGTGCCGAAGCTGCAGTGACATATGTGATTTCAAATAAAGTAATGAGTTAAAACACTTGAAAAAAAAAGAAGTCTAAAATGTTCCTGAAAGGTGCTTTGCTACTGTAATATGTGCATATTTATGTCCTCAGCTGTAAGATCATGCCATCTGTTTTTCAGAGCACCACCGCACAAGACTGGTGTGTGAAAATGAGCGTCTGAGGCTGACGTGCAAAAATGACACCGTCCTCGCCATCTACTCGGCCACGTTTGGCCACCTTCTGCACGGCAGTCCTCACTGTCCTCTGGAACCTGCATCACAAACTGACATGGGTCTGAAACAGGCTCTTAGGCATCATCTAGTGGCCAAACATTGGAAGAAATATCAATTGTTCAAATCTTGATCAAAGCTTAGACATGAAGTCAGATCATAATCGTACAATGCTACATTTATTTCTGCATTCTAATTATTTATTCATTCATCTCAATTTATTGCAGAGTGTCTGTCACCTTCAGCTCTGAGGAAAGTGTCACGCAGGTGTCACGGCAGAGCGAACTGCTCAGTCCTGGCCGACACTCAAACCTTTGGGGACCCCTGTTTCCCCGGCACCAGGAAACACCTGCGGGTGTCCTTCACTTGTGGTGAGAGACACAGGGTGTTACTGCTTGTAACTGAAGCAACATGGTTTTCTGCTTCATGTAAAAATCTCTCATTTCCTCTTTAGTTCCGCGGTATCTTCTGGAAGATGTGGGTCGAGGGTCAACCGATCCTTTCATGATTTCGGACTACACACATGGTGAGAGTGAGGCTGAATATTCACAGGTTTTAAAGCAAGCAGCAGTGTTTGGCTGGTGTCTGAGCCCAGGCCCCTCTCACCTGCAGGTGGATGGTACACTGGCCCCACCTACAGGCCTCAAAATGTGCTCTTAACCAACTCCCTGGAGATCATTGAAAAAATATTGGGTATGTGCACTGAAGCCTGTGGATCTCAGGCTGGGGCAACATGTACAGTTCATTGTTGTAGATCATATTTTAAAGGGCCGATACAGGTGTTCTTGCACATTATTTTGCACATAAATACTTAGTATTACTGCTGCCTATTTGTAACCTTGATCTGATATTTGCTGTATCTTTTATTATATCTTGGGTAAATGCATAATATTACACAGCTGTGCAGCACCAGGGTGCAGTGATCCTGCATTTAAAATTAGTTGAGCACTTTAAACATCTTTGACAGCTGAGTAACTCAACCTGCACCACAGGCCTCCTTTGATGGTTTCGCAGTTTTTGTAAATCTGTCGAGGAGTGTCAGCGTGGATTGTTGTTTCAGAAAGCTTTGGAAATGTGTTAGACAGCCTCTTTTATCTGGAGGATGACGTTTAAACTTGGTTTCCACCAGAACAGCTCAACAACATCAACTTAACCTGAAAAATACAGTGAAAAAAAAGATGGCAGGTGACTGTGAGCAATGTAGGGGAACGCTGGTAGGTGCCCGCTGGCCCATTGTCTCATCATCTGTCTATGTGGATTCATTTGTCAATATTTAAGATGAACAATGAGCAAATATGGATTCTCAGACAAAATTAATGCGTACTTCAATACCTTTTGTTTGACGGCTGTAAAGTGTCCTACCACCCCTGCACATGAACAGTTTGACAACTTTCCAGTGTTTTCAACTGCATTACGAGGCACTAATAATGTAACACTGACAAAATATATCAAATCAACGAAATGGTCCCTGTGAACAATCACCTATTTTGAGCTGATGCTTTTGCAAGTTGATTTTCATAAAATACTGACAGGAGAAATCTGCAGCAGGTAGATTCATCAGTCTAAAACACCTTCTTACTACAAAGTACAGTTTATATGATTCTTGGCTAACACAGGCAAAAACACCTGTATGGTCTTCCAGTGGAAATTTTGGTGCAGTTTAATTTGCTAATTCGCTGTGTCTAATACCAATGTATCTTGAGGCTAGTTTGACCCATGATCCTCTCTTGCCTCTCTTCCAGGTCTACCAGAGAAAGTGGCTCTGTATTTTGTTTCTGGCATCTGTGCTGGTCTGGTTTTCCTGCTCTGTCTGTTTGGTCTACGCTCCACACTAGTGAGAGATGTTAAAGATCTGGTTTCTGACCTGAACTACGAGCTGAAAGCATCTCGCAGACAGCGCAAGGAGCTCATGGAGGACCTCTACGATGATGAGGTCTCAGACACGTCGTCCTTCTGTCGGCTCACACAATCCTACCGCACAGCAGACATCTTCAGTCCTTCCACGTTGACGGTAGAGATGGTTGATCGCGGACTGGAACAGACAAGGGATCTGCCCAATGGAGACATTTGGCCACATCGAGACTCCAGCCCTTATGCCATTCACAAGATTAAAACCTACAACAACTGAGAAGGGGTCATGTATAAGTGAAGCTAATTCTACAGCATGCTCTGCCATGAAATTTAAGTTGCAGACTGACATTATTTTACTTAAATGAACATTTGTTTTACTTCTAAATGAACATAACTGTGCCTCCTCGTCTATGTTCTGTCATCAGAAAACATCATAAAATCCTAACATACTAGGTGATTAATTGTTATCAGGATAAACATCAGATGATGTGGTATTTACATTAATTCCAAATGTGATATTATTTTATAAAATGATATTGAGGTCTGAGCTCACATTTAGAAATAGTATTGCAGTGGACTGGACCACCAACACATCTCACACAGTGTCACTAGAACCGAACATTATGTGCCTTGTGAAGAGAGATGTTATGGCTGTTGTATTGGGTTGCATTACCTAATAAAATAAGAAGTGGCCACTGAGTGTGCAGTTTATTGCAGTGTAAGCAGATTGTATCAGTGGGGAGTAACGTAAGATCTTATGAAATATAGTTTTTATAGATTAGACTACTCCACAGTAAATACAAGCACAACTGAAACAAGCATTGTGCCGGTATCACTCCAGGGTCCTGGTAATTGTAACAGGTATCTCTCACTATTTTCTGAAATTTAAGAAGCCAAACAATCAATTGATAGATGGAGAAAATAGTCTGGAGATGGATCCATAATGAAAATAACCTTTAGTGGCAGCCTTTTATAAAATCTTTTTAATAATCGTCAGACAGAATAGTCAATTATATACAAATATAATATGCAATAGACTTGTCCGAGATAAACACTCTTTAAAACACAGTTTCAGATGTGTGAAATCTTTATTCTATTTGTGAAAATAACTTTTGGAGTGTTTATTTACACTTTCACTGAAGTAAATAAGTTTTCCCCACTAAACATCTGATTAGGACAACTTACACTGATGGTAATTTGAAGGCAGCACGGTGATCTACAGCCCGGATGTGAACATGATTATGAATTTTGCAGATGTTGCAGATGTTTTGGACGGTGTTTGTGGGCTGGAGGCTGCAGCCAGTCCTCGGTCCACACTCCGAGGCAGGAGGTGGCGTCCTCCCTCCTCGTACAACCCTTGGAAATGAAGCCGAAAAACACGGCGAGGAGAGGGAGTGAAGAAGTGGGCAGTCCACATACCGAAGTCTCTGGTGTCCGCGGTGCCGAATCCGCCGCAGACCGACGGCTATGCAGCCCGACCAGCCCGCCTGCTGACACCGAGCTGGGCGTGAGAGGAGCCGGATACTCGAAGCCTTCTGGCGGAATGGCGCACACTGACCGGGATATTTCGACTTCTCGGTCCCGTCGAAGATTGTGACCCCATCCAGCAGCAGCAGCAGCCACAGCAGCTGGCTAACGAGCTAACAAGCATTAGCTACCGACCGCTGAGCAGCTGTCACACCGGAAAGGCCGTCGGTCGCTCCGCCGGGTGGGATTCAACTGTCCCTGCCTGCACCGCCCGGACCGAACCGACAGAAAGGCGCTATAGCCACTGATAAACTGCTATTCATTTTATGTCGGTAAGAATGGACACACCTGTGGGAATATGCAAGGAGGAGTGCTTGGCAATATCCTTTTTTGAATTAAGTTACAACCTTTTTTTTAATGTGTCTTTTCAGTTTGCTTTAGCCCGTTGGCTAACGTTAGCCCCGGTTATCGTTAGCTAGCCAGCTAACTTGAAACCATTTGATAACAACATAGGTAACTAGCTTATATTTTAGTAGCTAACATTGAAGCTAATGCGAATTTAACAACCTTTATATAGACACAGTTACTATTTGATTCAGCTCACTATTAACCATGCCACTATAACCAGTCTCTTCAAATTAAACCCACTTGTTAATGAACACAGTAACGTTAGCCGTGATTTAATTTAATTTAGCTTTAGCCATATTAGCTGCCACTGAACTGCTTTCTCTCTTTTGTCACATTTATCACATTAATTTGCCTCCTAATTTTCAATGAGCATGGCTTCTTCTAACAGAGATCTTCACTTCTGAGTATCTCCTGTCTAACCACACAAATACTAACTTAAAATTATTTGTGGATTAATTGAAATAAACATCTCAGTGCTTGTGATGTGTTCAAGCGCCTGTCTCATCCTCATTCACAATAATTCCTTGATTGTGCTGCTCACACTGTGAGAGGTCAGGAGCTGAGGTCTGGCCAGAAGGAGCCCAGACTACTGTCACTAATTGAGCGCAGTGGAGAGTTTATGTAAGTATCAGAGAACCTGGTGACTGAAAATTAATGTATTTCTGTCAGGCAGTAGGTAAATCTAGTGAGATGTCAATGTTCATCCGAGGCTCTGCTTTATTCTGATGAAATCCAAGTTTCTGACAGCTCTGTGTGTTTTGAAGTTAGTTGCTGGCTGTGATACATCTGAAGTGTCAGATCAGGTCTCTTTTATATTTTCAGCAGGCTTCGGTCGACATGCACCAAATAGATGTGTTTGTTTTTACAGGCTTTTGAAATATTGTGTTTAGTGTAAAAAATAACGTGAATCACGGTAGTTTCAATTGGGTGTGTACCATGACAAGGTCACACTGAATAATTGACAAGCTGATTTAGATTGTACCTTTTGATTATTGTGTTTTAGGGTTGGTTGTCTTGTCTTATCTGATGAATACATTTTATAGTGAATGACATTAGATAAGCATTATATTGTTGGAGTCAGATGTTGTGGCTAAATAATCAGATAAGAAGGTCAACTAGAATAATACCAAAACGGAAACATTTAGCATTTTTCCAGATGAAAAGACAAGAATACCTTGGCCAAATGCAGCATGTGTGCACATGAAACATACGTTGCATCACAGAAATTTGCAGTGTCAGGTGTCTGGTAGCTTAACTGAAAGAAACCTCTTGCTGTAGGAATCAGTGTATCTTCCTCCTCAGATGTCAGAGTCAGCTACAGGGTAGTGCTGACCATGGGAGCTGTAGTGATTTGTTTCAGTGTTACATCAACAGGATTTCAACCTAGGTCCTCCAGCTGATGGGAAGGGCTTTCTACATGCACACACCAGCCTGTTGCCAAATCAGATTTGTTCTCAGCTGGGAGTTATCCGTTAGTCACATGCGCAAAATCTGACGCTGTTTTCTTGTCAGCTCTTTTTTATTTTGTGAAAGAGGATGTTGTGGGTGATGGAATTGGGTGAGTGAAATCATCACTTTTGGATGTGTTTGTAGCAGGTTGTGGTGTGCACTAGCGTTAGAGAGAGAGCAATTAGTCCCACCAGTAGCCAGCTCACTACTCATTATCCAGAATTCCTCCACTTAGTCCTGGACCCTAATAAGACTCACATGGGCACACAAGCTACGTGCTCAGCTAACCGTGTTAAAACAACACACACTAAACTCAGGAGCAGTCCTGACAGGGAAAATGGTCAAGAGTTACAGAAACCAGGTGTTATATAACATACATCTCTCATCTTAAATACCATCATGAATTGAAACAGTCTAAAGTGTTTTTTTTTTAACTCATTTTGCATTTTTGAGTTAAGTCAATGTGGGTGAGGATGTACTTGTGACCATCTGCTGTCTTTGCCAGTGCAGTTTTTCTTGTGTTATTGTTATGATTTTTGAGACCATTCTGTTTGCTAGAGAGGACTGATAATTGAAGCTGTGAACGATAGCCTCAAAAATAAACATTAAGTTCAAGCAAGATGCCTGAGAGTGTCAGTTAAACCCGGACATCATGAGTTTCCCCACATTCGTATTTAATTTATTTTATTTTATCCTTGTGGAGCGGATGTCCTGTGTCATTGGTTGTCATGTAGCTGACAACATCAGAAGAGCCCTTGCTGATTATGGTTAAGTCCCTCTGACACACTGGGTGCAGCAGGGCTGAATCATTTCCCTCTCAGCAGTAATCAGACTTACTGTGCAGTCGACGGGAAATGTGGGCAGTGCCCAGCGTGCTACTTTGACCCTGGCTGTTTGTCAGCCATTGTTAGAGTGAAATACAACCCTGCCTACATTAACCCACATCACAGGTTTCAAGCTAGTTATATTGACTAATAAGCTCCTCTCAGTTTGTTCTACGCTCTTACAGTGGACATTTGTCAACAAAACAGAATGTCTGTTAGTTCATTTTGTGCCATTGTTTGCTTATTCAACTAAAGTAACTGAACTGCTAATTCGACTGTAGGAGACTTTTGCATGTGTGCATGTGCAAGATTTCTGAAAATCTTAAATTCACATTTTAATCACTTGATAGTTATAATCTAATCCTAATAATACACCCATATTGCATCTCAAATGTCCAGTTATTCTAATATTTTCATATTGAATGCTGTGCATGAAACAGTTTTCATTGCAAGAGAATGGCTGTAATGAGAAAAAAGAGATATCACTGCTGCTTGTCTGTCTGTATTTATGTTTTCTTTATGGTCTTAAATGATATTAAAACATCACAGAGCGGATGTTCGGTGTTAAGTGTTGTTAAGTGTGAGTCTATGCTGTTCTCATCCAGACTGGGTGTTTTGGCCACCCCTGATGCTGTTGTGTCTCGTCCAGTGGCTCAGCTGTCTATACCCATCAATGGTAATTTTGAAATTGTGCGAGGTACGTGACCTTTTTTTTTTTTTTTTTTTTTGTTCTCAATATCAAAATCATAGTATCACTTATTTTGGATATGCTTAGTATAATCAGATATTAAAGATATTTGAAGTCACCAACTGATACAGACTATTCTCCATTTCTGTGTATTCTCCTGTAAGATGTCTGTGATTCCTGTCCAGTAGTTGCAGCCTGACCTTACATTCTGTAACCGCTACTTATAGTAGTGTTACTGTTTACACTGGGTTCATTGCACCATGGTGTAAAAGTTCAGGCAGGACTCCCTTTGTAGTCTGAAGGGCAAAATTTAAAAATTAACACAACAGCAAGAGTCTGTTGAAATCATTAATAGCACCACAGTGGTTTACTACCACAACAGACCTTCACACTGCATTGACACTGTCTGAGCGCTTGTTCCTCTTTCATTTCAGAAGCTGAAGAAGCTCTTCTTATTGACTTCTCAGTAGATGGTTAGTACTTTTTTTACCACTCCTCGTGTTAAATAATTCCTCTTTCAGCTTTGTTTTCAGATTAGGTTTTAGTCCTTCAAGCAAGCCAGAAAAAATAAAATTGGCCTGTATTGTGGCAACAAGAGAGAGCTAAAACATGGCATTTATTGCAAGACAGACCCTATTCAACCATATGACATTTTTAGAGCATGCCCTCAGCTAAATGTCTTTATTTAGTAGCACACATGGGTCCTGAGTTGCTAGGCCTTGCTGAAAGAATGCTGAATTGGTTCATTGTTAAATCACTTCCCTTTGTTTTGGAGACAGTCTGCATTTCTAATGTGTTTGCAAAGTCTGAAGGTGCCCAAGATGTGTGTGTTTTCTGTGCCCCTCTTAAGCCTTTGTAAGGATACGAATTAAAGGCGAAAAAGCCCCAGAGCTGCTGTTGGAACTACAGAATGATGATCGGACTCAGACTTTCTTTGCCCAGGTGAAGAGTGCTCAGCAGCAAGGTAAGACTCCACTGTCTTTCAATAGACTAAAGCAGTTGGATGTTTAATTATTTAATCACTCATCTAACATTTATTTGCAGAGAGTGGACACTACTCGCTTATTCCCTGTGTATTCCTACCACAGTGGTGGATGGACACATTTTCCTGCCATTTTTGAAATCAGATACAAGTTAAATTGTGCCAGGCCAACTCTGTGAATGGGGCCAGAAAGTAGTAAAGCTCATATCACTATACTTTCATGCCTACATTTGTTTTTATCAGTGTAACTGATACTCTTCAAATGAATGGGCAAACTTTCATAAGCCCCCCCCACCAAAATTACTAGATGTGGCAGTGAGTCCAGTGTGACAGTATCCCTGCAAAGTAGTGGCAATTATGTGAGAGTATTTTGAGTTAGTTGAAAAAAAGACACATGATGTATTTTTTTATGTGCTACTTTTTCTTTTTTGATGCATCTTTGATCTACGTATGTTTTCATAAACACCGTGGAGAGAAAACCTGTTCACCCAGTTTCACCATTACCACTATCATTTGCAGTCATTCCCTTTTTAATAATAGTAACCTCTCATAGTTATCAGTCATACTACAGTGCAACCCCCTTCAGTCTTTTGAGCAACAGGCCTCTACTTCCTTTAATGACAACATAGCTCTTCTGGGTGTTGGCTCATATTTACATTGAGAGAGGTCACTTGAAACAGGGTGTGAATTTACTTAAGTAAAGTCTAAGGTTTCATAATTCATATTACCTACACGGTAGCTTTGTTTGTTTTTCTTGTCTAATTTTTACACAGTTTAAGATAATCTCTGGGAAGACGGTACTACTGCTTGAGTGAGGTTGATTTGAGTCTGGATCATGGTGTGCTTCCTTCTGACAATGCTGTTTAATCTTCTCAGTTGAATCCAAACTCACAAAACCCAAAGCGATGGAGCCCGTCGCCCCAACAACCCCGAGAGGTCCAGTCCCCATCCCACCGCAAAGAGCGAACAAGACTGTTAACTCTGTGGGCTCTGAGGGAGTTAACCCATCCAAATCTGCCAGTGCACTGCCTGCCAACCTCAACAGCATCACATCAACAAATCAGACCAAGACAGGTAATATACAGATACACAGTGTTTACATTCAGAAAAATTAAATGGATGCAGTAATAATAGCTGGTGTGAAAACAAAGCCCAAAACATAACACTTTCAGTTTTAATTTTTTTCCTCATTAATTTCTGTTGCTCTGTTCTGTTTTTGAACTCACTGTTATTTGAAGATCCAGTTCAGTCCCTTGCCTCCGACTTTGGCTTTGAAGACAACTTCAACCACGCTCTCAAAGTCGAGGAAAAGAAGAACCACCAGAATCGCATAGTTGCCTCCAGGGAGCCTCCTCCTGTTCCCCCTCTACCTCCTCGCAAAGCCTCCTATACTCCATCCAATCCTCTGCCTCCTACACCAGTCTCTAAAGAGAGGGCTGTCTCTGTACAGGCCAAAGACAACTCCTTAATCACCAACACCAAACCAGAGTAAGTTAACCTGTCAGGACAGCAGAAACACTGGAATCTGATATTTCATTACAAATATATTTTGTATCAGTTTAAATGGTTTAGATTTCATGCAGTGGCTGCAGTTACTGAGTGTAGATTGATGGGAAAAAAATGTCAATTTTATCTTTTTAAAATAAAATCTACAACAGGATTAAGTGTGAAAAAAGTGACAAGAGGCTCTGTATCCCAAAATGGACTATGCCCAAAATATTGCTGGTATTAATAATACCTACTTTTTCCATTCCAGTAATTATAGGTCAGGATTTGACCGTCTGGACAGGCCACCAACTTGGTGTGAGAGCCCCACCACCAATAGCATGAGACAGGCCATGTTCTCCAGCCAGGCAGGACAAAGAGAATATCTCATCAAACACCGCC
Source organism: Trachinotus anak (assembly GCF_046630095.1). Taxonomy (NCBI): domain Eukaryota; kingdom Metazoa; phylum Chordata; class Actinopteri; order Carangiformes; family Carangidae; genus Trachinotus; species Trachinotus anak. Next base: position 3,135,045 of record NW_027273872.1, on the reverse strand, counting down.
TGGGGAAGAAGGAGAACGAATATGTGGACATCCAGACCTTTAAGTAAGAGGATCATATTTATTCTGTATTTTTGATTTTGTATTATGTGATTATACAGGGGAACTTGTAATTAAAAAATGCAGAGGATTGCTTCTTCCACCACTAACTCTTCGCTGTGTGTTTTCTTCAGGTTTTTCACAGGTACATGGAATGTGAACGGCCAGTCTCCAGACAGCAGCCTTGAGCCGTGGCTCTGCTGTGACACAGACCCTCCGGATATTTATGCTCTGGGGTCAGTAAGAATTAATCACAGCACTTTACTGACTATGAAGTTGTGCAAAGTTGTCGTCTTTTCTTGTTTTAATAACAACCAGTATGATGACTTGGTTTATGACTTTAGTTTTCAAGAATTGGACCTGAGCACTGAAGCTTTCTTCTACATGGACTCATCCAAGGAGCAGCTGTGGGTGGAAGCTGTGGAGAGAGGTTTGCACCCAAAAGCCAAGTACAAGAGGGTGGGTAGGGAGAACTGCCTCCTTAGAGATAAATCAATACTTTCTAGGACTATTGGATCTTGTCGTGTTGATGAAAGCATGATTTTCATGTTAGTAGGACAGAACACACATGATATAGGCACTAACTTGATTTTTTTTATGTCTACAGGTTCGGATCATACGACTAGTTGGGATGATGCTTGTTGTCTTTGTCAAAAAGAGTCTCAAGAGTCACATCAAAGAAGTGGCTGCCGAGCACGTGGGGACGGGAATCATGGGGAAAATGGTTTGTACACATGAAATTTACTAAATACAACTCTTTGTTCATGGTCTAATTTTTCACTTAATATCACTGGAATCTATTACAGTGTAATGTGTTTTTTTCAGATTGCAGTATTTGCTGTACACTGCACTTTGCTTCTGTTTGATTTATGTAATATTAAACAAGTTTATTCCTGCATGAATTTGCCTAAATTAAAATATCAAACTGTTTAGATATCAAACTAACAGCCTGTCTTTTGTTTGTTTGTTTGTTGTTTTTAAATAAATTCTTTTGCAGGGGAACAAAGGAGGCGTGGCAGTGAGGTTTGTTTTCCACAACACTAGTTTCTGCATCGTAAACTCACATCTAGCAGCACACGTGGAAGACTTTGAACGCCGCAACCAGGACTATAAAGACATATGTGCCCGTATGACCTTCCACTTACTGGAATACCCTCCTCTCAGTATCGTCAAACATGAGTGAGTTCCTCTGTCATTCACTTTCAGAGTGAGATCATGGCTCTGGATTAATGTGCAAAGTCTGATTTTACACTTACTGGTAATGTTTGTATCATCAGTCAGTGATTTTTTTTTTTTTTTTTTAACATACAAAGATGTTTTTTTTCTAGCATTCTGCAATACCACTAAATTAATTATATGCTAAAAAGTTCTGATTACTTAAAACACTAACTGAATCAGTGTTACTGTCTTTAGTAGCTTTACAAATATGAGCTATAGACTACAATTCTCTTTGACAGGATTCTAATGTTTGTGAGGATAATCATATTCACTGTAAAATTGTTGGTCTAATTCTCCTCTCTTTTTGTGTGTCAGTGTCGTAATCTGGCTCGGGGATTTAAATTATCGTCTGTTCCAGTACGACGCTGCTGAAGTCAAACAGCTCATTGCTCAGAAAGAGCTAAAGAAGCTTCAGGAGGTTGATCAGGTGAGACTGTCATCAGCTCAGTGTGTTTTCTCTACTTTTATTTGTTGTGCACTGACAAGTAATAGCTGGAAGAGAAAAGGAATTTTAACTGTACTTTTAACTAAAATACAGACACATCGCCCCCACTACAGTTTGTGTGTCTATAATTTTTAGTTTTAAAAGTATTACTTGAATAATTTACCATGTATCAAATTGGTTTGACATAAAATAAGTGAATTTTGGACTTGGGTGAGGTTGTTAGGCTGTAACTCTAAAGTAGCTGCACAGTATAGTAAACTATGGTAAAATATGCTTGTTTGTATCAGTTATCTGTGCTTGAGTTTTGAAATTATCCCATGTGAACTTGTGTAAATGTGTGACAGTATATATTTCTTGATAAAAGAAATGAGGCCAATACATAAGACAGCTGTTTTGAAAACATCATTATTACATGTTACTGTAATTTGTAATGATTTCTTTTGACAGTAATTAAGGATTTAGTTTTGACTCTTACAGCAACTAATACTTGACAATGTTGCCACTTTTTATGTGAAGCTGAACATTCAGAGGCAGACAAAGAGAGCCTTCACAGACTTCATGGAAGGAGAGATTAACTTCATTCCCACGTACAAGTATGATCCAAAAACAGATCGATGGGACTCGAGGTAAAAACATATTCCCCTGTTGTATCTGTTTTATAATAACTGAATACACAACTCACTCCAGGATTTGTACAGCTTTTGCCAACTTGCCCTTAGTTTCCCTTTTTCTTCTTTGGAATCCTGATTAGATTTTGTGAGTGAGGAAGTGTTTTCTGGCCTTTTTTTGCTGTACTGTTACATTAACAGAGTCAACAATACTGCATTTGAGTCTGATGTCTGACCCCTGACTTTGCTGCTGAAATTGCAACTGTTTCCTGCAGTGGGAAATGCCGTGTCCCTGCTTGGTGTGATAGAATTCTTTGGAGGGGCAACAATGTCAAGCAGCTCAAATACCGAAGTCACATGGAGCTGCAGACCAGTGATCACAAGCCTGTTAGCTCTCTCTTCAGTATAGGGGTAAGATGTTATCTTGTCAAATAAAACACCTTAAACGGAAACTTTGGTTAAAATATCCAACGTTCTGCTATTTATTTTCAGAGCGTGTAAGAATTTGGTATAATAAATGTTTTTTTTAATAAAAATCATCAACCTATGTGTTTGTGTAACAGGTGAAGGTGGTAAATGAGGTGCGACACAAAAAGGTGTTTGAGGAGATTGTTCGAGCGATGGACAGAATGGAGAATGATTTCCTTCCATCTGTATCTCTGAGCAGGAGGGAGGTAAGAATGAAGTCCTCACATACATCATACTAAGTGTATGTTTCCTCCTCCTGATATAAAATCAGACACTAATAACCTTTAAAAATCAAAAACAGAATAGTCTGTAGTAGTTTCTCCTAAAGTTTGTAGGATGAGCTTACGGAGAGTCTGTTATTAATGTTTCTTCTTTTTCGTTTTCCCTCAGTTTGCATTTGAGAATGTCAAATTCCGGCAGCTTCAGAAGCAGCGCTTCCTCATAACAAATGATGGGCAGGTCCCCTGTCATTTTGCCTTCATTCCCAAACTCAATGACTCACAATACTGCAAGCCATGGCTGCGTGCCGAGCCAAGTGATGGATTCTTAGAGCCCAGTAAGTCCTTTTATCTTAATATAAATATGTATGTAGTTATGTCTTCAGGACATCTTTGTACTGTGACATGTTTACCACTGAAATAGTGTCATTTTTTATATTGTGAAAGATAGTGCAAGTCAGCCTTGTTTATTTTTTCAGTTTAAACCAGTGAAATTAAAGTGAAAATGGTTCACATTAAAAATGAGAAGTTTTCAAATTATGGAATTCTCATTTGTGGTTTTATTTATTATTAATTTACGATGCAGAGGAGTAACAAACATGAACACCTTTTCTGATTCTGTGGGGCACCCATTTTTTATTGTTCCCCTTATCATTGTAAACTTTTTCTATCCTCATTTGTGAACAAGGTATTAGGGAAAAGTGGATGCTCAGTGGTCCAAACAATAACAGATAAATGCATAGTTCAAAATATGCTTGTTTCCTTGCAAGATAATGCTCCTTTAGTTTGCAATAGTTAAACAGTGCAGAGGTGGCTCCTCTGACAATGTTCTCATTATGCCTCTCACAAAGTTTCTCTGTGAACCTCTGACTTATCTTCCTGAGCAGCTGAGACCTTGGAGATCTATCTGGAGGTTTATGTCAGTAAAGACTCGGTCACGCTGCTGAACTCTGGAGAGGATGCCATAGAGGACATTCTGGTGCTCCATCTGGACCGTGGCAAGGACTACTTCATTACCATCTCTGGCAACTACCTGCCCAGCTGCTTTGGCACCTCGCTGGAGACTCTGTGCCGCATGAAGAAGCCCATTAGAGAGATCCCCATCACCAAACTCATTGACCTGGTGAGGGAAAGCTAATCCAGTGGTCATGAAGCAAAAAATACAATCAGACCAGTTTAAAGTAATAGGTTTAGTGAACAAAGACATATTTTCTTCAGATTAGTTCAAACCCTGATTGACACATAAACCTTCCTATGCACAGAGCCATTTAGCTCAGATTGTAATCTGAGGGCTGCTCCTCACTCTGTAGCTTCACCACCTGAAACCTGAGTGGCTACACGCGAGGATTTGTTCACTCCCTCAGGGTAAACTCAGTCACAGAGAGAGCCTATATTTGGAGAGCATAAAATGTCTCAACCTGTATATTTCTGGCCGTGAGGGGCCAAGGGAACGAGGAAGTGGCAAAAACATAGGAAGGGAGCTCCTAAAGAACAGGGAAAACTGACTCAGGTTAGACCCACTTTAGCCTTTTTCCTATTAATAGACTCTTAACATGATCACTTCTGTCTGCTTCTGTAGTGCTATTTTTGACTTAATCTGATTTTTCTTTGGAATATAGTGTTACTATCATTCAGCACTTCTTTATTTCTTCTAAACTGTTCCATTTTCCTTCTGGCCTGGTGTATTTGATCAAATGATTTATGCAAAAACAATCCATAATCTCTCTATTTTCTTGATTGTGTTTATACACAGCACTTCTATCTACTTTATTCTTTCTTCTTTTGTTTCCCTTCATCGCCTCTCGTTGCCTTGATCATTGCTTTCCAACTCTTCACTGTGGTTGTGGGCTGACTTCTTGCTCAGGGAGAGGACAGCTACATGGAAAAGGTAAAATATTAACACAGATACTGATCAGGTATCAGTCAAAACGGGGTCGGTATCTCCATAGACTTCTGTGGTCATATCTGATTCATGACACTTTATCGACCTTCCTCAATTATTCATGTCATAAAAAGAATCTGGTTCAGGTATTATTAGACGTATATATCTACAATACCCCAGTGGAGGCTATGTCCAGTTAATGTATAACTTTAACCGTAAAGATTAAAATACTACAATACATATAGTCATAAAGTGGTTGGAGCACTAACTTGTTATTCTGTTGTTCAACAAGATGGAATGAAAAATATCTTTATTTGCTTTCTGAGAGTTAGATGAGAAGTTTGATACCAATTTCATGTCTGTATGTTCAGGAAGGAGTGAGAGCTGGAAGGTGATTAGGCTAGCTCCTACAACTACCTATACACCTACAAAACCTCAAAGTGTGGTTCAGCCTGACGTAAAACAGTGAAAGAGGCTGTGTTGCTTCAGGAACCAGTGAGATGAGATATCTAATTCAGGAAGTCCTGTTTGAGTAATGGATCCATGAGTTTGAAAGCTTATCAGATTGCAAAACACTACAGAGTGGGTTATAGTACTCTCATACAGGGTTTTATGACTCTGGAAAGTCTTGGCGGCAGTTATTTTATCTGTTGTCATGAGTATCGTGACGTAAACAGTAGAACGCGATGTTCACATTACAAAGCTGAATGATGTTACAATGCAGCCCGGCTACAGCTGAGCTCAACTTTGTTTCTGGACATAAACGGACCTCATTCAAATTAATGACAAGGGTGCATTCAAACGATTCAGTGCACAAATAGAAATACAAACACAACAATTAGTGATCTAAGTGGAGGTATTTGCTGTAACTATTTCCTGGAGGACAACATTTGGTAAACTTTAAAAGTGCTGGTAGGTGTATTTTTGAACTTCAGAGAGAAACAGGCTAACTATTTCCCCTTGCTTAAAGTCTTCATGCTAAGCTATGCTAATCACCTCCTCTCAATCAATGTACAGATACAAAAGTGGGGTCAAACCTCTCATCTAATTCTCACAAAGTCAGAAACGATGTAAGCATATTTCCTAAAATGTTGAACTAGTCTTTTAACATGCAGTGCTATTCAACTATAATATTGCACACTGGAACTTTACTGCTCTTTACAACTGCTACGATGTGGTTGTACAAGCTAATATGAAAAGTGAATCAGTGCAAACTCACTCTACATTTCAGAAAGCTGACAAGGGCAGCAACTGTTAACCCACAGGCTATCACAGACCATGCCTGCTTAGCTGTAATCTGTGTGTGTGGATCAGTCACCCATTAAATCTCCCCTCGCCCAGAGTACACCAGTCCAGTGAAAGTTAGACACGCACATACACACACATTAAATCTCATTTCACAGCAGGTCACCCTCATTGCACTGCTCCTTTATACACATGATTAAAGCTAATGAGCAGAAGTATTAGAGTCTGTTCAGCTCAGCTCAGACACTCATTTGAAGCCTAGCGACGAGTCTCTTCTTCCATTTGATAGCTTGTAACTGAAACAATATAGCAGCATAAATGAACACGGAGCCATTCAGAATATAAATTTGTCCCCATTTCATTACAATGTAGCAATTTAATACATTTTACGTTACTGCTTTCTTCGATTTGAATTCCCTCTGGACGATCCATCACACTGTAAATATCCTTAAGGATCACAGGAAAAGCTTTGTGTGTTAAAACATTTTAAAGAATACCACACTAGTTCTGCATGTTAGCATCACCCCACCATTAAAGGCCTACTCCAGTCTCTGCTGCCTTTATGTGCAGCCTCAATAGCTGTGGTTATTTTTGGATGTCTCTCATGAGTCTCGGGGATCCATTTGCAGAGACAAAAAGACTGTGATATCCAGCTCTTAGTAAAATGGCTCTTCTTCAGGTTTCCAGACCCCAGAGATAATCTTGACCTGACTGCTGCTTCTACTCCATTACTAATTGATCAGATGTGTAATGTGCAGTCATCCCAGTAGTCTCTGTTACACTGGAAAAGCCATATGAATTGCCCAGTATTGGGAATAACGTCATGAATTTAGATCTTTTTTCCTGTGGGATATTGGTATTTTTTATTAATCTAATGTGTCCTGTCAGGAAAAGTCAAAGGTGAACTTCCTGATGGTGGATGGCGCAAGTACCGAGGACAAACCTCTAAAGATCCCCAAGGAGGTGTGGATTCTGGTCAACCACCTCTTCACCAAGTCCTGTGATCAGGTGAGAAGCTGCCAACTAATGACGCAGTTGTGAGAATCGTTGAAATGATAAAACTGCTGGACTTTGAAGGAAAGGGATGTAGCTTTTGGCTGGACTGCAACAGCGCATTAAAAGTGAATCTCTGTTGATGACTGACTGAGTGAGTGATGAAGTTACACCATTGTTCAGCTGGCCGAGTGTTGGAGACAAAACTTTACTACTTTCCAGAGAAGAATCATATTGCCCCGTGAGCGAGAGGTCAGAGTTTTCTTCTGCAGGCACAGCTCTCTCAGTCTCATTTAACTGACTGCACAGCAGCTGACATATAAGTAGATGAACCTCTAATTTTCTGCCTGAGTGATGATTTTACAGCTAAATAATATGTGTACGGAGATTTTGTCAGACAACGTTGTGGTTATAAAATCATGCTACTGCTGCTTGTAGACGCTAAGAGGTTTAGTGGATAGACAAATGTATTGTTCATTTCACTAAATGACAATTGTGTCATAACTATGGCTTAAAATCTCACATCATCTAATTTCATATCATAAGACCCTCTTTATACTACATATACTAATATTATGCACCTTTATGTTGTTACACTTCAGGTGTGTTCAGACACAAAAGTGAAAGGAGTTTTCCCTCTGTCATTTATACAAATTTAACCACAGGATCATTTGTGCAGCCTGTTGTGAAACAGCTGATGTACCAGTTTCCCTTTCGACTCTCTTACTTTACCTCTTGTCTCTGTATGTTCACGCGTCACGCTGGCCTGGGCAAATTTGCATCTAATGGCATATTTCCATTGACTTTGCATGTCATCTCGCTGCCTCTAAAATTAGCCTCACTTTGTGTCTGAACACACATGAGATGTGTACTTGTGAGAACTGTATTAAATGTTCCAAATTTGTCTTTTTTTGTCTCTCAGGAGGACCTGTTCCAGACACCGGGGCTGCAGGAAGAGCTGCAGAGCATCATCGACTGTCTGGACACCAGCATCCCAGACTCCATCCGTATCCTCATTTATGAAGCCAGTCACACTGGCCCAGATTTCACCAAGACCCAGTCACTGAAATTTCAAACAACAAATAAAATAACAGACACACATGAACACTCACATACTTACTCAGTTAACACATGGACCCTGTTGTGTCTTGCTCATTAGGATGAGCTGATATGACTGTGGTGATAATAAAAGTAAGAATAATAATCGTGACTTTGTGATGTGCACATTGATCCCTGTTTTTGCTGATTCTTCCCTAACTCACCACATAGCTGGTTGTAACCACTCTGTAGCGGAGGCTCTGTTGATCTTCTTGGAGGCCTTGCCGGAGCCAGTAGTGTGTTATGAGCTCTACCAACGGTGCCTAGACTGCGCTCATGACAGCCGCCTCTGCAAACAGGTACGCTAGTTCTTACCGTTTACACTGCAAAATCTGATGTGTAGAAAATTAGGTGTCATTTGAATTGTGTTGCTTGCAGCTGCACAGACAAGAGTTCAGGGTTGAACATTTTTCTTTCTGACTAATCTGTGTGGAATTTGGTGGATTGCAGTTGATCTCCCAGTTGCCCCGGGCTCACCGCAACGTGTTTCGCTACTTAATGGCCTTTCTGAAGGAACTTCTGAAGCACTCACACAACAACAACTTAACAGCCAGCCTCATAGGTATGACACAGACACCTCCTATGTTGAGGTTACTGTACTACGGAGCTTAGTGAACAGTCTTGTTAACTAATTATCAAGTATGGTTGTTTTAGGCTAATTCCAATATTGATGCTATGATTTTTTTTTTTTTAAATCCAATAACGGCAGCTTTTTCATACAGATTGTTTTTTAGAGATGTGTGGTCTTGGTATTCATGTAGACTTTTTGACTTTTTACAGTTGAGAAATAAACTTGTCTCTCTGGTGGACAAACTCAGTAATGGAGACATCACTACTTACATGCGTACCCTTAATTGAACTCTTAAGTACCAGTACTAGAAGTTCTGAAATGGTACTCAGTGCCAACTGTACTTGTCATCTTAAATACATTCACAGGCAAAAGGATAATAACCTGCCTTTAAGGGTAACCAGGAAACAGTAGTAGCATTGTGGAAGATACAGTTGGTATTTTAGAGCATTTCTTAATCTTATGTGAGATGTTCTGCCAGTTACCCATCATCTTTATGGTAAAATCCCAAATGTTTGGCTACAGTGACATGAATGTTTACTGATGGTTGATGGGCTCACAGGCTTGACACTTACAGATCAGAGAGCACGCCATATTGTTTTCATGTATTTAACTTGATAGAAGACGAAGTTACAAAGTCTTTTTATATGTAGTTAAGCATTTTTCTTCTTTTATACCGTCTTGTTGTATTGTAGCTACCCTCTTTGCCAGTCTTCTCATCCGACCACCTCCCAACCTGGTGGGCAGACAGACACCACACGAGCGGCAGAAAGCCATCGACTTCATTCTGGGTTTCCTCATGGCGGGAGACGAGGAGTAATCGAGGTCAAAGGAGCCTCACAGCATCAGGTTTGGAACTGATTCCCAACCTGACCATATTTTGGCACAAGCTCTGGACCAGTAGGACACTGTGTGACACGATCCACTTGGTGTATTATCATCCTTTGGAGACCAATGCAACTGCTCTACACCCTACCTTTCAGAAACTCTCATGTTAGAGGTAACCCAGACTTCAATTAGAACTGTGATGATTTTGCAAAGTGTCATAGCTTCAATCACAGAATGACCGCTCACTGGATTTGGGAGCACTTGGCAGAGGTTTGGACCGATGCCTATGCACTTTCTGATGACCTAAAGGACCTGTGCCTCAAGACTAGAGTTGTCCTCGTCCTCAGCCGACCCCTCTTATTGTAGGTGCTCATGCCAAAATAACCCCTGAATAGTGAGTGGTATGAATGTGAAAACACTATGTATCCATAGATGCTAAGAAAAAGACTCAATTACACTAAAGAAAAGGAAACTCCTGTAGTTTTAAGAAGCAGACTGAATACAAGTATACTGTTGAAATGGGTTAGTTGTTGAAATCTGTCACTAAGAATGTTTAAGCTTAAGATAAATCATGACAATCATTAATTTTGCAGCATTTTAGTTGAGGGGACAACATTAAGATATCTGAAAGAATTATTTGTTATGTCCATTGTACTTTAACTGTTATTTATATCTTTCACATTTGCACCATCGGAACAGTTTTTGGTTCTTATTACAGTTTGGTTTATTTTCAGCTCTGCATCGTTTTAAAAAATGGAATAGGAAATTTTCAGCACTTGTTTTTATCATCCAGTTATAGAAAACTCTTTGTTGTGAGTGTGTGCTGTGTTTTTGTGTAACTTCAGCCGTGAGCCTTACATCTGGTTTTGCTAGTTCCTCCTGAGTTACAAAACAGGTCTGTTAACACACTAACTTCCTGGTCAGCCGGAATCGAGTGAAGCGTCACCCTCTGTGGCTTTCGATGTCTTAAATGGTGTAAATAATGCAGTAATTGTTGGTATGGTGGTGCAAATCTGTGATGTCATGTTTGTCATGAAGCTGGTACTGTCAATGTCTGTTTGTTTACGTCTTTTTCCTCACTCTGCCTCATCTGAAAGCTCATTATTCATCGATACCAAGAAACAGCTGTTGTTTTCCTCATAAAAAAACATAAATCCAGATGATTAATTATTGTTTTAAGTGATGCAGCATTTTCTGGGTGTAAGATTTAATGGCTCATTACTCTGCAGGATACAGCCTGTCTTTGTGCACCTTTCTCATTTGAGGATTTTTTTTTTTTTTTTTCTGTAGTCGCTGTTGCAAAACATGTCATGGTTATTGAAATAAGGAACTTCTATGCTTTATAGAATGAACAGTATTTCCTCTTTAACAGCTTTTCCCAATAGATGTCAGCATTAGCTTTCCCAGTTGACAAAAATAATCAAATTTATGACATTAGTTTACTTTGCTCAGTATCTCCTGCAATGTAGTGATGCCAGAAAATACCCAGAGATTTTCTTCTCACATGCTCCAGGAACTCTGCTTCAAAAATATATCTTATCTTTGGAGACAATATGAGCACATGACGTAATGTGACCACGCTGACAATCATGGCACTAAATCTAAAAAGGGGTAATCCTGTTAGGCTCCGTTGCTTTGTTCATGCATAGTTTATTCTGCCTTATCGCCATCAGAACACTAGATTCTTCTCTAGGCCTTAACTGAAACGAGCTTTGCCAAAATGTGGCCTGGGCCTGAAGGAGCAGTTCCTGGTGATTCAAATGTGGGAGAGCCATTATACAATAGCATTTAGTTATTCACTTTTTCTGTAGAAATACTACCCTCATCATGTCAAACAGAAAAATCAGTATAATCAGTAACCTCTGATTTTAGGTGTTGTCTTATGCCACTGTACCAACTGATGTATTTGTGTGGATTCATTGTGCTTTTTGTCTTCAGTTTCTGTTCAGAAAAATTAAGGTACATTTAAAGGTAAGCAAGGAAACACTTGCCCCTGTTTTCAACTTTGCAGATTTTTTGGTACTTTTAATTTATTTAACAGAAATAAAACTATGTATAAAGTTCTGTTGTGTTCTTTGTGGGAATCTTGTTGACGTCTTCATTTTAAGAAAAACATCAACTGTACAGCGGATTCTGGGGCTCACTCCTCACATGCATGGGAAATCGTTACCGGCTGATGTTCACACTATACTTAGTCTCCTCCGTGGCCGATGAGAGATCCTTCACCTCAGTGCTACATTCTCATTCCCTGTGATTATAAAACTCCCACCGTGGTCCTGCTGTCTCTGTTTGCCTGTTGTGTTGTAGCCCAGTTTGAAGCCGTCCGAAGTCATGGCCATGCTCAGGGTGTCTTCTTACCGCAAGCTGTTTGAGGATGATAACTGGAGTCGAAATGGAGGGTTAGGTATGCAGTGTGCCGGGCAGTACCAGACCTCCGTCAGGTCAGTCTGGGTCTCTGCTCTAGACTTAACAAATGTGATATATTAAGATGTTAGAGACAAGTTTAAGTGTCGTTCCACTTGCAGATGTTTCAGGGTTACATTCATGAGTCTGGGACGGGTTGTGATTCCTAGAGTTTACATGTACTTAAGGCTGTTTGCTTCTAAAGGGGCAACACTTTGCTTTAACGCAGCCATTTCAGCATTTATAAACAGTATACAATAATTTAATACATGTTTTTTTTTAATGCTGTAATGTAGTTAAGCTGGGCGAAGTGTTTGTTAATGTTTTGTCTGTATCCAGAACTGAAGGCTGAGGCATGAAAAGATAATAACAATATAAAACAGTTGTAGTAATGATAATAATACTACACATTTTACACAAGAGGTTATAGTGGGTTAAAAACCATTTAATGGATGTTTAAAGAGTAAAATGCTTAGTCGGAGTGGTTAAAGTAAAGTGTTAGCCCTGAGGAACAGTTTGAATGGGGATGACAAATGCCTTTTGTGCTCATGGAAAAAATACGTCATCATGATCTACAGTGTTGATTCACTGTGAGGGGTAGGGCAGAAATGCTTTTGGTTTGAGTTCATTTCTAGTGAATGTATGACTGTAAACTATACGTATACTTGAAGCTGGGCCAAATAATCTCCTTTAGGGTCCTCAAAAATATTCAGTGCAGTCCTCGTGTCCTCTCAGGGTTGCAGCCGTTGACGACTGTGACTGTGACAAGTTAGACTTCGTGGCTGCCAGGTCTCTCAACAAGGAGGGTCTGAAGCGGTTTGCCCAGGACCGCACCATCATCGCTGCCCTTAATGACCGCCTGGTCAGGCTTATTGAACTGGTGAGGACAAACAGTGCTGCTGCTCCCCGAGACACATCAGCACTTTATTCTGCCTCTGCTGTGTCATGCCTTTGTTCTTGGTAAATGATGCGTTGAATCTCTATATATTTATACATGTGCCCGACTTTTTCCTGCTGTCTGTGTCCTGAAGGCCCATTGTTTTGAGAAAGAGAATGAGTCTCTTGAATGTCAGATTGTGGAGCTAGAGGAGAAGCTGAACAGTCAACAAGCCTCCTCCAGCATCACCTCCACTGTGGCTCACCCCGACTACAGCCTGGATGCAGTGGTGGAAAGACTGCGCAAGGAGAGGGTAGGGTGCTGCCTCTGCTGCTGGGTGTGTCTGCTGCATGTTTCTCTGCGTGATCTCATGCCTAAATTAAGTTTTCTAATCGAGTCCATTGCACGTCCCATCCCACTTCATACATTTTGCTTCAGTTTGAACAGTGACAGGCAGCCCTGATTTATAACCCTGTCAAGATCCATCAGTGTCTTCACTGCGTCTCCCTGCAGGACGAGATTCTGTGTGACACTGAGGAGCTGCAGAAGGAGCTCGAATTTCTGAAGAAAGGCTGCGAGAAGGCTGCACAGCAGAGGATCTTCTTCCAGCAGGAACGACAAGATGTTGCTGAGGTAACAGTTGTAAATACAGTAGCATCTGGCATCTTGTTACAAAAGTAAGTGGATGCCAGGGCTGGAAGAAAGCTGCAAGGAAGGTGAATAAAAAGATAACAAAGGATATTAACAGCGTCCTGAGTTTTATAAATTTAATGGCTTATTGTGAAGTGAAAAAAAAAGTGCGATGGGTTTTTCACTTTAAAATAAGCATTAACCTGCATTTATAGATTATATTTGTAGTCGGTAGTAGATGAACACTTTCTAACATGCATACTTTTTTCAAACAACCAAGCTCTAGTTCGTCGTTGGTTATTGTGCTTTCTGTAATGTCTGTCCATTCATTTTCCTCCACTTATCCGGGATCAGGTCGCAGTGGCAGCAGGCAGAGCAGGGTATTCCAGACGTTTCTCTCCAGCAACACTTCCTTACTCCTCTTTTCTGTAATAATGGTGGAATAACAAAAAATAGAAATGAAATGAAATAAGAAAAAAAAAAAAAAAGCCTGCCAAGCACTGGTTTCTGCTTGTTAAGCTTATGTAATAGCTGAATGTAACCCAGGTGAGATATCATTGGCCTGTTGTTAATTGTAATTAGAACAGGAATGTTTTTAGTTTTTATGTGGTCGAGATTTGATATAAAGTTCAAAATGATTATATTCAGATTAAAAATAGACGTGATTAGGATCAAAGTGATAATATGATAAAAGTATATAAGTAAATATAATAATATGCTTGTTCTGTACATTATCAGACCTTTGTTGTGATAATGTGCTTTTAGCACTAGATGGCAGTGTTGTCAAGCGACTCCATGCAGCTTCTCCCCTCGGCCTCACGGTGAATCAGCTGAAACTCGGCACAGCTGCTCCTCTGTAGCGCTACCCAATGGGTGTTGATCACCAGCAGTCACACAGTCTGGGCTGGTGGCCCACTGCAACCTGAGCCACCAACTTTTTCAAACCCCCTCCCCTCCCTCTTTCATACCAGAGGCCAAGTCCTCCCGGCCGGACCAGATGCGAGGGAGGCTTTAATTTCTCCCTTACAGATGTAATGCAGGCTGTAATTCGGTGCCGTAATGTTCCTGCTGGCTCAGTTCTCTGGTTCTGAATTGGAAGCAGCTGCAGAGTGACAACACTTCGTGGGGAATCAGTAGGGAGGTAGAGGAACAGCAGAGATGCGGAGGAGAGGAGCGAATACTACGCAGCTCTCTCAACATAATGACAGACTGACAGTAATGAAACGAGGCACGTTTGGTTTATTTTGAAGTATACTACTTGCTATTGTGTTGCTTTCCTCCTGCCAATTCTACTCCATTTTCAGGGCCCGCAAATTTCCCATCCTCATTGTCTCACTGTGATTTTCTTGCATGGCCAGATGTTGGTGACTGTGGTGAAACGCAGAATAAGTGAGCTGAGTTAAACAGTGTTGCCAGAACTGAAATACACATACAAAGGAGTAGATACATGAAGCTAGTTTTTCTATATGTGTGTATTAACTGCAGGTCTTTAAGGTGCTCTTGAAGGTTAAAAAAACGGACACACACACATAAAAACGTTCTTGAAATGAAATGAAAAGTCTTTATTTAGTCGAGTACATTGGTTAAATGTCGACCAGTCTCAGCCTCTCAAGGCAGAAACACAGATGGACACTGGCTTTTGAAAAGTTGATGAACTTTAAAGCTGCATTTCTGTGAAGCTTTAAAGCATCTTTCAGCTCATTGTTTTGGTTTTGTTTGGCAACTTTGCTGTTTTCCCTCAGGAGCTGGTGGAAACCAACACTGAGCTAAAAGGAGAGTAAATATTGAGTATGTTTGATTTGGAATCAATACTAATGTTGATCTTCAGGATGCTAAAAAAAGGCAACTATACCAATGAGCTTGTCAAATGAACTTTATAAGGTAGAGTGTCGTGTTGCCACAAAAGTAATCCTGCTTTAAAGTTGTTCAGAATGTGATTTTCAGCAAGTTTCTCTGCAGCTGCTGGATGATATTTGAACACAGGCAGCAGCAGCAGCAGGAGAGACTTTTGCCCACTGCCGTCCATCAGGGACCCTGCCACCCTCCCAGCAAGGCTCCACAACTCCACCAAACCCTCCCTGTGTGTGTCCAGATGTAAATGCAGGCACCCACAGTAATTGCATCCAATGCCAATTTATCTGGTTCTTTAAAGAGAGTAGATGAGCTGAGAACCCCTGCTGGTGAATGGATTGGTGGACAGGGCTTTTGTGTCTACTTAGCCTCCGTCTCATCTTCCTCCTCCTCCTCCTCCTCCTCCCCCTTCCTCTGCATTGCGGCGTCTACTTGCTGTTCAGTGAAACAGGGTGGATGTGCTGGTGCTGATAGTTTTTTTAAAATGAGTGTTCAGGGTGGAAACAAAGACCTTTTCCACTTTATTTCAACCTGTGGTGTGATTTACTTCCCAAACTGCAGAGTGCTCCTCTCAGACACCTCCACAAATTAAGTTGAACTTCTTTACTTTCAGCCCCGTTCTCTGCTAACTTGATTTTCTTTGCAGGAAGTGGATGCTGTGACAGCAGAGTGTTTGGCGCTGAGGGAGCAAGTGGCTATCTACGAGGAGCAGCTGGCCAACATGGAGGCCCAGCACAAGACGGTGAGAGGGGGAGGAGATATATAGCTGCAGTGTGATGAAACAGGAACAGTTTATGGCCTTAAAATGACTCTAAATGTAGCACTTAGGTCAAACAGGAGTGTTGGAGAAATGCCCAGACCTGTGGTGACAAACACAACTGTGATGACCTCAGTCACCTTGCTGAGGAGTTGTAGTCAAAAACAGCTATGTCAACAGAAACATATGGGGAGAGGATTAAAGCAGAAAATATGTGATCTACTAAACTGGACAACAAGTCAGACTTAAACCCCTTTTAATGTTCACTGAGTCTTTGTTCCAGTCACTTAAAGGAAGAGTGAAACATTTGTGGAAGTTCTCATTTGCTTTCTGACAGATTTAGATGAAAGGTCAACACTGCTAAACATGAAGCTAAAACCAGCAGCTAGTTAGTTTAGCATAGCATCAAGACTGGAAACAGGAGAAAAGAGCTAGTTTGGCTCTGTCCCAATGCAACAAAATGTGTCTGCTAGCAACCTTTAAACCTCACTGACAGCTCACATTTTATCTTGTTTGTTTAATTTGTACAGAAAACGAGGGGGTTACGTGCAGGACCGTGTCTTTCCTGGAAGTTACTGCCTCCAGGCAAGAATATGGATAAAAACAAATAAGGTTTAGCTTCATCATCACTGAGTTTTAGAGGCGCTGGTGGCTGAATTTTGTCAGACAGAGCCCAGCTAGCTGTTTCTCCATGTTTCCAGTCTTGAAGCTACGCTAAGAGCTTTACTGTGTCTTCAGACAGAGTGGGAAGGGGATTTTAGACACTGCGTGAAAGAAAATTCTCAAATTGAGAAGAAATTTGTTCCAATCAAGTTGAAAATGTTTCAGCTTTGCATGTATCTCAGGGTTTTATGGAGACAAGACGAAGACTGAAAGAGACTGGAGGGAAATGACAGAAAGAACCAGAGTTCAGTTAGAAGATGAACTGAACACAGCTAACGTCTGTACAATTGGTAGATTTGCTTTTTGGGTTGAATGAAGACAAATAGTCTGTGAATGACGCTGATGCTTTACTTTCCATCTGAACAATCCTTCATATGTAACACACAGACATGGTGGTGGGATCAATAGTCTCATCAGACTCTTGGTAAGAAAGCAAATGAGCACGTTCCCAAAATGTGGAACTATTCCTTTAAAACAGGAACATGTTTGTAACTATACACAACACACATCAGTGCCTATATCATATGCACACACACCCTACTCTCTCCACCTTCCACAGTGTTCTCCACATCACCAGGAGATGACAGACGCAGCCCAGTATCAGATCTAGAGGCTGTAGGCAGAGAGAGAGGCAGCTGACGCTGGAGCAGCTCCATCACTCTGTGTTTTTCTCTGCAGAGCAGGGCCGCCCGGCGTTTAACACACTCCCTCTGGGACACGCTCGATAACTCACAGTCCGGGAAATGCGGCTGAATACCAAATGAAAACAGAAGTTCCCTTTGTTTTATTAACTGTTGTTATTATCAGCACCTCCAGATACCCCATATTCCCCTGACAAATCGGCAACCATGTCGTTATTTAGGTGGAGGAAAAGGAGAAAAACGTCCGACTGCCACTGCAGCTCTGTAACAGCTCATTTTCTCTGTAATGGATGTGACATTTTTTTTTCTACTACATATTGGAAGCTGTAGACATACATGATGAGGTCTTCAGTGTATGTGTAAATGCATGAAAATGTACCACATGTGTTTGCATTTGCAGTGGTACTAGGTAACTAACGACTCAAGCACTGTTTTTTTTTTTTTTTTTTTTTATTGGAGGTACTTGTACTTGAGTATTTCAATGTCATACTTCTACTGCCCTACAATTCAGACTGAAGTATAGTTCTCTTCACTCTACTACATTTATATGACAGCTTTAGTAACTACTTACAGTACAAATTAAGATATACTTAGATTGTATTAAGTGTCCACATGTTTTTATATGAAATCTGTCAAGTAACTAAAGAGGAGCAGAAATACTCAAGTACCTAAAATTATACTACAGTACAGTACTTGACTACATGTACTGAGTAAAGGATCTGAGTACTTCTTCACCACCGTGTGTTTGGATGTGTGGCGTGTATGAGCAGGCAGTGGAGCGTCTGCTGGAGCCAGGTGAAGCGACGACAGGGGCGGTGGCAGCGATAAGATTTAGCAGCCCTGACATCACTCCGGCCTTGGATGTAAAGGAGTACTACTGCCAGCTGGCCGCGAGCCTCCAGGTACCACACTGTAGCATCAAACACATAAACATGTCAGGATTGGAAGCCTATTACAGCCTACATACAGTTTTAGAATCATATTCCTATTTCTGGTTCAAGATACACTCACATGAGTGGACTCAGACAAACCTCATACACCTGTAGTGGAAATTTGTATTTGCTTAAGTACAATTTTAAGGTACTTATACTTTGAGTATTTCCATTTTGTGCTACTTGATACACCCACTCCACTGGATTTCAGAGAGAAATATTTTATCTGTCATCTGACTAGATATTAGTCACTTTTCAGGTGAAGATTTTACATGAAAAAATAAAATACATTGTTAAAGATTAAACATCTCAAATGTCCGAATCCAGGTTTCTATCTGAATATAGCTCAAATTCAAAATCAGCGAAAGAAAATAGGAATGAACGTACTTTTCCATCCAGTTTAGTGC
Source organism: Trachinotus anak (assembly GCF_046630095.1). Classification (NCBI taxonomy): domain Eukaryota; kingdom Metazoa; phylum Chordata; class Actinopteri; order Carangiformes; family Carangidae; genus Trachinotus; species Trachinotus anak. The sequence continues at coordinate 3,116,277 of NW_027273872.1, read as the reverse complement.
AACTAGATCAACAGCTGCTGGTGTTAACTTTCCAATCGGGTGCCATTAAATCATCACTGAGGAAAAGGGCACAATGAAATTACGTAATTAAAACCCCAGACAGCGGAAAACAATGTAGAAAACAAGATGGAAATATGACATTTATGTTTGTTTCATGCAGGCTACAGCCTCAATGTCGCTTCACACAGATCTGATGTTTGTGTCTGCTGCTACTTAGAAGATGTTTAAGTCAAATGCTTCAAGTACATCAGGGTTAATTTGACACTTTGTTTATGATATACTTTATCATATTTTGTTTTTATTGACACACTATTTGTTTTTGCAATATTTTTACTTTTAGTGTTTCCACTCGGGTTTTTCATGCACAAGTTAAAAAGATGTGAAAACTGGTGCATGAAAGCACAAATTATGAGTTGTTAATTGCATCAAATATGGTTCCACAATTGTTAAAAAACTAAGATTAGACAAAAGTCAGAGAAATCAATACAAATATGTGTAGTAGGACTTTTCTTTTTCTTCTTTTTTCTCCCATTAATCATTGAAATACTCCCCAGATTTATGTTGTGACCCTTTGAAGGGGACAGTAACTGCATATAAAGTATTATCAGCTCCACTTCCTCTAGTTACAACAATAAAATTCCACTTACACGTGGATGCATCAGTATTTAGAAACCAATAATGTAACTGTTACACTGTTATCCCTCGCACCAGCACTTTCACATTTACATTTATTTAAATAAAGAAAGTCTGAGTGCGTCTTCCACCACTTCCACCACACACCATCCAGAGCTGCCATCTTCATCCTCCTGCTGACCACGTGACCTCTCCTGTTTTCACCACATCGCCCTCTCTCTCCCTCTGAAATGTCCCGGTCAGGTCCAGATGTAAATCTCAGCTTTCACAAATCTCACAACGAAACTCCCACTTGTTTTCTTTCCCTCTTAACACAACACCAGGGAAGAACTTGAGAGTCGGGGCTGCAGTTCTGAGCGCGAACAAAATGCTTTTGTCCCCCTGTGTGTGTGTGTGTGTGTCTGTTACAAAGCAAGAGGTGCTGCGTAGGGGTCAGACTATAGCTCCGCTGGGTCACACCCCCTCTGGGGCGAGGATGTCTGTCCGGTCCAGAGGTCAGGGCTGTAATCAGACTGCTGGCCGCCTTCCCAGGCTCCTCTGCAGCAGTGGACGCTAGTGTGTGTGTGTGTGTGTGTGTGTGTGTGTGTGTGTGTGTCTGTGTGTGTGTGTGTGTGTGTTTGTCTGTGTGTGTGTGTGTGTGTGTTTGTCTGTGTGTGTGTGTGTGTCCGTCCCCTTCATTTGGAGGCATGTCTGCAGGGTGTATTTATATATTTGTGCGTCTGTCTAGATACGTAGGTGTGTTACGTGTTCTCCCCTGAACCCCGTCTATTTACTCTCTCTCCCTCTGTCTCACTCCCACTCTGTCTCTTCTCTCGCCAGCTGGACACCGTCCTGTCTGTGCCTTGCCTCGATTATGAGGCGCAATTGTCTTGATGCTAAAATGATTGCTATTGGGTTTGAACAGTAATGGTGATTGCTGGCTGACTCCCACACACCTGTGCACCCTCATGTTGCTCATTTCGACTACACTTGTTCCATCTAATCAGGAATGTGGCGAACACAAGGAGAGGTTTAACCATCAGCCAGTATGAGAGGCTCTGATTGCTCTTTGCTCCCCTGTCAAAGTGCACTTAACTGCCCAAAAGAGACCCCTATCCTCCGTGGTCTTTTGCAGACTTTCTCTCTCAAAGGTTTTTATACATACAAACTTTCACAAAGGGTTCCTCACCGTCTGTCTTTGCAGTACAAGTGTGGTGCAGCCTCTTCTGCAGTGGTTCTTGGGGATGATGGAAAACAACTGGAAGTGGGAGAAGCTGTAGGGGCAGCGGTCAAAGATTTGCCAAAGACAAAGAACATCAGTGAGATGAAGATGCTGGTGAGTGGACTTTTGTTTTAATCACTGTTTAAAAGCTCAGTTCGTGCAAATTACACACAAAAAAGGAAGATTTGGGTTTTTGAGGCGACCGTCACCTTCCATATCCCAACTATGTGTCAAAAGAGTATTCAAGTATTAAAGGAACAGCCGTGCACATGTCTCCAAGTGAGCCCTGTGCACGTTTGTGTAAGTGCACGTTAACATTTTGGGAATACTCTTATTAGCACCAGTCACCAGCTGGTTTGCTTAGCTTAGCACAAAGACTGGAAACAGAGAGAAACAGCTACCCAGGCTCTGTCACCTCACCAGCACCTCTACAGCTCACTGAATAAATCCGTACAAAAAACACATTATAAAAACAACAAGTTGTGGTTTTATGACGGGTTATGTGCTGGACTATTTGTTGGCTGGTTGTCGTCACTTTCTGAAGTTCAACTGTCCCCCTGGTTCTGGTCTTTATACTAAGCTAAGTTAGCTGGCTGCTAGCACTAGCTTTATATTTACTGTACTGACATCAGTGTGGACGATCCTGTCAAACTCTTGGCAAGAAAGCAAATAAGTCTATGTCAATACTGTAGGCCTTGGAAACTACGGATAACTTGAAAACACATTGCTCATGTTCTGAGGATTATTCAGAGAAATGACGACAGTGTTCCTTGAAAGAAATGATTTGATTGTTCAGATGTAATTTGTCAATGCTATTAGCACCACAACTAAAGTGGAAGTATGAATCTAAGCAAATAAAAGCAAATCTGTGTGTATGTTGAGTCAGAAAATTTTTTGGAGGGGAACTGATCCCATAAGTCTCACGTTTATACATCATTTAAATCCCTCAGTTGCCGCCTCCTGATTCAGATCTCCCCATAATACATTTCCCACCTCTTTACTGACAAAGAAAAGAAAGAGTATTGCAGCTCTCCACTGGCTCTACGTCAGCCATCAGCTCTTAAATCAGACATAATGATGCAAATGAATGGTTTCCCACAGTAGGCCAAGGGAGTGGAGAGCACCTGAGTGACAGCAGAGCAACAGTGTGGGAGATCCTGCTGACCAGAGTGTTTACTCTGCGGACACTTTCAGCAGGAGATGTGAAGGGCTCGACTTCAGCTCAGACAGGATTTATTGCCCTCCGTGTCCTCAGTTATTAAGTACAGTCTCTCAGAGCGGCTGCAGCATCAGAAACGTCTTAAAACTTCACACACACACACTGACTAGAGACTTCCTCTGAAATGGAGGAGTGGAAATAAACCTTTATGGGATATCTCTCATCCAGCCAGAAGAAAAAATGCCATGAAAGACACAGCAGAGTGAAGAGACCAGGAAATTATGACTCAGGTAAAATCACAGAGCGACTCCAGTAAACAGAAACTACCCCCTCTTAGTTCACATTGGTCTATTTAACATCCATCAGTGGTCGGACCACGGCTGACACCTAACCACATCTGTAACAAACATGGTGGTTTGGTTCTCATTACTGTGGCTGTGGCTCTACCTCCAGCTCTTTAAATAAACACTGAGCCTCTGTGGCCACAGCAGAGCTCTCCCAACATCATCTACCTTTTCTCTAACACGCAGCACACAAGCCCCAGTTCTGCTCAGTCCGGCCTGACGGATGGACAGCTCGGCTTGCTCTGCTCTGTTTCCTCTCTCGCCCGTGATGGATGCCTCGGGTCTGGTTTCTCACTGAGACACAACATGGCCAAACAAACAGACTGCGGTGAAATCAGCCCTGACGCAGAAATGTATATAATGGAGCCGGCACCGATGGGGTTGTACGCCACTACTCCCCTACACACACACACACACACGGCCAAGCCTCACTTATCATGCCAGGGAGAACAGGAGTGTGTGTGTGAGTGACTTGACCAGGTTAGGGAGTCGTCATCAGCCCGTGAGTAGTAACTGGCCAGCTCGCTGAATGACGAGCAGGACCGCCTGGGCCCCCATCTGGCTGTGACAGCTAATTGTTGAATCTCTGTGATTCCTGTAATTACTCACGGCAGGACACCACAGCCTCAGACCCGAGGGAGTAATGCTCCTCCGTTAGTTTGTGGTGGAACTAACCTGATTTATCTTTGTTGGTCGGATTAATTGCCATACTTGAGTTTTAGGTTAGTTAGAGCTCAGTTTCTCTGCTTCTGTTCACATAATATGGATAAAATTGTGATCTTCCATTGTTTTGGTTCTACAGCCCACAAACTCTGCTCTTATCCTCCCTGTTTCCAGCAGTATCAGTTAGGCGGCTGTTAGCAAACAAGAGTGAAGAAAGTCAAACATCAAGCAGCTAAAAGCAAAGATATATTTCAAGTAAATGGCGAGACCAAAACTGAGCTGCATGAAGAGTAAACACGGGAATGAAGGTTGTCAGGACCCTGAAACGTGACAGAAATGAATGCTGCTCCGTGTCTGCTGGACGTGTAAACAGTTGCTCTTATGTTAAGTAACACCATAACAAGCTGAACACTGTTGGTCAGATGTTTTCAGTTATGAACTGATGCCGAAATCTGGTTTAAGGACACGATTATTGTTCAAGTACCCAGGCTGAAGCGCCCTTAAGCAGGACCCTGACTGCCGGCCGATTCCAGGGCTGCTGTTCTTACACTGAAAATAACCGTGAAGGGATCCTGATTTTATAGTCTGACATTGTTATATTATTACTAACAGGATAATGAAGTAGAGAGTAGAGTATATTTGAAACAAATTACTGCTGCTCTGTGTGCAGATTTCAGGGCTGGAAAAGGAGCTTGCAGAGCTTGAGAAGTGTAATGAGGAGCTGGAGGACGAGATTGAGATGAAGACGGCTGCGTACATGGACGAGATTGCTGAGCTGGAGGTATGAGAGTGGACTGATTAATGTAATCATAGGCTGTAATGGACCAGTGGTTTGGACTAATAATGTCATTTAATCTCATCCACTGTGTGTGTGTGTGTGTGTGTGTGTGTGTGTGTGTGTGTGTGTGTGTGTGTGTGTGTGTGTGTGTGTGTGTGTACGTACCACCCATGTTATTCAGTGTACTATAGATGAAATGCGGCACCAGGAGGCCGACCTCCAAGCGCAGATGAAGGAGCAGTGTGAGGACTACAAGGAGCTGCTCAGTGAGAAGATGGCCAGAGACTTGGAGATCGTCGCTTACAGGTTAGACTGAATAATAAATGTTCTGATCTTCACAACTCCAAAAACTCAAAAACTACAGTCAGTCAGTGGTGGAATGTAACCAAGCACATTTACTCAAGTACTATACTATTTTATACTATTGTACTTTTTAACTGCTCTACATTTACAGTATCTGATGGCTGTAGTTACTAGTTACTGTTATGATTAAGATTTGATGCAGTGCTTTCATATTAAACTGAGCAGTATTGTAAAAGGATGTACAATTGGCTGCATATCAATAATTTATAGCATTAAGTAATAATATTCAATAGTATAAAGTATTATCAATATTATAAGACACTGAAAGAAGCATTTCTACATAATGAGCATTTTTACTTTTGCTTTGCTGAAAATACATTTTTCATAAAATACTTTTGTCTTTTACTTGAGTAACATTTTGAAAGCATGACAGCTTTTATTCGTACTGGAATATTTTTAGATGATAGTATTTCCAATTTTACTGAGGTAAAGGATCTGACTTCTTCTTCCACCACTGCCTGAAACTGAAAGATTTTATGAGGATTCTTTTAATTGTTTATTGTTTAAAGGATTCATGTTAGCGTTGAGTAATGCAATTGTTCTTTGCTCTTTGTGGATGTAGGTTGGTAAATCACAAGCATCTCAGTGTAGAACATCATGTCTTTTAGATACTGTAAATTGTTAAATGATTGAAAGACATAATTGATTCTTACCTCCTGCGATTTACTTTATGGCCATAATTACATTTTAATTTGTGATAATAAACCATAATGTATCGACCACCCCTCTTTTGCACATTTTGTAATGAAGAGCTGTCATAAATACAGCGATCCTCCACGACTCTAATTCTCATCTTAATTTAGCTGCGGGTTGTTATTCTTAAATGAGACCACTAAAATTTTACGATACATGATACAGAAACACCAGAGACATAAGAAGACTTCAGGAAGTGAAGTCTAATTCGTAGTGAGGCCGTGGATGACCTACACCCCTCTCTGGGGCAGTGATGGTCAACCATTCCTGATAGACAACATGGAGGTTTTCATTCCAACAAAAACACTGAACCAGGTGGCTTCATTGATTAGTTTGTCTCCTCCTGTTAAAGGTGCTGCACTTTCTGATTGCAATTAAAACCTAGAGACTCTGAGCCTTCCCTGACATACTGTATATTGTAGATTCCCATCTTTGCAGTAGGGGGTGAAATGAAAACAGACGTCCCCTGCGGTGCTCAATAAAGTGCCAGACATTATTTAAACCTGTCGAGGAGAAAGAGCTGTCAGGGGCAAACCACATAACGATCCCAGGATGATTTCATTAGATTTAAATCAGCTTGATGCTCTGTTTACTTTTGACGTTCTTTACGTATGAGCTAATCTTAAAGCGCACAGGAAATCACAGGTGGAAATGTGCAAGTGACGTGTTCATTGTCATCATCCGTCCTCCATCGTCAACAGAGGCTTCTACAAAAGCATCACTGTGAATAATACGAGGAGTATTTCCGCAAGATCCTGTGTATAAGCCCAGTATTGTCCAAGCATCTCATATAGTGTCACCTGGGCATCCGCAATGTCCATAATGAGGTATTTCTGCAGACAAAGGGCTGACATCAGGGGCCAACTGAGGTCAGAGGAAACGGCTCCTGAATCTGATGCAGTTTCCTGCATTTGACCTTGAAGATGTTTCATGCCATTCCCTCCATTCACTGAGGTTGTTTAACCATCTGCCATCCTGGTATGTGGAGTGACGCACTTCAGCCATCTCGGCCCGCTGCCGCTGACTTCCTCCTGCGGCCCTCCATCGCCCATCCGACTACATGTGACCCCCAGGGGGCCCCGCTACAGGCCTGAGCTCAGACCCTCACAATGCCTCATTAGAATGGGCAAAGAGGACCTCACACTGTCAGCGCTGTGTGCTGGGCCCCTGCCAGCTCTTCGCCACGCCAGCCTGTTAATGTCAGCACCCCCCTCAGTTACACACATTTCCAAATTCGCCACAGTTTTAATTCCCTCTCTTTACCCAGCAGACTGTCCCAAAGACATTTAAGGCACAGGAAAGGCACACAGTCGGTGCCAACTTTTCTTCCTCCCTCTCTTCACTTACCGGGTGTTTTGTCATCCGTGATTAAAACCATGAATAAGAAATGAAAATGGTGGTTGTTTATTCTCTCCGTGCCGTGGCAAACTGTCTGCACAACAGACCCTAATGACCCTGGGCTGCCATTACCGAGTGGCTTATGGCCTGTGAAAGCATCTCAGAGCAGTTTGTGCAGATGCTCGCCACTTTTGCTCACTGCTAATGTGAAACATATTACACTGTAATTCATTCAGTGGGGTCGGCTCTCACGGCTGCATGACACAGCAACAAGTAGCTCAGCTGAAGACAAGATCCATTTTAGTCGAGTGTACATTTAGCAGTGGATGACTGTAGGGCTTATTTTAAAGCTGTTTTATTTAAAAAAAGAGCTTTATATGATCTTTCAGCTCATTATTTTTGTTTTCTGGCCTCTCACTGTTGGTTCGCTCTCATTACTAGAGTTTCCAGATGCAGCAGGCAGATGTTTTCAGTGAAGTTTCTATAAAAACCTTCTGGATAGTGGCTCCAACATGGCAGGAGCATAAAAGGTCCCTGACACTGAGATATAAAACATACAATCAATAGTTAATAAAGTAAATGTTGTCAAATTCTATTTCAGAGGTTATTGATTATGACAAGAGGGAAAAAAAGGAAACAGGTTAAAAAAAGTGGAATTAATTACTGAGGAAGACAGTGTGTAAGGTAAGCTAGTGACAGAGCTAACTGAGCTAGTGGGAGAGACAAGCTGGAGTAATCAAAACAAAGAGGAAATACAACAGCTCGTACAAAACATGGCAAACTTGGAAACAATTTTGCAAGAGAGAACATAAATGACACTTCAAGCAGCTCCAGCGGCTCGAAGTTGGAGGATTCATAGGCTGAAGTTTTATTGAGACCCCCCTCAGGGAGAAACTGGAACTACCCCCGTCCTTAAAACTCATTATTGAGTGAGCTCGCTGTTCCCTGGCCTCACAGCCTCCAAATGATTCTGCACCAAGATCCTTTGTGGCTGAACAATCAAGATATGGCAGAAAAAAGGTTTCATGTCCGAGGGGAAGAGAATGTTTTGGACCATGACTTTGCACGTCAAGGAAATGAAAGGAATACACAGAGGCCAAAAAAAAAGTATTGAAAAAGAAGAAAATTTGACTCCAGTCACCATTTTGAAACATTATTTGCAAATGAACAAAACTATTTTGCCTTAAAAACTCTTCTACTGAAAATGAATGACATTGATACTGAAAATAATAGTTAATTGCTGCCTGGAGATGAGATTGTTTTCTCAATCTTTATTTACAAGGTTAAGAATAAATTCTAAACCTTGTAACTTGCAGTGTTGTGTCTCTCAGGTAAACTTGGGCTGCAGCTGATTAGCAGTACCACCTGCTCACCTGTACTTTGTGTGTTTATTTATTTGTGTGGTCCAGGAGTCTGGTGGAGGAAGAGGAGCAGAGGCTGTGCAACCTGTGAAATGAGGCTGAAGAGTCAGACTGGCCGGCTGGGGTTTGGTTGGATGCTCCCCTCCCACATGTGGATGAGAAAACAGACAAAAGAAAATCACAAAAACCAGACACAAATCAGCACTAGGGTGAAGCTTAAGGTACCAACGCAGCAGATGTAAACTTATCATGACAGATTAATGCCGTCTGGAGGCCTGAGCCGGGCCATTGATAACAGGTCGCTGGCAGACGACCCCGAGACTCCAAGAAAGATGGAGCTGTCTAAAACTGGGAGGGAGGTGGGAGGATGAGGGCTCTGCGATGAGTGTGTATCCATTCAGTGTCTGGCAGTGATATTTCCTTAAGTGGGTTTTATCTTTACCAGCTCACTGATATGATTCATAAATGTTGTCCCCTCTTTGTCAAACACACAAACACACACACAAGCTAAACTGTGCGGCTCCGTCAAGTCATTCTCCCTCTGATACCACCTCGTCCATCACCCAAACTTTGTCTGATTACCGGCTCTTAACCTTTGACCCCGTCACTGTTAGCGAACATATTGACAGCTCCCTCTTCTCACTGACTAAACGTGTCTCACTGTCCTTCTGCTTTTACAGTCATGCATTCCTGTTGGTTTTACATACAAGTGTGTTTGCTTTTCAAATGGTTCATGAAGTTGTTTTTCTGCAGCTCTTACAAATTCAGCACCTGGATCTTTCTGCAAGAAAAGCTTGAGTGATTCATTATTCTGTCTTTGAAAAGCAATGTCCCAATTTGCTGTTATTTGAGAAATAAGCTTTTGGTAATCTTTTCCTTATTTTCTACGATCTGTCTGTGATAAATCATTTCTGCTTCCTGCCTCTGCACAGGTGTCAGAATGTGCTTCAGACTTAAATTAAATAAAACTAGTTGCATGAGAGATCACCTCATACTGTGCGATTTCTTTTCTGTGTTTCATGAGAACAGCTTGTGAATCTTTCAAGACTTTCCCTGCACTTTAAAACTATGCACAGAGCGGAGTGATTTATGTTCAGTGATCCTCATGCTTAACTTGAGATTTGAACATTCCCAGCTATTTAATGATCTCAAAGGCTTGTTAGCTCTGCCGTAAAGATGAAAAATGCTGCTAATAACAGATCAGATAAGATTAGCCACACTCAGTGAACTTGTGGTGATGAGGAGTTAGCCTCTGTAATAATTGAGTTCAGTGTCTGGAGAAGGGGCTGGGGCTCGATGGCCGCATGTGACTTGTTTAATTGTCCCGACATGAAACATGGCCGACTCGGGAGGAAGCTGCTGTGTCTGTTTTCTCAGCACTGCGGAGCTCAATCAAGACCTCAGAGGAGAGGAGCTGGAGGATGTTGTTTTCCCTCAGTGCTGAACTTCGTATCTCTCAAATCAAAAGCCGACAGACCACACGGTGTCCCTGATCTCTGTGGCTGCACTGTCTTTACCTTGTGGCAAATATGATAAGATCTGAACAAAAAAATAAGACATAGAAGAGTAATTGCCTTGCTATAAGAATTGTGTTTTCCTTCTTTTATCGTCTTTACTGCTGCATCTCTTAAGGAAATGACTAATATCATGTCCAAAAACATCCTAAAAAATAATTGCCAGTGGGTACATGGAAAGGCAAGCTTATTCGTTTTGCACCTTTCAGCACTTTATAGAAGTAAAATGGTTAATTCTCTGTACCAGAATAAATCAAAAACAACCTGAATATAAAATAGTATTCTGAGAAAATACAAAGCAGTGAAGTAAACATTCATTCTGTTAATGACACAGAATAGATCTATAAACCAGTGAACACCCACATACAATATAACATGACAAAAAGCTCATGGCCTAATTTAACACGGGATAAATAAACAGGGTGTCGTGCTCTCAGAAAAGCAAAAACTTAGATGTTAAATGACTTGTGTTTGGATTTGGAAAGTTGGTATTTCCAGCTTCTTTTATAACACAAAGACTCTTGATATTTGCAAGTGTGGTGACCCCTGTGCTCCTCTGTATTCCTTTGCCCCCATCACACGTCCTTGACAACTAAGAAAAATGCGCGTTAACCCCTCAAAGCTGGTCGGTGACACTGAGTGGCCCGGGGCAGGACTGTGGCACCTTCGCTCCTTGAAGCTGGGCAATTTGATTTGAGGGCGGAGATTTCAAAGCTGAGTCATGGATCAGTGGTCAGCCAGTGCTTTGGCCTTTTCATCCCACCTTTTTTTTTTGTTCTCTTTTTGCCTTGATGGGTTCTGTGGATGAGGGGGTTGAGAAAGCAGCAAAAAAAAAAAAAATCAGACCAACAGCAACAAACAAAGAAGTCACTGCTGGCAATCAATGAGAGTTTGGTCCCTTTGGTGAGAGACTGAATGTTCACTTCACGCTTGCTGTTGAAACCATTTCATGCAACATATGCTGTGGACATAACATCCCATTAACTTCACATTGTGCAGGAATGTCCGTGCATTAAGAGTGGCAGGGCCAGGCTGATAAATTATGACACGTGAGCTCATTGTATCAGTCGACATATCTTCAATCTGAAGCAGTGGAATCCGATTAAGGCCTGAGGTAATGCTAACCCAGGTCAGCTTGCATGGCCCGGCTCACACAGTTATCCCTAAAATACCCTTATCCCTGCAGGTTCACTCAGACAAATAAACACTGTCTTCAATGAGGACAAAAGTAATTTTTTAAAGTCTCTTCATGACAGCTTGGATGTAACGAACCAAGCTGGTGTTTAGAAAGCAAATAAATAAGAGAGGACGGGGTTGAATCAAGGAAGAAAATAAGAACAGTGAAAATATACAAAGGAGAAAGAGCTATTGAGAAAGTATTTCCTTAACAAGAGAGGAACAAATAATAAATTATGGGGCCCCTCTCCCCTGAGGCAATACTGGCACGCCTGAGGGTAGCAGGAAGTGGGCATCCCTCTCTTTTTATAGGGGTCGTGGACAGACTGTGACTGTGGGAGCATCACATAAGACACAGTCAGAGTCCTGAGAGAAAACTGCTTAATGAAAATGTTTATACACACACACACACACACACACACACACACACACACACACACACACAGAGGCCTCTTCACAGAGTTTATATGCTTTGCAATGCTGGATGAAGATGGTGGTAGTGTGACTGTGTAACCCCCGGGTCCCTCATCATGTCATCGCTGTAGTTTCTGCCCTCCTCATATCTGCAGTCCCACTTGGCCTCTATAACTGAGAGACTGCTGACAGCCGTGACCCCACAGTTACCCCGCACTCCCCCTCACGTCTGTCCCAAAGCAGGTGGCAAGCACCACCAACATGAGACTCCTCATCTTGATCCACCATCTATGTGAATTTGTGATTCCTTCATTTCTTGGCAAACACTTCACTACCTTGTCTTGTGATCGGGAGATAAAGCAAGGCAGCTTTTTTTTTTTTTATTTCCCCAAACTCCACACAGTGGGTTAGTCACGGCCGAAGTTGATAAAAGTTTCCCTTTTCTCCCAAAGTGTTCAATTAATCAACTTCACAGGGTGTGCTGGATGGCAGCGGATAAAAGTCTGGGCTACAGGGAACACCAGAAAAAATAGCCAGGATTTGTATTCTGCTGCAGTGGCTTTCATACCCATTAAAGGATGTTAGCATTTTTTAAAGCATAGTGACTTTATTGTCAGCTTCGGGCTTACACAGATCCAACCATTTGCTGTATTGGATTCTTGGCAGCAGGCCCGCGTGGATCTTGACCACCCTTGAATTTAGTTCTCATGCGAAGCTTCACCTTGTCAGAAAAATGGGCTGCTCCCTGCACTTACCCGACATATAGGAACTTATGCTTCGGTTGTGATGGTTTGTTATCAGTTAGACAAAAGTCATATCACATGGTTGCTGCAAGAGGTCTTCCCCCTACTGTAGCACTTAAACTGATGATTTCTCTGGAATTTCTCTGCTGATGGATGGTATACTTACACTATAAGATAGTAGACTGTAAGTGCATTTGCAGACCACCAGAATGGCCCTCAATTTGACATAATGTACTGCAGTACACTTAGATAAAATGTATTTTATTCATCTGCATTAAGGTTTTGGCCACTGGGGAGCATTGGTACAGTATGTAAACGCTGACATTATCAACATGTGTTTCATACATTCAATATTCACTCACTTTATGGCTCTGTTTTGATGTGAACTCCTGAGGACAATATCTGGAAGTATCCTGTATCCATGTGCTACTATGTTGCTAACTTTGTTGTGCTTTTTCTGAAAGACAATAAAATGCTCCGTAGAGCTGAAGGGACCGCAAAATCTTGTGAAATAATTATGTTTTCATAACCACAAGCAACAACTTTCACAGCACTCAGGCATTTGAGCCATTGTTCACATAAAAATATTGATAAGTGCAGTTAACGTGCATTTTTCTCATTAAAAACTCATGTATTTGGTTTGAAAATGGTTTGTTTTTTAAAACATTTATTCCTGTTACCATCCGTTGATTCATTTGAGCCCACAACCAATTCCTCTTCCTGTGGCTCCAAGGATTTGGAGCCAGAGCACCAGTAGTCCAAACTATCATAATTTGTGCTGGGAATAAGAAATCACATATGCCACAGTTTAAGTCTGCAGTCGTAGCCTGGAGCAATGGCTGGTTTAGAATTTGGAACAAACTACGAAATCATTTTCTTTTCGCACCAGTCATTCATCTTTTTCCCAGACACCCAGACATCTCAGGCCTGCTTCCTCTCAAGCTGACATGACCAGCAGGTAAGCAACATTTTCCATTCTCGGATCACATGTAGGTGTGTTTTTTTTTTACTTATATCTCAGCATACATTAAAATGTAATCTGCTTGTATGTTGACATGATTTCCACACTTTGAATTGAAATCTGTCTTATTTGACAAAAACCTTTCAGTGTCATGTAAAGGACAACAGCATGTGGACAAAATTCAGGTTGCTCTGTGATGTTAAGTTCGATCGTGGGATTTTCTGCTACCTTATTTACAATGGATGTGACCCCAGAAATATTCTGAATCTTTGTTGTATCCCAACTTGAAGTAGACTCTTTGTTCAGCTTGTCTCCTGAAACCTTTCTTCATAAGTGACCATTAAATGGATGGTTGAGTGTTCAGCCACCAGTGAGTCTCAGTAGAGCTACTACAGGGCTATGTTGCCCTTGTGCCGTTTCACCTTAGAGGCTCACCAGAGAACCTGTCAGGCCTGCGATGTTTTACAGCTCAGTTTGCAGACAAAACACTTCACAACCAAATCCCCTCAGCAACATCTGCTGCCAATTTAGCTGTGGCATTCCTGCAGTCTGTGCTGTTTAATATTCACAGGGGTTAGGATCTGCCGGCACAGGGGTGGATGGGGACGGTGGGGAGGGGGAACCAGTTTCTACAATCCTTTGGTCCACGGTCCAGACATGGTGAAAAATGAGGGGTTAACAAAGAGTGAACTGGAGCAGGAGCGGGTTAACTGGGCTAATTTGCAGGGATAATAATGGTGTTCACGCAAGGCCTTTGGGGAGCAGCGGTGTGGAACACAGACCTGACGGTGCAACCACACAGGAAGTTTACAACATGGCCCGGCAAATCAGAATGTATTTAATCATCAAACAAGCAGTGAGGAGCTGGCAGCAAGGCCAGGGCCAGCAGCCATCCTGAAGATGAAGACAAATGTTTGGAGAAGGGGCCAGAGAGAGAGAGAACGCCAGATCTGCACCTCAAAGATTTCATAGTGCTGAAACCCCTGATTTTATTGGCCAACTCTAAGCACAACATCTACTTTGCCCAGTTGCCTTGAGCGTGATATTAACATTGTATATGTTTTTAATTATCATCTTGTGATTACCTGAAAATATACTGTTGTACTATGAAATAAACAATAAACCTGCATTGCAATTTTTATAGGAAATTACTTGTGAATGGTAGAACTGAAAAAAGGTCCTTTATTAGCAGTAATCAAAGTATCCTGCATACACAACAGTACATATGTGCTGCCTGACTCGGGTAAGGGAGAGTAATAACTCAGCAAATTGATAATTAGAGCCCTGGCCTCCTTAAAATGACCACACAACGTCCTTGTGAATTTTTATGGATATATCCCAGGCACTGCTAACTTTAGAAACAAAGGAAATTCAAACCAGTTTCCTCCTTTTAGTCCATGTTTATCTGTTTACATTTATTTCTATGAGAAAATATATTTTTAGTATATGTTATGTTTGAGGATATACAATACCTTGCAGAGAAGGAAACCTTAATATGCAAGCAATAATACACACAATCTAAAATACTGAAGTTCATCTGTATTTGTTTCAGTGGGATGTCGTCCTGATTTGTGGGAATATTTACTTTTCATCATGAGCAGAAGCTATCAATAACTCCCTCGATGTTTTGGGGTGAAATGGCAATTTATGTGAAAATAAATTCTGTCTATATTTTGCAGCATGTGACGTTGCTCCCAAATGACTGCGCCCACCCTGTTGAGAGGTTGGTATTTCAGCGTTTGCCACAACAGCGGCTGTCTGATGACTCTCTGAAAGGGTGAAGTGCATCGTGCGACACCTCTGCTGCTCCCTCACTAAAGGACAAGCCTTGCCATGGCAACTGCATAAACATCTGTCTCCATATTCAAGGAAACATCTTGAGGGAATATAGAAGACTGCAGTTTTTTATATATAGGAGGAGACCCCGCCTGTGTGTATGCTCATGTTCAGATCGTATATCATTCATGTAATGATCTCATATTTATGCAGCTCTCATTCGTGACATGGATGTGTGAAATTTGAATGTAGGAGGTGGGAACTGTACATAATGTCCTGTCAAAGGAATAGTTTGATGTTTTGGGAAATATGCTTCTTCGCTATCTTGCCACCAGCAAGATGTGAAGATCGATACTAGTCTCATATGTGTACGATAAAGATCAAGCTACAGCCAGTCAGCTTAGTTTAGCATAAGACAGGGAATAACAGCTAGCCCGGCTCTGTCCAAAGATAACAGCATCCCCCAACCTGCGCCTCCTGAACCCACCATTTAACACGTTTTATCTTGTTTGTTCCATGTGTCATCGTCATCATTCATCATTATTAAGAACAACTTTTGGGTTGTTTATCATGCAGAGGCCCATCCAATGGACAGTTTGACTTGCAAACACCTGAAAATTGCTGCAGAGAATCTTATTAATTTAAGACTTGGATTATTGTAAGAAAACTTTTTAAATTACTTATAAACATTGCATATGACTAAATATCTTAAAGTGGGAAACACTTTGACCCATTATTACTGAGTTTATTAACATTTAATGAACTTAACGTTTGTAAATGCATAATTGATGTTTATTACTCTAATGCCTGACTAACAGTTAACATAACTACAGACCTGATGGTTCATTAAGGGAAAGCCTTTATTAATGACTTAGGCTATTAATGGTTTGAATGTTAATGACTCACAGCACCAATATCACAACCTGCTAACCAAAAACTTCTTCATGTTAATGGTTCATAACTGATCTTCAGAGATGTAGTAACTGATTTATTAAAGCCATTAGTCACAATTTAAAAGTTGACTTATTAGAAACTGCACCTGGAGCATTTCTAACTTCATACAACACTCAGGATTCTGTCTTTCCCTCATCTTGTGGTTTTGTCAAAACACATTTCAGGGATCTGTTGATACTTGGCATCCTAGAGTCATTCACGCCATGTTTTACATTCCCACCTCATGCCTTGCATGACACCGAGGAGCAATTGGCTTGATGCTGACAGAGTCCCTAAACATTCAGTGTATGAGGAACATTTTACTCAGGCTGAAAATGAAACGACCTCAGGGTGACTGGTATGCATGCAGTGACCTCATTTAAAAATGTTTAAAATAATTCATGACAACATGATTTATGGCAAAACAACATCACCAATGTAAGTAGTGCAGCTGAGGTATGAGGGTTTCAAATGAATTCTTGGCCTAAAATGTTTCTACCTATATACAGTTCATTTGTACACAAGAGCATTGTTTGTTGCACAGGAACGGGCTACTGATTAATATAATGTAGTTCATATGAAAATGTACTGTCAGTCTTTGTTAAGAGCAGTGACCTTTCCAAGACAATCAAAGTAGTTTGTTTTTACTGGGTAGAGTTGAGGTAAAAGTCTTTTTGAACCATTAATATTAATACATTAATATTTTTATGCTAATGAGCCCCACAATCAAAGACGCAACGGTCTGATAAATACATTAACTTATTTTTCTACCCTTAAACAGAAAATAATTTTGATTGTCAGTGCAAAAAACTTTCAGACAAGTTATAAGTGACCATTAATAAGCTGAAAAACAAGCAATGGTTGGTTAAATCCACATTGAAGGGCAGCTGATCTCTATCTCTAAGCCTCAGTTGCGGTTAGCTGTTGCTTTCATATATTGTCTGGACTGTAAATGAAGCAGATCTAATGGGATAATAACCTGTCAAATATCCAGGTTGAGCACAGAGCTGCACTGTTTTTCAGGAGATGGCGAGTGTGTGAAAGAGCCAGAGGTTTGTCCGGGTGTCCCTTTTGTTGCCTTTTGGGTTTTGTTGCTGGCACATGGTGAAAGGTCTGTGGAGAGCTGCCAGCGGCTGAGGTCATTATAGTGTGAGTTTCTAGTAAACTATGACCGTGAAGTTACTTTCCCTGAAGCAGACACAGCAAACAAACATGCAGCCAGGACTCTATTGTATGTGGTTTGGATTGGAGTTGTTACTACAGTCTGAAAAGTGTATCTGAATACATTTTGACAACGTAATTAGTAGCAGCTAAGAGAGATTGTCCTTTGAACCCAGAACCATGGATGTGGGTTGAAAACCCTGTACCACACTGAGTATTTTTGAGCACAACCATGTCCTCTTGAAATGACCTTTTCTGTACAATTTGCAACAGCAAACACATTTTGAGAAAATGAAAAGTTGTTTTTGCCAAGCAGCATAGTTCTCTATGGATAGAAATATCGCTCTGTGATATCCACTTACTTACTTAATTACTTACTCTAGCGCCACCATCAGGTCAAAATTTCAACTTCTTCTTTACCTTGATTTGTGACAAAACATCAGCAAAACTAATGACATCCCCATCAGTCTCAGTTACCAACTTCCTGAAGTGGAAATAAGGAATGTGGGCGAATATTTGTATGTGGGGAACCATTAGGGCCTTCTAGGTTTTTCATTTCAGCATTTTAAATGTTATATTTAATCTTTCATTTAACATTTTTCTCCTCTAATTACAATTCTGTAATTATTCTCTTCCAATTCAAACACAAGCCTCATTTTCTAAAATAATTTACTTCAGTAATGAAAGGGTTACTGTCCTAACATGATGAAAATAGAGTTATCCAATCAGAGGTTTCTAAAAGGTGCGCTGGATTTCCTCACTCATCCCTCCCGAGGTAAAAACTCAGCAGAACATTGTGGGGATGCTTCCCATTTGTAAGCAGTAAACTAACAAAACAAAAATACTCAAATTCCCCCGACTGGAACCTCTGTCTGCAAAGGACTTCACATGACAATATTCACAACTTGGGACACTTTATGAAAAACCGTTTAACGCTTTTGATCCTTATGGACTAAACCAAGGGGAAACTCAGAACGCAATCGGACTTCACGGCCGCTTCAAAGGCACGAAGTCGCCTCTTGTGCTTTGCATGAACTTTGAACTGGTCGCTATCCACCAGGTAAGTAAAAACAATACAGTTACTGGCCGAAACTCAGAAACACATTCTCTGTTTGGATAGTGACACATAGCACAGCTGTACCTCAGTCAGTGTTAGCATGCTAACTAGCTGAATTACGGTGGGTAATGTCATAAACACGCTTAACATTAGCATGTTAGCATTGCCGTCGTGTGCGTTAGCATACTGTTGTTAGCTAAACATGGAGACAGTAAACGTGTGTATGGTGGTTCAAATCGGTTTTTTTTCAATATTTAGTAAAGACCACAGCCTTTTTCTAACTTTAGCCGAGTGGTGTGTGATAAATCTTAAGACATCGATCATGTTTTAGTTGTTACGAGCTGATAACGTATTTAATGCTCGGATACTGTGGAGATGCTCAGAACAGAATCTGTTGCTAACAGGTGTTTTTGTTGCCTATAGTAAACCCTAACCTCTTGTGAGACCCTGGATTTGAACATAATCTATGCAGCAGTTACATTTCCTTAAAAAATCTGTCAAAACAAATTAGTATAGAATAGATAATATAGTATATCTATATCTGTATCTACATATATACATATTAGAATGTGTAAAAACATACATTTTTAAGGGACAGGGTTTAGCATGTTGTGCTAAAACTTCTGATCTCTCCTTGTTTCAAAATTTCAAAACTTATTGCTGCCAGCCTTGCTCGAAATTAGCTGCTCTGCCACAGAACAATAATTCCCTGAATAAAACGACATGAATGTGACAATTAAGTTTGTGAGCTGACATGTGATTGAGGGATTATTTCCTGCAGGCGACGTCCATCGCTTCCTGTGGCTGTCGGGTGACTGTCAGAGAGAGAAGTGTATCTTAACACACACAATGATATGAAAACAGTCATCTCATTCACAGTGTAAGAGTAATAATAAACAGAAAACTTAATCTTTTCTCTGTGATGGATTACAGTGCTTGAGATGTTTTGTCAGTGTCGTGTCAGTGTTGTTTTTATGCTGCACAATAATGAATAACAGCAGATGTCTTTTCTTTAAAGTTTGCCGACATCAGTAGGAATGATGTTAAGAGTACGCACACCAGTATTATCCATCAAGAAAAGCCTTGCTTCAGTAGATATTGCTCAGTGGAACATGACAGGAAATTCTGGAAGGAAACAGATGATGTCTAGCAGAGGTCGTGAGCTGGTTTTGAACCTGTGATGACAGGAACACATGGTGTTCACCTCCTGCCCGCCACACAGAGCCACACGGACCCATGATTTATCTTTAAACCAAAGTCGAGAATGTGCCACTGAATTTCTCTCTCTATCTCCTTTAAGCCATGTATTTGGCGCACACATACTTGGGGATTTTCAAAGTGTCTGGTCTGGTTTTATGGAGCGTCC
Source organism: Trachinotus anak (assembly GCF_046630095.1). NCBI lineage: Eukaryota > Metazoa > Chordata > Actinopteri > Carangiformes > Carangidae > Trachinotus > Trachinotus anak. Next base: position 3,096,643 of record NW_027273872.1, on the reverse strand, counting down.
CCCTGGACTGAGATTACTTTTAGAATTTTTCAGGCTGTTGTTAGTCTAACAGAGGTCATGTTTACATGAGTGAAGATGCTGTTGAAGGGGTGGCCCCATGTGGGCCACCTCTTCTGGGCTACAAGACAAGTCTGGACCTTTAATGGTCAAATTCTTTCATCACACCCACACAGTCATCAAATGTAACTCCTCTGTGTTTAAATTCAACAATTACTTCTAAATTACCTCATTCTGATGTCACAATATCAGGCAGAGTATCATTTAAAAGGGGAGTTGTGAAATATTCTTGTGTGCTTGTTTGCTGTGGTTTTCTTTGTGTGTTAGTTAAGTCCTGCACATCTGAAATTTTAAATCTGAGTCATGTCAAATCATCTCTAATCCAGTGTCAACCTTATCAGCCCATGTGTACACTGGACACCCAGTGCCTTCCCCTGCTGTGGGTTGATCCACAGGGTTAGTTTCTAATGTTTACCTGTGACAGGCAGATGTCCTCCAGGAAAAGTGGGAACACATTCTGGGCTGATGTCAATGCTCTGTGTACTCAGCTCCCACAGACAATGATGTAGTGTAGCTAAACTACCTAAACTCATGTCATTCAGTGTAAACTGTGGGTTGGTTCAGTTTGGATTTTCAAAGTTGTTTAGTGGAGTAGAGGAATTGTGTGCAGGAGTCCTGTTTACTAATTACAGTTCTACATGAAGGGCTGGACACAGGATGATGCATTTGATTTGGGACACTACAGCTCATGAGACTGAGTCTGTTTCTCTCTGGATCATAGTGTGATTCTACCCAATAATTATCCTATGTATGCAGTAATTTAGCTCCCTGTGTGATCAGTAATTATTTAAGAAATATATAATAATATTGATTTTTTTGTTTCTTCTTTGTCAACTACTATACAGCAATAACAATGACCTTGAATCAGTCGTGAATGATCCATACATGCAAGTCAGTTCTGTGTGCTGCAGTCTGGGTTTGAGTGTTCAGTGGTTCATGTGAAGTAAGAATACATCTAGACTTCTAGTGTGGTTTTTGGTACCTGGCAACAGTGGTTGCTGTTGACAGTAGGCAGATAAGTAGGCAGTATGTGATGTTCTAATCTTTCTAGTCGCTGCCTTTTTCATTAAGATTATTTTGATTTTATCAAGGTGAGATGCTGGAGCTGTTTCCATCCAGTATCTCTGCATCTTTTTCCTCCTTTTTTGGGCTTTTCAACAGAAACTGCAATGCATACAGTTTGTTTTGCCTCAAGAAGTTGCAACTTTTCATGATCTTGTGGGATGTAAGGGGTCGACTGCTGCTACAACTCCATCCATAACTGTACTAATCTTACAGTCCGTATGTGCATAACAACAATCTTTTTAGTTTGTTCCTATTGTCCACAGTCGGCTGTTCCAGATTTCAGCATATCACTAATTATATGGTTGTAAAACAAAAAACAAAATAAATATTACAAAAATTGAATAAATTAAAGTTATTTATTTTATGTTGTGTTGTGCAATATTTTCATATAAACATTCCACTTCACTGTTTTCAGCCTCGTAGGTTTTATGTGAGAAAAATGTGAAAAGCTATGTGGAAAAAAAAAAAAATATCCATTGCCCAATGTTACTGTGTTGAAAGAGCACAAACCTCTGTCTGCTGTGTCACGTACCCACATACCCACATATACCCGATCCTGAACATCTATTGTCTAGGCTAGAGTGAGGCTGTCTTATCTTTTTTCTGTTTGTTTATGATGTTGGCCGACAGGCTATTGAAAAAAGCCTCATACATGATTTGTATATTATTGCTTTCACAGGCATGTACCTCACCACATGAAGCACAGGAAATGGGACCATAGGCTTAGAGTTCACACATCTGCACCACCAGGTAGCTTTGGCTCTTTCTTGGCCTCCAGCTCCCTTTGATTTCTGAAGCTAACATTAGCATAGTTCAAGAAAAAAGACAGGGTGGTCTAAAAGTGTTATCTTTGTATAATTAAACGTCTATTACTTATAGTTGCTGCTAATTGCTAAATGCGTATTTTTCACTCCAAGGGAAATATTAACATTAGTTCACTGAAATATTAGCCACATTAACCTTTATATACACAGACAAACGTATTTAAGGAGACATGTCATTTCTGGCCACCATTTTTGTTTGGATTAGAAAATAGAATAAAAAGTTTGGAAACAGGTTAATAATTGTTTTTTCTCATGCAGAGAATTAGTTTTTTTATTCTCTCCACATGGTTGGAAGAGTCTTTGAGTATTTTGGAATATGTGCAAGAGTGTTGTTAAATTTCTGTACTTCTTTATTTGGATCTCTTTTAGCTCAAGGCTAATCTCTTCAGAGTTTTTCCAAGTTGTTCAGATGTGATGTCTTTAAGAGGGGTGGATGCCTAACTACGTGACTCAACTTAATGATAATACATAAAAGAGCTAAACAGGCGGCAGAATGTTAGAGCATCCACAGTATGTCCACTATCAACGGGCTCGAACCTTAAAACTTAAAGAGGACTGCCCACGCTGTTTTGGGGGAAAAGGTTGCATAAGATTAAAATATAAAAGTTATATGACATTTTTATATTATCCTCATTTACCAGAAACAACTTCTAAGAGATGCATCTCATATAAAAGCAATGTGTGCTCTTTTCAGCATTAACCTGCCGGCCCTCGATCATTTCCTCCACCCTCCAGCCCTCCTGACTCATCTCCACTGTGTCTCCCTGTGGCATCCACGGTCAGTGTGCTTTGTATATTGCTGATACCTGTGCTTACTAGTCTTACACGCAGTGTTAGCCAGAGATGTCACCTACCGACACACACACACACACACACACACACACACACACACACACACACACACATATACACACACACACACACACATAACTCCTGAGCTTGTGCACATACATATACAATTTAGACAACTACAAGTGTAGACACAGAGATACACAGAGAAGCGAAGGAAAGAAAAGTCTTCAGGGTTTTTGTTTGATAAACAATTCAGTGAAGATAATTAGTTGATAAGACATCACTTTGATTTACTGTGGGGACTCGACTGTATCTATTGCCTGAGAGCTGAGCCTCACTCACAAGCTTTGTATTACCATATGTTGAATTTTTAATCAATTTATATCCTGAAGGAGAAATGGGAAAGAGCAGATTCGCTCCAGTGGGAATGTATGGGCGAGGACAATTCTGTGGTATTTGCATATGGCTCGTGCTTGTACTCTTATGTACAGTTCTAATGTGTGCTCCTATATGGCTTGAGCAGCTGTCGAAAAACTGCTGTCCGCCACTTCTTAAGTCATCTGCAGCTCTGACCACTCAGACAGCTGGCCAATTAAATGTGCTTGTGGCTGCTGCTGCTGCTGCTTGGTGTGTGTTGGGCTTCACACAGAGGTGTAGATGGGAGGACAAACTCATCTCTCCATAGTCAGGGGGAGAGATGCCAGGAAAGCTTGGCTGTGTCTAAGAGTGCTGTGTCTGTGTGCTTCTCAGCTGGCTGTGCGAGCAGATAAGAAAGGAGGCAGAAGGAGAGCTGCTGATTCTAGGTTTACCCCCCCCACCCCCACCCCCACACTCCCCACCCTCTTTTCCCAGTCTGTCTTTCTCTATGCAGCTGCAGGTCTGGGAGCTGACCTGCATTAAGACATCAGAAACTGCCTGACGGGCTAATAGGAGTGGTTTTCTAGAACATCTTCAAAAGCTTGTTAAACTGTGGAGTTTTGGCAGTGATTTAAGGAAATCTGCTATTATGGTTTAGATAGAGTTCACATAATCTGTGTTGGCAGATGAGAAATGCCTGGACATCACCCAAACGCTTCCTTGCCAAATGATTTCTCTGTGTGTGCACTAATGTATTTATTAGACATGTAGAACGAAACTCACACGCCAACATTTCTTTCGCCATATTTTTTTTTTTCATGTATTATGGTAATTTTCAATGCACTTGAGACTGTCATTACTGGAGAGAGCAGTATTGTGTCAAGACTCAATACTCATTTCTAACACACTTTCTTCCTCTCAAGCTTTTGTACTTTTTTTTATTGAAACTCGCCTAAAGGATTCTTTCTGTTTTACTGTAACCATTTTGCTTTTATTGTTTTCTGCAAACCCTCTGATGCTGATGGGAAAATAGCTTTGTCTCGGAGTGGTCTAGCCAGTGGGCATCTGACAGTGATTTGCCGATCCTGTGCAATTGCATGATGGCTCTCATCCTCTAAGGCCACAGGGCCCTATAAGCCAGCCAATCACTGCCCCTCAGCACTCTAATGTCGGCAATTATAGGTCAGTGTGTGTCACGACATCATTGTCTTCCCTTTGAATGGCTCAGTCCCAGCTCCCACTGCAATCAGTTATGTTTTTCTCTTTGCTATTTAAAGTGGAACAGAAATCCAGTAACAACATGACTGCTATTGTCTGAATAGTTGTTGTCTGAGTTGTTTTAGAGCAAAACTTCACTTTTTTCCTACTTGATTAACTTAAGAATTTGTATGTGGAAGACCTGAGAGATGCAAACCTGCAGCCTGTTTTACCAGATGAATGTAAGTTTGATCATTAATTTGAGTCTCTGTTTTAACTGCTTAGTCTCACACTAAACTCATCACTTTTTTATTTACATCATCTACAGCCATAAATTTAACCAAGCCGAACTTATTGTCACAGACTGTGATGTTTCATCTAATCCATCATTTGGATAAAATGGGAGTTAAATCAACTTCTAATTAATGAGAGAGAGACTAAAGAGAATAATTTGTGCAATCACATGTGCACTAACAAAGTGTTTTTGTGCGTGGCATCATTATTAATCCAGAGTTTATTGACTGATCATTAACGCTGTAGTTTTTTACTAATGTGTGGATCGTGGTGTGATACTTAAAGATGGTCACAAATTATAAGAAAACAAACAAATAATAAAAACACAAAGAAAAAGCTCTGACAAAGTCGACACCTAAACAGTTACAGGTTTTCGTTACAAGAAACCTCATGTTAACAGCATCATTTCCCATTTCCAGGAGATTCATCTTAAAATCAATCTAGCATAAATTTAAAAAACACTATATGAGATAAATCAGTGTAATCGTAAACATGAGAGATGTAGTCTGTCACTGGCGCTGTGTCTCATCCTTCTGCCTTTACATCAGATTAAAGGACTGACTTGCATCTTCTTCGTGAGGTTTACCACTGAAGAAGTAACTTGTGGGATGCAGCTTGTCAATACTAAGTTATAGTGTAACTCTCACACCACAGTTTGCCTAATTTGAATTTAAATATAGTCGCTGCAACAGCCTGATGTGGTGACATGATTCACTGCCTGTCATGTCTTCACAACTGCATTTTCTAATTTTGGATTCTACATTTATATTATCTGACTATTAATGTGTTAATTTTGGTTTGGTGTCTAATTAATAGCTTTCCAAACTGTCTGCAGCCTCAGACAAAAACATTTTACATCTCGCAGCAGACTTGACTCCTTTGAGACGGATCTGGGAAATACCTTGAGGGTAGTGAAGTGACTCATGTAGCCGTCTGTCTTTGAGTGTGTGTTTATCTCTTTGAGTGCCCATGTGGCAAAGAAGTTTGAACCGTTAACGCCTCTGTGGTTGCTTGGCAGCCCACGAAGCAAAGTGACGCCTTCCTGACAGGGTCGGCTCAGCCCTCAGAGACACGGCCTCTTTAACTGGCCTTAACAAGATAATAACACGGCACGGTTCCCCTGATCAGCAGCAAATTGTTTCTTTAAATGCTTTTGGTTAGGGGCAAAGAGGAGTGGGCTTTACTGACGTGATCTTGAATGGAACTCATCAACAATCTTTGTAAAGTCCAGGATGTGTTATCAGATAATCAGTGCCCTGCACACAGCTGATAAACGAGTCGTTTTGGGTGACACCCGTATGATCTGCTCATTCACTTCCTGGCTCTAAGCACGCTATGTCTACATGTGCATGCAGAGTGGTTAAAGATAGGGCTATCAAAGAAATCTTCAAGGACAACTGGACACTTTAGATTTTTGTTTGAACCTGTTTACATCCTATTGTTGTTAAAAATATAACTTGTAGAAAGGCCTGAGGAAGCTTTAATGTTACAAGTATCCAAACAATAGGAGACATTCCTGTAAAAAGTCAGTGCAATGAAAGGTTTTAGGTTCTTTTAAATATGCCAGTGCAACACAATGGCTTTGCACAGATTTACAATGTCACATAAATTCTCTTAGGATTTCTTGACCGTAAAGATTTCACGAGTGTCCACAGACCTCGGCATGGACAACACACCTTCGTGCTCGAGTCACAAAGAATGGTTGGGAGACGGACGGCAACATTTCTCTGTCTAAAATTAAAGGAAGTGTCCTCTTGGCCCCAAAGAGGACACTTGAGGAAGGGCTTAAGGAAGCCAACAGTTTATATCCTAAATCCATCCGTCATCAATGGGTACCGTTCTAATGATGGGAAAGTTATGACCCTGATTATATTAGCCCATGGGCCGGTGCACTCACTTTGTTCCTGGCCTGTGAGCTAAAGCAAATGTGGCTAAGCTGCACAGTGTATAGAATAATCCTGAAGGAAGTCTTGGCTCACTGACAAGAGACTCAAGTTCAGGGAAAGGTGCAAATTAACCAAACGCCATCGTCATGTTTCCATGTTGTTGGTTTAAAAGTGCGGCGGAAGTTCAAAATTACAGTAAATTCCAAACACACTTGAACAGTTGAGGGGAAACTCTTTGTAACTTGTGCAGCCACTAGCTCCTTTTTCTACACGTCACCCCCACCCCAGGTTTGCATTTCTCTACCAGCGCCCCCCCTCCATCCTGTGTTTGCGCTGGCTTTGTTTTTATGACCACTCCAGTGATCCATCGCCACTGCAGAGCTGCTGGTGTTAACACAGCTGAGGTGCATTACACAAACTGTTGTTCCTGCCTCTCACCTGGCTCCAGGCTCTGTTTGCAGTCAGGAGTTTTTGTTTATGTTCACTTCAGAGGCAGATGCAGACTTGTGCATGCACTTTCTCTCACAGTGCACAGTGCACTATTATGGCAGTGACACTATATTACAACATGCCTGAACCCAGCTGTCCACCATGAAAGTGCAGAATCCATGATCGGCCAAAGGTGTTTTGTCAAAGAGAGGAGCCACTCTGCCATGGAAGAGGACTGTTTCTTTTTTACTTTTAAAAAAGGCCAAAAGAGCGATGAGCCTGTCGGTTAATAAATAATCTACAATGTAGGCATGTTTTCCAGTTCGGTACATAGCAGTCAACTACGTACATATAGCTAACACTCAAACACAAACTTTAGAGCTGAGCAGCAGTTTGAACTTGAACTGCATTATCCCCAGTTTGTCTCCGACTCTGGATCTATATTTTTTTTAATTTTCCTCTATCTCTCCCCTCATTTCCTGTCATGTCCTTCTGTTGGCTAGTGTTGGTCTAATAATGGCATAAAATGTGTGAAAATGAGTGAAAAAGTACAATTAAATATCACAGTAATGTTATCAGTACAATGTGAACAACAGTAAAATCCGAGCTGAAATTATTTGATTAACTAATTTGTTGATCAACAAAAAGCAAACTTGATAACTAGATTATCTCAATCTTGACAATCAACTGCAGTAAATTACATTTTTCTTAGCAAAAATGCCAAAAAAAAAATCCACCAATGTGATAGTAAATTAAATATTTTTGGGTTTTAAAATATTTAAAACATAATTTAAAATTTTCCAAATAATTCTCATAATCGTTTTAAATATTACTTTGTAGCAGACAACTGGTATTATTTATTTTCCCACTTGGAAAGAGCTTGAAAGGTACTACTCCTTGGCACACACCCTCTGACTCATCTGGAAATTGCTACATAACTGCAGAATATCAGGAAAAGAATAATAACTAGAGACCATCTCGTGATGGGATCACACCGGCTGTGACCCCATCAACATGTTGACGTTCCGACTCATGAGCGCACACACCCATCTCTGAAGTCTGTCTTCATTTTGATCTTAACCACACACCTGTAAAGTTTCGTGACTGTATTTTGCACAGTTGTGATGTTATCGCGTTGACAAAATCTGTCCACAGACAGACAGACATATAAACACCTGCCAAAGTAGTCAAAACCCACTCTGTGGCCAGTTCCTGCTACAGTAGGTGTCTCCAGGATCACATTTTGCCATGATGACACACGCACACACAGACTCACAAGGTAAAACCAACACCAGCCACAGTATCACGGCTGGTAAAAATGTTATTAAAACTTTTGCAACACCTGCTCGTTACATGTGCGCTTAATTTGCAATCACAGTCTGCACATTCTGTATAATTAGAGTCCGTGGAGACCAGGTGGTTGAGCGACAGCGGTGAGCTGGGTAATATCAATCAGTATGGGTTTGTCAGTGGTTCTGTGGGCTTTGTTGGTGGTATTGTAGGAGAGCCAACTGCAGTAAAGGTTTTTATGATGTGGCAGAAGTTGATTCTGGGACTCTGTGCCAAGAGCAAACCAGATGTTACTCCTGCAGTGTGTTTCTGTTTCTGTATGTGCCTACATACATGCGTACATACGTTCATACATCGAGGCACAGAAGGCTCAGAGCGCCTCATGCTTCCACTCTGTAAATCCCACTGCTTCTCTTCTTTCTCTGGCTGAAGACATTCTGCCAATAATTTAAAGAACCTTGTGAGAGTTAGCAACTGTGTCTGACACACATGATTGACTCACTTATCATCCTAAATTTTTTATTTCACCCACCCCCGCTTGGCCAGCACTGGTGGCCGGCAGGCAGTGACACACATTCCAGCCGTGACAGTGAACAGGGCTGGAGCCGCTCTCTCAGATGGACCTTGAACTCTTTAAAGGGACGTCTGGCCTCGCAGTTATGCCCCACCGACGGCCCTTGCTGCCTGACTACAAACTGTAACTCTATAGCCTCATTGTCACGCTCCATATCCTCTCAGTGACCCCGAGCCCAATTATACAGCTGACCCAGGCTTGATGATATAACCTTGGGTGTCTTTTGGGGGCTGCTGGGGCTCAGGGGTGCCCCTCTTGTCTATCATGACATGTCAACTCGGCGTGTTAACCAGACACTTCCCTGAGTGGTCCCAGTGGGAGTTCAGGAGGAAGAGTGGCTCCCATGCAAAGCCCAGGACATTTCAGCACATTGCCTCCCTGAGGCTCCCTTTTAGATAAATATAATATCATATAATGAGAATGTATCATATGTGATGTTGTCAAATGTAAAATTTCTTGTGTAACTTCTACAAAAAATGCTTTCACGTTAGACTGTATAGGTAAACACTTTGAAAAGGAATAATCAAACACTTAGAGAGTCTTGGATAATTTTCATAAAGTAAACATCCCAGAAAATCAGAAGTGTAAATGTTGGGACAGACTGTGTTTACCTCCACTCAATTGTTTTCTGATTATTCAGTAGTAATGACTGGAGGAGCCTCCATTGTATGTAGATGTGACGTGTATGCATGTCAGTGCATCTGGACACATGCACAGTCTCCATGCATGCTCAGCAGCTGCGATGCATTAATGTGGAGCATGCTTAGTATGCACTGTAGGCCTACCTGTCACTGGTGAAGTGTTCCTTAATGGATGAGGAGTTGATTTACATTTCCAAAGGCATGTCCATCCTGCATCGGATGAATTTCTATCCCAGACTGGACTGAAGGTAAAGGTTAGTGGCCACGGCAGTCAGGTAAACATTTTGCAGACCAGCTTCAGCCGCACCGCTGTTAAAAACACAAACAACTGGGCCGACTTGAAGTGAAATAAACATTTCTGTTGAGTGATGAGAAGGCAGATATCTTGTGATCAGAGCATCCAATTTGAATTGAACAGTTGTGAGATGGATTGTTGATGTTACTAGACTGTGTCACTTACTGCACCGAACAGAGAGGATGACAAATGTCTCTGCCAAGTGCAGTTTCACTAAATGTCAACTGTGCATTTACTCCATTATAACATTTATACTGTGCATTTTACTTCTGTCTGCTGTCTTTAATAATGACTACTGGAACTCTAATATACAGTAAGTTTACATTTAGTGGCTGTAGTGATGGTAATGTCTGAAATGCCTCGACATGGTGCAGATATTCATGAATCCTACTGATTGGTGATTATCTGACTTGACATGTAGCAGACCCAGCTGTTTCAGATGTCCAGTTGGATATCTCCAACGCTTTAGGAAACACGGCATTAAGCAATGCATTCTTCTTTTTAGTGTGTTGATTAGTGTTTTGTTTTTCTTTGTTTACGTGAATATTTAGCTCCTCTTTGGGTTTTTTAAATTGCCCCTCTGGGATATATAAAGTGATGTGAATTGAATTGAATTGAATCTCTACCTCAACAAGATTGATAAGTGCAAACCATTGCACAGATATTCATGGTTTCCAGAGGATTTCATTTGATGTTTGTGGTTTTGAGGGAGATGTCTCCATAAGTACTGGATGGTCTGATATAAAATTTGGTGCAGAAATGCATCTGTTCCTCAGGATGATTCCTAATAACTCTGGTGCTCTTTTATCCAGCACCATCTTTATATCAATGTCAATAATATGCTAAAACACCGTCATAAGCACCAACTTTTTTTTATTTGCCAAAAAAAAGACACGACACAGTGTTTTCTTAAAATAAGATTTTTAATATTACTTATTATCATAAAGATATATTTACACACTTTACAGAAATAGAAAATAAAAACACAAAGCTACGCATGAAAGGAAAAAATAAAATAAGTACTCCAAGAGCTAAAGCTTATCTTTTATAAATTAGAAACCAAAAGTTCAAATATGTACACAGTATTTCAACCATTTCTGATACACTTGTTTTATTTATTTATTTATGTCATTTATTTTTGCCCAGTTCAACATCAAAACAGAGACAGGGACTGTACATTTGGCCTGGTGAGTAATATGAGCACACACCATAAACAGAATATACGTTTCAGGAGTAATACATTGTCTTTCAAATGGTATCTGCTTGAGACCTAGTAACACTGTTGCGATGGTGTGTAAGCCTACAGACTGCATCTCTCCTCAGATTGTTCTGAATGTAGTGGATCTTGGACACAGTGGATACATAGATGGAGAATGTGTCGCAATCAAGGCAGGAGGGGCCTGTGCTATTCTGGGTATAGGAAGTCTCATTTTGAGGCTCCGGGATAATGACAGATCATAGTCATTTCCCACGGGAGATAAAATCTAGTTATCCTTTGGATTGCCCGGCCGGTGGAAATGTGTGAATGCATTGGATTGAATATCAGCCACTTGATCCTGCAGACACCCACTCTGAAGGCCAACATGATACAGTTTGATGGGCTTGGAGATTCACAAGGTAAAATCATGGAATGTGCTGCGTGCCAACTCTGTTTCCATTTCCTCAATGAATGAAAAGTTTGGTGCAGTGTAATTGTAAAGAAACTGTGTCTGGTAGAGAACTGAGTATACAATGACAATAGGATCAAAAAAAAAAAAGAAAAACTAAAAACCTTGTGTTTTTCTGAGAAGTTTTTGTGGGCGTTGGGTCTATAGCTATTGGGAAACAGAGCTCAGTGGCTAAGCTAATATTTGAAAACCTTCTGCTAGCTTATTCTCATCTCCATGAGTAACACATATCTACCTCTCTGCTCACCCCCACTCCCAGCCAAATGCATTTGGACAAAAAGAATTAAACACAATGGGGCAAGTTCTCAGCACAAACATTTTTCTACCAGGAAAACATGCTAACAAGTGCATAGGAACATTACTCAGGCCTTGTGATGGTCACAGAGAAGAGGAACTGGAGAGGAAACATAGAGAGGATAGGAATTGTTTCTCTTGTGTAAGCCTTGCTGGAAAAGACCATTAAGGAAAATGGTTTTGCTCCCCGAGCATAATGTATTGGTTTACCATTTCAGTTTGAGCCTGGACGTGCTTGTCCTTCCACACCACAAGGCCCATTAACCTGATGTGCAGGGGAGGGCTGTGGGCTATGATCTACAAGAAAAGAATGCCTGAAAGCTTTCACGTGTCCACGACATATTGTGCTGCAGACTACTTTTCTATTTTGTTACATCCACAAAAGATACAGCTTGTCACACTGTATTCAAAAAAGTAAGCTTTGGACAACCAGCTAGACAAGAATCAGACAAAAAAATTGTCACAATACACTGGAAAACCATTCCATACCAAGAGACTCTTGTTTTCAGGGTGTATTTTTCCAGCAGCATAATGGAATTGCAAAAGTGCAGCCTTGCGAACCCATACAGAGAAGTCTTGGAGCAAAGCCACGTCTATTTGTCGGGACTTGTTGATACTGGAGGCTTTGGATCAGTGGGATATTTGGTTTTTGATTTTTGGATTCAACTGATAACCAGACCAAGATTAAAAAGGGTACTTTACATAAACATTGGTTTGCTCTGGTCTCTGAAAGGGCAGCGTGGCTGGTGCAGATGGTGAGGATACATTCATGAAGAACAGTGCGGATACAGACGTTGCTCGGCTCCGTAACAAAAACTTCTGAGATGGGGAAATATTGATTTGAACCCCTTGTCATGACCTAGTCGACTTCCAGCATCCCAACTCCTGCGGCTTTGAACTTCCATCCCCAGCTCATATCTTCCTACTATCTTCCCCAATAATACATGAGACATCCTGAGCAAAGCTGTCTCACTCCCGAGGAGCATTAATGAAATCTACATCTCTGTCTAAGCGGATATGAAAAAAAAAAAAAAAAATGGTGGAACTGAAATTATTACTCTTCACAGTGCCCTAGGATTTAATACATTTTTAATCAAGGTGAGCTTGGCTGGGTGGATTACCACTGTGATTTTAGATGCTCTCTTAATAAAAGCTTCTCATGCTGGGACTGAGAAGACTCTGCAATTTATTATAATATTTGCATGAGACATGGCGAGAGGGAAAAGGTGTTGGAAATCTAGGTTAACCTGCCAGTTGCTTATTTGGTCAAAACTGACTGACGAAGTCTGTTGTTTGATGATTGAATCGCAAGTGGATTGAAATCAGATTTTCACCTAAAATCTGAATGAAAAAAAAAAAAAAAGACAATTAGGAAGTTGCTCCGCACAACCTACGATTGCAAGGTGGCCGCTCTATAGGTTACAATCCTAATATGTTACATGGTTACACACTGAATCAGCAGGGGTTTGGGGACTGGAAAGGGGGAAGGGTGTGGTTTCAGTCTAAGCCAATTTAACAATGAGCTCAGACTAAGTGGCCCCGGCCAGCCTTGGGGAGATCCATCTGAGAAAGATTAACTCTAGGATTTAATGAGCGTAATGATCAAAGCCACGACCACCTGTGCGGTGGAAGAGCAGACTAGAAAGGCAACTGTACCCAACATAATGTAGGGAACGGATCATGACTAGAAAGGATTGAATCGGGATACATGGCTATATTGGTGAATACATACAGGGAGAGTAAAGGTACAGTATACGAAAATATGCTCATATAAGCTTTAAATGTACTGTATGTTTGTGTTTTGTTAAATAAATGCACAAAATAGACTGCTCTAGTACAAGCCTCTATCACAGCACCCTGAGAAAAAAGAAATAAAACTACTAAAACACAGAAATAAACATAAACAGTAATATATTCCAGTATGATGGAAAGGCATAGCATTTTGTCAGTGAAAGATATCGGTCAAAGGGTCAAATCAGCCTTATGTTGAATATTAAAACAGCCAGAGCCCGAGTGTCAGGCTGATCACTGTGGCATATTAACTGAGCTGTTGTTTGCTTTGAAACTGTTTCCTTTTTTTTTTTTCTCTTTTGGTCTAATTTAACTTGTCCTTCTCGCTAACGTTATCTCACGTGGGATTTCTGTTTGCAGAAATTTAAAATGCATAATGTGTCAGTGTATCAAGACTTCAAACAAGAGGTAATGTGTTTCTCCCTAACCTTTCATTCCTTTGTTCCTGGCAGCATTGTGGAGAAGGTTATTATTTGGCACTTCATTAAAAGGCAAGGCAGCCTGTCGGTGGAGCAGACCGCCACTGCCAGTTAACAGTCGTGTAGAGCAGCTGCGCAGGGCAGCAGTGTGGTGCGAAGGCTGGGGATTGGGGACGGGATTGGGATTGGGATTTGGGGTCAAAGGACTCATCCAAGGTGGGGCATGTTACAGTAACCTTGAGCGTGTCAGTAAACCCCTCCCTAAGGTGTTAATGAGTTCAGAAACACCAAAATAGCTTTGGATTAAAGAATCTCCTAAATGATGGAATTATTCTGTCACTTAAATAGATTGTTTTGACAAAATGTGCTCTCTTTTCAGTCCGACTTTACTTTGCATGTGGACGTACTGTCATTAGGAGGTACAAAGCACCGTTAATAATGATAATTAAGCGATGGTTTACAGTGACGTTCAGATGTGAGGCTCTTGCTCTTCCATTTTAAACACAAAAAGCCTTGGATTCCTTCATGAAGCAGACATCCAGAGTATCATAAGTGAACTTAACATTTTCTATTGTCAACTATTAAAACTGACACTGCCCTTCTGAGTGATCAGTGCCCTCTCCCCACAAGTAAAGCTGTTAAGTAGCTACACAGCAAAGAAATCAGCGGCTGCAGTAACCTTGAATCTGAGAGATGGGAATACCACGCCATGGAGAAGTGACAGATGCTTTAAGACTCAGATTGTTTTGACCGGGCTCCCTCTCCACCACATGTCATGCAAAGTGTGTGAGACACTCAGGGAGATCGCTATGATTGGGCTCTATTAAGCAAATGACAGGAAAAAAAAAAAAAAAAAAAAAAACACTTGGGAGAAGACAGAGATAGATAAGTAGTGAGGGAGTGAGAGAAAGAGAAAGAGAGAGACAGAGAAATAGAGTCTGATAGCTCGGGCTCAACCCCCACCCCCCACCCCCCTTCCCTGCCCCCAATTCCTCCTACAGCTGAGGGTGAGCGGCTTGTCCTGATTTTTTTGTGGACAGAGTTGCTTGAAGAACCAGCAGGTGCTATGGACATCACTCTTCAGGCTGGGCAAGCGTAGGCCCTTCGTTGCAAGGCCCCCCAAGGCAAAGGAAGAGCATAGAAATCAGAACCTGGGGGAGGGCGCTCAAAGCAGTGCCTGCAAGACAGGAAAATAACAGAGAAAAAGCAACATCAGTGTGTGCTTATCTATTTTTTTTGTATTCCAAAAAATCATTGCATGAGTCATGCAGACATTTCAATTTCCTCTCCAATAAGGGCACCCCGCAGGGAGTTTCTACTAGAGCTTTCACTGTGTTTTACCCTGTGTTATCTTGCTCTTAAAAACTAGAAGAAAAGGTAAGGACATGTTCCAACCAGATTTCACGGTCTTTGATAGAAGAGCGCAGCAGGGAGCAAGAAAAACAATTGTATATCTCACTGTTGAACACAAGCCCAACATTATACTATGCTGAGGGCAGTGGATCACTTCTTAACAATGAGAAAATCTTTTATCTTCCCTCACCCTTTATCTCTTCTGTCCTGTGATGATTCCCCAAGATTTCAGATGCTGTAAGCTTTGTTGCACGACAACAAGGTTTATTCAGTAATAAGAACCCGCTCTTGTTTCAAGACGGCATATTTCCATGGTCATGTAATGCTTCAAGAACTGATGCAAGGTATATCTGATCTCTGTTGAGATGTATTGTTGTTTGTTGTCGTCCTTTGTGCTGTTTGGGTCCACGGGATGATCTCAGTGCCTTGAAGTCATACCGCATCACAGGGTGAGTGTATGGGAGGAGTTGCAGACCTGCTCTACTTTTTTTTTTTGGATGGAAAACTCTTCAGAAGACTCATTCACTGAGCTTTCTCACACTTGGGGTCTCAAAGGGTTTTTGTAAATTGCCTGCGGCTTTAAATCTGTAATATCCTGTCGTCTTTTAGACTGTCACTGGCATGGCTTAGATCCAAGAGTTGTAATAGCACATTCGGATCTGAGTCTACTCAGATGCTCAAAGAGGAATGACCCGGGTCGCCATCTTTCCTCTCAGGCGTTCACATCTGGAATGTGTCATGATGAAAAGTCAAACTCTGCCTCAGGTGTCTCAGAGAATAAAAGATGAGCTGCTTTTGACGTTGAAATGGGAAGATGTCACTAAATAGGATAGAGCTAGAGGATGGACACGTCAAGTTCTTAATCTTTATTTAAGAACGCAGTTCAGTTAAATTAAGTTTAGGCCGATAATGACATATCCACACACGCTGTCTCTCACTCGTCTGCCTAAAGGCTCACCAGCCCTCAGCTGGACGTCTCCATTGAACTCTAGCTTTGATCAAACAAAATACATCTCCAGCTGCTTCCAGAGGTGTTTTTCCCATCATCAGCTCAAACTGAAGAAGGAAGCAGAACACATGAGGATGAACAGAGCCTTTCAGGCTAAAGTGTGTGAAGACTGGCTCGTTGGGTGGATTGATGCAAGATATCGGTTCTCATGAAGACTTAATTCTTCAGACAGGGACTGAACTGTGAAGAAGACCTGTAACTCTTTGGATCATTTGCTCTGTGACAGTTGGTAGCATTATCACTGAAAAGATGCTAATGGACAGCCTGATTCCCACTCTGGTCAGGTTGGGTTAAATTGGCACGGCATTTGGAGAAATTGTTGAATGAGGTGAACTATGAACTTTGCAAGAATGAGAGGAGCCGGAGTGGGAAGCGATCAAAGAAAAAAGAAAATCTTCAGTGTGTTAAGAGGTGTTTGCGGAGACAGCATTGTGACTCACTGAGCCGTTCGCTTTTACAGAGCTTCACAACTTCCTGAAGCTCCCCGTATTGTGTGGCCAGCACTTTGGCACGAAACACAAGCTCTGACCACTGAGGATTCACACTCATTTTATTGGCAGGCTGAGGAAAGTTGGAGGACCCGTGTTGTCCTCCAAGTGCACACTGACCTCACTTATTGTATTCAACTTGGTTGTGAGACTCTAGAGTCTCGTATTTAAAGTAGGAGTGAGTTCAAAAGAAGTCTAACCTCACCCATAAATAAAAAATAAAAAAAAGATCCATAATTCGCTGTAGATTGTAAAACTCATCTGGCAGTTTCAGAGAATAGACCTGTCAAACTTTTATGGCTTTGATCCCTTTTCCTGAAAACTGATTAACCATGCCTTGACACTTTCTGGCTGCAGCCGCCTCTCACTACAGCGTTAATTTACGGCGGACCTCTGCAGGTCAGTGTTGTATGGTCGGCACCTCCTGCGGGGATATTGTGTTTTGTCAAGTTTCCCTGTCTCTCACGGCGTCTGGGAGAGACATGTGAATGGGTCCTGAGCTTCTTAGCGCAGGAACATAATTGTACTGCTGTTGCTTTGTATTCACAGTGACGTGCAAACATTAGCAAGTGCAAAACGAGGTTTAATCTGTATGTACTGTAAATCTGATCATGTTGGTTAATTAGCTGTAGTATGTTTTAGTTTCTCAATGAAGCTTGATATGTTTTTGTAGAAATACAGAGAGTTTGTTTTGGTTGAGAAAAGAAAATCAAACTGTGAAAAGGTGATAAGTAAAATATTATCTCTGATTTTGGATGAAAGGGTTTTCGCACAAAACCTTGTTTTACTTGACAGCAAGTTAAACATTCCTGCGAGGAAAAGCATTACAGCAAGGAAACCCAACTCTCTGAAGTATTATCTTTGGAAAAAGGGTTTTAATTGACTTAATCAGGTGGAGAGAAAAGATTTATGCTAGCTGAATTGATTCAAAGGTTAGGTTTCTAAGTATAACTGTCTACCATATGAGGAAATAAATGACGTACCCTAAGGAACAGTCTCTCGTACTACGGAGGCATGCAAGCTGGTAGGCTAAAGTCCAGTAAGCTGTTAAGACATGCACTTTTTTCAGTGCCAACAATAACATCCCTGTGTTGGAGCTGAGTCTGGCTGCGATGGTCATAAACAGTTTCCAGTGTTCCTGTAAGAGTTTGAGTTCCCCATTCGTCTCTCAAAACATCCAAACTCATTCAGTATTTAGGACTCAATCTCATACCGCTTAAAAATTCCACAATGAAATAGTTTCCTCACTAGTCAGCAGTTTTGATGATAATATATCGGGAATTGCTCCTGCTCCTTTTTTCTTGAGAAACGTAGGAACTCTTACGTGATAGAAAGTTGGGAAACACAGCACAGGCACAAACCTTTCCCTGAGAATCCAGGGTGGCTTGAAACCCTTTCACTGTCTTTTACTGTTTTATTTTTACTGACCGTTTTATCACAGATTTGAAAACCTAACGAGCGTCTTGTGTCCCCTGACTGCTAGAAACTCACCTTGCTCTAGAACGGCATGGGCCCCTTGTGGGAAAGACGGGGCCGTGGGCGTCTCCTCTTCCAGCCGGCTGGTCTGTGGGTCTGACCGCCCCTCGCAGGGCTTTGCTGGACCATTTTTCTCACTGTAGAGGCCTCTTCCAGCTCTCTGCCATGCTCCATGGAGGCCATGGGACCTGGAGGAAACACACACACACATAGGAGAGACCAATCAGATTCAACTTCAACTTCGCAGCCTCATCTCAGCAAAAGTATCACATTTGACTTGATTGTGAGCCAAGTGCATCAGTGCCTAAGGAAAACGTGTAGCAAAATCCAAAGAAGGATCACGGTGGTAATGGATGAGGAAACAAGAGACATGTATAGATAAGTGTGTGTGTGTGTGTGTGTGTGTGTGTGTGTGTGTGTGTGTGTGTGTGTGGGCCTCTTTAAGCCCACCCAGCGTTTTAGTTCATCAAGTCAGTGTGGTGGAACCAAAGCACAGCAGATAGACAAAGTCCAAACCCTCGTGTCTCATGTCTTTCTCACTCTCCCTCCAGATTACAAACACCACAAAGCTCCAGACCTTGTGGAGGTGCATCCTGTCGCAGTGTTTGATCCAAGATTAGAGATGAGTTTAATAGCAGTGTGTCTTTCAGAGAATGTGTGTGAAAGTCTTAGTTGTGTGTGTGTGTGTTTGAGAGTGATCCCAGATGTTCTCAGTCATCTCTCAATAAGTGTGGCCTGATCCCCTTAAGCCCCTCTTTTCTAAATGGTTAGGGCCACCTCAAGTGTCTCTGTGACCTTTTAACATCACCTCCTCTTTGAGATCTAGGGATTTTTCTTTTTACGTTTTGCAGCAGATCCTAAGTTGCAGTGGGATATTTAATGCAAGTCATTATTCACCCCACATCCAGATCTTTAGTCCAATAAAATCTGAGTCAAAGCAGAGCAGGACTTTTTATTTGGTGCTTAAATATCACAGTGATCACATACTGTTGGTACATTTTTAGTTTGAAAAACCTTTCAGTAATCTCATAAAAATTTATGTCACTGAATTGGAGCTGTGACGTCATTAAATTTTGGAGGACTCACAAGAGACAGAGTAAAAAACAAAACTGAAGCAGCAGAGGCTGAGATATATTGTGACTTTTAGCCCCCAACATGGGTCAAACTCTGAAAACACTGGACCTCATAATTTAACTCAATAGCATCTGTCATTAGCCCTCCCTGCCTCCTAAATAACCTAAACAAGTCTTTCAAACTCTACATCTCTACTTTGTAATGCAGACTGTAGTGTAGTCCCGAGCCCAAGCAGAGATAACCCTTAACACACTATCAGGGTTATTTTTTTCAGACTTTAGAAAGCTGCCTCTAGAGCCTCAAGATATCGACTGAGTAACTAAATTTAATCAATGGAGAGACCCTTAAACAGTTCACCTTTCTCACTCTTCTAAATTAATATTATCTTTTATGATCTCTTCTGCATTTCTAAGACCATCTTGGAGCCAAACTACTTCCTTGTCTCAAAAGAAACTACAAATCCCCATTGAGTATTTCCCATCAAAATGCTGATTGACATCACTCACATGGGGTCATGACATTCCTGTCTCCTCTGCTCAGAGACACTGGCACCATTTTTAGAATTCCCAAGAGCAAGACCTTCCTGAGGTTTACGGGGGTAAGGACGCAGCTTAAGATAAAGTCTGCGGAGGTTTAGAAAAGCAGCAAGAATACTGAGGACAGCAGTTGAGCAGCTTACAAAAGCCACGATAATGTTGAGTTTCCTGGTTCCTCAAGAAGAAGTTGTGTATTTAGTTGTGCTGAGTGAGGATGTTATATGAACGAGGCACAGCTGTGACCCTGAGGACGCCACCTGATTGAGTTATTCTCTGGATAAACTGTCTTTATAACCTGAAAACACTCGAGCATCTAAAAGCCAAGATCAGTTAGTTTGAATAGAGGGTGGCTTTCTTCAGGAGCAGAATTCAAGGCGCCATTAGAAGGAGGGCAAAGTCTCTCTGCTTAATTAATAACCACCTGTGGTGTATTGAACATTTTTAAGAGGAAAAAAGAGGTTTTTTAGCTTTCAGATTTAAACAATGGTGACCTGCGTGACTGAGCCAGACAGCTTGTTGAATGTTTTCAATGTATATCCCTAAAGCGCCAGACATCTCAAGTTCCATTTCCACACTAATCTTCTTCTGCAAGCACATTACACACTATATTTGTGGGTGAACAGTGGGCTAATTCATTTGCAGCGGGGAAAGTCTCTGTTGCATATTTCTGCATCTAAAGCCCATCTTTGCCCCTAGGAGCACTAATCTGCGCATTATCCTGTTGTTATTGTTCCAGATACACAGTGAATGAGGGACGTTCACACACTCTGAAGGCATTCAGCTCATTTCTTTCAAATCCAGGTGGTTGAATGTTAATACTCTCGGTGTTTGAGTCGATTTTGGGGCCTTAAGAAGTACTTATTTGTGGGGTGGGGTGGGGGCGCTCCCCTTTACCCTGAAACACCCTCAGCATTTAGATGCAGAATGCACAGGCTGTAGTCTTTGCTATTTAAGGTGTCAGTATGCTAAAAGTAAGGTAGTTTCTATGACGTTTGGATGGTCACAGGTGAGGACAGGTGGGTGAAAATACAATAGTTGTTCAAATGAGGGCAATGGTGCATATTTTTGATCAGAATCTTTTCATAATGTTACGCTCGGTGGTGAAAAATAAAAAAATACCAGGAGTAACTTTGGTGAAAGTGTTCTGACACCTTAAATGTCCCGGTGATACCTGCAGTAACTACAGTGTCACACTACACTCAACTGCAGCAGTTTGACCAGCAGGCCGGTTTAACAGGTGCTGCAAACACACACACACACACACACACACACACACACACACACACACACACACACACACACACACACACACACATACACACACATACACACACACACTGCGATTCAAGATGGTAAAGTAATTGTACCTCAGCTCACTCAGCTCATCTGCAGTTCCTCTAAGGGTGACTCAGGCTGTCATAACCCAGGTCCATAATGAGACAATTTAGATGTCTCCCGCCACGGCAAGCTGTCAGCCACTGTTCAGCACCGGGGGTTTGAAGGGAGAACATCTCATGATTTTTCCTGACAAACCTCGACCCATCCAATCTGGCTACAGGATAGAAAAGTGTAATGAAAGCTGCTAAAAATAACCCAGACCCTGGTGATAACACTGGTGGTATAGATTAACTCTTGCAGCCTGTAGGGAAAGCATCGCAGTGTGACAGATATGACGTACAGCAACAGCTAGCTTTGTATCTCTACCCATCTGTAGTGGAATACACACAGACTGAATGTGGCAGCATCTGTTACAATGGATAAGACCTTTTGATTGTTTCCATGACAGGCCTATCATTGGATAATGCATGTTTCTTCTCCATAAACAAAGATATCTCAGCTATCTTATTGCTCTGAAATTGGATCCAGTCTTTGTAGTATCCCATTTGATCTTTTCCCATGAGAGATTCCCATGTTTATGTTCAGCTGGTAAAACAGTAAAATGGCAGGATAACATATGTCTCACAGCACTAAGCGTCTTATCTCTACTTCTGATGACCTTGGAGCCCTGGTTTTGTCCTCTTTCCTCCAAATCTCAACACTTGCCCCCGCTCGGTAATTCCCTAATTAAAGTTTAATAAAGGGGGAATTTCAGGAATGCCTGGTTACTGCCGCAACTGCTGCTTGCATCACTGCCGCCTCCTTAAAAAGGAGAAAGGTGGAAGAGGAGAAGTAGCGGTGGTCAGGCAGGGAAGAGTTGACAGCGTCAGAAACTGGCCAGTCTCCAGACTAATGATGAATATCTGGTTGGCTGCTCCCTGATCCCCCGCCCTAGTTTCACCACTACCTCCTGAGGTGATATCTGTTATGTTGTCTTTTTCAAATGGCTGGCTCTCCGTCTTGTAATGGCCCAGCGGAAAGTGGAAAAGTGACAGCTTATCCCTGTTGATTCTGCAACAGTCCATCAGTGGAGCCTGCAGAGATATACATCTTCCATTTGTCCATCCAGTCAGTCAGGAAAAATGTCCATCCTCTGGTTTAATGCCAAGTTCATCAGCTGCCCTCATGGCTGGCAAGAGAAAGCTGTATATCACAGTGCTGTGTGTCAATGCAGGAACATAGGCAGCATGGCAAATGGGCCCGAGCTGCTTATTAATAGCTGTAAAGCTGATTTGTGTGTATCGACTGCCAAAACGGCCACACAACAAATGTCTGCACTTGTAAATGTAGCCGCAGCGTAATGGTTTTTCTGCCACTAAGTCGTAAGGGATTAAACTATAGCAGCCTGTGAGACTAACTATAGCAACAAGTACGCTGAGCTGTGTTCCTGGTTCAGAAACTGTTGTATTAAATGTAAACATGCACAATCAAGCATGGCCCAAATTTAATCCTCGCTGTGTTTAATTTTCTCTGTGTCACCGCAAATTGATTTGCTGTCCTCTTGAATCTTATCTGTTTGTTTACTTGTCGCGCTCATCGCTCACAGTCACACTGATTATGAATCAGTTACGTGAAATCTCATTGATCTATTTTCACAGTTGGCCGAGCTTCTCAAAAACCATTTAATTTCTCCTCTGAGTTTCTTTCTTTTTCTTTTTTTTTTTTTAAGTGTCCCTACATCACTTATCTGACATCTCTGCGCCATGAATCTGGCTCAGTGCAGTTTGTGCAGATGTGTCTTGATGTGTAAACAAACAGCTGAGAGAAGGGGAGTGGGCCGGTGCTGGGATAAGAGCAGACGAGTTAACCCTACGTGCCCACAATAATGACCACAGTGTGATTCTACTGTTGAAATATCTCAACAACTACGGGATGGATTGTCATGAAGTCTTGTACCGACGTTCATGGTGCCCACAGAATGAAACCTACTGACTTTGATGTCAAAGTTTACACTGAACCAGAGAAATATTTCAATGGCTGAAAAAAAGGCTGCATCTTTTTGTGAGATTCAGTACACACATTCATGTGGGATGATCCCTTAACTTTCCATTTAGCACTATGATCAAGACAAAAACTTTACCTACTGCTTTAGTTCATGGACAAATATCTGCTCCACTAATTACATTCCCATCAGCCTCACCTGTACTTTGCATTTAGAGTTAAACAGCATATGTTGGCATGCTTACACACTAAACTAAAAGATTTACTGTGGTAAACATTATACCTGCTAAACATCAGCATGTTAGCATGCTCAGAGCACCACTGTGCTTTAGTGCAGCTTCACAGAGCAGCTAGCATGGCTCTGAGATTCCCTTCCTGTCTGCACCATGACTGGACTAAATCACAGACCCATTTAAAGCTCTCACCATCTTTTCACAATAACACATAATTTTAACATGCCATAATCACTATTAATACAATAGCGTTCCTTAACCAGATCTTCTAATGTGATGATGGATTGGGTTTCTGTTGCATAAATAAACCAGTGACCGCCATTACAGTATTTTCCAGACATGCACAATAATATAAAGACAGCAGGGTTATTTGTGTCTACTGTATATGGAGGTAGTTGTAGCTTATTAAGTGTGTGTGTAATCCTTATGGGCAACAGAACCATATTTGTGTTAGTGGGAGAGAGGAAGAATAAATACCCTGGTGTGTGTAGCCATGGTTATTACCATGACGTTGGAGGAGCAGGCCTGCTGTCTCCGTTGCATGTCTCCCTCCTTCATTCACTAAAAGGAGAGGAGTAGCTTTAGCTAATGAATCCTCTATAGCATGCCATTACCACAGACATACTAACCCACACAGCCAGACAGAGACATGTCATAGGCAGGGATGCTTCCCACTGCATAAGCACATTAGAGGATCAGGATTATTTAGCCAAGGATGAGATGTGTTAATTGTGCCAGATAAAAGCCAAACATTCTTTTAACCTAGAATAAGTCCCAGAACTGCTGCGGCATCGTACGGGGGGATTTGCTAGCTGCCTGATAGCGTCCCCGCACATTCATCCTGCACATATGGAACGGTGCCTAACTCAGGAGCCTGTCCCTTGTTGTTCAGGCTTCACAATCCAACATTTAGTGTCGGAAATGCTGCTTATCGCATGCCTACCAGTAAGTCTGGGCCTTGGCAGAAACTGGTACTGATTGCTTGCCGACTTTCAGACCACGTTACCATGGCAGCCACCATGAAAGGCGCTCAGTTTGGAGCAAAAAGAATGACATTGTCAGCTGAAATCGACCAGGTTCTCAGTTTAAGAATTTCACTGAATCCATGATCAGCCCTCTGACTGTGTCCCTGATGTTTTCAACGTCCTCTGTGGTCCACCACACTTGGCCTCTGAGTGTTCCTCTCAGGGGGGTGTTTGTTTTGGTCGTGAGCACTTTCTTTTATTTCTGTCAGGGACTGTTTGATATTCAGCATTGTTGTACTGTGATAATGCCAGGCTTGTGGCTGAGCTGAAGGCTGGCTTTGTCTATACTAACTCCTCTGAGGAAACCAAAGTGCATGTAAAGTTGTTCCTATTACTGCAGCTTTTAAACTTAACCCCTTGTCCTCCCTGCTCAGAAAGCAACCCCCCACCCCCACTGTCACCGAAGGTTCAGGACAAATTAAGAACAAACTGTCCAGCCCTCTTGTTCCTGGCTTTCTGCAGATGGCCCTTTGAGTTAGTCAGCTGCCTGTGAAGTGTGGTGCTATATATGCTCCTGAATTAGAGAGTGTATGAAATGATGAGGTGTGAGACTGCGTACTCTGCTATGATCAGAGCGCTGGGAGTTCAAAGGGCCGGCAGCAGCTAACGAAGCCACTGACTCCCCTCGCCACTTGACTGCCTGTTGGTTTATTCACAATCCCACTCCAGCTGAAGGGGTGAATTTGTGGCTATAGGGTTACTGCAGGTTGGAGCCTATTGAACATGAGAAGTCAGGGAAGCAAACATGAAATAACTACGAGGAAAGAGATTTCTTTTCACAACTTTCCCGTAGGAGTATGAAAACGGCTGAGGGCAGGAGAAGGAGAGATGCTGCTGCTGTTTCCGTCGACAGCAGCGGGCTACATCTATGCGCATGGCAGGTACAGTAGGTAGGTGAGGCTACCAACCGTTGCCCTGATCTCCAGAGATTGCATGTCAAGGGCAAAGGGATCCTCCAACCATCCGTTTCCATGGGCACGCTAATCAGATGTGAAACACAGCCCCTCCCTCTCCTGTGTCACCACCTTCCCCCCCATGCTGTGAACCTGCGTACCTTCTCCCATTTGAAATGTGGGAGAAACAGAGAGAGGCAGAGAAACGTCACAGCGCAGGGTTCACTGCAGCTTTTAATGCCCGAGGGGACCATCGCCTCTCCCTACAGCATATACAGTACTATTAAAGGAAAATAGCACCAACATTGCGTCAGACTGTGTTACCTCTCAAACAGACCAGAGAACACAAAACAATGGCTCTGACGCTCAAATCCATAGTGGATACACAATAAACAATGCTGTAGCAGCGGGATAAAAATACCTGTAATAATAATACTTAAATAATAATAATAATTCTTGCTGTATAGATGGTTTGTTTTAACTTGCACCACCTTTGTCTAATAAACAGTCTCTCCTCCAACACACTTTTATTGTTGATATACTGAACATATGTTGTGCAGAAAAGAAGCCCTTTTGGTTAAAGGCTATGCAATGAAACTTAGTAACCAGTTTCGTCACACATTTTAAGTGTAGGAATAAAAATCATAAAGACTTTTACTGACAGGCTCAGCTGCACAGTGCTGCAGGTGAGCTGAAGTTCAGTGTTTATTGGCCCCTCGGCTTCCTCCTCTATTTTCATCGGCCGTTAGGATAAACTGTTTGCCTGATGTGGATGCATGTTTATGAATTCCATATATTGTTTTGCTCTTCTATTTTTACAAATGTTTGTTCATACTCAGGGGCCCTGGGGGCAGGGTAGCCTAAGTGAATGAGACAGAGTGAGGGGCCCTGTCCTGATGCAGGAAGTCTGTGGGGAGTTTCGTGCTATTAGTCAGTGGCAGATCATTAGATTGACCAACATTTAAGCATAGACCCTTATGTGTGAAATAGTCTCCCAGGGAAGATAACGTTTGTGATCAAAGACAGAGGAATTGCGATGAATAATGCACGCTTTCAAAAAATGAATCATTTCTGTGTTGCCACAGAAGGGACCCTGTAGTGTGGAAGATGGAAGAGATCTTACAATTCCCATTTTCAAGCATTTAATTTAAGGCAGAAACATAAGGTACATGACAGTTCATCAACATCATGAGATGCAGCACCACATCCTATAATGCACTGAGAACAGAGGAGACGTGCACATCCTGTTGCCTGAGGCTTTGAGTTTAGGCAGTTCCCAATGGGGGCATCACTAAATGAACCCCAAATCTACTAAGTCCCTCTCCACCAGCCGCAGCCCCAATCCACACTGTGATCTTCACAGCAATGAAATCCCTTGTCTGACTTAGAGCAGCCTAACAACAGCCAGCTGTGCAGTGCTTTTAGCTACATATGAAATCTCACTGATCCATTATAGCGCCTATAGAGGTTTGACGTTAATGGCGACAATACCCCCAACCATATTTATTTGATTCTCCAAAGTATTTCACTTCTCCTTCTCCTACATGCGTTTGCAGCTGCTAAAGTATGAATTTCTACCACAAATGACATCTCTAAAGCAATATACAGAAGCCGTATTTTCCCATTCTGGGTTCCTACAAATTGAGCACGAAAGTAATTAAAGCACCTGCATTCCTAAAGACCGCAATATTTATTCTGCGGTCTGGCAGCCCGTTAATAAAAATGTCCACTCAGATCTTGATCAGGAATCCGATCTGCCTGGACAACCGCTATAAATGTAACACTTAATGCTCAAAAAGAGAGTCATAAATCACTTTAATATTGGATACTGGTGGAAAACAGAGCAGTTTTTGGAAATATCTGGCTCTAATTAAGTTGTAAGAAGTGCCCCGGGCTTGAGGATAGGGTCTGGTGATCACATGAGGCCTGGCTAACACATGACCCTCCCCCTCCACACCACCACCACCCCTTGCCCAAACTGCCAGGTTGTGCCCTCAAAACTCAAAGGGGGGCCTGGGCTGCAGCAGACATGTACAGAAGGAATCAGAATAGAGTTATTTCAGCATATTTAGCAGAACTAATTTCATCCTTACAGCCAAGAAGCGTCATTATGTCATTATTCCACATATGAAATGTGTAAATCCGAACCAGATCACCAGCTGTAAGTTTTCAGATGTAGCTGTGACTTCCTACACCATGGAAAGCTTACACAACCTCCCAGGTCTGAGATAGCCTCTCTTCCTGTCCACCCTTCTATTTTTCTGTCCCTTGGCCTGTCTTTTACTCCCCCTCATGCTCCTTTCTTCCCTTCACTGCATTTCGCTCTCTAGGGAAGATCTAAGTGAGTAGATTTATTCATTCAAAGGGTTCTGAATTACATTACAGCAGCGCAGCAGTCACATATGCCAAAGTCTTCAACAGCTGAGCTCTCCAGGGAGCGTTAGCCCAAAGGTTAGCCTTATATCCCTACCAAATGAGTTATGATTTTTCACTAAATCTCTTCCTCAACTCCCACCTACTCCAGAGCAATTGCGAGTGCCATTCACCAAGCTCACATTGGGTGATATTATACAGATGTGAAGTGGTTTATCACAGAAAATTCTCCTTATTGAAACCTACAGGGACACTCAGTTGCATATTATGAACTGCAGGGCTGGAAATAAGAAATAAGATAAGATTTTTTAGCATGATAACAATATATTTTGATCCATAAGTTGCTAATACATAAAATAACCACACAGGAACCTTTGTTTGTGGTTTATCCAACAGTATGAACACCTGATAAATCAGACGCCTTCATCACATTGATGCAAAAATCATTTTACCCTGAAGCAGCCCTGTGTATTTATCTGCAACAATAACCATAATGATAATCTAATGCTTTAATTACACAAGAGAAGAACTAGAAAACCTTAACGAACCATTACGAAACCTTTGCAGTGGTTCATTAAAAAGTAAAACCAGGTACAAACAGACGGTGTATATCTACTTTTCTGGATACTGTCAGCTTCAACAGTTTGTTGACATGTCTGTAGTTCTTTTCACAAAGTGGGAGATGTCATAGCTGTCAAAAAAAAAATTTAATTTCATTCCTCCTTGGCTTCTCAGTCTAAACAATATGACGAGAATACAGCACAATACATCCAGAGATATTAAAGGGTTTACAAAGAGTAAAGCAAAATCTCTGACAGCTGACAAATTTATATCATCTTATGTTATACACTGTCAAACGCCTGCTCATGTACCAGTGAGCGGATGACGATAACAGTTCCAGTGCTACTGTTTCACCTCACGGAGGATAAACAAGAAATAAATCAACAAGAGGATAACAACTGGCTCTACTCGCTCTCTAAACTCACAGATTGAGAATGTTTGTGTTTATATCTTTCTATGTTTGTTCAAAACCGTCGCTATGAGGACATCCTGGCTTCAAAGGGCTGTTTGAGGGTTAAGACTTGGTTTTAGGGTTTAGTTCAGAATTGGGTTTAGGTGAGTTGGGGGTGGGCATTGAGTTGTGATGGTTAAGGTTGGGGTAAGGGGCTATTGGATGCATTGTGAGTGACATCAGTGAGTGTCCTCAAAAATGAAGTACGACCAACATATTTGTGTGTGTGTGTGTTTTCTGCAGCAGACAAACTACAGTGATGCTGCAGGCTGCTGGCTCTATTTTCTCTTAATGCTGCATCACAAGGAAATCCAGGTTCTTCATGGAACGGATTTCATCTGACTCTGTGCGTGTGTGTGTGTGAGTGTGTGACATAAACCCAGCTGGTGCTCACAAGCTCCTGTGCCTCAAAAAAAGACTGTGTGATTCTCCGTAATCCTCTAATAACCTTTCCACTGCTTCCCCTTTGACACAACTGTTTGCCCACTGTTATTATGTTATGCCTGGACATCTGGAAAAGTTTAGCTGTGTTTTGTTCTCTCCACGGCCACAGTAATCACGTCCACAGGCACAAACACCTTCTTTACATTAGAAAACCTGAGATTATGATTTAAAGCTTCCTGGTTACCGTTGGTTTAGATCTTAGATGTTGTTTAACTAAATAATCAGACTTAGCCAAGCACAT
The DNA here is from genome assembly GCF_046630095.1 of Trachinotus anak. Taxonomy (NCBI): domain Eukaryota; kingdom Metazoa; phylum Chordata; class Actinopteri; order Carangiformes; family Carangidae; genus Trachinotus; species Trachinotus anak. Next base: position 3,067,296 of record NW_027273872.1, on the reverse strand, counting down.
GTTTTATGCCTCTGGGTGCTGTAATGAGTGGCTGCATGTACTGTAGACCTCCTCTTTCTCGCTGTACTTTGACCCGCAACACTTGGATGAGCATCTGAGCCAGGCGGGCTTCAGTGTGTATGCATGCTGGTGCCACGGAACAGCCAGCCCCAACAATACATCAAAGTTTAATACGGAATAATAGCATTGCTGACAGCTCTCATAAAATCACCCTCCTTCCCAAGCAGACGATTTCTCTGCCAGATAATGGCTCTGATCTGGGCCTCGTGCCCCGCTCACACTCACAACTGCCTCACCTGTTCAACCCAGGCCTCACAATTACACCCTCTATGTATATGTGCGCGTGGGCAAGTGCGTGTCTGAGCCAGCTGCTATTGTTTTTATCCTGTGAGTCCCTGGGTGAGGCTCGGCAGGGTGTTTCCATGGCGGAGGAAAATGAAGCTTTGATATCTTCTAAGAGACTGTGACAGACATGAGAATGTTTTGAGAATAAGGAGTGTTTATACACCAGTCTTAAGAGTTACACAGGGAGGAAGAGTAATCGGCCTCGGGATGAATTATGGATACCACATGTCCAAAGCTGGAGCCCACTCCTGAGCCAGAGTGCTTTTCAAGGATGGGTAATTGAAGTGCACTGCGAAAGGATGCTAATATTACACAGAGAAGGCCACAGCAGCTCTTTTAATCTACTGGATGAATATTCGAAGTAGCATTAGGTTGTTGAGGTGAATTGCCTGTTGCACTAGGACTTCTTACTAATATGCATATACATCCATAAATACAACCAAGACACACTGTCATGCACACCTCCCCACCCTGTATCAGTCAGATTCAGGTCTGTATTCATTGCTTCCTGCAAGTGCACACACACAGAAACACACACACACACACACACACACACACACACACACACACACACACACACTCTCTCTGTCTCACTCTCTCTGTGCATCTCTCTCTTCTTTCTCAGACACACATGTACACACACACAGATGCCTACGAGGGAGAGAGGTGGAGAGAGAGAGAGCGAGAGAGAGAGGGAGAGAGGTGGAGAGAGAGAGAGAGAGAGAGAGAGAGAGAGAGAGAGAGAGAGAGAGAGAGAGAGAGAGAGAGAGAGAGAGAGAGAGAGAGAGAAAGCCCAGTGAACTGGAAAAGCGTTTGTCTCAAGATGAAAGGCTTCACACCCACTGCCTACATGCAGAGCCTCTTCCGACACCTTCCCGCGACAGCGCATACTGTAGCAGAGGCTTGTGCTACGCAGGCACACTCCAGCTAGCATCCCTCCCCACACCCATCAACGCCGCAACACACTTGCATCCCTTCCTCTCTTTCACTCCCTTTCTCTCCCTTTCTCTCCCTTCCTGTCTGTCAATGGAGCTCTGGTACTACAGTAGCAGCCGGGGAACAGAGAGGCACATAAGCGGCATGACTTAAACAACGTTGCGAAGGATAAGCTCCCACGAAAGCCCGAGGCACAGCAGCCTTGTTTTCCCCGTCGCTGGTGTAGCACGGTGGGCTCTCAAGCATGGAACATGCTTAGCCACACGCAGGGCGTGAAAAACGACACTGACCATGATGCTAGATAATTGCTTCCCATTTACTCATGTGCAGAGAGCCTCAGACAAAAATAGCATGTCGCTGTAACAAATGTGCTGGGAAGCATGGGAACTGTGAGTGCTGTGGCCATGGATCAATACACAGAGTGGACAGCATCTTGCAAGCATAAAGTCTGCACAGCATCTTACAACCACCTAGCAACATACATCCTATACAGCACCCTACAGTGTACATATTCCTCAGCCTTTATCTTCCAAGATGCAGTGTATAGAGCATCTTACAATCATAGTCTGTGCTACATATTGTATTGTCTATATCTTCTAATGTCTACACAGTATTTTTTATAAACACAGCTTCTGTCTATGTGTGTCTCCCCAGCCACTGTAGTTGGTGGGTAGGTGATAATCCCAAGAATGGTCCAGACATTTACACAGGCCTAACTGTTGTTTTTTCACACCACAATGTTACCTGCATCACATCTGCAGGCTGCCCATCGGTCTCCAAACTAACCCCCCAGCCCACACCTCAGAAGCTGTTTATTCCCATGAAGCATCAGAGAGAATATGCCCTGCCCCTGTGTAATTGTCCCAAGTCAGTGTTTTTGTTCCAAATATTAGACATTTTAGGTCCACACTGGAATTGATATCTAGTTCAAGAATGGCTCCAGAGACGCAGCAGCACTTTACGGAAATTTACTGTGACAAGGCATCAAGACTGAGCCCCTCCAGAGACCATCCATGCACCTGGGATCTGTGTTCCCCTCATCGATACGTACAACAATTACAGTCCTCATTATCATCACCACAGGAGGCACGCATGCATATATAAGGTGCTGTGTTGCCCTGCTGCACATTCATAGTCATGTAATAATCATATAGCACTTGGGTCAGATGGAATACATCAAGCCATAAATTAATCCGATTCACTCCACCTTACAGAACATGTGCCATGCATATCTTACATTTCATAACAGCCACAACAGTCAGGAATAGCTCCACACATGAATGTCCATCAATAAAAACCTCTTCATATTTCATCTCCAAGTCTTACAAGCTCACATCAAGGTGAGGCAGGGAGGAAAATGATCAATCTGAGCCTGAAACCACAGTCAAGTTTACCATAAAAGCCATGGCAGTACAATAGCAGACAGTATAACCACTGCAGTGCAGTACTGTATACAGCCAGGTGCTGATATTCCTGCCTTTTAGAGCCCACACAAGGCTAACCATGCTGGGTAACTGATCAACTACAGCTGCCTGCTGGAGCCCAAGGCAAACAGAGAGAGAAATAGAAAGCAAAGGGAGACGACCGGCGACGAGGCTGGCCGCTCCTGTACTCACCAGCACTGGCAGAACACAGCAGAGACACCAAGAGCACAATCACCAGCGTCAGGATCTTCACATTCATTTCTGCACTCCCCTCTGGCTCTCCGCTAGTCACTCGCTGATATACTGTAGTGGTGTGTGTGTGTGTGTGTGTGTAGATGGGAGGGAGAGAGAGAGAGAGAGGGGGAGAGAGAGGGAGAGCAGCTGAGCGAGCAAGAAAGAGAGAGAGAGAGAGAGAGAGAGAGAGAGAGAGAGAGAGAGAGAGAGAGAGACTGTTTGCTCCCCTGTGTGTGTGTGTGTGTGAGAGAGAAGTGAGTGTGTCAATTTGTGGGAATGTGTGTGTATGTCTGTGTGTATGTGGCGTGCAGTGGCTCCCTGACTGTGCCTGTGTATTTGTCTAAATGCGTATTTGTATATCAGTGTGTGACAGCGCCACTCCAAGACTGAAGGCACGTCTTTATCTGAGCTCTCCCACGGAGGTGTGTGTGTGAGTGTGTGTGTCTTCTTTTCTTCTGTCAGAGAAACGACAGCATGAGCCAAGTTCAGTGGAGCTGTGAATGTGCTGGAAGTCAGGTCTGTCTGTCTGTCGGCGTGTGTGTGTGTATGAGTCCTGTTTGGCTTGGATAAGGAGACTAGTTGGTCATGTGGCTTATGTATCATTGACTCTGTGGGTCACGGAAAAGCCCCCACCCCCCCTCACTTCAACTGCCCCACCATCACCCACCTTCTCCACCCCTTTTCCACAAACATGCAAGTGCACATGGCTGAGGAAGGAGAGCAAAGGGAGGGAGGAGAGGGGGGGGGAGGGAGGTAAAAGGTGGGGGTGCATGCAGGTTTATGATAATACCCAAACAGATGCTCTTGTTGAAAACTCTTTGAATTGCAAACAGGGCCGCTTGCCAGGAATCCAGGAATCAAAATACCAGCTTATGAGGGGAAGTAGATGAAAGAAGGGAAGGTGTGAGATGAGGTTCATGCTTTCCTGCTTTTGTATCTGCACCAGCTGTATGGACCTTTCTTCCTCACTCTATTCTTTACCCACAGTGGCACTGGCAGCCCTGTCTCGCTCAAGGTATGGCTTAAATCATTCGCACCGTTTGAAGTTAGTGTCCGTGACACTGGGAGTAACCGCAGGAAAAAACTTATCAGACTTTACCCGATCACATCGCTCGCGCTATTTGTTCCACTACCCCTGAAGTCATTTGTTTTATTTTGTTTCACAGATTATATTCTTTCCATGAACAAAAGCAACAAGAAAGCCACCACCCTACATGACTATAAAATAAGTCCACTTCTGTTTTTTTTTCATTTGTTTATCAGACAATAAACAGGAAAGTTTGCATTTCTTGCTGTGAATTGTGAGAACTGTGAGCAGAAACTAGATGTACAACAAGTTTTCTTATCACGTTTAGCCATAGAGCAACATCAAGGCGACAAGTTTCTACATCCCCTCTCCAGAAGAAAATCATTCGGGAAGGACCATAAATTTTGTGTGTTTTACGCTATGCATACAAAATATGGAAAAGAAACACAGGACCTCCACCCTCTTATGACGTTTCATACTCTGCCTTAGTACAACAAGTCCTCAAGAGAAGAAGCACAAAATGTGAGATGTGCGCTGAAAACTGAAAACCATGTAGGTCAATGAAGAAAATACATATAAATTCAATAAGCATAAATATAGGTGTTTTTGTGAAATACTGTTTACAAGGTGTCAGTTCACTCTTGGACCCATAGATCCAAGTCCCCAAAGGGCTGCAGTGACACATGATGGATTTGCCGCCTTTGGTCAAAACCTTCGAAACCCCCCCCCCCCCCCCCCCCCTTCAGTCTTCCACACAGCCCCTTTTCTATGTGTTGTCACTAAACAGTCACTTTAGTGGCGTGGACCTGAGTAGAGGGGCCCTGTGACCCTCGACTCTGCAGCTCCCGCTTCACACAGCTCGGCCATTGTCTCCCTTAGGCTCCAGGTCCCAGAGGGCAACATGTCTGTGCCACCCACTTGAGATCCAACAACAAGAGCACCTTCCATTTTTACATGCAGCACTTGAAGCCTCCACTTCATGTGAAGCAATCCTCTCACCTCAGGGGTGGCCAAGCCCCGGGGGCTAAAGATGCTTATCCAAGCCTGTCCTTTTTTTAGCTGAAAGATAATTCGCCTTTGAAAGAATCCGTTCATGGCATTTTCTCAGAGGTGCTCACTGATCACTGACAGAAAGCACAGGCAATTGTACATAATGAGAGATAGTGGGGGATTATGGCGCCATTACCAGCCCACTTAGTAGCTAGGAGTAGTTAGAAGTAATTCAAAATTCAATCTAATCCAACATTCAGGAATCATTTTTAAAGCAATGTGGGATGGCTGCCTGCAGAGTTATTTTACGTTAACAGTTAATGTGCATGAGCTGGCAATCAAAACTGAAGCTGGGGCAAATGTCCAGAATGTGCTGAATCCAGGTGCAACTCGAGGTAATTTATGACTATGGATTTGCGAGTCATTAAAATGTCCTATGGACACGGATAAGAACGTGTGAGACATTGTAAAGTTGGCAGTATGGGCTCAAACATTTGCACTCTGTTAGCTTTAATTGTCTTAGCTTGAAGCAAAGCCTGTAATGAAAATGTAACAGATGGTGTTTCCTCAGTGTTTCAGTGGACTGTGTGCCATGACGTGAATGTAAGCCAGCGGAGGATTGCCTTTTTTTTTTTTTTTTTTAACATCCAGGGATGTGAGGCGAGACATGGCAACATGACACGGGCGGCAGCAGTCAGGAGGCAGCGTTACAGCCACATGTGCCTCAACACAGGAAACACTAGGCTGTTTACAGGAAGTGTTTGATGAAGGAATGCTGCTGATGCCTGAATTCGGTCACTGGTGACGACTTTTCCTGATTCCTGGGTTTTTAATAACGGGCAGACATTCCTAAGATAAGTGTAGCACAGATGATGAAAAAAGAAACGTATCTTTGCATTTCCTTTGACCCACATTTCCCTTTGTAATATTCGTCAAAATGTACTGCAGGAACTGTCAACAGGTGGCCTCTCAGCTGTGGCTAAATTAATCCCCTGATCTCAGAAAAGATTTGCTGCATTATTTACTGTATTCACAATTAATGTGTTTCCTGTTTATCATCCGCTTCTATATAAAGCTCCTGATTTCTGAAATGCTAATGAAGTGTGCGGATGTTTGTTTGTATTGTTGTTTTGATGATTGAATGAGCGGTGGCAGCCCACTCCTGTTGTTGTTATTGTTGTGGAAGAGTGAACTCCACACTTCTGCGCCCGCTTCCATTTCCCGAGCATCCATCAGATGCAGCGCACCTTTATTTATGAAAATGCAAAACAAATCAAATCTCCATCCTGATAAGAGTCACAATCAAAGGCTTGCGTGAATGCAGATTGTCGAAAGAGATCAGGTTGTGGTTGCTAATTAGCGTCTCTGGTGAGATCAGCAATGGGAGAGGAAAGTGTCACATCTTCATTAGGACGTTTCAAAGTCTAGATTTTTCTTGAAGAGATGAGAAAATCTGAGCGGTGTTTTGCTCGTCTGAAGCTTTTAACATATGTGATCCTCCCCTCAGGCAGCCTGTGCTTCATATCACGAAATGTCAAGAATCAGAGGCTTGGTGGATTAATTTATCAGGCTTTAATCGTGACATTATCAGCAGCGTTGCAAATTTAACTCAGAAATGTTCTGGGCTCTCTGAAGCCCCCTGGAAGATAGGGCAGCAATTTTCTGTCTCGTATTGCCTCAGAGCAACCACACACTAACACACATTTTCTGTAATTTCATACTTATATGAATAGAGTTCCTAGTAATCATTAAAATACTACTGAGGACTGCTTATGCCCTGAAATGCAGAAGTTACCAATTATCTTAAACATTTTCTGCAAAACACATATTTTTTTGTACAGATAATGTAGTGAATCATTAGGTTTCTGTCTTTGGGGAAGAAATTATGACAAATAAGAGGTCTGTTTATCCCTAATTTGGGCACCAGCTGTGGTTTATCTTCTCTGATGCTGGACAGACTCTGAACTCAGTCATGAACCCAGAATAATCTCAAACCCCTGACATCAGAATGCTGCCGGTCCAGAGAAGAAAGCAATATACACAATGGTAATCGTATAAATATAAATTTACCCTTCATCTTTCATCCCTTCTTCTGTCTACTTTGACAGATTCATCCTTTTAAATCTGAAATAACCACATAAAATTATTACATTTTTCATCATGAGCTTCCAAATAGTTTTCACTGAATTGACCGGACAGATTATTCTCAAGGATCATAGGCTGTGCTGTTGCGTGCGTCTCAGACAGTTGCCTCTATAATCAGTCCAATATGGCTCATCAGTCTTTGGAAACAAAGTGGCCCGCAGATCGGAGAAAGATGCGTCGTGAGATGACCATTCAGTGTAACCGCCAACAGATGAAAAGGCAACTTTATTTCCAGGCAGTCGTTTCACCAGCAGTTTTATTAATCATAATATCCCTGTCAGGTGACTTCCATTTTAGCAGATTTGCAGGCACAAGGGCAGATTTTTATCCTGTGGTGTTGCACCTGCGGGACATGCCTTTAAAAAAAAAAAAAAAAAAAGCTATGCACATCACAGAGTAGGATTCCAAATCATGAAATGGTCTTTTACCGTACATTTGTCACTCTGGTTTCCAGCAGGGGCAGGATCAAACTCAAAGAGCATGTACAAAACACGCTTCACACCCTCATAAGCCTGTCAGACCCAGATTCTCCACAGATATTGTAAAACAACAAACAAGGGATGTCTTTTGAATCCGTCTGCACTCTGTGCTGTCTAATCAGGAATAAAATCTGGAGGGTTTTTCTCCAGGTGGCAGGTGATCCCAGCCCCGCCTCTGACATCACCCTCAGAGCTCTATGTTTCACTGCCTGTGCTGAATACCTCTTCAATACTCAACAAACCTTCTTAAGTGTGACTCTCACTTTTAACTTTTCCGTGCTCGTCGATGTGTATTGGTATGTGCTGCAGAGTGGGGAATCGGTGGCAGCGTGCCAGCTTTTCACACGCTCCCATGCACATAAAAATACCAGTCTTTTGGTCCCTGAGTGCACTATTCTTCAGGAGTGTTTTTTTCTTTCAGTGTGCAGAAGACACGATGATCATCCACCCTTCCTTCATTGTAGCAGAGGATCAAAAAGAGTCAAAACAAGCTAAATGGAAGAGCTCTTGTATCCAAAGTGGGTAACTGCTCTCTTCCCCTCTCATATTGTTGTAATTATCAGTTTAATCTGTCTGAGCAGTGGCATGCAGTTTGGAAATGGCTGATTTGTTTCTTATGGCTGCTTTTTTTTGGTTAATGCTGCGGAGCGAGCATGCTGCAGCTTGGTCTCGCTGACATACAGCGAGACGGAGAAATGTGACTTGACAGATGAAAGATAAGGAAATGTTTTCTGGGGGAGAAGACAGACTCTGAAAACAGACATGAGGTGTCTTTGAAAGCTCACAAAGCCTGAGTCTGTACTGTGAAGTGAGGGAGCTGAAGATCAACGTTTACCAGGACCCAGCTCACTGAACCTTTCACTAAATTCACTTATTTCTTCCGCCTTGATACAAGTTGCGGGATGTTTTAAGGAGCACCTTCAAAAAACAGTTCACTGTTTTTATAAAGACACTATTTTTCTGTAACAGAAGAGAATGAACTCTTAAACCCCTTTTGTGTGTGAGTATGCTTTTCCCCCTTGGTTATTCTGTGTGTAAGTCAACACATTCTTTAGGACACAATAACGCCAAGACAAAACAAATCTCACACTCAGACGACAACTTCCAGCTATAGAGAACATGATCTGATTACATGTTGGAGCAATAATGCATAGCTTTGCATATTAAAGGAGAGAAACTGATCTTTACTTCACTGTAGCAATATTCAATATTTTTGTTATTGCCAGCAAATCCACTGAAAAGACCAGATCCAGCGAGATGTTAGCCAACATCTCAGTGCCTTCTTTCCAACTTCCCCAGCTTGTCTGTGGCAATCAGCCCCATGCCCACCGGTTCCTAGTGAGGATATAAATATTTTAGCCTTTTGTAAAATTGGAGTTATACATCCCTTCCACTTTCACAAAATGCTTGGTGAAGGCTTTAATAAAGGAACAACTCATCTAGTATAACGTTGTGGTGCACTCGTGTTAATCTGTGCAAATTTTTCATCTTGAGTTCAACTTTGACTCCTCAAATCACAGCAGCTGATCGATAACTAACCTTGGAGGGGACAGAGAGCTGGAGAGTGAACAACAGAGGAAGCCATCACTGCTTTTTAGCTGTGTTGCACCACTGCCTTTTATTTAAACCTCCTCTGTCAGACTCTAAACTGCTCCACGCAACAGTAATGGTATGCAGACAGTTGAGACAGGAGTACAGGAAACATCTTTTGAATAAACTGTGTGAATTTATTGTGCTGTTAGCGACTCAGCCTGAAGAGCTTTTTCTCCCATTTAATAATTCAATAAGGAGAGATCAGTCAGAAGTGTATGAATATTTAGTGAGGAAGCAGAGAAACAGTGAAAAGTTTTGGCGAGGTGGGAAGCATCCCCCCCACCCCCCAGTAGGTACCAGTAGGTGCCAGTAGGTGGTTGATGGAAACATCCAGCTGAGAAATCCTGGAGATGAACGTGGGTTGTACAACAGTGGGTCTGAAAGACAGACTGAGAGAATTGGATTGATATTAAAAGAACAGTGACCAGGGACTGATTGGTGTGGAGAATACGGGCAGAAAGACCATGGGTGAAGTATGGTGACATTAAAATTGTGAATGTATGGAATTTGACAGCGTGGGAAAGTGGAAGTGACAGAGAAAAATAGAACAGCAGACACTCACCCATAGAGAAATAAAGGCAGAACATGATCTTTCTTATTGAATTTTCGCCAAATGTTCCTTTGAATGAAACGATGAACTGTATAATGAGAACGAAATGTCACGATGAATAAACAGACCAGCACAGAGAAAATATACAGAAGCTTAGGAGAGTATGTGCTGGCAGTTAGTGCTGCAGCTGCAAAAGCTGACCAGCGAGTCCTGTGAGTAATTACTACACCGAGCTTCTCACATACTGTATTTTACAAAGAAGTGTTGATGAATTTCACTGTGCCAATTCCTTTCAGTCAGTTTACATGTATTAATCACTTTATTGCCAATATGTGATGGATTGTAAACCTAAATAATGAGACGTACCTTGACTTTCTTTGTTGCCTATAACAGCCGGCCTCAGTGCCTCTCTTCTACTCATCTACAGCGGCAACACAGTGTGCAATGCTAGCTAATGTTAGCCTAGAAATTAAGTATAACATAAATAAACAACCTGCTTCCAGGAAGACACAGTCTCCAACACCAATGCCACATAAGAACAAAAAACAAAACAAAAAAAGTCGTCTTGTCAGTCCAGTTTGGTCAAACAGGAATTTTACCAACGTTTAAGGAAAACTAGGGTTAACATCTGCTAATAACAAAATAAATCATAAATTCTGTACAAAAAAACCATAATATTAGTCAAACATTAGCCGTGCAAAGCCAGACCTACTCCACTGGAGAGTCAAATGCAGTCTCAAATATAGTATATAGTTGAAATACAGTCGTGTTTAGTCTCGTGTAGTCGGACTACCACAACAAATCCTGGTGAGCCAAGTTTTTACCATCACTGTCAGTCTCTTAACTGGCCCTGTTTGTGTGCACATGAGACCATGCTGCATGTTTGTTCCAGTGGGTAAGTCCGGGACGTAACCGCTGGTGGACCTTCCTCCCATGAACTCTTAATCTCATTCAAAACTCCACATGCTGTGGCAGCAGTGGGAGGGTAGGCTGAAAAACATCACTGCCTGGCTACTGCTGACTGCAGTGTAATTAATAGCCACTTGTGTCATTAATAACAAGGGTTTTCTGAATATCACATATACAGTTGTAGCTTTAAGATACAGAATCAATCTTTAAACCAACCATTTGATCAGAGAAGACGACTACAGCATGTTGGAATATGATGCACAAAATGGTTTAATTATTGGTGTTGTCAGTATAATGGTTATTAATATGTTGTGGTGATTATGGATGAACATTAAGCAGCTCAAGTGCCGCTTGTTCCTACTATGATTGAATTTTTCCATACTTATTCATACTGTAATGGTGCACTGCTTCTTAAGGCTGGAAGACTTTGAGGTGCCACTATAAATAAAGGGAGGAAAAAGAACTTCGAGCCAGAACCGACTCCTTCAGCTGAATGTGAGCACGTAAAGAAAAGTAAGGGTTACTTAAAGAACAAAGCGAGGAAACTCTGGCAATGTTTTGAAGTCACTGTTCTTTTGTCTCTTATCAGTCTATAAAATTTCTCTTTGATGTCTTGTCACCTTTCCCCATCATGAATTCTCTTTGCTCTTTCCGGGAAGAAAATCTCCACAATCCTTCATTTGAAAACCTCCCTTTTTATTTTTCTGATATGTGCAATCAAAGTAAATTATTCATGCTCGCATAGACTATAAAGTTTAAGCAGATCTGGTGACTATTTCCCCAGCTGCTATTGTTATGAACAAAAAGAGGGAAAGGGCAAGAAAAGGCAAGTTCATTAATGACACGTTATGTTTTATGGTGGACTCGGAGCCTTAAGTATCCCGAGCATAATTTGTTTCTGTTTTATGTGAGCCACCCTGGTCTCCACCTGCCTCGGTTGGGGTAGATGAAGGGCATTTCTCGACATGAGCTTGGAGACCCATTAAAAAGGCTTTTTATATGTACCTCAATGAAATACAGATGGAGAGCATCTGAATGAAAGCTCATATTCCTTAAATTGTTTTCTCTATTAGTTGGTTTGCTTAGTTGACAAATAGTAGGACACAGTATTTATGGGTGGCATCAAAAACCAACAAAGTCTACTTGCCATTTAAAAAAAAAAAACTTTTAAAAATGGTTGTTTCTTTTCGCTGTGACTATTTTAAAGAAGTTAGATACGACTGTGAAAAGACTTTATAAGAAGAAAAAAGACAAGAAAGACAAACAAAAAGGGAAATGGAGCCAGAGAAGGATATGCTGTCCTTTGTACTTTTGGCATCTTGGCAGCACTTGATGAATGGACGTCTCTGAAGGAGCTGCGTCTCCTCACGGGGAACGCCTGACCTCTCTCCGTTACGTAGCAACAAGACGTTTGGTGTTAGGAATTGTATTTCACATCATTTTTATCTATGAATGCACACAGCCATAAATCTAACGCAGACGTGTGTTCCATTACGGAAGAGGGATAACGTTTTCTTAACTCTTTCTCTCTTAACTCTTCGTCTTATGTTTGGGGGTCAATTGAACAGTTCCTGCTATTTGGTTTCAATCTGCCAGACATTGTTTTTCTGGCATTAGATCTAACACAGCCCAACAAATGGCTGGTGCCTCAGTATAAACTCTCCACGCCAACATACAAAACACATGTACACACACAGCCACTCTTAGCATATCAACACTCGGAGGCTGGAGTCTTTCACACCAGAGCCAAGCCTTTTAGCGCTGTGATGTCAACAAAGAGCTACATACAATTAACACATTTTCACTGTAACAAATCACTAAAACATTTGTTGATGCTTTATTTTGAGAAGAAGAAGGGAAGGCATCTGAAGTAAAGTCTCAAAATGCCTCCAGATAAATTTCACTTTTTTTTTTCAAAACACTGACTTTGGTTCAGCTGCGTCAGGGGACTTGAAAGTAATTATGAGAAAATGTTTTGTAGATGTTGCGCAGCATGTCAGCCTCCCCACAGATCCGACCAGCTTCACATTTCCTGTGTTCAATTCTTTTGCAGCACAGCAATCTAAATGTTATAAGGTAAAGTTTGATAAGAAAAAGTACAGATAAAAAAGGCACAAGAAAAGTACTTTTTAAAAAGCACATTAAAGTTGTTTTGTCATATTTGGTGATAAAAAAGCTACAATGAAATGAAATCAGCACTCATGTTAAAAGTAAACTTCTGAAGCCGTCAGACTTCTGAGATAGCCCTCCAGCTCTTTGATGTACAGTTGTGAGTATGACACTGATGACCAGGCTGGTATTCAGCTGGTATGAATCTGGCTGCACTGTATGTTGGCGTCTGTTTCTCCTGCTTCAGGTTTCAGATGTTGAAGACATTTAACATTCCCATCAAACCATTGCAGCACACTGTGAACTCGGCACATGAACCCACGGACACTTACTGTAGCTCCCCGCCCTGCTCACAGTCTGCAGTCTAGATGGGCAGCTCAGCACACGTGGGAATCACACATTTTACATCCACTGCCAACATTCAATGACAATGTTGCAATTAGTCTTTATTTAGGAAAATAAAGCTGGATTCATACTTAAAATGTATACTTATAAAACATAACTACATATCAGGGTTTGCTGCATTAAGTGGAGACAACAATACCTGTGATTGGTTGCTTGTGTTTTCCTCCACATGTTTCTGATGCCGGTGGAAATTGTTAAGAGTGACGACAACATGTTGTCTTCTCCCTTTCAGTAACAGACAGCTAACAAAGTGATGACACTGCAAGCCTCCTGCTCACCTCGATCGCAGCTGAACCTCAACCACAGGTTCTGCGTCCTCTTATCATTCCTTTACTAATGAACCCTTACTAATGTGTTTATGGTGTAAGAGATGGGGAGGCAAAATCTGGAGCCCTCCTTCTGTGCAAAAGTGTATTCAAATGTTTATTTGAAGCTCAGTTGGTCAAATCAAGTGGATATATTCCAGTTAAAGCCTTTCTGTTGTTATCTGTTGCTATCCACTGAATCTCAACCAGGAAAAACTGGGGAAATATAAAGAGGGAATTTTGTACTGAAAACACCCTGACCCTGATCTTTTGCTACTGTAAAAAGCAAGAACTTTAAAAACTGTTGTTTGGACATAAAATAAAAGGTAGTTGTTGACTGAACTGAACTTCAGGGTTTTGCAGAATCACAAAATATGTTCTTGTCTGGCAATAAGGTTAGAGTGGGACTGACAAATGGACTTGATATAACAAGACTTTGTGAAATTAGCAACTACACATTGTGTATAAATAATTTTCATCTTTACATGTTGTGTAAATGTTTAGGATTTGGGTGAAAGAAACAGAAGATATTTGGTTGAGTTTTTAGAAAAGCCTTGAGGACCTTCACTCAGTAGAATTTCTCATGGTTATACTAAAGCTGGGAAGTAAATCCAGATCACTCAAATCGAAGACAAGTCACCACATTATTTCTACCGCCTGTGCAGAAAGTGTTTTCTCTCAACCTTCACATAATCTGTTTGGGCTCATTCAAGAAAAGTCTTGCGTAGTGCTCAGTAAAACTGAGACCAGCAAACAATCCTGAAATAAGTTTGCCCTGATACTGTAACTTATTTCTATTGGTCACTGTTTGCAGCTGAGTGCTTCAGTATCTGCATGTCTGGATTTCAGCACCACCAGTAAAGCGCTCTGACAGCTGAACAACCAGAGGAGGTGGCGAGGTGACTCAGTTAGCCTGGGAAAACTGCGGATGATGCTCGAGGAGGTGACCAACATGGCTGCACATTCCCCTCTCTGATCACCACTTCAGCCGGTTTAAATGAGCTGAAGCGTTTTCACCCCGCTTGTCCTGATGTGTTTGTGATCAGACACCTCGGTGCTCGCTCATTATCTGGACACCGAGCCTGCTCTGCACCGTGGGAGGCTCTTTGGCTCAGATAAGCCTGGTATGCTCCATGTTCGGTGTCACTTTAAAGCAGACAATGCAATGAAAGTGATGCTGCAGTTGTTTGAAAACCTTGTTTTCCCTGATTTTGGTCACTTTCATGTAAAGTCAACATTTTGCAGATACTACCGGCAGGTTTTCTTATCTTTGAGTTGTTTCTAATATGTACTGAAGAGAAACAGCTTGTGAGCAAAAGAAATAAAATGCACCATCTTGAGATTTCTGCAAAAATGTCCCCATCTGACATCATTCAAATGTGTGAAATAAGCTCTGTTTTGTGGTTTTGTGAAGCATTTTGTACCCATGTTAAGTCGTTTTCACAGTGTGCCTCTGTGGGTTGCTGGGATGAATTGTTTGTTGCACATGAAAGAAATGGGGCTGAGCTGGTTCCTGCAGATGTTTGTTCACCTTGGTCCTGCTTCAGAAAAAGACTGCGCTCTGTGTGGTTCGCAGTTTGTACATTAATTGATTTATTTGGTTTGGGAAGATTGCACACATCACATGTTTGGTGCAATCAAATCAACAATTATGTGGCTTCAAATTTCATGTTTGCTTCCAGCTGTGACAAACTCAGCTGTCCTCAGAGAAGTCTGGCTGGATTTGATGTGTGTTGTACAAGGCTGATTGCCTGGCATCATCACTAAAGATAATGCAAAACACAGTATATTCAGTATCTATAAACACAGTGTTTCCATCACGTATTTCATGATTAAAATTCACATCTTTCACAAGTTAATCCATGATAATGTCATTACTGAACATCTTTGGCAATTAAGTGTTAAATGTCTGACAACAGCCTCTCTCTGCTCTCCAACTGCAGGAGAGAATATGCACTTTGGGAAGCATCAGTGAGGAGCAAATCAAAAAACATAGCAGGAGATGTAATATACTGTGTATTAGAGAACATGTAGGAGTGGCACTGTGTGTTTCCTTTACTGAACAACATTGGCAATGTTTCCTTAAATACATTCAGACAAGTGAAAGCTTGCTGAGAAGAGAAATTATAAAAGAGAATCCATCTTTTCTGGTGTCTGTTCTTACTGAGTTTCAATTACTGAACTTGTGAGCAATTTCCAAACACCTCGTTGTTGCACTTATTAACAATAGTTGCTGAATTCTACCAAAGTCAACAGGGAAATTAGTTTGTACGACTTCAAGGTACCCTGTGTAGTTTTTATCAACCTGCTGTGGAGGATTGTTTTGATGAGAGGGTCACACTTTTTTTTTTTTTAGAGAGAGCACTGAGGCTAACATGCATGTTTCACACTTACCCAGTTTCACGCTCCTCCACTAATCACCAGTTACCAAGAAAAGTAGCAATGTGCAAAGGAAGGCAGGGGAGAAGAAGCCTGTTTCAAAGCGAACAGGAAGTAAATACTGAAGGTTAAAATAGGTCAAAATACAGAAGGAAAAGAAAATCGTTGAACACATTCATTAGGCCTCAAGGATGCACTGTGATTGATGTGATGTGGGTACAAGAAAATTGTACATGGTATCTTTAAAGGTTGCATATGAGAGTTATAATGCACGATGACTATAAAAATGCAACCTAAAATTATCCATGAAAAACAATTACTATTGATCAAAGCTAAACTGAGGTTTCCCTGTCGTCTAATTCAAAATTCTTGCTGCTTTAATGCTCAAGCAGGTACGGCACCACATATAACAGCCCAAGGGCAAACAACGATGGGGGTGGGTGGACGAAACTTTGGTGTGGGCCATCTGTGTGCTATTTAGTCCAGTCCCAGCAGTCATGGCTGCTTAATTCAAAAACTGTCAGGGAGTGTCATTAGGTGCAGCCATTTAAAAGCCTCAGATTTCATTAGGCACAGGAAGGGCCACATTACCCTCAGGATTAATGTCAGGTTTTGCGGTTCAGTGCTACAGCAGTGGGCTGCATTAATGTGACTGGGTTGACCCTCTTGTTTAAATACACCCCAACTCATTAAGCATTATGTAGACCAAGAGCAGCCCTTAAATAGCCTGTGAATTATGGACATTTTGTACAAGCAGGATTCTTTTTACACCTCAAAAATCTCAAAAATCTCAAAAATCGCCCACCACTTCCTGTGCAGGCTAAGATTCAATCACAGAGCTCCAAATCTCCAGCTGAAGGGAGTTAGAGTATCTGCCGTTCCGCAGCCAAATGCTTTGTGTATACTCTGTAAGGCAGAATTGCTCCCAGTGTTGCATCATCATGGCTGTTTCATAACAAGTTGTGCTCCACAGTGTCTTGATGATGCAGGGTGGGCGGTGTGTGTTGTAGAGGTGACGCCATACTGAACATGCCAGGAACTGTCCTGTCAGGAAGCCGGAGCCTCGAGCTTGCTATCTAGAGGAAGACACAGAGAGCTGAGTCACATCATCGTGAAACGTCCAGAACACGATAACTCACTGAGGATGAGCCGAGTCATCTCTCTTCCTGTTTTAATTGGGCAACATGGGCCCTTCAGCAGCCAGTAACTATATACAAGGGGGTTGTGTTAGTTGGACGGTGAAAGTGTCTCGAATTTCCGCAGCTCAACTGCATTTTCTTGCAGAAGGTTTCAATATCATTTTTAACTTCCCTCGCTTAATAACGAACATGAAACTGTCAGCGCTGGTGAAGCAAATGAGGCTCAATCGAGCAACGTGCAGTGTTTTCTGCAGTGTTGCTACATCATACTGACATCTTTCCAAGGCTGGGGGCTGTGAATGTAATACGTTCTGTCCTCCGGAGGGGCGGCGGGACTGTTTGTTGGGGGGTCACAGAGCCCCTGTGTTTCATCACTTACCTATTCATCACAATGTCACCCAAGCGCCTGCGTGTCAGGGCTCTCAGTGTGCTTCACCAGGTGTGAGAGCGGCCTGAATTTTCAGGGCTCTTAATCAGGAAATGATCGCAACCAGCCATGATTCATGGTGTGGTCTGGTTGTCATGCTATATATGTTGAGCTGCAGAAGCAGCATCTTATGGTTGAAATTTATACTTCTACTCCTGAGAGCTGTATCTGCACCAATGGGATCTGTTTCCTCTGCAGTGTGAAGGCCTGAGCTCACGTTCCAGAGTTTTGACAGATCTCAGGAGGCAGAACAATATAAATGTTTGAGAGGCAGTTTGGACTGAATTCCCTTTCATCTTTTTCCCTTCACACGAAACCTGCAGACTGTGTTCTGTGTCAGCCAGAGGGGGTTAGACCTGTGTGGAGTAGCTACGGTGCTGCCATACCGCTGACTTGGCAGTGAATCCATTTTTTGCAATTAACACTTTGTTTATGCTCTCACTTTGGTGCCCAGTGGGCTCTGAAGTAAGCACATAATCCTTAAAGTGGTTGGGGGCATCACTGTTTAATGCCCTTTATTACTTAAGTGCAGCTCAACATCTCTGTCGCTGCAGAGGATGTTAGGAAAACATGCAGTTGATGTTAGACTTTGAATACATTGCAGTATTAACTTCGTGTCAACCACAGACTGTTACCACTGAAACCAATAAGATATTTAACACATTTTTTTTTTCAAATTTTATGTAGTTTTGGTTCATAATATGGGGTTTTATTGTTTTCATTAATATCTGCATAGAGTTTAGACAATGATCCCCCCAAGAATCATTTGCTGTCTCACTGAGTTTTTCTCCTGGAAACTCGTTAGCGAAGGTAGCAAGATGCTAGTGTTACTTGCCTTGTGTTGATTGCTCCTGTTCATACCTTCATTATCAGTGCACTTTGCCATCGGCATATTTAATGACACAATTACCCATTTTGAACCCTGGAAGTGCCATGTCAGAGATTTCATTAGTTCGACTGTTCTTTTGGCGTCAGCATGTTGTTGGCAGCTTAGAGCAGCTGTCATTGGGGATCATAGGAAACTAGCAGGAAGGTGTTTGGCACACTGCAACACACACATCCACAAAGAGAGGCAAAGAGTCACTCAGATCAGTTTTTGACAGCTATATGAATTTTTCAGAATTTCATGCCAAATATGGTCCGATCTGAAGTTGGTTATTGATGGAGCTAAACCTCAGACTCGGTTTTTGATATTTGATAATCTTTGCACACTTTGATTTTTCATTATGTGCTGCTCTGATTGATTAATGCGAAATGAATGTATCATGTGATCAATCTATCACCTGCTGGAGCTGAATAAGACAGATCCTGATACACCTCTTATCGTTATCAATATAGTAACTGGTTATACTTGATGTGTGCTGTAGTTCTTCTGATTTTACAGTGTCATTTTTTCTTTGACTATCAGAGACATGGGGACATTTTGGGGCCACCCCCACTGTAAAACATTCAGGTTTTCTTTGCGTTACTTCAGAAGATCTCAGTCAGTGTATGTTCATTAGAAATCCACCTCATCCACTGCTCAGAGGATCCTACAGTTTATAGTTTGAAACTCCATCCTGCTGACATGCACGTAATCAATACAAAGTTGTCTCCCTTCAAGGCCGGTTCATTCAATCATAACTCCTTTGTTATTTCCAGAGTGGAGGTTGAAATGGATTTAAATATAACGGCAGGAATAATGTGCTGGAAAATGACTACACTCTGTTATTTGATGTGCCTTTTATGTCAGTAAACTGTTAATAGACTGGGAAAAGACAATGTTGTGAATAGAAAAGACCTTGACCCACTTTAAACAACAAAGGCGTGCCGTGGGAAATGAATGAATGAAGGATAATTTAAAATAGGAGGTGAGATGACAGAAATACAACGAAAACCCAACAATGTGAGTATTTTCTTACTTGTACCCATCTGAAGACGTTGCCCATAATTCATGTAGTGCTCACTACAGTGGAAAAATCCTAATGATGACTACACTTAAGTGTGAAGAGCTTATTGAGTTTTCCCTAGGAAACCTCCCCAGTGCATCGTTGGGAGCTGTGCTGCAGGCAGTCACTGCAGAGACTCCAATTACTGACCAAGTCCCACTTGGTTGGCTTCTAACTGTGACCAGCAAATTAGAAAGAGTGAGAGAAGGGGGAAGAGAGAAAGGGGCAGAAAAAAGCATTTAAAAGGCAAGACGAAAGTTTTGGTTGCAGCGTGGTACTGGCCTACAGGAAGCCAAAAAAGACGAACGTCAAGCAGAGTTTAACAAGTGCATTGCCTGAGCAGAGGGAGAGATAGGCAGCTCTTTGTTCACGAGTTGGACACGCTCCAAAGGCAGGCTTCATAGGATGTTCTTCGATAATCCAGTAGCGAGCAGCTGATTTATGACCTGCATTAATGTTCTGACTGAACTTCCTGAGCAGAATCTTTTACCACAACCAAACCACACGCTAACAAAAATTGGGTGTTTGTCGGTATCTGGAGTAACACCTGTGCCATTTGAGACGAACTGAAAAAAAAATCATATTAGATAAGAAATCACTATATTTAATTTGCTTCGATGATTCGACTTAATTGTAATTTACGAAAAGGAAAAACCCTCAGTGTTTGTGGGCTGCAGGGCTCAACCCAACAGGAAAAGCACAACACCAAGAGGTCACACTTGGCACTGCAGTGGCACAGACTGGCTCAGACTGCAGACACAATCAGCAAAACAGGAACTTTGTATGATCCATTCAGTCCAGTATAATCTGGAAAGTTTAGAGGAGCCACATCATTTCATTTTTTTCATGCCATTCAAACATAGGTGCTGTTTTCAAATATGGTTAATCCTGTTTTTTAGAAATCCCAAAAAAATGTGCACTATCATTATAGTTTTTGAATCCCCTCACACAAAAAGTGAGGAGAATTGTAATTTCAGTGGTGCTGCCTGCAGTGGTGCTGTAATAACAGCAGGAGGTCACAGTAAGATTTCACCCATGGAGTACGTGCAGATAAGTGCATGGTGGGATACTGGGCCAACAGCGAGGGTTCTGTGAGATAATACTTCCCATCTTTGAAATGCTTCATATGTTTGCAACATGTGGGAGTCGCTATGATCTAGTGAGGCATTAAACCACAGTTGTTATGAAAAATAGAATAAAAAAAATGATTCAGCGCCTGCAAACAAAACCAATTATCTCCGGGTTCACAGGCCAAGAGCAGCTGCCAGTTGTAAAAGAAAGCAGAGGATCTTTTTTTTTTTTTTTTTTTTTTTTTTTGTCACTGAGCACTTTCATGGGATCCCAGACACTTTTATCCCGTAACTTATTTCTGTTCTACTGTTTTGACGTGATATTGTGTTTCCCAGGACAGGGGCTCATACACTCGGGAGGGGAGATGGAGGAGTGGATGTGGCACATTTGACATTGAAGTAAGATTACTCTGTTCCCTCCAAGCAGACACACATTAAACAAGTGGGAGATCAGGGAAGCAGAAAGGCAGATGAGTGTGTGTGTGTGTGTGTGTGTGTGTGTGTGTGTGTGTGTGTGTGTGTGTGTGTGTGTGTGTGTGTGTGTGTGTGTGTGTGTGTGTGTGTGTGTGTGTGTATGTGTGTATGTGTGTGTGCGCACTTCCACATGGGGCTTAAGAGGCAGAGAGGACAGCTGGTTCACTCATCACTACTTTGCTGTGTCTTGGGCTTTCAGAGTCCCCAGGGACTGATTGTTTCTGCAGGAGACCCCCTGTGCATTGTACAATAACTGGTTAAATATGGACAACAGGATTTTCAAATGTAGCTCAAGGTGCTTTCTATTTTTGTATCATAATGGTGTAATTAAAAACACAACATTAGCCTGAAGATATTAATCATTACTCTGTGGACTGAGGCGGGGGATGGGCATTCGGGATATTTTTACTTGTCTAATAAATCTGGTCAAAAACTTCACGTTAATGCTGCTGCTGCTGCGAAGCTTTCCATTCTCACCTGGCACATACTGTGTGCAGTTCACGATGAAAACGGTGGCACTCAAATTTCTTTGCAATGTTTTAAACAAAGGGTCTTTGATTTCAGTGGTGAGACAAAAGCAGCCGGCAGATTTCATCAGCTGTAGCTAGCTTGCTAATTAAAATGCAGTTTCCAGCTGACTCATGAAATGACAATCTTAAATATGCACTGGATGGCCACATGCATGATGTCGAGCTGAAAGACTGAGGCTGAAGCTGCATGTTCCAGGCAAAAAGTCACCATCATGAAGAAACAGCATTGGTGCATTGCAATGTAGAAATAGTTGGTCCTAGTATTATAAATATGATGCAATGAAATTGTAAGATCAGACACTTATTTCACCCTAATATAACCCTGTTTGGATGCTAAGCTACTGTAAACTTCCCAGAAAACCCAATAAAGACCACGACAGAGACGCTAATGTTAGCTTAGCTTAAACTCCAGGACTGCCTTCCACACAGTGAAGATCCAAGGGTGTACAAGGCTGCAGTCCCGAGTTACCGCTGTTTATCTGTGACAGAAACAGGGAATAGGGAGGGACAGGATTAACAAATCAGTCACAATGTTTTATAACACAAAAGGTAGTAATTTTTCTTTCTATAAATAGGCATAACAACATAAAACAGCTGTGCCTCTCACTGATTTAATAACGTAACATATGCATACCATAACTGTTTTTTTGTCCTGTGAATGTTGACATCGGAAAAGGTTTATAACGTTGCATCACAGTGTTAGCGCACACTATTGCATCTGATCAATTAGCTGGTGAAGTTCATACAGGCAATGCTATCTCCAGAAAAGCAGCGAGTCAGAGCTTTTCCTGGGGAGGACGACATACTTTCTCCTGTTCGGACTGGATTTCTCTGCTCTCTTATCTTCATTTTACATTCACACTTTTCACAGTGCAAGAGCTGAAGTTTTTCACTCCCACATGATTTGGTGACACTTTGATGAATCTTTTGTCATCTTGCAGTATGTGTTCATCTCTCCTTAAAAGGTTCAAACTGGTGTTTACCTTTTCCTCTGCAGAGAGGTCTACAATTTCCAAGTTTTTTTCATGGGAATGATGAATTAGGAGGAGCATCTTTGCTTTTCTGAGGTGAAGGGAGTTAAAAAAAAAAAGAGATGTTTTTTCTGGATGTCTGTAATATGTGTGAGGATATACCGTAGGTATTAAAAAAATCTCTGATCTGAGGAGACAGTGAAGGTGTAGCAGATGAGTTTGACTGACCTGTCGAGGTTATCAGTCTGTCTGTTGTCACTGCACCTCTCCCAGTGATAAAAACATCTCATTGGCTCCTCACGCATGGCTAACTCAGATCCATCACAACAAGTCTGTCTCTCGGGGCTCGCTAGACATTGTGTGTGTGTGTGTGTGTGTGTGTGTGTGTGTGTGTGTGAGATGGCGTGGCAGACAAGGGAGTGATGGACTAGAAGTGACATACGACCCCTGAAGCAGCCAAGGATTAATGGCCTCCATAGGAAAGCTCCTCTCGGAGGATGTGCACGGGTAATGAGGACTTCCACCAGCCACAGTGCATTCATCCATCTGCCCTTCCGGATCCATGCTCTCCTGCAGCTGGAGATTCCAGATGTGAAGGCACCTGTGGAAAAAAGGGACACCGTTTTGCTGCCACAGACGCAGAGAAGGTTTATCCAAAGTATACATTGTCTGCCCTGATGGTTTTTTTTATTTTGAGTCAAGGGCACCTTTGGTGGTCTGAGCAGCGATGGTTTTCAGGTGAGGGCGGCCTCACCGGTGGCGTGACAGTTTACACGCAAAAACTGGGGAGGCGGGAGATATAAGACACTGCAGGGACTCCAGTCAAGGTCCAGAGGAAAATAAGACAGAGAGAGACTGTCACTGGGGTATTCTGACATTTTGCCCTGTGAGCAAGTCTGAAAAGGTTCACACACCAACTGAGAAGTGAAAGCGGCAGCTCTGAATGTGAGTCACCTGCATGAGAAGACACATTATTCTGCTTTTAACCTTCAGAGGCGTTAATACATACACATATACAGACCAGAGGAAACTAAGTGTAAAGACAACTCTGAGTGTTGTCTGAAATATTTTCATTTTGGAATATGATTCACTTGGATGTCAGTAGGAGACAGTAAAAAAAAAAGACGGGAGGGTTATTATTGTCTGATTTTGTCTGATTCAAAAAGGAAAGTTTTTGGAAAATCCCAATAATGTGTAGTCACTGTGTTCCTATTTGTTAATCAGAGAACCTTTTATTAATACTTCACATTCTTTATGGTGTATTTAAAAGGTCAGTTCAGCCAAATCACACAAAAAAAAATCCTACTTACTCATATGTTCTCATGCAGATGTTTTTTTCCTCTGAGGCCTCTGACTCAAAAGCAGTGAGCAGCATTCTTGACCAAATAGTTTGTTTGGAGAATCCTTACTTAAAGACCACTTAACAACATTTTTCTAAGGGATTCTGCCTCCAGTGTTGCCTTAAACAACTCTGCTCTTTATCAGCTACTGAGCTTGCATGTCAATAAGATTAATCTCCATGACAACTGACCACCATCCGTCGATGAAGACCATGTGATAGGATCAAAACTTTAGAGAAACCTAGAAATGGGACCTGGAGTTGGATCCAGAATTCACTGTCCTGATGAATCCACAGATTTTACTGTGACCTGTTTTTATTGCCTGTTTATTTAAAAATAATAATAACACTCTAGAATAAAGGCTCAATTTGAGTTGTCACACTATCATACAGTTTTAAACAAACCTTGAGGTGAGACAAATTTATTTAAAAGAGAAAATGAGATGTGGTGATCGACTATACATTCTGCTTACTTTTGGTTTCACTTCCAAATTAAACACTTTAGATAAACTGGTTCTTATTTTGGTTGCCCAGCAGACTTTCAACAGATCTCAGCAATAAACCTGACCTCCAGGAGAACGTCCTGTCACTCTCTTCTTCAAGCTGGGCTGTGTTTGCCTGTTGCCTCGGTGGTCTCAAACAGGAATCACACACAGGGAGGTAGATGAGAGAGCTGCAATAGGACATCACGAGGTGCCAGGAGGCAAAACACCTGCTGTCACTGTCTCCCACTCTCAAAACCAGCATGAACACACAAGGTCAAATGGTCGGGGCGCCACTTCAAGTCCCAATCTATTAGATTTTTAGATGCTCTGCTTTTCACCAAGATCAAATCACTTCCTGCCAACCAGATTAGATGTGCTGGTGGGGGGACGGGGGGGAGCGCTAGCAGGCTGATATTAAAAAGGACTCATGATGCTGACAGGGCTTTGAACAGAAGCGAGCTGCACATTCAGGAGAGATTGTTCCCCACCGAAGAAAATCTGACAGAGAAATTGTCCTTGTGAATTCAGGTGAAGTCTGTTTTGTTTCCCTGTCATTTGATTGGTGTATTTCTTGGCAAGTTTGATGGTCCCACACTGACTGTCGAAAGTTTGTCGTCACATTAGTGTTAAGGTTGTGAAGTTGCAGAACTACAACAAAGACCTTTTTAAGTACACTGAAAAATGAGCTTCCCTTCGATTAGAATTGGATATTTCAACAGTTTACAATGTAAGATTTTTATTCCACATATATTAACATAATGAACCAGTTACGAGGTGAGAGGTTTAGAGTGGGCTGGATTGTCTTGGCCACATTTGTTTATGAATGATTTGATGTGATATTCAATGAGAAAACAGGTTAATCAGACACTGGGTTAGCTGTTTAATTAGCAGGCTGTTGCTGTGGTGCAGAGGTGAGTTCAAGTTCCCTAATGAAATGGAAATGTCACATCTTGATGTCCATTTTTACTTTATTATTATTATTATTATTATTATTGTGGAATCTTCTTTAGAAAACCTGGATTAATTGATTTTTTGGAGACTTGGAGGAGAAACAAGCTGTAAACTGCACTGACATATTTTCACCTTATAAAGTTAATATGACAAATGTGTTAGTAAACGGTTTGCAGACATGGAGCAGCATTTACATTAATTTGTGGCTGTGTTTCTGGTTACCAGATGAATGTAAGTACAATATTACATTGACTTTCAGCTGGGTTTTGGTTAGTGGGTTTCTCACAGCTGTATGAATGAACCACAATGGTAGACTTACCAAAACAATGAGCTGAAAGAAGCTAAAATGCTCAGTAGAGCTGAAAACCAGGTGATGATTCTCTGTGGATTCTCAGTGCCATTGACTTGTTTCACATTATTATATAATGTTGTAAACCTTGAACTACAATGTAATAAAACCTACATATTCTGTTTATTGATAAATCATAGATAATAATACAATATGGTTTTATGTATATATAAAAATACATTTTGTTATAATATATTATATCCCAGCCTTTGCTA
Source organism: Trachinotus anak (assembly GCF_046630095.1). Taxonomy (NCBI): domain Eukaryota; kingdom Metazoa; phylum Chordata; class Actinopteri; order Carangiformes; family Carangidae; genus Trachinotus; species Trachinotus anak. The sequence goes on along the minus strand of NW_027273872.1, from coordinate 3,041,588 downwards.
CTGTTTTGGGAAACTTGATCCTGAACTGTAGCTTCCAGTGGTGGGTTTAGATTTAGATGTGGGCGACATGGGCAGCCACGCGACATCACGTCAGTGATATAGGTCTCCTCTCTCAGTTTGGGAGTAGAGAGAATATTTTCTTTCAATTCTTGCTACTTTATTTCCAAAGTTTGGTATTTAGTTGTAGCTGGGGGGGGGGGTCATACAAGCTCAAGCCGCCACAAGTAGCTTCATTATCGAATGTCAGCTTTGTGTTAGTGTAAGGAGGCTTATTTGCTTTTAAATCAGTATTAGAACATTATGTTCCCTTCTTTTCTAATCTAAAGTATTTCAGCAGCATGTCCAGTTGGTCTTAATCCTAGGACCAATTGATCCCTCTTAACTAGTTAATTGTCTAATTGTTTAAATGCAGACAGTGAGTAAGGAGACCTCTGTCTTCCTCTTCCAGCTCCTGAAGAGCTCACACAGGGACTCGCTCACTGGTCATCTGTCCTAAACCCAAAACAAAAGCCACCAATCAGAGTCTCAGGGCCACTTCAACAACCAGGAGCAAATGGACTCATTGTAAAATGGAAGCGTATGTTTGGCTAATGAGTCTCAGCTGTCCAGTCAGTTTCACTCATGTATATCTTCTAATCTGGTGATGGCTCTGTGAGGATAACTGGGGGGGGGGGGGATTTCAGAGGCAATGCAAACAGACAGATAGCAAAGTGCGTGGCGAAGGCCTGGCCCAGGATGTCAGTGTTCAGGGTGGGTGTCAGTGTTATTCCCTGCCATCTGTTTCCCAGGCGTCGGTCCAGCAGTGCTATGTTGAATGCACAGGCACAAGAGAGTAAGGAGCAGCCCACCATGCCACTCTGCTGGCACTGCAGCATTTCATATTAACATGACAGTATGCGCCGGCCTCCCATGCCTGTTTGTAGGGGTGAAATGGGTTCGGTTCAGGCTACACACAGATATATAAAAAAAAGCTCTCTTGCACTCAGACTGCCCATCTGTCTATCGTCTGTCTGTTTTTCATGTCTGTGGAATTCTCTCAACTCAAAGCAAAAGCTCTGGCACAGTCACAATTTGCTCCACATTGCTGAGCTATAAAGTTACAGAATGCAGAGGGAGAATGCAGAAAAGGGAGATGATTGAATTAGCGTAAATGAAACTGTTTGTTTTCTCTCCGCATTTCATCTTAAAGCTGCCAGTACGTGTGAATTTCCCATGAAAAGCCACTTCAGCTCTCTTTCAGGAAGACGGGCATGATGGTGAGCGGCGTCAGTGTTTGGTGACACTGCAAATGATGTGAATGGCGTATCATTTTCTGTTTAGGTATGTTACCCAAACAACAAAGGAATGTTATGAGAGCGGTGGGGTCTCATCACTCAACCTTTTATGAGAAGACCTCACAAAGGCCCGAATCAGTCTTTCTCTCTGTCTCTGCTGTCACCCTCAGGAAAAGTGAGCACGCCGTAAATCACCTTGGCAGCTCTGTGTTTTGAAGCGGCAGACTGCCCGTAGCCAGTGTCATTTTATAGGTTGTTATTTTACTCAATGATGTAGAGAGAAGGGCTCTAAAATCATGTTGCTTTAAATGCGGATGTGTTTGCTCCAAGTGGTGAATCAAAGTTAGGAATGAATGGAGAGACATCTACAGAAAGACGACCCAAAGTTCACAGGGGAACCTCAATCCATCCTTTGTCCAGAATCTGAACCTCGAGGAATTCAGCGAACTCTTTTAGTATGGAAAGTGGAGGCTTTATTGCATTCTTGGAGGATGTGAACCTGAACATATAAGTGTTAATTTGCATTAACATGCACTTTATGTACAATGAATTACTTTGTGTGAGAGCTCGTGGGAGAGGTTTAGAGAGAAAACTGTTGCAGGTTTTGGTTTGCACTGCTCCTGCAGAGATCTGGGTCATGTCCTGGGTGTCAAAGTGCGGTGATAAAGAAACTGAAATTAATTACCTCACTTGGAGTAAAACAGGACTTTTACCTCCAGAGACCTGTATAACGTTTCTCTATTTCTTTCACATGTGCATGTTAAGCTTTTCTGCGTGATTGTGTCCCAAAACATTTAGACACCATAGTAACGTGTCATAAGTGCGTGCATGCTTGCATGTATAAGTCTGCACAAATCCCAAAACAGGCTGTGCATAAGCTCCAGAGAGCAAGAGGTGGATTATTTCTCCCTGATGCCCTTTGTTTGAAGAAAAAGGTGTTGACTGACAGCTGAGCTCCTGGACCCTTCTCAGCCAGGGTTCAATGCGGATGCCTGGCTAATGAGGTCGACTACAGGGATTATAATCAGGCAGGGAATATTAGTGTTCTCAAGTGTCAGTCAAGACGGGGGAAACCTCCCAGTGCTGCAATGTCAAAATGAGCTTTTCAGCTTCCGTTTGATTCATATTTACCAAACAACAACACAGAGTCGTGTCACAGTTTCCCCAGGGCGGCTTTAAAATGTCTCGAGCCTGTGACAGTTAATGGAGGAAGGAGTTATGGTGGGAAATCTCACCATGGGTCCAATTCCAGGGCCCCGGTGGACTCCGAGGGCACTCCGAAACGTACAAATTATCTCCTGTTGGCTTTTTGGCAGTAAAATGTGGTCGTTTTAACCTCGCAGTCTTTAACCTCACAATAATCATTCAGTGAAAGGTAGACTTCAAGCTGGGACTGAATCCCTGCTTTGCGCTGAAACGTATTAATGGGCATCACGTTTGACCTTCTCCAACATTGACGGCGCTCTCGCCTCTCCCTCCCTGCTCAGGCCTTTTTAAAGAGCAAAACAGAGGAAGAGATGAGAGATGGAAAGAAAAACATAAAAAAAAAAGCACGACTCAAAAGAGCGATGTGACATATGGAAGCCATCGCAGGCCTGAACTCCCATCTGTGTCGGCAGTCGTGGCCTGCTGGCACCCACCAGTCACTGCACAGGATGGGAATAATCCAGGAGAGAGGATCCGTGGAATTGTGATAAGAGGAGTCAGAATCCCTTGAGGAAAAGACTTCAGTGTTTGGGAGGAGGGCGGGGGAGGGGCAGGCTGCGAGTGTAGGGTGTTATTGTGAGGTGCAAAAGCTCCATGGCGTTTGCAGAAAACAGGTGCCTGACAGCTCGGTGGGGTTCAGCTGGGTTTAGTAGGGCTCAGTTTCTCACGTTCCTGCCTGCAACAAATACCCTATACATGGCTGAAACTGCAACACTATCACTTCCTTGTTTCACATCAGCCTCGGACAAACTGTAAGTGTAAGTGGCACATTCCTCCGCCATGAAATTTAAACAGTTTGTAGTCTGTGGCAAATGTGCGTTTCCTGCCGATGATGAGACGCATTTGATTTACTTCTGTTTGATTTCTGTTTAGATTGCAGCGGCAGTTTTCTGGCAACGTAACAAACTGGAATAAAACTAAATGAAAGGTTTAATTGGAAGAGGAAATTGGCTCCTCGTCTTAATTTACATGTTTGTATTGTTGAATTGGCCTGAAGGAATGAATTGCAAGTGTGTTATTGTAAGCCTCAGAGTTGAGCTCAGAGGTAATTTAGGAGTCTCCTGACCACATTGATTCAAGCTTCATATCCTGGTTCACTGCAGATCTAATCAGCAAGTTGAATGATATTTTCTCCCTCCAGTCATGTTCTGTTTTGTTCTTGTGCTAAAAATGGCAACAAACAATCAGTCAAGGTGAGATAAAGTTTATGCATTACTGGAGAGGTTTTCAGGCAACATTCAATTAAGCATTTTACAAATCTGAGGAATTGTTCTTAAGGTTTGTAGAAATCCGAACATCTTCTCCTTTTCTAGACCTCACTAACTGGCACAGTCCAATTTTTTTTTTTTGTCTGTGAAAAATTTATTGTAAAGCAGTAAATTTTTTATCACCCCATTTCAGAGGACCCCTGGTGGTGTCTGTGGAGCTGTATCAATCTGAGAGGGAATGCCCTTTAGCGTTTTCGTGGGCATGCACCTCGGCATACACAAACACACTCACACACTGAATTTACACAAATTACAAGACTCAGGGATTGACGGAGAGCGGCGTCTTGTGTACCATTCAAACATATCTTCTAGTAAAACAAATGAGCCCTATACTTTCAAGCAGCAAAATAAATGCAACATCTGATCTTTTGTGACAGTACGGTCAGGTCTCTTGGGTCCTCCATCCTGCAGAGATCCGCGCTGCCCCGAGGCCACAGAGGGCAGGACCCTTCAGATTGAACACCTCACAGACACGAACACCTGGGATTTATTAGCAATTGAGCTCATGTGGCTGCATGCAGACAAAAAGTCTTGGCCTTTGTCTGGAACAGAACAAAAAAAAGTTGTAACTTTCTGTCTGCCTCCCTTTTTTCTTCTTCTCTACCTGCGTTTCATCTGCCTCCCTGCTGCTCGTCCATCCTCGGTATCCTTGTGGGGAGTGGGGGGGGGTCTTTTCAAGCTTGACTAATGTGGTTCAGATAGCGTGCAGGATGACGATGGGGGAGCACCTTGATCTGGGCCATACTTTGTTTGTTGTGGTGGCTTTACCTCGGCCGATTCCACTCTTCCTTTTTCGCTGCTCTGCTTCAGCGGTTCAGTCAAATGAAAGAACAGCTGCCTGGCCTCTTTTCAGCCTGGGTGCTGGGCTCTGGATCCTGCGGACAGAGCGTTGTGTCCAGGCCATCTTCAACAGGATGTAGGCCTTGTCGTCACTGCGCTTTCACCAACGCTTGCCTCATCTCCCGGCTGCTCGCTGTAATCAAGCGCTTCTCTTATCATCAGGAAGTATTTCTGCAGGAGATATTTTTTTTTGTTTGTTTGTTGTTTTTGAACTTATTTATTTCCTCCAGTGCAAACAATAAGTCAACATCCTGGAGTGGGATGGGAAGGGGAGCGTGCCAGTGATGTGTGCAGCTGGAGGTGACACAGCATGCTGTGGTACAGTAATGGAGTCATCCATCAACAGGCCCCATTAAAACACCTTGACAAGCCAGCTGAGGCCACTCCAGTGGCCATGGTGACCAGTCTAAAGGTTGATGTTTGTTCTCAAACAGCTGCAGAAATACTCAATGTACAGACAACACCACTGAAATGGAACCGCTAATTTGTTAGCTGTCTTTAGTATTGTGTTTGTACAGTGAATGATCCACTTGTGTAACTAAAAGCAGGTGAATCTCAGCAGCTGTAAAGTCAGTTTTCACTCTAGTGGACATCGTACTGATTATCCCTGGTTATAGTAAGTTAACATGTACAGAAATTACTGCATTACCAGTCACTTACAGCTGCTGGGGAACAAAACATTAGGCTGAGCTGTGAGCAAGGGAGGGCGACCCTCTGTGGATCTAAGTATAAAATGACGTTAGAATCCCTTCATCTAGTATCTATTGCAAGATCAAGCTGATGATTAAATCTAATGTTGCAGAAGAACCTAGAACGACTTGTGTGTTTCATCTGATCACAATCAGCTGAGGTAATAACTGTAAGTGATGTTACTTGTCAAACACTGAAAATGTGTGGAAAAGCATTAAAGTATAAGTCTGGGGTATACTGTAAAGTAAAACAACCCATTGTTAATGTGTGGTCTGAAATCTAAAGAATTACCCAGTTCTGACAACTATAATAAAATAGAAAATGGGTGTTTTTTTGTTTTATTTAGTGCCTTATTAAACAGCTAATGGTTAAGTATAGTGAACTATTTAAAACAACTTTGTTGAGGTTAGAAATGTTCGTGGTCGTGTTAAAATATAGATGCAGTGTTAAATCCAGACCCAACCAGCACCATAACAAAGTCCCAGCTTTTCTGTCTTCATGACTGAGACACAGTCATTAATCGTACGGTCACAGAGGGTCACATGTCAGAAAAATGGAAATGTGCTGTACATGTAGGTTGTTGATGCTCAGTCTTTCCTCACACGTGCTGTTACTACATCACAGACGTGTGTCCTCATGTAGCGCTGTGGTAATCTTGGTGGGATGTGACAGTTTAGTTGAGTGAGTGATCCATTAACTTTCATCCTCAGACGCAGGGCAGCATGGACGAGCCATAAACACAAATCCAGTCCTCATTCAACTTTTAGTTTTGTTTTGGTCTGAAGACAACTGAAAAAATACGTTTTAGTTTGCAAAATGTTTGGCCGTCTGCAGCAGCTACTTGTTTACTTTCCTCCATTTTGCACTGGGCAGGTAGTGCACAGTGAAATATCAGCTTGTGTGCTGGGAGCAGCTGCCTGTGGTTTTGTATGAACTAATATCATTATGGTTTGAGAGTCGTCACAGTGCAGCCTCACAAAAACAGTCTGTATATATATTTGTTCAGTTTAGACAAATTAATTTTGTCCACACTGTGTTGCTTTGATCTGATATAAACAGATAATTGTTTAGTTTTTATTTGATTTTGTCAGGTCTGTTCAGTGATAGTGAAAAAAATACAAGACAGAAAATTAAAGGCAGGTACAGCCCAGCAGGTCATCAGTCCTGTGTTTTATGAAGAGAAATAACATCATAAATCAAAAGATTATATGACAAGAACTAACATGTGTTTCTGGCCAAAATACCTTTTTTTCCTGTCCTTGTTGCTGTTTAAGAGCTTTGTTGTTTGTTCCCTGCACTTTAAGCCCTCTGAGAATTCACTCAAGCTGAGATAGAGTAATTATGTGCAATTTCAGCTCTCGAGCCCATCTCCAGCAATCACCATGGCGATATTTAAAATGTGGTTAGAGTCAGACAGCAGACACAAAAAGTGGTAATATGTTCCCTTTTCTGCTGACTGCTCTTTGTTTAACCAATTTAAAAACAAATACGTCCTTCTTCGAACCCTTTTCACTGATTTAAATGAATTTTTGCTTCACCACGTTGACAAATTGAGAAACAGTTACGACCGGATGGCTTTAAGGTATTGTATTGTCTGCTTGGGACAAACATTGAATCCCTAAAGCCCTGTAGTGGGGTGTTATTCCGGCGGTTTTCAGTTTTTATTTTTATTAGGGCCCAGCTGAAAAAGTCCCAGCGAGCCCTCAGTGTGTAAACTATCTTTGACCAGTGATCAGGATCCTATTCAGAGGACCGTATCTCCTCCATCTGCGGCTTGTCAACAGGCATCCTCCTGCATTCCAGTCCTTTTGTTTGCAGAGGTAGGGGAAGGACATTAATGTGTCTTCCATTGACTTAACATCCTTGGAAAGTCCGCCTTGGCCTCACACCTGCTGCCTATAAGCTGCTGGAATCTCTGCCCCATCACTGCTGAGGATGTGCTGCCTGGAAAATATGCGGGCTGCTCAAGGCCCTCAAGGTAGCGCAGCATGCGTCGAGGAAACGGTGAAGAATGTCAACCTGGACATCGCCTCCACATCCACCGGGCTCGCCAAGAATGCAGCTATTGTTCAGTGAAAACAGGCTCTTCATTATTGATATTGAGCACCTGTAGACTTAATATACTTTTAAGCTGCATTGTGTTGTTGTTGTTGTGCTTGTTTTGACTGGAATGTAAGGGTGAGGGTCAAGAGGTCGTTGTGCGATGCCAGAGGTGTGATTGATTGTCGTTGTTTATTAACACAATGAAAAATTATGTGTTGGTGAAGTTTGCCAACACAAGCAAAGCAGTATCCTGAACCACACAGTCTGGTCTTGTGAAAGGTTTAAATGTGCACTATGGCTCAAACAGTGTTTGTGATGGTGATGTAGAGAATATTCATTGGTTTGTTTTTAATTAATATGACACGGTTTTCAAGTGTGATTTAAGTTTTAACCTTTAACGCAACAAACTTTGGCTTTAGCTTTAGCTTTAGCTTAACAAACATTTTAATTTTCCTAAACCTAAGTCAAACATAGTCAAAGGCGTTTTGTTGCCCAGAAAGAAAATCCAAGCTAAAAGGTCCACTTCTCATGATTCAGAGCTTTTAATTGTGTCTGTCATTGTGGTCACATGATGACACCTGAGGCAGGTCCTCAGCGTGGCGTCAACAGTTTGAGCTCTCCTGAAATTTACTGTTGCACTTTCATAAAGTTGTGGGATTGATAAGAGACAGATTGTTTTTTTAAATTAAAGATATCTTTACTTTGAGGTTCTAGTATGAGTCAAGCTCCAAAAGGGATGGATCCTACATTTCCCATAATACAACTCCCACCAAATGCCTGTGTCTTTCAAACACCACATTTCCAGTTGGCTTTTTGTTGAATCTATTGTCTCAAGCCCAAACCAAGATGACCGTCCTCCCCAGCCACAAAACACAAAACACACAGAAACTGAACCATCAGTTAACCTGCGCCAAACCGTGATGACACCGTGAGGACAGGATTATGTGACGGCGTCATTTTTACGACTACAGTGCGTCTCATCATCCTCGATGTGGGCGTCATTATTACTGATGTGTTTTATCCTCTTCAGTGTCTGTGCTGTGACATAAAATCTCACATGTGGACAGATTTGCCAGAGGAAAGAAGAAAAGCTGTTTGACTGGTTCTGTCACAACTCTCACTTGTGCCGTTCACGCAGCTTTTTGCTTTGGCCCTGTCGATATGTGTTTGAGCGTCTGTGACGATGAAAGCCAGATGACACCAACTGTAATTGACTGTGATATTTGATGGCGTCTTTCCTAAGCACCACATCGCAGCTGATGCTTTATCTGAGCTACAAAAGCTGCTGCTGTACATCTGATCATCGCTGCTACTGATCTACTTTGTCAAATCTAGAGCTATCAGCACTTCAACTTATTTAATATGACAAATGCACACTCACCACCTCACTACCTGTTTATTAGGTAGTGAAAAAATGTATTCTTAAAATCCTGAGATGTTTAACTGCAGGCTGCCTCACCAATGTATAAAGAATTCCAGTAGGGTTTAAATGGTTGTAACAGATCCACGAACACCTGGTTCTGTGGATCTGGAACTGGTTTACATTACGAGTCCAAATAGACTCATAAGCTTCTCTTATGAACGTTTTGACAGCTCAGCACAAGGCTCACATCTCAAAACAATTCCCTCGAATAGACAGACAGACATATGTCTCTTTACCGCAAACGGAACATAAGACAGACGTAGCTGACTGGTTGAGGTCATGGATTATTCAAAATAAAATGTTATAGCTTTCTATGAGAACGTGTCTTTAGTTCCCTTTTAACTCCACTGTCTGGAACATGGCAAACATGCTGTCCCCGGGCAAAAAGCATGTTACACTCTGCAGGTCCTCAAAAAATTGCTGAAAGGTTAGACGTACAATCAGGAAATTTTCCATGATGGGCTGCAGCAGCTCGGCGGGAGCTCAGATCTCCCACTGTTACAGTGTGTCATGCTTTTCCCATTCCTCCATGACCCCCAAACCCAGAAGGTACCACACTGCTGCACTGCAGTGATGGCTGCAGGATCTCAGAGGGGCCTCTGGTAGATTTATGAGCACCATGCTTTTTGTTTAGCCAAGGCGTCCTGCTTATTTTTGCTTCGTGGTAAGAGACTGCAGGGTGAGATAATGAATCTACAGACAGGACCGAGGTTATGGATCCACAGAGAGCTGCTCCTCACTGGTCACCTGGTTTGACCATTTTGTCATTGGTTGTCATTTAGTTTTAGTTTAGAAAGACTGGCCTGGTTGGTAGATAAAGCTCAAATACTAAAATATACTGTGAATATGCTCAAAAGGCTTTTGAGACTGCAACCACAAACAAACTACATGATTTAGTACTTTGGTTGTGTTGTGGTAAATAGAGAACATCTGTCAGTTGTAGCAGCACCTCTAGATTCATTTATCTTTATACACTCACTGTAGATATTACTACATGTGCATCAGGAGTGTAACTATCAGCTAATGTAAACTATGTATACGGGGTCAGTTTCTTTATCTATTTCATCTTCATAAATTTGCTTTGTCACACATATTTAGTTAAGGTTTTCTCAGTTTTGAGCCTCTCTGGTAGCACAGCTTTAGAGGTTGAGGTTTCTAATTTTGATGGACAGAGTTGCATTTTAATCGCATTCTTTATTTATTATGACACAAAATCTACTTAATAGCATTTTATTTTCCAAAACGACTCCATCACAGTGAAATTGAATTTACAGAACAAACCTGCAGAATATGCATTTATAAGGGCACGGAGAAAAAAGGTGAACAGAGACACTGACTCTGCAGCCAAACACATTTTTCACAGTCACAGCAGAGGACACAACATCGCAGCCGCCACAGAGCTACATTTTCTTTGCCATTTGCTCTTCTTACTGAGCGTCGGGTATCTGCAGCAACACAGGGAAGCACAGCCACAGATGACTGATACAGTCTCCGAGAGAAATTTCTTGAATCCAACCTGAGCCAAGACTGAAGCTTTGAACAGCAAAATGCCTCAATTTGGTTAAAACGCCACCATATAACTCATTAAATATAGAAAATGCTGCAGCAATTATTCAATCAATTAATTGGTCGGGAAAAAAAATCCACTGTTTTGATAATGAAGAGTTTTGAATTAATTTTGTTTTGTAAATGCAAAAATGCAGAGTATTTGCATAGAAATTAAACTACATTGAAATATAGATCCTACGTGAAATTGTTAATGTCCAACATGCGAAGTCATCATCATCATAAATACACTGAATCTGTGAGGTTAAAGCCTGAGCAGGGGCTCAATCCACCAGTATATCTGCCTGTTCTTCAATGTATGTGCATGTATCATGGGACACAATGAGTTCCCTGTCCCTTTCTTTTACAGTCATATATTCAGTGTTATGCTCGGCTTGCCACACTGTCAGGGGTTGACAGTTTTTAAAGGCTGAAATAACATTTGTTCACAGTGATAGAGCCTGGAAATGTGGGCTGGTTTAATCACTTTAAAATGTTAGATAAGGGTACAGTGAAAGGTATAACTCAGTATTAACACAGCTCAAATGTTCTATAAATAGTATTTGTCATCAGAGCTGGGAGAAGAAGGTGTTTGAGCGAACAGGCAGACTGGATGATATGTCGACTGAGGTCACTGTGTGCGTGCCGACTGCAGCAGCTCCATTTTTCCACCAGGTCACTGCTGACACCCATAAACGTCCTGCACATGACAGGGTTGCAGCAGCAGGGTCTCATCGCCCAGGGGTTTGTTTTTATTCTCCTTCTCTTAAAATCTGTGCTTTCAGCCGTTATGTGGGCTGAATTTCACATAAATTGTTGTGTTCTTGTGACAAGTTGAGCCAACTAAAAGTGTCCTTTTTAACAGTGCACAGTTTATGTCATTCAGTATCATATCGTTGGGTGGTGGAACGATTTGTGGCCTCCACCTTCATATTAAACATCCAACACATGAATGTTTTGTTCTTTTCCGTCTTCAGTTTATTTAGAAAAAAATAAAAGCAGTGTTCTCTTTCCCTGTATGACTCATCACTGATTTCATTCTTACTCTGAGGTGTTGTCTCCGAGTTTGTCTCCAAGTTTGCTCATTATCTTTTTCTTGTTACACGGCTGTTTCCATGGAGGATAATAACGAGATTTTTTTTTTTATTCTTTCAAACAAGCAGCAACAGCAATAAGACGTCTCTGTATTTTTCCTCTTCGTGTCTTCCCTTGATTTCCAAATATGTTGCATCTGCATCAAAAAAAAAAGCAGCTCATGGGCTTAAAGCTCCCAGTGACAGCAGCTTCAGCTCTGTTTCACTGTTAAAGCTTAACCCCCAACCAGTGCATGTAATGAGCCAACTTGACTGGCCAAGTCTGACGTGCGGTCCTTCCTTTGTAATGGGGTCAAAGCCTGCTATGGCGGAGCAGTTTACAAGTGTCAGAGGGGAAAAGGAATTTGTGGGGATGAGGTAAAAGCCCCCGTAACTGAGAGGTGGCTGCCTTTTTTTTTTTTTTCTGTTTGCTGCAGTGCAGAGGCCTCGCACTGAAGGGTCAGGAGGTCAAGTTAGGTACAGCACTAATCCCTTCTCAAGCTTATTATGAGCTCCTGAATGTGCGGACATGAGCTGCGCAACACTTTAAGTTGAAAGTTGAACAAAAGCTCTTCATATACTGTCATAGTTTCAGCAGCCACATGTGGAAATTGAAGAACCCGGTTATCTATTTAGTTAAACCAAGTTCTTTGTATTTACTCATGTCATCACTTATTGAATACTTTTGATATTCCCATCAGCCTCAGCTGTGCTCTGCAGACGTTTGAATGCTGACTCACTAAACTAAGATAGCGATCATCATAAACGTACCTGCTGAATATTAGCGTGTTAGCATTTAGCTCTGTTTAAGACAGCCTCACCTAACCACAAACATGGATGCAGCCTCTTTTGGTCTTGTTTGAGCAGTAGAAAGTTTTGAAAATAGTTTGACGTATCATCATCTTTTGATATGGTTAACGTTAGCAAACATTTCAGACATGCAGTAGATACAAAGCCACAGTATCATTCATTTGAAGTCATTTTCTGGCAATGAGACGGGCGTCCAATATTTTAGCTTTGTTTCAGTCTCTCTGTGAATAAATTCAGCTGCTAGATGCTCCACTGTGTCCACCAGCTACTCGCTAACCTTGTCTGTCTGCCATTTGGTGCTGAGCAGGTGGCTTACGATAGGGTTTCAGGATGAGTTTTTTCTTTTTCCCTGCCTGCTGTGGCTTAAACGATTCTGTTGGAGCCTTGAGACAGAACCGATGTGGCAGAAAACCAACACAATGAGCTGAAAGACTCTGAAAAGCTTAGCTGAGGGGAACTTCAGAGTCTGTGGTAGTTCACAGGTTCATCACTTAGACTGATCCCTTCACATCACATAGTCATTTGTTTCATTGCTCCAGTCCAATCTGTTGCCTCTAATTTACTTAAAACTGATCCGTGATTAGGGATTTGTGTGAAAGAAGAGTATCCACTTCTCATCAAGCTGCAGGAACTGAGCAACGTTTTGTCTGTGTTGACTGCAGGAGCGCACGTTTGTGTACGATCACTTCATCATCCATGGAAATAAGTGAGCACAATAGCATTCCTCCGCACACAGTAACATCCTACATAATTAAAATGGAACAAATTCCAAAGTGCAATTAATGATACCAGTTATAGATATCGTTAAAACAAACAAGCTGACACAATGACAGATTTACTGACTCAGACACACACACACACACACACACACACACAAACACACACACACACACACACACACACACATACACAAACACACACACAGGATATCCGAAAGTAAGGAAACACTGTGTGTCAATAGGAAACAACACAGCATGAGCCGGAGTGTGTCCCGTGTCCCTGAAGGCCCCGTGCACTTGAACCAGGTGCCTTCCTCTGTGTATTTTCCTGTTTACTGACTCGCCTGCCGGCTTGTTTGGGTGTTTTCTTTTGGCCCCTTAAGTCAATATCTTCCTGTGGACTGTGTAGCTCTCGCTTGACTTCACCGCTCGTTTCTGGCCACCGGATGTCATTGAAAAAGCCCAGACTATCAGCCAAGGGAAGTCTGATGGAGTCCACTGAGCGGTGCATTGTTTGGAAACCATGCTGGTTTAGGCTTTAGCTATTTCTGGAGCAGCAGAGCTGCCTCCTGCACATCAACTGTATTCAACTGTAAGAAGTAGTTATTTTCCACCTACGCTTTCATCGCCAAATGAAACAATACCATTTCCAAGGATTTCCTTTAAGTATAAATTCATTTCCTCCCTGTGGAGTGACAACTTTGTCAGCGACTCAGAGGCTGGGAAATAATTGGAGTACAACTTCATAAATAAGTAAAGTTTTTATTTGATGTGTGTCAGAATTAATGATTAGTTTTATGTTTTATTCGGGCAAATATATAATTTTATCAGTGCACATATGTTCACGATCCTCGGAGGATGAAGTCTGATGACTTTTATAATCCCTTGACATTTCCTCTAGCAACACCACAAGGTTGACATTTTTGATATTTAGTGAAATACCTAAAATACTGGATGGATTGTCATAAATTTGTTACAGACGTTCACGTCCATGTCAGGATGAAATAAGTTTGGTGGTTTCCTGACTTTTTATCCAGCTCCATCAAGTCTACATTTTTGTTCAGTGCTTTGGCTTATGACCATATACTTGTGAAACTAATTACGTTCCCATAAGCCTCAGCGGTACAAATTTTCAAGTGAAATGGAAAATATAGTAAATATCATACATACAAAAATCAGCATGTTAGAATGCAGACAGTAGCATTTAGCTCCACCACTGTGCAGGTACAGACGTGGTGCGTTTTCATCCTCTGGTGTTTATGAACATTTTCAATTCGTGCATGTGTTTTGAGTTGAAAAGTAGAAAGTTCAAAACAATCTCAAAATATCATGTGTGTGTCTTGAAAACAGACTTAAGAGATGAAAAATATCTGTGTGGAGCGATGAGAAGACTGTAACATCTTTGAATTAATACATGAAACATAAAGAAATGTCATATTTCCATCATGTCGTCCACATAGTTTTTTTTTTTTACCAGTTAATGCTTTTAATTATCCTGCCTCATTGTTCCCTCTTCTTCTGTCATGGTTTAGTGGCACCTGAGTGGAAAATTAGTGCCACCAACTGCTTATCTTGACAGACCAACTCCTACTAGTCACATAATAGCAGTGGATGGAGATGTTATTTTGCAGATTTTCTCATAATTCAGATAAAATTAGCACTGCATGTGGACAGACCCAGCTACAGAGCCAGTGTGGCAGACTCTTCAGGCAGACTCTAGCTGTGTGGAAAAAGAAGAAGAAGAAAAAAACAAAATAGAGTCATCAGGCAAAACTGTTGTTCCTGGTTTAATTTTTACCAGGTTGCAACACGTCATCTGCAGCGGTCCACTTTGTAGAAAACCTTATTCCCACCTTTTAGAAACAGGATAAAATAATTGCTGCCGTGTTAACGTTGCAGACAAACTTATGGATCTGGATTGTGTTTCATGCCTCACTGGTACCTGAAGCAACACGCCCCCACCTACGCAGCTCCTCGCTTTGTTTTAACACAGGGTTCGTTTTCGGTCCGAACGCCTGCTTATTCTTGCTCTGGTATGTCCACCTTTTGTCTTCAGCCTAAAACTCTGCTGTCAGATTTGGGATTACACTGAATCCTCCACAGACATCTCTGAGTCTGATTCCTGATGGTTTTCTTAACCTCGAGTTGTGATATGACTCACACACTCAGTATCTGGGTCACTGATCAGCCCTTAATAGTGCGACCTTTCCATTAACGTGTTATCAGACACACTATAGACCCCCGACGTGCTTGTGTGTGCACACACATAAATGCACATAACTGTGTCTGTTTGCTTACACGCCCCAAAGCTCTGCTGCTTTCATCCTGTCCCAAGACAAACACTCTGATAACAAAGGATTAGTTTGACTTGTGCAGAATTGCTCTGCTGACTCTCAACATATTACACACTCACTCCAGCCTTTATCAATAGAAACCTGCTGCTCTAACACTATCTACTTTACTCTCCAATGATATGTTCCCTCGCTTGCCTGCAACAAGTCGGGTTATTCCCTCAGCGGTTTGGAATTTGACACCCTGAGAGACAAATGGAAGCGTTAACCAGTCTCCCTGGATGAGTGTGTAGAGCCCCAGAGTATTGGAACAAGACTCTGTCACCTCACACCAAGCACACACTGTTATCATCCTGCACCCTGCCAAACACGCCACCGCCTCACCAGCTGCAGTTGGTTCAGCCAGAGTTTTTTAGCCTCCCAGAACGACGGCAGCCCGTGCCCCTGAGAGAACCACTGAATGAGCCGCTACCGGCTACAGAAAAACTACTTTGGGAGAGAAACAGTTCAAAAAGTTTGAGTGGCTCTGGTAATTGTACACTGACCTCAGTCTCCGTCAAACCAAAGGCAGTCTCATTTCCCAAAATCAGTCTTTAAATGTGGTCATGATTATTGTCAAACAAGCCTAAAAATACTGTGTCTGCAACCTTGGCTTACCAGGAGATTTACCACGAAACAAGCCTTGGTGTCGTCGATTATATCCCCTTGAAATTTCTGTTTGTGGGCAACAATTGTGGTGTTACTTCATGCTTGTTTTAGTTTTTCAAGTTTGTCTGAGGCCTTTGAGTTTATTTCAGTGAATGGCGCTTTTTAGGTATTTCTGCTCTTCACAGAACCTCTTAAAGGATCATGGATTCCTTCACTGAATGCCTTCTGACATATTACGCCACCATGCTTCTTATCAGCAATACAGTATTTACACAGTAGGTATTCATGAGGGTCTGTGGTCTGTGGAAAGTAGCAGATTGCATGTGATGGTCTTGTTAAGGAACATAACTCAACCGTGCCACAGAGCTCTCCAAATTGCCTTAACCATGCTATCTCATAGCCTAAAAGTCGATTACATTATTGAAGACAGGCTTGAGGAATTGCAGCCTCCAGCCATTTGCTCCCCAGAGCCCCACACGCTGCTTTACTGTAAAATGCGATACCTCTTCATTAATCCTGCTGATTGGAGCGCAGCCCAGTAGGATGTATGTAGTTTGAGAGTTCGCTGCATAGCTGAAGTTTCTGTGTGTGTGTGTGTGAGCGTACATGCTTGTACGCACATATCTGTTTTGTTGTGAGTCAGCGTGCACGTGCGTTTACATCTAAACACATGTGCATCAGTGTGTGGTAAGCGAAGTATTGGCGCCTCAGGACTGAAGCCCCTGCGCCTCCTGAGTGTGTATGTGTGTGTGATTTGAGCGCCAAAGGAGACGTCTTGCATCCATCTCATCTGACAGCTCCCGACCTTCCACTAATCCCTGTATTTCTCACTATCTCACTCCCCATTACCTCACTCATACATACACATACGCAGGGACAGCAGGCATGTGACCTGCCTCAGCATCAAAGCCAGCCAGCTCATTCATCTGCTGCTGAATCGACAGGCAGCCGCGCTCAGGACTCCATCATCAGCTACTGCCCAAAATCTGCTGTCACTCTATCTGAATTCCTCAAGCCCACATTTTGTCGCCTCTGCAAGTCTGATTTTGTGACTGGAGTGGAATTTAATTTGTCTTCAATCACTAGATAAAGAAAGACTCCACAATAATCCCATTCCTTTTTATTAGCCTGTTGGTCTGTCTGTTTGTCACTGCTTTGATCCAGAACGACTTCCTCAACAAATATTAGAAGGAAAGCCATGATATTTAGTCCAAACATTCATGGTACCCAGAGGATAAATCCTAAAGGTGATGTGATGTCATCCCCTGAGTAATTATAGTCCAGCGTCACTCAATGTTCATAGGCAGTTTATAAACATTTAATGATATTATAATGGAGTCGTAAGAAGATATAAGCTTTAACTTTTCCTGTCAGCAAACATATGTTAAACAGAGATAATTAATGACAATATAGTAAAACAGTTGTAATCATATAAAATATCTCTTTATAGGAGGAGTTCTTACTGACAAATATCTGCTCAAAAACTCCTTTATATTTTGTTGTATGAAATATTTACTTATATATTACTTACAAATTACTCAATGGGGGGTTAGGGTAAAGTGTTACCACTCCTATGAACCTCAGCTTCCCCTTGTGTTTAGTCCTAGTTAGTGAATGCTAAGATGAACATGATAAACATAAACATCAGAATTTTAGCATCGTCAATGTGAGCATGTTAGCATGCTGTGACCCGGTGCAGCCTCGTGGCCACAGAGTCCGAGTTTTTTTTGTCTTTATTGTTACTGTCATGATCAGTGGAGCTTTTCGTTCAGAAACTTATCCTCAAAGTGGTACATGTGCAATGAAAACGTCAGCACAACATTATACAGAGCAGATTTTTACGGAGGCTATAACTCTCCTGGTTGTTGCCACTGCAGAAAGGTGTTACTACTGTTCTGAATGTGAATCTCTGGCTGCAAACCTCTCTCTCCCAACAGTGTCTGATTTACCGCCTGTTATCTCCTGCTTCCTCTATCTCTCCGAACAATCTGGTTTCACTTGGGCTCCCAGCCCTGTTTAAGAGCACTTTGTCAACACAATGAGAGGAGGAGATAGTCCTCCCCGCCAAAACACCCAAAATTATGTATTGTGTCAGGAGGAAAAAAAGGGAAAACCTATTTTATATGGCTCGTGTTGAAATTCCTAATTTCTTCAAGATGTTTGGTTTCTTTACGGTGCAGATAAAAAGAAGTTAGATTCTTCCAAAAGCAGCATGTGTTTACGATCACTGTTTTATCACCAATGAAATCTGCTCAGAGAAAAAAGATGGTATGTGCTGTGTTTAACCTGCCACAGAAACTGTAAACTGACAGTGATAAATACCTGTCAAAACTCAGATTTAGTGTTAGAAATAGTCTCCACAAATTTGGGTTATGATATTTGTGGTTTATCTGTGGAGATATCAATCCAGAATACATTAAATTTCATTATTATCTTAGACTTGGAAATCTAGATCTTCGTGATTACCATAATCATGTGTAGAGTGTAATAACTGTGGGCTGTTTAAGACTGATTTGGTATTTGAAAAATGTTTATTTTATTTTGCTTAGCCCTGTGAATTAATCTGTCTCAACCTCAGGTGTGGCGACTAGAGACCAGCTGGTGAATACAGTGGAGCATTTAGCAGCTATTTCTATTTATTTACATATACACCATTATAGCCAGATATTTCTATTTCTCTTGCTGGAGACGAAAACAACTAAAGGTGAATATTGGATTTCTATTCATCAAGAGGCCAATTTTTTTGTTTGTGTGTTTGTTTATTTATTCATATTTTTCTCCTGAACTATTATGTATTTGCCTGTTACTGGGCAACAAGTGCAGTGGTCCACTGTTATTGGCTACGATGTGTAACGTGGGGTCATTGTGAAATAAATGAAAAGCATTAAAATTTTTACTTTGGAGTTGTTTGTCCCAGTGTTTTTTTTTAGCAAATATGAAGTTAGGAAATCCTTGTGGAGCTGTGAGAGAATTGTTACGTAGCTGTTCTCTAGGAGAAGTGGTCAGATTTGTAATCAGCTTCCCTGGGCCTCTGCAGTGGCACAGCAAACAAAGGCAGTGCGACTGTTGGAAGTGAGTGACCCCAACATGGCCAGTTGTTGTTTACTTTATACAGAGACTGATGGCTGCATACAGGACTGCAGTGTGTATACGTGACTGAGGTCACAAAACCCTCGATTTGACTGTGTAACAGGACAGGGCTGCTACTAATTAACTCTTTTTTCCCTCTTCTTAGTTATGGCACTTCTTTTTCTCAGTTTGTTTCCAAAGTTTCCTCATTATCTTCCACTATAAACGACCTATTGTCCGTCTGTAGACCACATTAGGAGACTAGTGGGGCTCTGGAGGCTGGCGTCCACTGTCTGCAGCAGTTTAAGTGATTTATATCCAGTTGATAACTCTAAAAATCCACAGCAACCATTATGGTCACTTTAAAAATATCATCCTCCCCTCAGAGATACAGAAGTATGTGCATCACAACCACACTGCATCCCAACAGTCCCAGAGCAGCAGAGGGAACACCCGTGTTGTATTTCCTCAACTGTTTACTGCACTCGAATCCTTCACCTTGTTCAGACCATTCAAACACATTCATTCACTGTAATTGCTTTGGTTTACAGTGCTGTGTGTTGACTTGTGCAAACAAATCTCTGAATCCCTGAGTGCCAAACCCCCCAAAAAAAGATTGCTCTGCTGCAAGAGCTCACTGATGTGATTATTTCACGTTGATTTGATTATAATTCAGCTCGTCCTCTAACTCTTGCTCGGCACAGATGTGGCGCTGGTTAACAGCCAGGCTTCGAGGTGGTTTTCAGAGAAGCATCCATGTTCGGCCACAGTGCCCTGCCTTCCCCTCTGCCTGAGCTCCTCTGACTCACACACTGAACACTGTTGCCAGGGCTACCATTTATTAATATTGGTCCATAACTTTGAGCTTCATCACCGGGCTACAGCACGAGCGATGGTTGTCACAGGCGCTAAATCAGCCACAACACACAAACACAAACACAGATACATGCAAACACGAACACAGAAACGGCTTTTTGTCCATTTGATGTAGATTCTGAACGAGTGCAGCTTTGATAAAGAAAGACTTTTTGAAGAACAGGGTGTTCACTGAGTCTGGAGAGGGAACTCAGAGTGGAATACATTGGACACTAGCGACCCCTCGTGGCCATGTTTGGTGAAGCGCTCACCTTTTCTCTCATGTACATCCACAGATCCACACCACACAACTACTGTAATCCGATTCTGAGCAGAGTGTGCACAGTGGAAAAGAAGTAAAACTTTAGAAAAATCCTGAGTGAAGAACAAATCACGTGCAGCCAGATAAGTGAAGATAAATAGTTTCTGAATAACTATTGATCAAGGTTTATACGGCCGAGAATAATTAATTGTCTGATATTATAATAAACTGTTTTTTGTAGTTGTTTTTTCTTGCTTTTATTCATTAAATTTATTGTTATCACTTTTAAATTATATGTAAGTGTATGTTTGTAGTATGTGTACATAAATATGTGGTAATCGTAATATTTTTATTTGTGTAGCACTTTTCAGAACATTAGAACAAAAGAGTAGAACAAACATAAAAATAAAATATATGCTGAGCATGTGTGTGTACATGCACCATGTCAATTAAATATTATGAATATTATTATTGTTTTTCCTTCCATTATTATTTTGTCCTGTTTTCATGACTCAAGATCAATGAAGATTATTGGAGAACAGAAATAGTTTACTATATTAATAAATCAGTTATGTAATGATTAGTTCACAGATGTTTGTCTGCCGACTTGAAACAGAAGGATTTTCAAAATAAGATTCAGACCACATGTGCATTAATGTTTACAGGCAAAGACAAAGATGCAGCTTCATTGACGTCAGTTATTTTTTAATCATTTCCCGAGAGAACAAAAAAGTGAACTAAATTATTTAATTATATATTAACCACAGAAAAGACTGTACTATGAAAATGAATAGTACACACTGGATGTGACTTATTATTACCTGTCTTTGGTTATTGTTATGAATTTCACAGTCAGGTGCATGATCTTTATTGGAGGATTCATTCTGCTGAATGTATCTACTGCAGAATTATCCGGGTGTGTGGATTTGTAGACAAACACACAGCTTAGCTTCACATTTCCTTACAATATGAATTTTATCTGTGGATTCAAGAAATCACAACAGAGCACTCACCCCCCCAGCTGGTTACTTTGTGTTAGTAAATGCTGATGTAGAAACTGTACAAACACTTTGTTGTCATCAGGCTTTTTACTTCATCTACTCTGACTCACGTTCAGTGCAGGAAAGATTGAGGAATGACAGTGTTACACTTCCCTCTCTGTGAGTTTAGGTTCGAAACCTGCAGGTGGTGGAGTTTATGAAATGTTGTGGTCGTAGCAAGTGTTTGCAGAAGTGGCACAGCAGAGTTGCATAGGAGCCTTTCAGCAGCAGCGGCAGCAGCATATCAGATGTGCATACTGCAGCATGTGTTCAATACTAATACAAATACTGTAGACAGGTAAATTAACATGCAGCCAGAAGTAGAAGCCACAACTTCAACATGCACACAACATGCATGTAAACACAATCAACAAAACTAATCCCTGCTACTTCAGTGTTTTTGGGCTTTAATGTGGCCCTGAGAGCTCAACACACTGCGATCAGATTGCACGATTGGCTCATTTGGTTGTCTGTCTTTGCAGTGTTTTTCTTTTCTAATTGCTGTGCATGTTTTGTCAAATTGATGAAGATGATTTTTCATTTGCTCACATTTGGGCTGTTGAAGTTGCAGATCTCTTAGGGCCAGTGCAGCTTAGCAAACAACAATAATCAGAATTTTCAGTGGATGTTTTAACACTTTTGTATTTCTGCTGCCAAACTTTGTAATCCATGAACCCAAGCTGCATTTATCTGTGAAGGAGCAACACTCAGAAAACATTGTTTATCGTTGGAGCATTGCTTTGAATGGATCCCCTTGTGCTTCACTCCTTTAAAAGAAATAAAACTACAATTCAGTTTCCTAAAGGACTCACAAGTGTCCCTAGACAACACCTTCCTCCCATTAACAGTTTATAACCTAGAGTTAAAGTTGCATAATCACTTTTAATGCATGTCCATATACTTTTATGTGTTCTGTGTTATCAAAGTATTATGCAAACCAAACAAGCTTTATGTCCAAACAAGGTTTTATTGACCGATATGCAGTTTCAATGCACAATCACAGATGTTGGCCAAACATTAACAGCTGTACATCATAGTTCTGTCTCTTCTCTTTAATGGGGGTTACTTTGGTCCAAGGTCAAAGCAGCAGAGAGGCTTTACTGAATTGTTATGTTGAGTGTGGTGAGGGCGAACATAGTCTGTGAAGTGTTTATTTTATGTTCTTATTTATCAGAATGGATTTATTGACTCGGTCGTGTTAAGGCTGCAGTTACTGTTACTCTTCTCTGACTATAAACTGCTTGTAACACAGGTAATGTAGCCCAGTAACTGAGGTTTATTTTAGCACTGTGCTGTGAGCGAGATGTTACAAACTGGCTCAAAACGAGAGTGGAGCACGAGCCAAATTCAAGTGCCAATAAAAACCGTAGATTTGCATGTATATTTCCATTGGATAAAGTACATCAGCTATTTTAAAACTTTCCACTTTCTTCTGCTGTTTTAGTCATTTATTCTTTCCACCTGTTTCCATTTTTCTGTTTTTTAATCCATGTCCAAAGGGTCTGGAGGTCCTCCCAGCAAGAAAACACAACATGTCCTAAAGGAAGTCTGAAGGAAGTACTATAGGAGGTGAAGCAGTCAGTGCAACAGGGTCAGCTCGAGGCAAATCTGTCATCCATCTGCAGCACAGTCTGTCAATACAACACGATTACTGCACACGAGAAGCCAGTGAAAGTTATTTATAGTACAACTATACACAGACAATATGTGCAGGCCATTATCAGTGAAGGCAGCATTTCTGTTTGCTTTTAGCACTGTCTTTGTCTTGTATCTTGATGAACCTACAGAGTGTTATCACCTGAGTCTACAGCTGTCGTCAGCTTTACTGACCTTTAGAGAGTTTATTTTCTAGCTGTCCACTCCACAGTTTTACTGGTCTGGGTCAGTCACTGCTCTCATAGCATCATTTTTCACTGAGAAACCTCTAAAAATCCACTGCACACAGGCTGCTGAGCACCACACAGCGGGCAGACACAGGCAGTTAGAGACCAGCTGGTGAACACAGTGGAGCATTTAACAGCTAAACATCCAGATATTTCACTCAGAGACCATGTGTCAGGTGAACAGATACACAACTTGTTTCTGCTGCCTCCAAGTGGCAAAAAAAAAAAAAAAGTCAGCTGTCGCAGCTTTGAGCTGTAACAGTGTCTGATGCAACTGAGACCTGAGAACAATTACATATAAACAAGATTACAGTTAGACAAGTCACACAAAACAATCATCAGACACTCAGACACACTACTTAAAACAATCACACATTTACTTCCTTCAAGCCTGCAGTGTGTTCTTCAGGGGTGTTTAACAAACCCCTGTCTGAGCAGGGGCTCAGCTACAATTTGATGATCTGATTTGCACCACACAAATCACGGGGTTATATTTAGGAATGCGCTCTGCTTAACAGCCGTGTTCGGTGGAACATGTGTGGATAAGCTTTGTACTGCGGTGTCATGTTCATCACCTGCTCCTTTCATCGTCACTGTGGGACAAAAGACCTGCCTCTGAACTCTTCACTCATTGTTTCCATAGCAGATGAAAGGGTGAAAAACTGTATTCATGCACTTTGGAGGTGTGACATGGTTATGCTTGACTCCTTCAGTGTTCATCTGCACTGACCCTATTTTTTATTTTTTATTTTTTTATAGCAACAGGGGTCGGTTACCAATATTTTATTAGATGATTAGTAGCAGATTGTTCTTACAGTATTTCAGTCTAAAGTCGATCAGGCTTGTGTCTAAAGTAAAATACAACCAGTTGAACCCAAAGAAACTCAGTGATCCATCTTCTTTTTCCTCATGTAAGCATCTCAGGGCGTTTCTCTCTTACTTAGTCTCTAATCATGTATTGTAAGTGTTGATATAATCAATCATGCAGCACAGCTGTTGTCATTAACCTGCATTGATGTTGATTTTGTCAGATGTCCCGACCGTGAAATACTCATTTGCTCAGCTGCGTTTTCTGTCCAGCTCTTTACCGGATGTTAGCTGTGATGTTTTGTTGTCTGACGACTGAAAAGAGACGAGATTTAACAGTTTTCATGTTGTTCAGATGTTTGACTGCGGACAGATGTCTCCACAGAAATGACCTGGAAACCTGGCTACTGTGGACGGAAATTCCTTTCACATGAAAACAGCATTTATGGTGTTAGTCCGTCAATGACAGATGAATGATCTACAGTGCTTCAAATGCACCATATGCACAGGTCCTTCAAATGTGACGCAGAAGAAGAAGCTGCACTGCACCTTACCGCTTCCCTTCCCCTCAGTGAAAATAGTCAGATTTCTCCTTTTCAAAGTAGCTGCTGAAACAAATTGAGCAAATCTCTCCCAGGTCCCTGTCAGAGTCAATCAGGCTGGTGTCAAAATGTAAAATACAGCAGCTCATAATTCACCTGTGGCGTCATTTTCCTCTCTCTTAAGAGGAAAGAGTCAGTCCTTTGTCTTGTTGTGATTTCTGCTGTTTGGATTTCTCAGATATGAGCTCCGCTTTAATTTGCTTTGTTCCTGCATGGCTTTCACACTGATTAAACTCATCAGATGGTTCACAGTGTGTGTCCATGGCATTTTACTGAATGTGATAATAAATGTCCAACATACTATCTGGGTCATTTGAAGTCTAAAAATACAGTCTTTACTTTGATGGCGATGCTAGAACGAGAATTTATGACACGTTTATTTTTCTTTGTTGTTTTTTGTCATTGTTGTAGAAATGCAGAATGCAGGATTATCATTTGTGTTATTATTAACACAAAATATAACCATAATTTTATGGTATTGTTTTACTTTTTCTTAAAACATTTCTTACATCTGCTGGCCTGGCTCGATGTGGTGTGGACTAAAATATCTCAATATTTGGATGGATTGCCATTAAATTTGGTCCAGTATAAATTATGTTCCCCTCAGGATGAACTATATTCACATTGGTATAGAGCTGCAACAGTCTAATTGAGTCAACAAAAAGTTAATCAGCAAACATTTTGCTGATTGAATCAAAGTAAATCTGGATCTGGATCAGCCCCAGAATGTAATGGGTTCTTCCCTGGCCCATGCTGCGTCCCTCCTCCACCAAGTTCAGCACAAATCGGTTCAGTACTTTTTGTAATCCTGCTGACACATTAACAGGCAGACTGAACACATAACCTCTTTGCTGAGGTGATAAAGTAAAGATTGTTCACGAGTCCTAAGTCTCGAGTCTTTTCAAGTTACGATCAAAACCAGTGAATCCGAGAGGTTTTACCTGATAATTAGTATCAGTATTTGCAACATCAGGAAATCACAAGCTGTACCTGCACAAATGTGGTGGAACAGATTATTAATCCTCCAACAGCAACACTGCTCTCAGGCTCCAGAGAGGCTTTCAGGTGCTGTGCACTGACTAATTGGGCTGGTGATCTTATGAATGCCCACAGTCCCCGTCGTCACACAGCGATAGGCCAGCTGTGTGGAGGTGAGAGAGCCAGGCGTCACACCTCTCTCTCCTGCTCTCTTTTTTAATTTGCCACATCTGTCACTTTTAATGAGAACAGCCGAGTGCAACACCAAGAATGTCTTCCAGGAGAGATTGCCTGAAAATATGCCCCAGTTTTTAAACGATATTGCCTCCACCTTGTCTGTCTCCTTCTGTGCCAGTCTACATTTTGTTCAAATTCAAGGATTTAAAAAAGCCCAAAGCACAAACGTTTTCAACGGAAATCTCTGCAGGATTACAAGGACTTGAATATAATCTGTGGATCTGCAGACACAGATACTCATGCATGCATTCATGTGCAGACATCTGAAAATTCAACATCTGTCCACAAACAATCTCCACTCACACACAGTCACTCAAGCTCTGTCCTTTTTGTTCCACAAAATACTACTTCTTTGCATGCAGAAGTGGAGTCTCTCCTCTTATCAGTCTGAATAATTAACAAAAAACTAGTAAGAAGAAAGATTTTCTTTTTTTGTTTTGTTTTTAGATCAGAAACACATGTGCTCCATGTTTGTGCATCGCAGTGGGAATTGCCAATCCTCAAATGTTGAGCAACTCACTCACATTCTGGGAAAAAATAGACGGTTGATTATAGTGGAGTGACAAACGGTATTTTGAGTTTTTTTTTAAGCAAAGAAATGTTTCTGTGTCCCAAGATCCTCCCACAGAGCCACTGCACAGGATTCCTATCAGAGGGCCGGAGGGAGAGGAGATAGTGAGCGGTGGCAGAGGAGGAGGAGGAGAGAGAGAGAGAGAGAGAGAGAGAGAGGGAGAGGACAGTCATGCACTTACTAGCATACACCCACACACACTTTTTCACCAGACACCCACACACACTTTCTCAGATACGCTGCATACACATCAGAGCACCTGCTTTGTAGCCGCTGTGTGTGTGGATCTGGTCGTGACGCCAGGATGCCTTCCCGTGGCTGGCTGTTGGCTCTGTCCCTGTCTCTGGCAGCTCTGGCAGGTAAAAAGTTCCTGTTTATCCTCACTGATCTGTGTGAAGACTTTTATTCAGCTGCTGCAATGATCAACGTTTCTGTTTGTTTATGAAGAGGGGAGAAGTGGTGTAAAATGGTTGTTGACTGTTTATTATATTTTTTTGTTATAAAGGACTGCATGCATCTTTGTCACACTATCATAAAAACACTTATAGCTTGCCTCTGTCTGTGCCTGTTGGTTTACTGATGAGGATTTCTCTGCATGAAACTCAGTTTTTATTCTCCCCCTTTTCTTTTTTTTTCATTTTTGCCAGATCCTCTTAATGTGGACGTGTTATTTGGTCCATTTTTAATTTTTACTTTGGCTGACCACTAAATCCTGAGATTTGAGTCAGACTGATTCCTCAGACTGTCACTGTGTCCAAGAAGCTCCAACATGAGAAAAAAGGAGCAGCAGTTTACACTGTTTCTGAAAAATTGCTTATGTAGCTCAGCTTGGCCACCACTTTGAGTTGCTTTCCAACATCTTTTACCACAGAGCTTCTGTCATTTCAGGAAACACTTTTGGTGCTGTTGCATATGAGCAAACTGAGAGGAACTGCTCTGTGTCCCCACCGGTAAGATCAACCTGTGAACGGAGACGTTGTGATCATCAGTTATTGACAGAGTTATTATTGACTTTATTCATAAAACTGCAAAAGTTAAGTCATAAAACTGATCTAAAAGAAGTTACACAGTTCTTTCCTGTTATGAAACATGTTGCATGAGTTTTATACAGTTACAGTTAAAGATTATCACACATGCTGTACAGTTAATGATTACAATGGGAGATACAGAAAGGGATGAATCAGCAGTTCCACAGGTTTTAATTAAATCTGAAGATTTTTCTCACTCACTCTCCCTGTGTGTATGTGTGTGTATGTGTGTGTGGGCTTGCTTTACTATATCTGTGGGGTCCAAAAACTGGGACTGAACTATTCTTGTGGGGACCAAAATGCTGGACCACACAAGTTTAAAGGACTGTTTGAGGGTTAAGACGTGGTTTTAGGGTTAGGTATTCAGTTGTGATGGTTAAGGTCAGGGTAAGGGGCTAGTGAGTAGATTATGTCAATGCTGGATCCCCACGAATTTGGTGAAACAAGCGTGTGTGTGTGTGTGTGTGCGTGTGTGTGTGTGTGTGTGTGTGTGTGTGTGTGTTGCAGTACCTCCCAAGCACAACAGTAAATACCACTCTCCAGCTGCAAAAGTTACGAGAGCGAATGCTTTCCCTGAATATCTATGCCTACATCATCCCGGGCACTGACGCTCACCTGGTACGTCTCCTGTCCGTCATAATTAATTAATCTGGGTTTAAACCTTGTGTGTGTGTGTGATCATGCATGTGTGTAAACTACTGTGTTTCTCTGTCAGAGTGAGTATATCGCACGACGTGATAACAGGGTGGCCTTCATGACCGGCTTCACAGGCTCCGCAGGTAAAATCCCTTTCTGCCTCCTCCTCTTCGTCCTTCTCCTCCTCCTCCTCATGACTCAACTCCTTGCGTCTGAGTGCCGCGGTCGGGTCGTGCAGCTCCTCTACTTTCATCCCACATCCTCAACATACAGCCTGCTCCTCGCTCATTTGGTTTCATCGCTTTCACTCACTGCATCATTGCATTCTCTCCGTCATCGGCACTCAACCGCACACAGTAACTTGACCGTTAAATTATGAGACTTTCACACAATAATGGTGAACAGAATTAATGATCATGCATATTTCTGTACTCTGTTGCACAGATGAAGGGATGAGAAAGACAGATGACATTTCAGTGAAGTGCAGTTTACACCAGACCTGCAACAAACTGCAAAGAAAAGTCACATTTCTTGCAAAATCCGGATTCAGGGACCCACACAGCTGTTGCTACTTAAGTGTATCTATCTCATGTGAGGGTACAACAGTGGAATGATAAAGCCCTGATTTATAACCGCCACACATCCCCAGTTTGCTATCTCCTCATTGCGTCTCCCTAACCTTTCTGTTTCTCCCTACACGCACGCATTTTTTTCAAGATTAGATGGCCCATCACGAATTGTCCTAAGTCAACTCTGACATTTTATAGCTGTTTGTAATTCTCTGTCACCGCTGCCCCCATCTAAACCACAGCTGCTGTCTCCCCAGGCACTGCTGTAGTTACTCAGTCCAAGGCCGCCCTGTGGACAGACAGCCGCTACTGGGTTCAAGCTGAGAGAGAGATGGACTGCAACTGGGAGCTGGAAAAAGATGGTGGGGAGAGATCGTATTGTGACTGCTTGTTATGACAACATATCACACATGGATTCCAGTCGAATGTTTGTGGTTTTAATGAGCTGGGCTAAAAATATCCTGACAAGTCCTGCAGCTATTTTTACAGGATTTACATGGTAAAAATAGTTCATGAACAAACTGAAGTCAGTGCGTGTTTTGTCTTTCAACGTGTGAAAACAGTAAAATTAACAGCGCAACTTCTGCTGTAGTTAAAAAGGTAACTCACTGTTTCTGACTAGCATTGACTCCTGTCAGCGGTCGAGGAAAACACGTTTAGAAACACGAGATAATGCAGAAACCTATTTGCTAATTTGGCACATTTAACATAAATAAAGGCTCTGAACATACACAACAGCTGCCTGTCGTATCTGGCACAATTCATCAACCACTGAGCTCACACTGTTCAATTAAGTTTTAACATTCTTTGCCTTTTACAAATTACTGCGATAGTCTTCATATTAATATTTAGCAGCCACCAAATATACTGTTGTGTTGCAACTGTGTTCTGCTGTTGTATACAACACACAACATTTCTTTATTTACCTTTATTTATTTGTGCCACCTCATGCTATCTTTATTTCTTTACACCAACAATGAATTTGTGCGACTAACAGGTTTTATCTGTGGAGCCAAAGTCTTTCCTCTGTGCCATGAAACTCATCGTTGCGCTACGGGACATGTTTCTTCATTACCTACACAGCCACTGTAGTTGATTTTTAATCAGTCCCACAGAGTGACCTGCTGCAGTAAATGCTCTGCAGAGCACTGAATGTGTTTTAATCTGTAGCTGAAAATAGTCCCCAACAAATGCACTGACCAGTTCCAGTGGGAACAAATGTGCTTGGACCTGAGAGCCACAGACAGGAAAGTTAAAGTTTTGAGAGTCAGACTGACCCATAGATAGATAGATAAATAGATAAATAGATGATAGATACTTTAATGATCCCAGAGGGAAATTCAAAATTCCAGTCACTCACAGTAACACATTGGAATATAAAAATATGGCAAATACATGTTAAGAATCTATAAGGAGGATAAAGGGCTATTTAATAGATACAACTAAACAAACATCAATATACAGTATAAGTATAAAGTGCAGGGAAGTGCTGTTTATGTGTAAGTTAAAATAATAAACATTTTTTAAAAGTGTAATAAGTCAGTCCATCAGTCTGGGACATTGTTGGTTTTTGGTCTTTTTATTAGATTATAGAACGAGTGGAAATGTGTGTGTTGAACTCCCTCAGCTACTTTACTACTTTATATTTCGCACCTGTACAATATAATGTGCCTTCATTGCTGTAACATTTACACAGAATGGTGTTCTCTTTTTTTTTTTTCTTTTTTATTTAAAACTGTTTCTCTCACTCTCTCATAGCATCTTGTAACAGAGCAGGTGTCAGGAAGTGATACCTGTCTATCTGTGCATAATTTAATCACAGTATAACAAGTTGTTTAATGCATCTTTAAACCTTCATATTATGATGAGTTTAGTCATAAAGTATTTAATGTTAATCAGTTTTTACCGTAGTTTAATCGTCTAATCTTTCCATCCACATTTTGTTACAAATCCTTTTCTGCTAATTTGGTTTAATACACAATGTATTAAATCGGTGTATCAATGTATCACAATATTCACCACAGGTGGGCTAACTGGATTTATTCAGTCACTTTCTCTAAAGTCAATAATAACTTGACTACAGTCTTCATGTGTGATGTTTCCCAGTGTCCATCAGCAGTGTGGCAGAGTGGCTCATCTCTGAGGTCCAACCGGGCAGAGAGATTGGCTTTGATCCCTTCCTCTTCTCCCTCAGTGAGTCTCTACTCTGCACCCCTCCTGTCAGTCCAGATTAGCGTCAATAAACCGCTCACCCAAGTAGATGGAAAATTATTGATGGAGCCTCCAGACGCCATGCAGACTGTTTACCCGTGATTGATTCGGTTCAGTGTGTGTAATCATCTGCAATTTCCTCCATTAGAAACACAGGAGGGATACGAGCTCAATCTAAAGTCGAGCAACCGCAGCCTCAAGTCCATCCCTGCTAACCTGGTGGACCAAGTGTGGACGGACAGACCACCCATCCCGTCCGACAGCCTCACCCGCCTGCCAGGCAGAGTCATACGTGAGTTTCCCTGTGTGTGTGTGTGTGTGTGTGTGTGTGTGTGTGTGTGTGTGTGTGTGTGTGTGTGTGCGCTGTAGTACACACTGTAGTCCATGGTGCCTTTTATCTATGTGCTGATAAATACCTGCAAACTGGACAGAGGGCAATAAGCAGTTCCACAAACACAGCCATAAACAGCCTGTTCGTGTTTTTATGGCTGACGGACAGATCAAATACCAACTCAGAGAAAATGGAAGAGACCCCAGATAAGGAAGTTGTCTGGACGTCCATGAGCCTTGTGAGTCTTTATGGCCAGGGAATAAGCAAATGGAACAAATGGAGAGCATCATAAACCTAATGGTCTGTGTCTGTGTGTGTCTGTGTCTGTGTGTGTGTGTGTGTGTGTGTGTGTGTGTGTGTGTGTATACATATGACGACATACTGGTAAAAAGAATTTCATACAAGGGTTTAAGAGTCTTTAATAAATGCCGTCTCACACTTTGGATATGAAAGCTTGCTTGTTATATTTGACTGACTCCCTGGGAAGAGTCCATCAAGTGACGAGCGATCTGCAGAACAGAAATGAGCTAAGTTACTGGAGAAGCACCGACGCTTCGTAGGAAGCATCACATTTACAGAGCGCACCACTATTCATGATTTTTATCTGACAAATGAGACAAAAGAACAACTTATAATGTGAACGGTGTTACTCGTAGTGAAAAACCCACTGACTCTGCATTCAGTGTTTCTTGCCATGTGGATGCATATGAAAGTAAAATGTGCTTTTGCAGAAAGGTCCTGGCAGTCGAAAGTGGGCAACATACGGAATCAGATGATGGATAATCCATATCAACCCACAGCTCTTCTGCTGTCAGCGCTGGATGAAACAGCCTGTAAGTCGCTGAAGCTTTGTCCATGAACCGCTGCTGAAATTTGTATGAGGATGATGTAAATGCATTACAGCTACTCTATATGTTAATGTATTTATCACAGTTCATAGTAATATTTGGTTGAACATTCGGTTTTGTCAGATTCATTACAGCTCTTCACCACCACAGAAACAGATTATGGTATTACCCTCATGTCAGTTCATTATTGAAATTAACTTAAATGTGCAGAACAAGATAATTGCCAAATAATTACATGACCACAAAATGCTAAAATTATATCCAGGCATGAAAAGAAGAGCCTGAATCTGCAACATGAAATCAATCAGACTAATAATGATAAAATAAAATAAGGAGATGGATAATATTAGAGTAGGATACAGTTTAAAAACACACACACACACACACAAAATGTTCAAATATACCTGAAAAGTAATCTCAGTTGTTTATTTTCTTTTTCATTCTCATTTGAAGGCCGCCTGGAGGCTGCAGACTCACTTAAGCCTCAGGGCTGCTCTGAATACGCTACAAAAAAAAAAAAAAAACACAACAAAACAAAGCACAAACACAACTGTAGCCTGAAGAGTTGAAGTCTGATGTGAAGGATTATGACAGATAATCTGAGTGACAGGAATACAGGAAACAAAAAGTGGGCACACTCATGTAACACATTCAAGGAGGTATAAAGACTTAACTCTACAGTGTTAAATAGGGTTGATTTGATTGAAGCTGGTTTAAGCAACCAGAAATAAACAGGTAACGAAGCAGGATTTTAGCAGTGTATTATTCAAAAACATCCTCCTCATAACACACAGGACGACTGTTGGGCTTCAGACCTTTCCTGACTTCTGATTTCAGAATTAGCGAGCCTGTTTCCAAAGACGGGGGCACAGAAAAAGTCACATACATCAGACACAAGCTTTAGATACAAACAGAGTCTCTGGGTGCAGGAAGATCTATTTATTTATTCATTCAAGGAATATCAAAATTGATAGCAAAGCTCTGCAAATAGAAAACCAAAATCAAGTATTAGATGATGTAAATGAATGCGTAACCTGCTGCCAACGATTACGGGTGTTGTCTATTTATGTTCTTTTTTAGGGCTGTTTAATCTGCGTGGCAATGACATCCCATACAATCCCTTCTTCTACTCCTACACGCTGCTCACAATGGATCAGATCTGGTAAGTCCGTTTTTCAGGGATTACATGCAAACACATCAGATTCCTTTCAAAAAAATGTTTTCCTCAAAACTCAAAACTGCTTCCATTCTTGTAACTTCCATCACACACACTGGACACACACGTCTTATCAGTGCTTTTTATTTTATGTATAACGACACGCAGCATTTATAAACCACATCTTCTACTTCCCCTTCTACCGAATCCACCAGGCTCTTTCTCCACACGGACAGAGTGACAGAGGAGTTGAGGGTGTACCTGAACGCCTCTTGTAACGAGTCCCTCTGTGTGCAGCTGAAAAGCTACGACAGTGTTTTAGATGAGTTGAAGAAGTATGTGGCCCAGCCTGGGGTCAAAGTGTGGATGGGCACGGAGTACACAAACTACGCACTTTATGAGATCATCACACCAGAGGTATGCAGATGTTTTATGTCATAATATACTCTGCTGCATAATTTCATCATCCTCTGACGTTACATAGATGTATTTTTATCTTGAATAAAATGCCCTGTGTATATAAAGGATAATATCTGTTCATATTGCTTTGCTGTTGCTGCATTTTATATTTAAGGCAGCTGTGGTGAGTCACTGTTGTTGGCAGCTACTGAGATTAAAAATCAGTTGTGGACAAGATCCAAGTTTTTGAAGTAAACAAGTTTTAAACAATAAATCAAAAGACTATGTGTAATGTGAAAACCGTGACTCACACTGAAGAGAAAATTCAAAACACAGTGAAATGAAAAATACATTTTACAAGTTCTATGTCCCTGTGTTAATTGTTCATTTATGTCTAAGACTTGGCTGATTAGCTAACCCCACCCAGCATATGAAACCACACTTGTTGGTTAGCGACAGAGTGATGTCATGATAGGAGGTATGTTTTTGGGTTTCAGCTTTTAAACATTTGAAATAACTTGTTCTAATCTGTTCATTTAACCGTTGCTCTCCTCCTCCTGGTCTAACGACGCTCCCTAGGTCTATATGTTATTTTTTCCTTTATCTCCATGTTGCTCTGTGTCTGCAGGATGTAAAATATTTGCTGACACTTTCACTGTAACAACTTTATGAGGTGATAATATGTCACTGCTGTGTTTGCAGCTTGTTTTGCTGCCTCTGTGTGGCCAAAAATCAATGACGATTAATTAATTTAAATAGAACAAAGCCATTTACCTGTAGATCACCAAGGTGCATAATCAGTTGGTAGATTCAACAGCTTCCATTAACTAGATAACAACTCATTCCCTGATAAAAGCAATAATGCATGTGGTGTTTTGAAGTAAATGCACACAAGGGCTACGCTCCTATTGACAGGGAATTAAAGAAAGGACAAGGCCACTCCAGCAACACATAGCATTATATTGTATATATTTTTTTGCGGTAATTATTATTATTGTTTCTCTGCATCATGTAGGACAAACTAATGACAACTTCCTACTCTCCTGTGTTGACGACTAAAGCCGTGAAAGATGAGACCGAGCAGCGAATCCTGAGGGACGCTCATGTACGTCATGTGCACACACAAGCCGAGCACCATGTGCAGGCGCACACCCACATTACTGTCTAATTACTTATTAAGACAGTTATGGTTGTTAAATATGAACCTTTAATTTTGCTCAACCAGATAAGAGTTTTAACACATACATGATACAATATCTTTACAGAAATTCATTAATGAGTCTTTCCTGTCACACCTGTGGGACAGTGATGAATTGTTTTCACTGATAGCTTCTACACTTCAGTAAACACATACCTTGATGCATTTATTTCCCTGTCCAAAGATGACTGAACGGACCTGCAGTATGTGGTGTGAATTTTCGGCCTGTGTGCCACTGTGGCTCTCTGCAGGTGAGGGATGCAGTCGCGGTCATACAGCTGCTGATGTGGCTGGAGAAGGCTGTTCCCGAGGGGAAGGAGACTGAGCTGACTGCAGCAGCATACGTCAATAAGTGTCGCAGGTGAGTGCACATGTAAATGCACAGGATGAATGAATATATCACAAAGTAACATAAAAGCAGACAGCCAGAAAGACACTGAAGTCCAAACTCAGAAATGTTCATTAATTTAAAAGAAATAGTATAGAATGGTTGTAAATAAACTCCCTTCATAGTCGGGTTTCACAGCTACTATAAACATCATTACAGCAAACAGAACGACAGCAGAGGCCCCAGCTTTGAGACGATCTCTGCGAGTGGACCCAATGCTGCTCTTGCTCATTACAGGTGAGATTAACTCATATTCTCTCAGTTTTTTTATTTTTCATCTGTTGTCCAAAAGAAAAGCATCATTCGAACCAAAGACGTTTTGAAAAAGACTTAATTAAAAAAGGTTCATTAAAGGTCAACAATGGTAAAAAAAATTTGAAACAATGAATTTATCCTACTATCAAATATTACCTATGCAGCCAAAGCCTGACCTTAGTTAATTCTCAGTGTATTCCATTTTCCAAATTTAAAAGAATGAATAAATAAATAAATAATTAAAAACACGTCAATGAGCCACACTGTTGCACTGGGTGACATGTATTAAATTTTATTCTATGGGGCTTTAAAAAGGTCTTGAAAATGTAATTTGATGAACACTCCAGAAACTGTTTCTGATTGTCATCCCCCCTCTCTGTCACTACTTATTTCCTGTGAGTTCACCATTGGATACAATCTAATAATAGTATAAAAAAAACACTCTTAAAACACTGGAATAAACAGAAAACAAAAGCTCCTGTGAGACAAGAAATCAATCTAGAAATTTAAGGCATGCTTTAGAAAATCGTCAACAGTAATGTTAAAGCTAATGGGCTAAAACATAAACACTGACATGGTTCTTTAAGTGCGCTACAGCTACTGTCAGACAGTTGTAGTGCTGCTATTACTTCCTGTTTTTCTGTTTTGCAGCCCAACAGAAGAAACCACCAGGAGGCTGACAGTTGATGAGATGTACCTCATCGACTCCGGTGGCCAGTATCTGTGAGTAAAAACCGTGGATGTAAAACACTCTCTGTTCACACTCTCTTTCAGTTTCACTTCACATCACATGCATTTGAAATTCGTCATCCTGTCTCTCACTACTACTACTACTGATACTAGTACTGTACTATTAGAGACGGGACCACTGACATCACTCGGACAGTTCACTGGGGAACACCCACAACAATGCAAAAGGTGAGACTTATTAATACTGAAAGTGTGAGTGTTTGAAGGGATATTTTTACATTTTCTCTGTCAAACCACAAGAGATGGCTTAATCCCTGGACTGTAGTCATCAGTGGAGTTTTTCTGTATCACCCCTCTGCTAAGAAAAAGTTTGTTCTCTTTGGAATTTTTATTTATTAACATTATTATAAGATAACACTTATTTACCCCCAACCCCATTATGTGCTACAGCAGCAAATATAATATAATATAATATAATATATAGAGTACACTGATGAACAGGAATGATATAGAATATATAATCATTAACTATATGTCTCACTTCACAGGAAGCCTTCACTCGAGTGCTCATGGGAAACATTGAGATATCTCGAACCATATTTCCCTCCGGGACAAGAGGTGGGAATGCAGAGCACTCGTACATGTTTAAAATGAGATTTACAATGATTCCACTCTGAAACCTTTTCCCAGTTTCACCACTAGAGAGCCCTGTTCCTCCACTGGGCGTCACTGTCTGAGTCGATGCAGGATGTTTGATTTATGCTCTCTGTGTGGCTTTTGCCTTTCAACAGGTGTAAACATGGAGATGCTGGGTCGCCGGGCATTGTGGGAGGTGGGCCTGAACTACGGCCATGGCACAGGTCATGGTGTTGGAAACTACTTTGGCGTTCATGAGTGTAAGGCTCCTTTTACTTTGCAGTGACTTCAGCAGTGACATCTTTTTTTTAATCTACCTATAAACACATTTTGAAGTAGAAATCCACCAAGGCAGGAGGCAGAAAATGCTGATTTCAGGGTTCATTGGTCTTTAAAAGCATCATGATGATTATGATGCACAATTTAATTGATCTTCATTACACTGTGGTGCTAATATCCTAGAATGAGAAAATGAATAAGCTGACAACCAAAAGAAAAAAGAGCTGAAAACCCCAAAACTGTAGGGTGACAGTTGGTGTTGTTATACTGAGCCTGAACAAACAATATCAGTCTGTTGAACTCTGACTGTCCCTGTATGTAGAGCTGCAACTCATGATTATTATTTATACTTATTTTCTCAATTCACTAATGAACTATTTAGCCTATAAAATGTAATGTCAGTCCTAATTTCACAGAGCCCAAGGTGACATATTTAAACATCTTGTTTTGTTGCAACAACAGTCCAAATAACAAGATATTTAGTTTACAGTGATCTAAAATTGAGATTCAGCAGCAAATCCTCACGCTGGAGAGGCTGTGACCTAAGAATATTTGCAGTTTTCCCTTACACAAGACTGGGTCAAAACCTAGTATATAGCTCGACTGTGTATGGTCAATGTGCAAAATTGAGAACTTGGTTGAAAACTGTTGTGGAACCTGTAAACAACTGGCATATTTTCATTCAGCCTAGCGTCAGCCGGTTTCAGCCCTCTACCTGTTTGATTCTCTCCTACTCTCTGTGCTCTCATGTACAGTATTTAAATACAGCTGTATTTCCAATGAAGTTGTTCTCATTTACATGTTTCTGTTGTCAGACAACGGAACAAGTTTGAAATCGTGACTGAGATGCAGACTTTTGAGACTAAATGTTAACTTCCAAGCCACGGCTCGTCTGACAAAATCACCAAACGCATAAATTAAAGACAAAGACTGTGCTGTGATTTTGGATATATTGTAAATTTTAAGCTAAAAAAAAGCAACACAAATACTTTCTTATTTTATTTTCTCAAATATTGTTTATTTACCTCAACTGTGAAGAGTAACAGACCTTTATGTGAGGCAGGCTTGTATTTGTATTTTAGTAGAAAGCCTCGTTTTCAGTCACTCCTGCTGAAGTTACTACACTACATGTTAAAAGAAACTCAACACTTCTAGTAACCATTTCAAATTAAAAGCCCCCATAGCGTTTCAGTGGACATAAACCCTTTATTTTTTGAAGGGGCTTTTATTGCTGTGCTGGAAGCATATTTTGTAAATCCCAGGTTGCTGCTTTTCTGTTTACATGCTGTTCAGATCTGCTAGTTTCCTTAGCTTAGCAGTTACCTTCTCTCGCCCTCTCCCTCTCTCCTGTTCTCTCTGCACAGTGCGTCTTATGATTAGTTACTCCTCTGCCTCCTTTAGTAATAATTGTACATGTAATGTAAGTAGTTTAAGGCAATGCTTAGTAAACTGGAGGCGCTATTCCATTTCCCTGCAGCTCCTGAGCAGCTGGGAAAACATGGCGGTGAGGTGACTGCCTGTTGCAAGATTTTTTTTATTCAATGTTTGAACTATTTGTTGTAAAAATACTGTAAATACTCCTGAAAAGAGGCAAAGCACAACAGCACAACAACACAGAATTTTTTTAACATGCTGGTTTGCAGGAAAATATGTATAAATATTGTGGTGCAATAAAATACCCCCGTTTACCACTAAAACTGCTAACAATGGAAGTGTAAAGTGACTGTACACAAATTGTTTTTTTTTTAAAGTTTCTTTTAATTTAGTTTTCTGTGATGTAATCTGTATTTTAATCATGTAATTTTGTGATATTCTTGCAGGGCCAGTTGGCTTTCAGGGCAACAACATTCCCTTCAGAGCAGGCATGTTCACCTCCATAGGTGAGACTTAAACAAACAAAAAAAAACTCACACCTTCAAAAGATCACCAACATTTTAAAGGAAATTAACTTCACATGTAATTTATTTCATGTCTCAAATGTCAGAACGTAGAAAAATACCAAACTGATGCTGCTTTTCTTTAAGAACCGGGATATTACAAAGAGAACGACTTTGGGATCCGCATTGAAGATGTTGCTGTGATCGTACCGGTCCAAACAAAGGTAGATGCAGACAGGTTGACCAATATTCTTCCATCTTAAGTGTGACATTAGCAAAGTAAGATCATTACTTTGTGAATAACGTCTGCCTCCATGTGTTTTGCATTCCCTCAGTATGGTCATAACTTTCTGACCTTTGACACTGTGTCACTGGTTCCATACGACAGAAAACTGATCGACACTTCTCTCCTCAGCTCAGAGCAGGTAAGAAATAATATTTTACCACATAATCAAGAAGACTGCATGTTAAGAAGTTACCGGAAAGTTACTATAATTTTTTTGAAGGAGGTACTAAAGATTGCACAGAAATGAATGCCCACTTCCAAGCTAAGCGAATGTAAGTTTACTTCCTCAATAATACAATCAGTTTCCTGTGTTCATTTGTAAATACCTTCGCGTACATCAACTGGCTCTTTCATTTCTCTGCATTAATAGCACTGGTTTCCTCTTAAAATCCCCCTTTAACACTTCAGATCTTCTGAGTTTCCCTGCAGCTCACAGATCAAAACACACTTGACGAAAACAAAACCACGTGTGAATTTTAACTTCTGCATTTTTTTTTCCTTTTTACATTAAGAGAAAATTAGATATTTCTACACTATCGATGTACAGTAAAGAAATGTTATCACTTTCAGAGGAGCTGAGTTGTCTTTCGGTTAGACTGCTGAATAATTTGAGTTTTTCTTCAAATTCAATTAATTCATAGTGCACATCAAGCATCTTCTTACACACTGATGCAGCAGTGTTTCCATTTTAATAATATATCTATCACAGGGGCCGTTTCTTGCAGAATGTGTACTTTGATAATTCACTTGTTGATATTTAAAAAGAAGTTTGAAAGCAGAACTTTTACTTGTGAGTATTTTTACATTGTGGTATTGGTGCTTTCATTTACTTAAACAATAACATAATTTATTTTTAAACAAAAGGGATCCAAATATTGATCCCTGTGGAACAGTGTATTAACCTTAGAACCAGAAAATACAGCGATATTATATGCTTCTCTTTATTCTCTTCTCTTATTTATGTGTGTTGTCCATTGTTTGCTCCTAATTTACCTGTAATATTAAACAAGGCTACTTGGTCTTTACATGCCAGCAGTGTAAATCCTAAGGCCAGTTTATGACTTTCACTGAGAGTGGTCCTCTCTCTCTCCAGCTTCAGTGGCTGGATAAATACTACGAGACGATCCGCAGGCTGGTGGGTCCTGAGCTGGACAAACAGGGCCTACGTGAGGAGAAGGACTGGATGCTCAGAAACACTGAGCCCTTCATGGCGTCTGGATCTTCTGCATCCATCTGCTCCTCCTCCCTGACCCTCATTGCACTGGCTGTCGCTCTCCTCCACAACATCATCTGAGCATCTCCAGCTTTCTTGCATTCACACCATCCACAGCAGACTTGCACACTAACATTACACCTATGCAGTCTCTATTGAGCAGCTATACCAGATTGAGAGATGCACTGCAATTGAGCTTTTTTTTTTTTTAAATTAAAGGATATATTTGTTTAATAATTTAACTATGTGAATAAATGTCTGGTATTGTGGTGTTCAGTGTTTAAAAATGATCTTTTGTGTGATTTTTGATGTGTTAGTGTTTTGGTTTTTAAACTGGACATTTGTATGACCAGCTGATATAATTTATATTTTATTAAAGTAACACTCTTTAAAAAAAGAGGGGTCTACTTGGGTCATAAATCTGATCACTCATAGACTTTACAAAATCAGACTTGAAATTCTACTTTGATTTTAACACAATGATTTTTACCTATAGATAGATAGATAGATAGATAGATAGATAAGTATCCATTTTCTGCTACTATATGTCTGACTATATGACTATATGTCTTCTTAAAAATAGTTAATAATACAAAATATAATCAACAAATAAATTATTATGTCTCATTCTAAGTTAAGATTAGGTACAATACAACAGATGATGTGATGAAAAGTGCGGAGCCATCATCTCTTTATTCTACTGACAACAGGTGTACTTTGAATCAATCTGATTTCAGCCAATCGTGTGAGAGCAGGAGGGAAAGGTGCGTTTGCATAAGAAAAGAAAATCGTGGCTGGCAGAGCACGAATGGAGACAAAACAACTTCCAACGTGGTTCGATGCTTAAGGCTGGACAAAAAAACTGTAAAACTGAAGTTTCACGGTCTCTTGCCTAGGCTAGCTAAGAGATAACACGTTAGCCTCAAACATTTTAGTTTTTACTTTAATTAATTCTGCGCTGAGCTAACAGGCGGATTTCCCCCTTGAGATAATGACATATATCATATATAATATTATTTATATATAAATTCCACCCATTACTTTTGCGATTTGTACAGTTTTAGGCACAAAAACAACCTCTCATGTTGGTCCCTTGATAAACCCTTCAGTCATTTTGAGTTGTTTTCTACCCCATGACTGATGACGTTGCTCTGAAACTTGGAAGCCTAACTGTTGTGTTTTAAAGGAGCTTTTTGTAAGTTTTGTGAGTGCTACACAGCCAACGTTAGTATTAACAGCTGTTTTCTTACCAGTTTCGAGGAAATGTCTTGAGTTCAGCGCTAAACTTCATTTCTTTACTCACCAGGAGCTGCCTCTAACTGTGGAGATCTATCACTTCTTTTCTTCTACTGAAGTTAGCATATTAGCCAGCTAGCCCCGGCCTGGTCACTTTTCCATTCCCCTCACTGTAACGTCCTGGCTGCCCTGAATAAGTTGTGCTGCTGCTTATTCTAAGCTCTTTATAGCAATAGAAAAACTCACAAATACCTCCCTTTAAAATTATATAATAAAAATTAAAGTTAGCCTGTTAGCCTGCTGGTCTGACATTGGTAAAAGTCATTGACAGTTTACTTGAGGACATGTTTATTATTCATCAGAACTCTATTTTTCTACAACTGCACTTACAACGGTACAGTTTCATATATCTGGACTCAAACACCTTTGAGCAGATCTTGTTTTTAACCTCCTCCACATATTCAGAGTTCATGCCGACACAGCTGCTTTCGCCTGGCAACAGGCCTGTTGGCGCGTCTTGAAGGTGTGAATGTGCCGCCAAGACACTGCTCCGCATCTGCGTGTTCTTCTTGTCAAACATGTGCATCACCAAAAGCTCATGAAGAAACCCTCCACGCACAGGAAGCTGGACAGCCTTCAAAAAAAAGCATATTCATTCTGGTCCGTTCTGTGCCAGGTTTGAGATAAAGAGGCCTGAAATGAGGAACAACAAATGTGAGGTCATTTTTGTCTATGAACAAAGATCCTTTCTACTTTTCTTACGTTGTTACTTTTAACATCTTTACACAGTCGTCACAGATATTTGTCAACTCCAGTTATCAGTGTCTTCATCGCATTTACTTAATTTCACTGAAAGGTGTTTATTGTCCTAAAAAAACCGTAATGATGCGTTTCCTTCCTCATAAAACATTTGCAAAGCCTATTTTTGTAATATATGAAATTGTATATTGTTAACGTCATCTTCAGAGCCTTTGTTAGCACATCCTTATGCTTCTTTGCTTGTTAGAGCCACCAGCGGTGAAATAATGGCACGGTGTGAATTGTCCTTCTTCTGTGTGGCGTCTTTGTGCCTGAGCCCAACAATATAAACAGAGCTGGGACTTTCACCTAAATATATTGCTCCACAGCACTACTTGTGGTCGAAAACTCCACAGTAGAGAACCTTAAAGTATAGTACTTACGAGCAGACTTCTTCATGTCATGGGAATATTGCACTTTTTACTTCCCCACATTTTTTATGACATCTATAGTTACTAGTTACTTCAAAGATACAGATTTTACATCTGAAATCAAAGTCAACCTTTTGTTTATCATTTTCATCCCTTTAAGATCTGCAGACAGATCAGACTGTAACCAACCTTTACTCAAGTGACAGGAAACTAAAATAGGGCATCCTCCTATCATGTGGTTTGCTGCCACCAAAATAACAAGCTAAACCTGACTTAGATTGTACTTCCCTCTCTCCTTTTACTGACAATGTCTGCCTTGTCCTGCTGGCTGTACATTTAAAAACACGCACATTTCTGTGAGTCATCCAGATTGTTTTTGTCTTAATTGTCTGTTTTGGACATTTTTACAGTGTCAGCAAGTATCTGGCCTTACAACTCACTTTTGCTCAAAAACCATTGTATGTATAAATATCTTCTGCTGGATGAGCTGGACTGACTGTCCTCCAGTTTGTGATGTTGTTATGTCTCTTGTAGCTGCAGCAGGCCTCGGCTGCAGCTGCTGAGCCGTTACTGAGTTTCTAAATATGTCATCTCGAGAGGTCTTTCACTTCCACGCTTCAGTTGCAATGACAAATAGGAGCTCGTTTGAGAGCGATGGCTAAACAACAGGCTGAAAAGTCATGGTCCGGTCTGAACATAGTGAGTCAGAGCCTGATAGAGATCTTTGTTCCATGTTCTGCTGAAGGTAAAAACTGACGTCTGTAGGAGTAGAAATGTTGTAATACAGTGGCTGCTCCTCATCACAGCTGCTGCTCATTCGTGACGCTTTTGAGAGTTTTTATCTGAGTGAACATGTTAAATATGAGTAATCAGAGGTCAATGAATTCATCATAATGTAAAGAAATACCCCTGTTAAGCAGGGTTCACAGAAAAAAAACTACTTTTTTTTTTTTTAATCAGCCCTTCCATAGTAACTGTCAGAACTGAGTTGTGATGACATTTTTATGAACTGTTTCATGTGTCAGTTCAGTTTTGAACCGCAGAGATAGTTTGCAAGGCTGAGAAATACATGTAACAAACCCACCACCGTGTGTGTAAACCTGAGCAGAGAACAGGGTTTGCCTCTTCGGTTTCTGTGTGGCCACGTGACTTCCTCTCAGCCTGCAGTTCGTTCAGCTACTGCAGAGTGCAGCTCTGCCTTCCTCTGTTTTTTTACCTTTGGCCGTGAGAGCACAGTGACAGAAACCCTCAGTGATTAAAACTGGTGGAGCTTTCTCGCAGCTGTTTGTCCAGAGAGTTTTGAGGACCACTGAGGAAGATGTTGAGGCGAAGGCCTTCAAATGCCTCAGAGAAGGAGCAGGTGCAGAAGAAGAAGGTGAGCTGAGTTTTTAATCACTTTATGTTGGAAGGTAATGTAAGATTA
Source organism: Trachinotus anak (assembly GCF_046630095.1). NCBI lineage: Eukaryota > Metazoa > Chordata > Actinopteri > Carangiformes > Carangidae > Trachinotus > Trachinotus anak. The sequence continues at coordinate 2,997,626 of NW_027273872.1, read as the reverse complement.
AGGTTAACGTGCTGAAATGTGCTTTTATGAATGTAAATATCACAGACTGTGATTGTGAAGAGGGCTTTTGTCGTACAATTGAAGGACTTGACGTTTGCACTAACCCATCATGTACGGCTGTCTTTGTTTGCACATCTTTTCAACACAGGATGTCAGCTCAACTTAGTGCAAACCTTTGCGGTGAAGCTGTACAAACACACACACACACAAATGCACGCACAACTTTTAAGGCTCAGTAACAGCTTTTTTGTCTAAAACAGTTGATTTTTTCCAGGCGTCTAGTTTAACAGCTTCAACTTATTCTTTGTCCTCTTTCAGTAAAGTTCCTCTATTCTGCCCGGGTGAATCATTGCTGCAGATGTAGTTTGAGTCAGAACAGGCTTTGTGGCTTCTGCTGCCTGTGCCTCCAGCTGCCAGCAAGAGACCGAGCCTCCTACGCTTGACACCAGTGCCCTTATTTTCCATCCACGTCTTCCCTCCTGTGGTCTTAATTCACGCCTCGTCATTATACATCTCATTGGCTGTGATCTCCTAACATGATTGTCGCTGGCAATAATCGAGGCTGTTAATCGTTGTTCCATAACATGATGAACGTTTATAGAGGATTGATTTTATCTGAAAGCTTTGTGGCTTTTAGGGGAGGCGAACTGTGGCAGGAAAAACAGACATTTACCAAAACTATTTACCAGATCAGCTCATAATAAAGGTCACTTGCACCATTTGCTGCGCTGGTGGTTTAATTCTTCAGGTTAGACACAGGCAGAGACCATCAGGCACCAGCTCTGCCTGGATGTTTGCAATGATTGGCTGCCAGCAGTTGCTAAAGCTTTGCCCGTTTCCTGTGGTTAGAATCGAGAAGGATGAGCTGCAATTAGATCATGCACAGTGACATGTAGTTACATGGAAAATTTACCATTTCCACTAGAGCTGCAATAAACTCTAAGATGTGAAAATGGAAAAATTCTTAATTCTGAACATGTGCATGTGAAATCCCACACACCAGACCAGAGGTAAAAGGGTTAGTCCATTAATTAATTAATTAATTAATTATTTAAAGACATCATCTTGGGGCTTCGATTAATCAGGAAAACAATGGGCAAATTTATCATCACTCATAGTTGCAGCCCTGTATAAGATTTACAATTCAGAACAAAACAGAGAATTTTACTGTCACATTTACAAACTCAGAGCAGAAACTGGATCTGTGTTAAACTTAAATGATGAAATGGTGTTCAGATTTTTTTTTTTTTATTAGCCAAGTGTCTTTTGTAAGTTTAAATGTGAGTCACATTAATGCAAACAGTTTATTACAAGGACTTTCATGTGTCACCACACATTTCCTTTGTGTTTCCTGCTAAACTGCTCAACAATATTTATAAAGTGTTTCAGTGGCAGTTAAAGCAACACGCAAACACTAACTGACCCACATTCATTACTTTATCTTTGATTAGCGTGTGAGGAGAGATGCAAGCAGTTGCTCCTCCTTCTTAGAAATCCCTCTGCAGATTCATTCTGGTCACATATTAGAAGAGATAAGAAGATGTCAGGTGTGCACAGCCATGAGTTGACTCTTATCAGTGTTGCACTAAAAACCACCAAACAACTGACTGATTTGTGTCTGACATTTTTGTGGTGAAGCCTCTTTGTTTGCTGCTCTGAGCCTTGGTCGTTATGATTCTAAGTAGATGCGATTCCTTGTGTGTTCACAGCTCACCCTGCAGAGGTCCAGCAGCTTCAAGGATTTTATGAAGCCCAAGCCCACGTCTCCTGTTGTGTCAGAAAAGGAGTTCACATTGGAGGAGAGTGTAAGTTGTAACTTAATGTTCCTCTAAAAACAGACTCATTGAAATACACAGAAATATCAGTTACAGTCTGTTGCTTTTTTGAGAAGTACAAGTAGATATCTTCTAAACTCTCTTTGTGTTTTAAGTTCCTAAATGACACTTACTTCAGATACAGTTCCTCATTCGTCAGCTTATTCTAAATGACCCTGCATCCAGAAGAAACCCGAGCGCACGTACTGTAGGTCAAACACGAATTGTTAGCAGTTTTTATAAGTGCACGGTTTGTGCTTCCCAATTTAACACACAGCTGCACGTGTGTGCAATCACAAACACTGAATTCGCAGAAATTCAATAACTTCCCTGTAACATTCAGAGTACTGTGGAAGTTGGCAAGATAAATAAGTAAAGAGGTAGAGAAGAGGAGAGGAAGTACGAATGAGAAGTATTGCACAGAGGCCAGATGACAGCAGCACGCAGACAGGATGTCCTCTAGTGTGAGCTAGTCAAGCAGAGAGCCTCTGTGTCAGACAGACAGTTGCAAAAGCAGCGAGCATTTCATCAGGAGTCTGAGGGTCCTCCCCCAGAGAGCTTCAACATTTTCATTTCATGATGTACATTATTATTTCTACATATTAGCTCAGGCATCAAAATCTGTTGCATCGCTCTCTGTCTCAGCTGTGTGTAGATAAACAGTGTCTCTCTCTCTGCAGCGCTTCATCAATAAAGGTTCAAACAAAACAAATTGATCTCAAGAGGCTAAAGGTGCATAAAAAGCTTCATCAGGCTTCGTCAGGCTGAACAACGTGATTTGAGATGAGGTTACTTCTCAAACTCACACAGGAAAAAAGCCGTGATGGACTGTGCTGCAGTGCAGTTCACCTCTACCTGCTGGAGTTTAGTGGAAACATGTTCAGCGTTTTAAAAGTCTAGTGCAGCCAGTACAAATGAACTTCCTGAGTTAATGTCCAACATCACTCCACTGCGTTTCTGCTTTATTTTCCTCTGCAAATTACAGGTGTCACACACAACATTTGCTGTAAACAACTGCCCTCGCAAAAAAATCCTGAAAACATCATTAGCTTCGATTGCAGAGCCCGCAGCACTGTAATGAAAGCGTGGCTGCAGGCAGTTCTGATCGGTAGCACTCTCAGAAAGTGAGCACCTGCCCACAGTGTGTGAGTGTAGATGATGTGTGCATGTGTGTGTGGGACTTTGCGGGTATCAGCAGTTTGTGTGTATACAAACCCCATTACCACAAAAAGTCTGTAGGTTTTCTAGTTTGTGAGAAGTGAATGCTTGACAGTGATGCCACCGTGAGAGTTTGTGTGCCAGTGACATAGTTTTGTAGTTTCTGAAACACTGAAACTTTGCTTCACTTGACTTTAAATAAGATCGTACGACACGTCCTCTCGTCTCCAAACACCTGTCTCCAAGTTGCTTAAATTGTTTTTGAACTCTCCTCTCAGGTGGCAGAGAGCATAACAGCAGAGGAAGCCGTGAAAAGTGGCAGCAAACTGGGAAAGAAATGGCGCAACGTCATCTCACGCACCATGACCCGCAAAACATCCAAGATGGTGCAGAAGGCTCTGGCTGAGGAGGGGGTAAAGATTCACGGTTCACAGAAGCTTCACACTACTCACAGTGACATGACTAACGTCTGTATGAATATCACAGCATTTAAACCGTCACAGTTCATACGTTTACAAACTTGAAATAGTATTTATGATACATAGTTGAACCACTAAGCAACGCTGGTACAAAAACATGTGACAAAGACTCTTCTGCTCCTGAAACACGAAGATGAGGTTGTTGCAAAAAGGTTGAACGTGTCTCCATCTAGTGCACGAGTGTATGTACTGCAAGGTTCAAAAGTTAAGTAACACTCCACTTTATTTAGTCAGGTAATAATAGGCACTTCTATTTATTTTTATTAAATCTCCATTTCATGCCACTTTATTCTTCTACTCCACCACAGTTCAGCACGAAATTATTGATCTTTTTACTCCTCTACACATGAACGTATCAACAATCTCTAGTGATATATAATAACAAAACACACAGAGGCATTTTTCTTTGTATTGATAATTTTAAAGTACTTTGTTGATAATACTACTTTGCTTTTACTTATGCAGTATTTTCAACACAATACATTTCATTGTAATGGAGTATTCTTACAGAGTGGTGTTGTTACTTTGACGTAAACAACCTGAATACGTCTTCACCTCTGCTGATTTCTAAGATCAGACCTTCATCGAAACTTGGTACAATTCAGCTCAGTGCTCTAAAATGACAAATGACCTGTTGTTATGAGGTTGCAGTAGTTTATAGTGAGCAGGGAGGCAAACCAGAGTTGATATATGAGGCTTAAAAACACGTCCTTGAGGCTCTGCTTTTCTGTGTGGATCAATTCAATTTATAATTTATGGAGCCTAAAACTGACAAACTGCAGTAAAAAGTTATCAGACAAGTCGAAAATATACGTAAATACATCAGTAAATGATGTTGTTAGTTAGATAATGAAATGACATTTAAAAACAAATATAATGCTTTATTCTTTATAAAGCATTTAATTATTTTCTTTTACCAACAAACTGTTGATAGAATACATTTATTTGCTACAAGCTTATTTTATTTTTCTTTTCTTTTTAGTTATCAGTTATATTTTTGACTTTTTTTTTTTTCCACATTAAATTTGACTTTACTGTTGTTTTTGCTCGCTGTGGTGAAGGTCTGTCGACTGAACTGATGAAACCTCTGTTTCTCCAGGGGGAGAGCGGTGAGGAGCTGTCTCCTGTCTCCGCCGACTGGCTTCCAGATCTGAGTGCAGGACAGAGGACGTCTGTGTGCTCCACGGGGTCCGAGGACACCGCGCCCAGCCCCATCACCCGCCAGCTCTCAGGCAGTAAGTGTAAACCAGACGTGGTTCTTATATTCATGAAACACTGACACCCCCCTCTGTCCACTGAAAATGTGAGGATACAGAGGCAAAGGATGTATCTGACCCTGCTTCTCATCCACCGTCCTCAGGCAGTGACAGACAGAGCCTGGACAGCGGATACTGCCAGAGGGACAGCATGAGGCTGGAGGAGAACGGCGTCGCTTACAACGGACCGTTCTGTGGTCGCGCTGTGGTCCACACTGACTTCACTCCCAGCCCCTATGATGTGGAGTCCCTGAAGCTCCAGGTGAGTCCCGGGGGAGGTCCTCCTCGTTGTCTCTGATCCGGCCATCAGGTCGTCTTCCTGGATGACTGTGCCACTCCAGAGCAAATTATGAAATTAGAAAACTCTGTCAAAGGATATTAAAATATTTGGAGTTTAGTAATTTAGCCATTTGCTCATTTACATTTCACTTCTGAGTTCCTTTTCTATGCTTCTCTGCACGTGATAATTACAGTATTTTCAGTCTGTAAACAGTAATTGGAGACATTTTGGTTCATTAAGCTCAGATGGGATAGAGCTGATTTTTCCTCTCAGAGCTTAATTGAAACCGAAAATGAATAAATCACTAAAAGATTTCTGCGTCCTGAGCCTGGTGTTCACGCCTCATCTCACCTACAGAAAGGAGACATCATCTACATCATCGAGAAGCCTCCTGTTGGGACCTGGACAGGGAAGCTCAACAACAAAGTGGGCTCCTTCAAGTTCATCTACGTCAACCTCTTGCCTGACGAGAGCCCCCCGGCCAGGAGGAGACGCTGCAACAGCAAGACCCAGCGAGCCAGATCCAAATCCAAACCCAAAACCCTGGAGGAGGTGCTGGACACGATCGGCCTGACGGTAGACACCCTCTGATCATCCTGCACGTTAAATAATAAGCGACAGAACCTGCTGCATGCTCTTGTTGATGCATCTCAGTCTCAGAGTCATTTGTGTTTATGTCCTTGTTTCTTGTTTCAGGAGCTGAGCTCGTTGCTGTCCATGCACGGTTTCCAGAGCCTGGAGGACTTCGCAGGGCTGAAGGAGTCTCACCTCAACGAGCTGAACATCACCGATCCGGAGCAGCGCTCCAAGATCCTGAACGCCACCGAACTGCTCAGAGACTGTAAGTTCACACACTGTGAAGCTGCAATACCCATAATCCTTCACAGTGATGCTGCTCTGCAGGCTAGCCATAAGAAAACACCTATATAATTCAGAATTTCAATCAAATCTTAAGAAAATGTCTCAATAAAAGGCAGTTAGGTACTGCTGATCATCACAGTATAAAATTCAGACACGTTGTGCAGGTGTAAAAATGTGGGAATATTTTGTGCTGGCATCATATTTTTCTGCCTCAGCTGCATAATTAGGTGCATTTTATGGCTCGGTCGCACAGCATCACACTCGCAGGTCACAGTTGTGCTCGGTCGCCTGTGAGACATCCTGATACCTCGGCTCTTCTCTCCTCCAGACAAATCATTAAACATGATTTAACACCTTTTCCTGCAGCAACAGTTACATGTTGAGTACAGCTCATGGATTTCAGTTCACGTTGCAATTAGCTGCAGGAATACAGTTCAGCATGTTAATTAGTGGAGACTGAGCTCGACTGGATTAATGTCAAGGTCAGGAGAAAGTCATTTGTTAGAGCGTTGTTTAAAAAGCTACAGGACACAATGGATTTTCGAATTAAAAAAAAAGTAAACTTTTTTTGTCCCAGCTTCTCTTATTAGTAGTAAATTTATTCATATTATTCTATTATAGTGCTCAGGGATGATGCCCATCCACTAATTCCTGACTCTGAGCATCTTTCTCTTGTTTTTATGGCATATTGTCTGAAACTGCAGAGTATTTATTCTGAAAGATTCAACAAAAAATCATTAACACTACATTCAGCATCACTGCATTTCTGAATTTTAAAGGTCAACTGGTTTTCTTTTAGTGGAGTTGGTTTTACAGTCAGTTGCTCTGACCAGAAATGCTGGGACAGCAAAAATAAAACAATCCCAACTATCTGTACTATCATTAATTAATTCAATTCTACTAATCCACTTTAATGAAGGCTGTAAGAAACACCTTGTTGGAAAACCTCTTTAAAAGGTGATGATATTATAAGATGATACAACTGCTGCCCCCGAGAGGCCAAATAAATCTGTTATTGCAGGTTTCTGAAGCTGAACAAGATAAAGTGAATCCAGGATTAATATAAAGGGATTGTACTCCAACGTTAAAATACGTTTGTCTTTGCCCCATGTAGCCGAGGACGAGTCCGAGCCAGGAGAGGAGGAGGACAGATCTGGGGAGGACGCCAAGGAGCCGAGGGATTCAGGCTGTTTCGAGAGCTCAGAGAACCTGGAGAACATACGTGAAGAGCCAAAGACGGAGGAAGAGGAGGAGCAAACGACAAACGAAGAAGCTGAGAAACATGAGCAGGAGACAGAGAGAGAGGAGAACCAGACAGAGCAGCTGGCGGCGGTTCAGGAGCAGCTGCAGGAGCTGACGGTGGACGAGGGATGCTGAGAAGTGATGGAAAAATACTCAAACTTCTTTTTACTCCTGGTTCTCAGGGACTGTGTGGATGGAGATTGAATCCATTAACCAACAGGTCTTCAGTGTAAAAGCATGAACTGGTGATAGGAACACAGTGTGGGGCTGAAATACTGCATGAACATGATGGTCTGTTTTCCTCCGTATGTGGCACTGTTACTCAAACAGCACAATTTCTCTGTATCTGTCACAGCCGGTTGCACTGTTTATAATGAACATGTTGTTGTATTGTGTGAATTATCCTGTTGTTTGTTTCCATTTCCTTATGTGTCTTTTGTTTAATGGTATAAATGAAGCATTTAAAAGATTTCCCTCATCTCTGATCTTCCCACTCCGTGCAGTCTCATCCAGACATGAATGTAAAATACTTTTGGATGTTTTTCATACTGAACTTCGAACTTGAAAGTTGTTACTTTGATTAGTTTGTGTTTTACTCATATTATAAGGTACATTACACTGATTTCTGTGATGTGTTCTCATGAGGATGTTGTGAAGATGCTGTAAATAGAATTTAAATAAAATAAAACAAAATTCAGTGATATGCTGTTGATCACATAAAGTAATTATTACTGCACCGTTCTTGTGAACTAAAACTGATCAATCTACATGATTAATGGATAATTAATAGTCGGTATTCTACCTATTTAATCCTAACTCAAGGTACACTTACCAGCTGTTTTTAGAGCTTTCAATTACATCTCACAGTCTTCATCAACACCTGACCTGTGAAACTCAAGAAGTGGCTGAAAGCTCTGGAAAAAGCGAGTAAGGGACTGTGAGTTCAGATTATTTTGTCAAACTACTGTTTTTCATGGTTAAGAATAAAGTGTCATACTTCATAGTATGTGTGTTTCAGAATCATCAGGATGAATCTTCTTCATTGGTTTGAGTTTGCCTGAAGCAGGTTTCAGTGACGTTGGCTGCTTTAAAGTTCACGCTAACCTCCCTCAGGACTTTTATCTCCTCTTTAGAAGGTGGGATATGTGCGAGTCTGTCACTCTACCTCGGTCGGCCGCTGACCAACTCTTCACCTCACACAACATCATGATGGTTCCTTCGTTACCACATTTTCAAAGTGAGAATAACACAGTCAGTGTCCTCGACCCCGTGGCCACTGAGACACACCTTTCAGATTTCAGAACTTTTGACTGAGGACTCTGGGACCCAACAAGTGAATCACATCAAGAAATTGTGGTAAAGTAAGCAGCACTGAGTTGAGCTGCAAGACTAAAAAAATTGAGGAAGTGGAGATTTAAAAAAAAAAAAAAAAAAAAAGAATCTGAATATTTATTTATATGTTTTTGCCATTAAGAGCAAAACGCTGCAGAACGTAGCACAAGCTGCTACACTTGGATAAAAAAGCTAAATATCTATGAGCAAATGTCGAATGAAGCAAAGCAGTGATCCAGCACATAATCAGACATAAAAGTGGATTAGTGTTGAGTTAGAAATTTTGTTTTTTCCAGCTGTGTATTCCTCCTCTCTAAGACCCCTCCTCCCATGTATAAAACCACTACTTTGAATGAGGATCTCTGGAGAAAACTGAATTCAGACTCCTGTTTGTAGTTACCTGGGGGCACAAATCTACCTGAATACAAACAGGTCCTCTGTTGAATATTTAATAGTAGATGAAGTGAGCGCGCACAGAGGCAGACGGGCGAGCTGTCTCCTCAGGATATCGTCTACCACAAACTCCAATCGCAAGAAAACGTCTTTTAAAAGACAAATAATAATAAGACAATATTGTTTATTTACCAGACACACTGATCATGTAAAAAGAAGAGAAGTAAAATGAATGAAATACATATAATCACAGTGTTGATACTAAACAAAGTGAACATAAATAAGAGCTCCATCAATGGTATAGTTCTGTATCTGTATACAATAATAATGCAATGTAATAGATTGATCAGAGCATTCAGATCTGATCCCTTCATGGCATTTAAACACAGGATATAACACACACACACACAACAGCTCAGCTCGGTCGCTCGACACTCTGCAAAACCCCCAGAGCTAAAACTCAAACTTCAACCGTCCCTTCAAAATCTGCTTTGAAAACAGGAAGTCATCACAAACATCCCTCCTTCTATCGAATATCAGTCACATACATTCTCGCTTCTCGGTGACAGCGATTCAAACTCCAGATACTTTCCACTGACACGGCTCTCGGTTTCGTACTTCTCAGTGAAAATTTTACCTTTTCTTTCCAACAAACATTCAGAAATTACACTTTGTTTACTTCACAGAAACAACACTGGCACACACTTTACAGCATCCTCCACTGCACATGTGTCAGTTATGTCTCCTTCTCTCATCACAGCACAGAGGAAGTAAACATGGATAAAAGGATTCATCTAAAAGTTTCAGCTTTTCTAATGTGAGCGTTTGCTGGGTGTAGGGTGGGGGGGTGGGGTGGGGTGGGGGTGGGGGGGTTCTTGTTATAAACTGAATATGTCAACTTTTTCCTATTTTCTGACATTAAATAGAGTAAACTGTTAATAATTTAATCACGAAAAGAGTCGACAAATAAATTGTTACTTTCAGGCCTTGATTCATCTTTTAATGTTTAAAGGGTCTAATATCTTGAGCTTTAAACTGCTCCACACAAAAAAATGATCATACAGCTGCCAACAATCCCAGCAGCTGAAAATTTATTTTCCAGCTTCCAATACATTCATATATTTTTAGGAGCTAATATTTTTTAGGAGATTACGGAGGAATTGTGACCGTTTTGAGTCTTAGATTAAATCATCTCAGGCAGATTTCAGAGTATGACACGATGCTGTTGACACACTAGAATTTCTACACAAGTATATTTCACAAACACTAACTCTGTCTTGCATATAACACAATCACTATGACAAACTCTCGCTATCTGCTAAAATCATTTAAATACTAAAAAATTTTGCTCCACGTTCTCTCATCTTCCATCATCTTTCAGACGAGCTCCGTCTGAAATACACCGACGTGTGAAACGACAGCACTGAGCGTTTTCTCTCTGCCACAACGATCCCGCCTCGGCCTCGAGTTAAATATGATGAGTTAAATATGAGAAGGCAGAAGACGGCGGGAGGAGAGAGGAAGATCAGCTCTGGTGTGATTTGCAGGAGGAGGTGCTCAAGCTCACAGGCAGAATAATTAACGAACACTGGCCGCGCTTACGCTTCTAAAAAGTTCAAAACCCTGCTGACGTCCGTCCTCCTCACTCATCAGATGAGAGGTTTTCACTACATCTGTACCTATGAAAGTACAATTCAACAATGGCTTTGCTTTTTTTTTTTTTTTCTCCACAAGGTCTAATTCAGTGGTTCCCAACCTTAAAGACCTTTGACCCCTCAAATCAGTGCAAATACCAAAATATAAAAAAAGAAACCACAAATTGTGTCAGAATAAAACAAACTAAATATAATGTGTTATTCAATGAGCTGGCAAGCTGATGTTTTGCTACTGGACAGAGCTAGTGTTTCCAGTCTTTATGCTAAGCTAAGCTAAGCTAACCATCTTCCACCTGTGGCTTCGTATTTACGACACAGACATGAGAGTGGCATCACTCTCGTCAACAAAGCAAATAAAGATTATCTTGCAAAAACCCCCTCTCCACCTCCTGCGACCCTCTGGTTGGGAACCACCGGACTGATTTGTGTATTCAACATTTCTCATTTAACACTTGATCAGAACGAACTTGAAGGGCTTCTGTGTTGGTTGACTTCAGCTGCATTTTCATAGTGCAGCTGTTATGATAAGGCACTGTTACTACGAGTGTCTAGTGTCACCAGAAGTCAGGCCTTTTCTCACTCACGCTGAGACTGAGCATCTCCTGGATGCAAGACTTGATCTGTTTCAGAGCGCCAACATCACAATACACCTTTGATTATATAAAAATGGAAGGACAGGCGTTGGTCTGGATCAGATCACTTAAAAAGTTAAAAAGAAAGATGCTCGTACGGAACAACAGTACAGAATGCAGCAATATCAGAATAAAAGGTAGAGTTTGACTTGCCTGGAAGGAGCCTTTAGGAATATCTCAGCTAAGGATTTGCATGTCCTCCCCCTGCCTGGACATCATGTGTACTCACAGACTTACAGGTGAAATGCTTTTATCCAAACAGCAAAGAAAAAGCTTGTCCAGCCTTCTCATGATTTGCATAGGGCATACACAACAAAAACCGACTGTACGTATGATGTTTTATACATGTCCAGAAGTAATATTGTCTTTGCCAGACGCTTGCAGGGAGTATATTTGAACTGGCATCTCACAATAAATGTCATTATGCAACTTTTAAATAAAGAAAAGAAGTACTGACAATCAGAGCACTCTTCAAGCAATACCGCTTGAAGAGTGGGTTTTTTTTGTTTTTTTTCTGCCGTTTTCCCAGCAGCTTCTCCCCCCGCGTGTCTTTTCCATGCAGTGTTCAGGAGTCAGAGGAAGCTGCTGACTTTCCATTAAATCACTCCCCCTCCTGCAGGAGTAAGTGTCAATCAGACATCTCTGTAGCTACTGGTGAGGAGGAGGGAAGAGGAGGAGCTGCTGCAGAAACTCTGCTCTTCTGGTTGAATGTAGGGCAGGAGTCGGAGGATAACTGAGTCACCCGCACAGTAATCAGACATTGATTATTAATGTTCCAGTTCCTGACCAGGCAGGATGCTGGGAGGGGAAGGGGGAGGGGCTACGAGTGGAGCCACCCCCTCATACAGCTAATGGGTCTTGTCCTTGGCGATGGATGTCTCCACATCAGTCTCGGGTGAAGCCAGGGGCGGGACCTTGGGAGCGGAAGAGTGCTCCTCTTTAGGGGAAGCGGCGATGCTCGGCTTGGCCTCATCAGGTGTGTGCTCGTTGGGGATGAGCGGAGCTGTGGTTTTCTGTAGGCAGAGGACAACATGCTGAAAAGATGCAGAGCCACTGACGACAAACTGAACTGCAGCAGAGGCTTGACACAAATAAAAACACAAGTGACATCTCAGGTATCAGAGATACTTAATCATTCCCATTTTCTGTTACTTTATATTTCTGCTCTGCTACAACTTATTTGATAAAGTCAGATACTTTGCAGATTTTGACTCATAATACAAAATATAATCGACAATAAATTGAGAAATTATTATAGGTTAAGATAAAACTTTATTGATCCCTGTGGTGAAATTCACAGGAAATAAAGTCATTAACATGAGCCACATCTTTACCAGCTGCAACATGAAAGTAATGCACACGTCCTCGCATCAATAATTAGAATCTAATATAATAATATACATTATTCTTATATGGGACATTCTTCATTATGAGTACTTTTAGTTTTAAGTACATTTTGATGCTAAAATTATTTTACTTTTACTCAAGTAATATTTTGAATGCAGGCACTGATGAGAAGCTTTGGACTCTTCACTGGCTCCCAGTAAGACCCAGAGTTAACTACAAAACACTGCAGCTGGTCCATTAATGGTTTGGCTCTGCAGTATATTACTGATCTGCTCACTGACTATATCACACCAGAGCCCTCGGGTCATCTAGAGACATATTAGAATAAGATCCAGATCTTCACTTTGACTTATTTTGGTCCCGTTCTGTGGAACAAACTACCAGGGGATCTGAGATCAGTCACCACTGTTTCCACATTTACAACTTTGAACTGCCATTGTGCACAAAAAGTGCTACATGAATAAAACTGACTTGACTTGACTAAAGTAGCTCCACCGAGGCCACAGCGTCCCACAGGTGCAACTGTGTATTTTAAAATGTTGAAGTAAAAGTTTCTTTTTAAACTTGCTGGATCTTTTTCATCTGATTCCAAAGAGCAGAACAGACTTTAAACTGCAAAGGTTTTATAGAAACATTTAAAGCTGACAAACAAAATAATATTATTCTTCTTTTCTTCCACCATTACCCAGTCTCTGATGCTCTGATTTGAAACACAGTGAAATGAACTAGTTTACAATGAAGTTACTCAGTTAGGCCCCAGAATTTTGAAATTACTGAAGGCTCAGAGTAGAAACTACTTTGTCAGATAATCTAAAATTGCTTAAAACTGAAATAGATTAAAATACATATGATTACTGCAGCGAAACACTTTAATGTCAGTATGTTCTGCAGCAGCATCGAGGGGTGAGACTCAGTCGGGAACTTCATGGTCCAAAATGTGGAAAATGTTCAACACACAGCATTAAAACAGCATTAATATGAAAGAGTAGGAACTGCACAAAATATTGATTAACTCCAAAACCACATCCATGAGTCACAAGATTAATTATCAATGTCACTCTGATAAGAAAAGTGTTTTCCACTTGTCACACACACACCTCCTTTCTTCTCTCCAACGCCCTCTATGATTGCTTTAGACTTTATGTTAAATCTTATGTGTGTGTGTGTGTGTGTGTGTGTGTGTGTGCTCTCACCGTGGTTTGTGGTACAGGGTTGGTGCTGGAGGAGGAGGCGGAGGAGGAGGGAGCAGCAGACGCTGCAGAAACAGGCGAATCCTCCTGCATCAGTCCTCTTCTGTCTAAGACGCTGCAAGCGAGACAAGGCAATCAGTCACTAACTGCGTCCTGCTCGTTATTCACCAGAACGAGGCGAGAGGAGAGAAAGTCTAATCTATCACAGGAGCCGATACAGAACTCACTGATAACAGGAGAAAGAAAGCGAGACATAAAACTTGATCTGAATAACATGGCGATAAAAAACAAGGTCACATTCTGATTCAGAGCAGATGTTTAATACGAAACCAATTAACCAACGCTGTGTGAGACAGTGCAGCGCGTTTTCTCTTCCTGCAATGAACAGATGAACAATTTAGTTCAACATTACCTCGGGTACGTCGGCCCACACAGCACCTCGCAGCAGTTTTTGATGATGTTCTTGTGGCTGTATGGGTTCTGGACTCTGTTCTTTCCAGACCAGGATCCTTTAATCTGGGGGAAAACACAATGTGCACAACACCCATCACTGGAGCAGCAAACCAGCGTCCCGAACACATCCAACCTTACAACCTCGCTCGGTTCTCTTTCAGACAGATTCTCCCTCTGCTTATACCTTATTCAAAAGCATAGCTCCATTTTTAGTTGTTATTCCCACAGGCTTGGCTTTGACCTACTAAAATGATCCTGACAGGGATTTAATGATTCCTGGTTTAATGGGAACTTTATGTGCCGACGAGCAACTACAGATTAAAACCACTTTAATAACTAAACTGAAAAAAAAATCATATAAATTCATACAAAGGGTCAGAGCAACAAACAAAGTCTGTCACTGTGCTGTATGTACACTCTCTTATAATATATTAATATAATTAGATGCAAATATTCACGTTTATCTTGATTTTTATTGTTTAATTACATTAATATAGTGCTAAAAATACAGGTTAGATGATATTTTTTTCATAGAAACAGAGAAGAAGCAGACTGATATATTAACTTAAGTGCATAAATAATTTATATAATATATTAATTTTTTTTCCAGCATGGGTTGGTTTAGACTGACTCTGCTGCAAGAGAGAAAAATGCAGTTATTTATTTCTTTTTTATTTTAAGTGCTGTGGATGTAGGTCAGTACTGCACACCTACGTGTATAGTGTGTGTGTGTGTGTGTGCGTGTGTGTGTGTGTGTGTGTGTGTGTGTGTGTGTCTGTGTGCAGCGGAGACACAGCTGACAGACCATGTGTCATCCAATGGGAGACCAGAGCAGCTACAACACTCAAGGTGCCTTCTCTTGTTTGCCCTTATTCCACCATTTCTCTCCCCCTCTTTACTCTCTCCTTCCCTCCCTCCCTCTCTCTCCTTTTCACCCACCCTCACCCACCTCCCCCCTTCCTCTCTTCCACAGCAGCATTTCTGGCAGCGTGCCCAGCCCCTGCAGGTATCGATGCATCTATTATTAGGCCAATCACAGATATTGAAACGACTGGGCTGACAGCCACTGTTTCAACTCCTGGAGCAACATTACACTATAGGTGCAGAGCTTCAGTAACGATTAAATGTAAAAAAAAAAAAAAAAAAAAAAAAAATGAGGCCAGCCGTCCCACAGGAAAGAAGAAGCAGAATTATAAATTAATCATTACAACAAAGTATGAGTGCACTCTCTTGCTTTCAGCCATCTAGAATCTCCCACCTCCTCCAGCCCTGCTGCGGCGCTCTGCTTCTCGTCAGAGCCTCTGCAGTAACAAAGCCTCCGATAAAGTACACACACTGTTCACGCTGGTGTACACAACAGAAATGATTTCATCCACATGCATCCCCACTGCTTCACATCTGCCCGATCTGTGTGTTTGTGTGTGGTGACTAAATAATGACTCAGTGGTGATGCACTCAAGCGATCGATACTCTTTCCCTCATTTAGCATCGGAAGCTTCTTCTAAATGCAGCCGACAAATGAAGATTCACAAACCAGCTGCTCTGTTTTGTTCCTGTTTCGGCTCAGTCCTGTCGCTGGTTTTGTTAAGAATAGCAGCTATTGGTGCATATTTTTAGAAGAGTGGACTACGTCGGCCCGCTGGTGAGCAGACAGGAGGCCAGCTGCTGCTTTTAGTGTTCAAAGCTTTTACCAGCCCGTTTGTCATATGGCTCAGACTCTAAGCAAAATAAAACTGCTCAGTGTAAATTGGCCACATTTCCCATGTAAAGAGATTTTTGTGATTTTGTGACTGAAACTGATAAAAAAATAGGGTGAATTAATTTTTCAAATACAGGCAGAAAGTTTGTGATTCATTTAGCTTGATGTGAAGTGTGATTAAAAAGAGAAGTCTAAACAAATGACGTGCTATAAATAGATTTTCTAACTTAAGTTCAAATCTGTGGTTTTTTTAGTCTCCATTTCCCTTGTATTTGAGTTCACAACACTTTCTCTATTTGCTTTGCTTTAGTTTACAATATAATAGCCTTGTTTAACAAGCTACAGTTTACCAGGCCTCTGTCCTTCAGTGCTGAGCGAGGCGGTGCCGTTGTCAAGGAAACAGCTCTGTGGTCTTAGAAATTGTAGTGTTTACTCCGCAGCGATGTGTGTTTATCTTTCCAGCCTCGTCGACGCAGGCTGCCTGAAGATTTACAGACTCATTCTTAAAACTGCACCTCATCCTCATTAAGTGCTGAACTACCACAATCACATTCATCTAAATCCAATTGTAAAACTACTTGAACACATCTAACCCTTCATCTGAATTCTTCAATATGTGAGGAATAGAAATATATCTGCACTCAGGGGGATTTTCTTCATTTTTATATCTGATCACTGGGGCTGGATTTAGCTCCAACATGGTTTTGGTTACATGGCACAAGTAGGATATTTGGTCTTTTAGGTGAAATTAAGACAAATTAAGGTTCTCAGTTCGCCCTTATTTACACTCTGCTACTTTGTGTGTTTTGTTCAAACAGCCTAAATACAAACGCAACCAAGAAGCATTTCAGTGCTTAAACCAGATGTTTAAAAAAGGTGTAAATGAATATGCTTCTCCCTATAGATAGCTGTTAGGTGCCTAGCAACACTGTTAGTGTTGTAAATAAACCAGTGAAGTGAACAAGTTATTCTTTCTCTGACTACAACCCCCTCTGGGCTTTAGTAGGCTCGACCCAAATTTGCATTTAGGCAGCACACATGGTTAAATGTGAAGCAAAATTAGACGAAAAATTGGTTAAATCACATCTGGATTACATCCAGAAATTTGACACTTAAGACAAAAAGTGTAAACAGTTCACTTCTAGTCTACATAAGTGCAGTTTAACAGAGTGATATTTGGAAATTTCCACCACAGGAAACTAAGCAAAGAGTGAGTTAATCCTGTTAGTTAATACTTTTCAGTCTGACCTAAACAAACCAGATGTGAAGCGCCTCACAGGATGATTCAGACCGAAGAGAGCAGCCTGCACATGTGACAGCACCATTAATCTGCAGGTATGTTTAAGTGAACAAGCAGCGAGATGCACTTACGTCCTCATTGGTGGTCTGGTTGAGGGAGATCAGGTAGGTGTGGAAGCCGGTCAGTCCCACCACAGACCACAGGGTGAAGAAACACACCAACACCTCCAGCACAGTGGACTCAAGTTAAGAGAACAGCAACAGATGTTTTCTGCCTGACACATGGTCACTGATTAAACAGTGGACGGCAGGTGACGGCAGAATGGAAGACAGTTATGCAACATGATTAAAGCCAGTTACAAGTCGGTGCAAGAACCAAAGTCTAATGATGAGTGTAAGGCCGAACGCAGCGGGCGTCAACCCTTTTAACTGCGGTGCAAAGACAAGATGAGCTGGAACTTACTTAAATAAATCTATTTAATCTACCGAATACTTAAAATCATTTGATAAACAAACACTTGGCTATTGCTACAACATCTGTCAAACTTTCCATTCTTGCTAATTAAGCTAACACTAGCTTCATATTAAAAATGGAGTCTTCAGCTTTTTAATGTTTCAAGTTGACTTTTTTTAAAAATCGAGTATCTTGCAAAACTTTTAGACATGAACTTGATCGAACTGAGGCTAAAGCTGCAAGTACAAAGCAAATTAATTAATTAAATGAATTAGTTAATTAGTCTGAGTATTTGGCTGTTTAGCATACATTACTGTTTGCATTTTCAAAGAGTGTGTTTAACACTTACAGTGTAACAAGAGAAAAGGCTTTTAGGATGAAGATAACCTGTGTTATCTGTTGGCTGGGGTTCCTGAACTTCCCCAAATTCAATAAAAAGCACTGCAGAGCTGCTAATGTTAAACTCTAACAGCATATTCGTACTGCACGGTGTATGTGGTGGTGTTAAACTACAGCCCGATGTAAACTAATGCTGCGCTCCTGGGCCTCGGCTGTAACACTCAGTTAATACAGTAGCTATGTTCCACGTAGCTGAACATGCTAATTTCTGCAGCTTATGTTAGAGAGGATGAACACTTTCCTTACATCTAAAGGCTAAAAAAAAAACATCACGTCGTCATGTTAAATCCGTGCCTGAGGCAAAGACTGGATGGTCACTGTAGGGGTTTAGTAGGAGGTGAGCTGGTTGAGGAGTATTAATGTTTTTAACCTTTTATTTTAGGCAAATTTTCTGGTAAATGCAGCCCACACATCACCTGGTTCTGTGGTCAGAGTTTAAAAGGATATGTTCCAGGTGTTTCTTTCAAAGTGCTCAAAAAGCCATTATCCACTGAACCTGTGAACAGACACAGAGAAGTTAGAAAGAAAAATATAGAAATACAGAAACAGCTTCCTAATTCATTTTTATTCTTCTGACAAGGAATTCTTACACATTACACAGTATTAAGATAACAAGCCCAGAGCTAATTCTCCTGGCTCCTGTTTCCACGTGTCTCTGTCTTGTTATTGTCTGCGTTGGGTCGAACAAGGAAACAGGAGGACGGGGATGAAAGAGGAATCATGTCAAGCTGTCAGGTGCTATTGCGTGTCCCGTCACGCTTCAGGAAAAGCCTGGTCCGAACTAGGTCACAGTTTGTGCATGCATTTACATAAACGCTGGCTGCATAAAGCTGCAGGTGAGCTTATGTCACAGGTCATTCTTCCTGTTCTGCCACATTTTTTCAGCAGGAGCCATTCTCCTACCTGCCACACCTGTCTGTTCCCTCCGATTGGACGATTGATACTTACGCATGACCACATGGACGATGTCAAAGGTGAAGATGTAAATGGTGAGCAGGGAGAGGGACAGGGTGAACAGGTAGAAGTATCTGTAGTTCCTCTTGCCCACACAGTTTCCCACCCATGGACAGTGGTGATCAAAACGGTCTGTGGAAAGAAAAAAAAAAAACAGTCTCTGTATAAATATGTGAAATTTACACTTTTGGGAATCAAACGAGTGTTAAAAATACATCAATATCAGCTGCAGCCTTGCAGTCGAAAACAGCTTCGTGCATCAGCATCTGTAAACCTGCAGTCTAAATATAGTGACCACTTCCTCTTTGCCTCGCCTCTGCTCTCATTTGGAGGAGAGCCACGTGAAAGCAGGGCAGGGTCAAAGGATGGAGCTTCACAATAATATACAGTGAATGCAAACGAGAAGCGGCTTCTAGACATAAGGTCAAAATGAGAAGGAATAAAATAACAACCAAGGTTTCAGCTGTAAATGTGTCTGAAGGTTTAAATCCACTTGGAGTTAACTGCATAGTAATTACAGGCTCATGGCTCAGGATGACTTTGGTTCTGACTGAAATATCTCGACTACTATTGATGAAATTTAGTACCAACACTCATGGTCCCCAGAGGATGAAGCCTATATGTCTGGTCATCACAAGCAGCTCACATTTGTGGTTTTGAGGTTGATATTTGATGGATTGCTGTGAAATTTGGTGGACGCCTTCATGCTGCCCTCAGGATACTTGATACTTGATATTAGAGCTGAATGGCAGCACTTTCCCTCCTGGTACCGGGTTTGAATATAAACGTCAGGAAGACGTTTGACTCTAGCCCCTCTGACGTCAGACCCACGTTAAATTTCGGTTGGAAATGAAAATCAGGTTGATGTCAAAACCCAACATTCGCTAACTGACATTGTGATGTTGAGCTGATGTTCAGCAGAGGTTGGGTTTTGCTCACTGAAGTTTACCTTGACGTGAGAAGTTTGGAAGATGTTGGATTTTCGTTATTTAACAACACAACTTAAAACTAACAAAATATCAACGTCAGCTGTCGTCAGTATCCACGTCAAATTAACGTCGGCGTTAGACGTCACAACCTGCATTCAACCAAATACCAAAGTCTAATGGCGTCGGGCCTGCAGGGTTACTTCCCTGATGCCATTTTCTCTATTTGAATCCCGAACAAAAATCAGAGATGTGTGCAGTGACCCCCCTAGTTATTGTTGGACCATAAACAAACTAAGTTCTGAGTCAGACTTTCCCCGCTATAAACGATGTTAAGTTGAGAAGGAAAATTGCAGTAAAATAAGGACTGAGGCATGCTGCTTAGACTGTGTGTGTGTGTGTGTGTTTCTGCAGCAGGTGGACACAGATGAAGCAGTGTTCACAATGACTGAGCATTTATTCCCTCTCTTAGCCTCCACTGTCTCCTCTCATACGGCCTGTGAGTCTATGCTACTTTCAAACGCATTCCTCAATCATCAGCAGCCAAATGACTTGTTATTCTGCAGGGCTGAGAGATAAAACAGCTGCACACACACACACACACACACACACACACACACACAGACACACTCACATCACATCACATCACACAACACACACAGTTCAAACCTCCTTCAAAATTCAAAGTGCTTAAAATATTCCCTGGGAACTTTTCGGTCCATTTGTCTCAGTTTTCTAAAAACTTCTCCAGCCTGTCTGCTTAGTCTAACATTTATTTATAAAGCTTTGATTTTTTTTTCTTTTTTTTTTTAATATAATTTCAACACTGACAAATGAATGCAGGAAGAAAATTAAGGTCAAGGCCTTTCTATTCCTGAGGAACTTATATAAACCTGTTTCAATGAAAAAAGCCTTTGTTCCAGTGATGAGAAGTGATGGGAAGCGATTTCTCACCGACGCAGTTGTCACAGATGCTGCAGTGAGATGCTCGAGGAGGCCGGAAGATCTTGCAGGTATAGCAGTACTTGAGCTTGACGATCTGGTTGTTGATCTGAACGTTGCGGATCCGAGGTGGCGGCCGCTGCCCCGCGGGGACGTTCCCATTGGCTGCCTCTGTGGAAACATAAAGCACAACATTTGTTAGTAGGTGGCGCCTTGGTCCAATAATCCTAAAAGATGTTATCAGATCACAATGTAATACAACTACACCCTCAGAAAACACAACTCGACACACACTGTCAAAAACTGAGCATTATAAGCTTCACACCAGGTGCAGTTTCTTGCAGCACTATTGCACTGGATTGCATATTATATTCACCTGCTGTTTGTCTCTTAAACAGGCAGTGAGAAATGTGAGATTCAGTGGCAAGAGGAAGAAAAAAATGAGACATAAATCCTGACGGCTGAACCTTGAGAACGTCAGTGGATGACAACAGTGGCTCGATACATTATTGACGGACGGTGGATTTATGTGTAATCACTGCTGAGCTGTTAATATCATATATCAGCAGCACTATAGTGCAGCATGTCCGGCTCTATTTGGGCATCAGCTTGCAAATGCTGAAATAACCGTATGTCATGTCGCAGTCGTGTCTTTTCTGAGAGACTTCTTGCATCTGCACAGCAGTTACCACCAACCAAATTAAATTCTCATACGCTCTCTGTTCTTGGCAAATTCAGATTTTTCTGATTATGTTGTGCTGCAGGAGCTGAGAGGTTGGAGAGGCTGGCTAATGGCCAGAGGGTTGCCGGCTGGAAGCTGTCAGGAGAATAACTGTTTGGGAGAAATCTAACATTAACATGCTGCACTGGGCAGATGTCAATGTGATGAGTTAAGGGAAAGGGGCTGACATGCTCATTTCACTTCCTGGGGATACAATGAGATAAAAAAAATGTGGTACTTGTGGAAATTTAATTATCTGGGCTGGAGAAAGTGTTTAAATTTAGAATTAACTACACTGCATATTAATCATTTGTATAAAGCTGTAAATGGCCATTCTTTGTTATAAAAACTACACAGAAATAAATCAATAAAATTAGAAATAACAAAAGCATCCAAAATGATCCATAACGCATCAACAGACATAAAGATTGTGACGTTTATTTTATCCGACAGCGCAAAACACTTT
The DNA here is from genome assembly GCF_046630095.1 of Trachinotus anak. Classification (NCBI taxonomy): domain Eukaryota; kingdom Metazoa; phylum Chordata; class Actinopteri; order Carangiformes; family Carangidae; genus Trachinotus; species Trachinotus anak. The sequence goes on along the minus strand of NW_027273872.1, from coordinate 2,975,734 downwards.
GCATTATGAATCTACAGAATTTAGGTTTAGCGGCTTTAAGGATAAACCAGTGGAAATCAAATTAATGAGTCATCACTCACGGAGAATGATGCCACTCCCTCGGGCAGCACAGCTCGCTCTGCTAGTGGCATTACATATTCCAAGAGGATGCTTCTGCCTGTATTAGCATTCCCCCTCGGGACTGGTCGTTAACTGGCTGAGAGGACGGAGAACCGAGGCTGCAGCCGCTTCATCAACACACCTGCCTCAGCTTCACGATGAGATCAAACACCCATACCTGCCTCCTCTGTCAGGACGCCCACGCTCATGACAGAAAACAGCTATTCACACCATTAAAAATACACTTTATAACAGCTCTAAGTGTGGGATGGAAGTTGTTAAACTCAGCGCTTCATTTAAGCTGCTGCCGTTCATATTCCTCATATGTCACAATTTAGTATTTAAATGATGGAAATCTTGGTATTTTGGGAGACGTGTTAGGTAGAATGTAAAAAATTAAAGCAAAAAAGGAAGATATGAGACTGTTTGCCTTCATCTTGTCAAACAAGGTGAAGGCAAACATAAAACCAATGTAAAGACCTGTTGTTTTTTTTGTGTTTGCTTGTGTAAACAGGAGAAACTCTGGAGGTGAAGAGACTTGCAGAGGTACATTTAAAGGTAAATTAGATGACAGACATCTGCCTGTCTCTGAAGCTCAATAATTAACATGTTATAGTTGGTTTGTTTGTTAAAAAAACAACAAAAAAACAAAAAAAAGCAATAATTTGCTGGTCTGTTTCTTGGCTTGGACCAGTAACGTCCTGGAGTCTCTGCTGGTTACAACTGGTCCAGACATGGAACAGCCCAAGCTCCTTTTCTGCATATGAATTATATATTCACAACACATCTTAATTTAGTGATTGATTTAGATTGACAATAATTTATATACATCACTAATACAAACAAAACTTTAACAGTATTAAAAAACATAATAAATTAGTTAGATGTTGTTTAGAGTTGGTCTGTGAACTAAATGTTTCAAATTTGGGACTGACATTAAATCCAAATCCTGCATTTTGAATTTTGTTGGTGAGGGATCTGGATTATTTAACTTGCTTTATCAAATAAAAATGACAAAACAATTTATCAATTAGTTCAACAGCAATTTGAGTAACTGAGTAAGTATTTTATCAAGGAAAAACTCCAAGCGTCCTCTCACTCAGCTTCTCTAATGTTTGGATTCACTGCTTTTCTTTGTTTTATTCACAGAAACAGTAGAAAAAGGCCTCAGAAACAGATAAGTGACAACACAACACAAAAAAACTGAGAGGTCAAATAAAATTGTGCAATTCAACAAGCTAAACTTTTGCATCATGTGCTTTGGGTCAACCTGAAGACCGCCACGCTCGAGACACATTGCATCCAGAATACCTGCCAATACAGACTTTTAGTGTTCTGCACGCCACAAATGCTTGTATTTGTCCACATATTGATCATATTAAATGCCCCCACCCCCACCTTTTTCTTTGTATTTTCTTTATTTGTAGTTATAAATCAAACATCTTTGGGTTTCACCTCAGAACTTCTGAGGAGGATGATTCATAATTTTCTGACAATTAAAAGATGCTGGAACATTAACTTATCAATAACTAGTTGCAGCTCTATTCACATGAATAATTTCCACTGAGATTTCCTCATATGAACTATAAGCAGGAGCTGCACATTCTCCACCAGAGAGGCCACGGCCACCGAGCTATTGTCATCCAGCGAGCAGCAGAGTGAGTCACAGCCATGATGAGAGAGGAGCTCGCTGCCAGAGAGCCCATCCTCAGAGGGCCGGGTTTACAGACCTCCTCTGTCATGGGCAAAGACCAGGGGCGTGGTCTCCACCGAGTGGCGGATGGAGGACGCCATGAATCTTTAACAGAAACCAAGAGTGAGCACTGAACGGCCACACGCGCAGACACGGAGGCTGAGGACACACAGATTTTACAGAATAACGTCTCATCCACACATGAAGAGGAAACTCAGAGAGCGGACATGGACAACACAAACATCCACTGCTGATGAGGACAACAAGACTCTGGTTTTTGTTTGCAAAGGCTTTGCTGTCATTAGTATACAGTGTATAGTTTGTTTTGTATAATGAGACACACAGAGTCCGGGTAATGAATGTGTGTTACACTGAGCTCTACACCCCCACGAGCACACCAAACCTCCAGTAACACAAAACATAACAAACATGAATAAACCAACAGAACTGAGGCCTTTACACTGAAGTATTCATGCTTTCAAAAATACTTCCACCTCCTCTGCTGTACACATCATTTTATACACACAAAGCGATGCATACAACAATCTACATGAAGCTATAACAGCAAATGAGCTGTAATGACCATTTGTTCTGTTGTTGACTTAACATTTGAATGGAGGCAGATAAGGGATTTGTGCCCGGCCTGGTGCTATTATCAGCTCCTGACTGTGAATAATGACTACACACACTTCAAGGACGGGTGCTAGACTGTCACATTAGACCACAGGCTACTTCAAACCTGCATAAATCTGCACTGGAACTGAGCATTATCACTGAAAGGTGCATGAAGTGGCTCTACTCTTCTCCACTGTTATCAGCATTAAATTGATCTGTGGGCAGATTCGTCTTCACAAACCTTTTACAAATGTTGCTAACAAGCATTTTTCGAGTTGACACAACCACTGTGTATTTCAAATTCCACTTAAAATCCCCAAGTTTATATAGCTACAAAATATTTCATGCAAAATTACATGAGTGTGTTTATACATTATTATAATTTCATACAATATGATATTTGAGGTAATGTTGTAGCCATAAGTGATATCATTGTAGATTTGAACTTTTCACTAAACTGATGGCCACAAAACAAATTCTGACCAGAACATTTACATATTATCATCCTTCAAGTTGTTTTAACATCATCATTTGGCCCACTGTAATTATAAAAATATTGATTATGGCAGCTTTAATATTAATACATGGCATCACCGAAGGACTTAAAGTATTACAGAACAGATTATATATTGTATGTGATCCTGTTAAACAGTGTGGAAAAATGAATGGGAAACTATATTTAATATTTAATATTTAAAGGCCCTGACGAGCTGTTTTATCAGAGTAATGATATTCTGCATGTACACATTATTTTCTGCCAAAGTTAAAACAGTTTTGGTCATTTCACACGAGAGATTTCTATATTGTGTTTGTGTCTGTGCTCATTCAGTCATGAATATTAGATTGAAAGCCAAATATTAAGGAGAATACTGGAGAGACAGGAGTTTAAAAGTCAAATGGTAGCAAAGATAAATCAATTCAAATCAAAAGGTTTCTGCAAACTATTCCTATAACTCACCAATTTCCATCTCGATGAATGTGGCTTCCTCTGGGAGAGCCCGCGGCAGCACCCCAGGGTCACTGAAGCTGGTCCTCAGCAACATGGCCATGACGAAGAGGAAGAGCACGACAGCGAAAACTGGGATGGTAGGAGACAGATGCACAGCCAGGTATGGACACCTGCAGAGGAACAAAGGATTGTGAATAAAGGTAAAGTCCAGTCGGTGAGTGGTTCAGGTTTATTTCAGGATGGTGAAGAAGGAAAACATTCGTGAAACAAGAGGTGAAGCCACAGTAACTGTCTGCTTAACTACAAATTAATATTGTTTCATTGAATCTTTATGATTTCATCAGAGCTGCAACAGTTATTCGATTAATCTATTGGAAAATACCGGAAAATTAAGAAATTACTTTAACAACAAAATTTTCTGACATTTTAGACAAAACAGCTAATAATTGGTAGATCGATTGATAATAATAATAATAATAATAATAATAAAATGGGAGAGCCCTCTGCACAACAGCAGAGAGGACATGACACGACGACACCATACATATTCTGAACTGGTGTTCAGAGAATAAGGTCATGAACTGTGAGCGCTGCCCTTTCTCTGGACCACGCAGAAGTCATGGCCATGAATAAACAACACCATGCCACACTCCCCTCACCTTCTGGAAGAGTGGAGAAACATTAGCATAACTCCATTTGCCAGGCCACTGAGATTAGAGCGAGCAGGACTCCTCCAGAAAGGAGCCGCTGCTCAGTGCGATAACAGATGTGAGCTGCAGAGCAAAGAGCTGCGACAGAACAGAGCAGCAGCAGCAGAGGAGGCTTCTGCATGCAGTTATTAATAGTTAAAGTCATCTCCCTCTCATGTGGCTGGGATCATACAATCATAATGCAACACTAATGTTGCTCTACAGGATTGCAATGACGGTGCCATATCCTGTACACGAATAACTTCTGTACCACGTCATGCATGAAGCTGCAAACACAGCCGACACACGCGGCTCCATTATAAGGAAAATCGAAATTTGGGCCATTGATGCTCTATAGACATACATCAGTTATCACATTTACACATTATTCTCTTTTTGCTGAGGTGATTTATACATTTATTCAGTATAAACACAGCTTAATTATTAATCAGCATGTGGATCGACAAAAAATAAATCTGCAACTATTAGATAATCAATCGACCGTTTAAGTAATTTTTCAAGATAAGATCACAAACACTTGAGCTTTCCAGTCTCACAAATGTGAGAATTTGCTGCTAGAATTTAATATCAAGACATATTATGACGCCATCTCTTATACAATAAATGATTAATGGATTATTTGGAAAAAATCATCAGATTAATGAATAACAGAAATTCTCTTTTGGTGCAGAGCTTAGTATAAGTAATAAGAGTAAATGAGGATTTTAAATGTATTTTTTTACAAAATATAAATTTCAAGATTTTTTTTTTTGCATAGAGTCTAATATAATATATCCTTTAATGACTGTATTACATGTCGGCCAAAACACCACATACACTGTTACATAAAGTATGACCTCTAATTTTTTAGGGTGATCATAATTATATTTCCAGTAATATGTGATTGCTGATGGTTTAGTTGGGGTTTGTTAGATCAGACTCTGTAGCTATTGTTTTATTTCAAATCCAATGTGCTAGAGCCAACACATGAAAAAGATGTGTATCTGATTTATAATATCTCATAAAACAAGTAATTATTCCAATAAATCAGGAACCATTTAGATAAACCATTAATCTATAAAGTTGCTTAATCACAAACATTCAAAGTTCAGTTTTCTACTTTCTACTGTTTACATTATTTTACATCGAGTCTCTTTGAGTTTTGAACTGTCTTTAGCACAAAATAAGTCACTGGACAGTCGTCTATTAGGTGTATTTTGCCTTGTTTGCTTGGCATTTCCTCCACTCCACCACACACAGCTGAAAGGAAGATTAAAAAGAAGGAGACGTAGCTGAGTCAACTGCCAGTGAGCAAAATATGGCAGAGAACAAAGTCCACCTCTTATGTCGCACTACAATATGCAGATGAATCAGGTACGTCAGCATACCTGAGCACTGACGAGACAACAGCACACACACACACACACACACACACACACACACACACACACACACACGCACGCACACACACACACACATAACACCTGCTGGACTAGTCTGAGCAGTTTCCCTGCAGTGTCTTTTTTCACACTAATGGAAACAAGGAGCAGAGATCAAATCAATAGAAATTTCCACTGGAGCAGGCCTGTGAAGTATGTTTGTCCCATTCTTTAGTGCAGAGACAGCAGAGGGCGGCCAGTGGATTCAGACTGAGGAGAGGCAGTGTGTCGATGAGGTGTAATTCCCATAATGATGACTGGTAGGTATTCGAGGCACACTCTATCATCGCTTCCCATCAAGCCCCCACGTCCTTCCTGGATGTGACCATTTCCTGTGCTGTTGAGGAGCAGGGTGGTGCTGGCACCGTGACGCTGTGTGTTCATCAGTCACCACAGAGGCAGCAGAAAAAAAAAAAAAAAAAACGGGACTTAATCTGGCGCTGTGTCCATGAGGGGGAAATGTTTTCATCAGCTAGACGATCAATCAGACTGCCAAACGATACACACATGCCTCTAACACACTCCCTGTCTTTCTTATTCAACTCTCTGCCTCTGTTTGTAGCTCTCTGGTGGAAATTACCAAGCACATCTACCACGTTACTGTACGGAGACCTTGGGACCCTTGGCAAAAATTGCCATCATCAAAAATTAATCACTATTATATCATAAAAAATCTGACACCAATGAAAAATGTACGAAATCTAAAAAAAAATCTTCATTCCAAATATTCATGCTAATATAATTTAAATTGACTTTAAATATAAAGAACAAGGAAAGGCATGTAATTTTCAAAATATAGATTAAAAAGAAGAGTAAAAACCTAAATAAATAACTAAATAACTTCAACCCACAATATAAAGCCAGTGTCCAGACAGAGACGTGAATGAACTTTGAATGGGATCAATGTTTTCATTTTAAATGATTTAACTTTACTATCTCAGTTTGATTTCGTCGAGTTAACACTAGTGAATTTATTCCAGTGCTCTGTTCATTATACTTCGGCTGCACAGTCCGAGCTGCAACCTCCATAAAACACTTTAATTTAAAGCGTTAGATTTAGATGCACATTGAGGAGCTGCTAGAAAGTTTAATATATTGGTAGTAACAGTCAGATTAGTTTAATTTCATTATCTTTGTACGTATGTGCAGAGTTTACTGAGACAGTTTGCAACACTGCTTCTGTGATGTTGTGTTAAATCATCCAGGGAAAGACACGGGGACTGTTTAGGGAGGTTTCTGAGACGCTATTGTAAATCGTCTATTGGTTGTTTAAGGGGGAGGGAGCTGCATTTTGAGACACTGCTGTGGAGTTAGGTTTGTCAGCCCTCAGAGGCCCTCTAACAGCCTGGGGCCCCAAGCATTTGCCTGCCTTACCTGTTCACAAGCTGCACCCCTGGAGGCACATACACTTGTGTTTTAACTTTATACTACTTCATCCTTTTGGGAAATATACTTTTATGCAAGTATTTTGACTTTATAGTAAAGCATTGCCACTTCTGCTTTAATAGGTTCAGACTTTTTCCATCAGTGACAGTTGGACCGGGGGCAGTGGAACAAACTGGAACAAACACCTCACATTAGCCTTTCAGCATTTTTAAAAATCAATCGAGAGTGGGTCCACATCACATCTGAGGGGTGAAACGTTTACTGTAACCTTGTGCACATCATGAATTCAAAAGCACACAACAAACATATATTTTCATTAGAATTCACCTCTAACTAAGTGTGCAAATTGTTTCTGCCATATGCTGTACTTGTTTACCTAATTGGCCCTTATGCAACTGTCATAAAATCATTAAAGAGTGGACATTAGGCCCTGAGGTCCTGGAGTACAGAGAGGAGATTGTGTATCGTTTATTAAATGGGCCCTGTTGGCTTAAATAACCTGCAATCAGCTGGTCATAAAGGACAAAAATCACATTAAATATATAGTGACTCCTTATTCTGCATTTAAAGTGTGACTTTCACTTTGCTCTGTGTGTGTGTGTGTGTGTGTGTGTGTGTGTGTGTGTGTGTGTGTGTGTGTGTGTGTGTGTGTGTGTGTGTGTGGGGCATTAGATGCATCAGGGTGTGTCTACCGCAGACTTGGATCCAGAGGATTTCCCTTATTAAGTCAGGATGACATGAGCTCAAAGATGAGAAGCCTCTAAAGTCGAGACATCGCTGAATTAAAATCACTTCAACTCCTCAGCAATAAAACCACTGAACCCAGGATTAATATACCACCATGCTATTCATCGGTGACTCATGACATTTTACCTTTGTTGAGCATTTCAAGCCCTTCCTTTATTAATACTTAACACTTGTAAGCTGTTGCAGACCTGCATGAATCATACTGCAAATGAATTATGCACTCGCTGTGCAGGCAGATCCACAGTGGGCCTCAGTAACAGCCGTCTGTCATACAAACATCTGTAGACTCTGCCTGTTTCTAGGGCACTGCTGAAAAAAAAACAAAAAAAAAAAACAAAAGCTGACAAACTCTGCTTGCCCTCTCTGACTTTCCACACACAGTCACAGTCACTCCATTACCGAACTTGGTAAATATTCAGATTAGAGGGGGATTTCATGCATCCATCTGCAGCAAAAAATCTCAGACAACTTCAGCCCTCTTTCATAAATGGGATCATTCTTCTCCAGTTTGTGCCTCCAATGTATCATGATACATTCAAGTCACGGAGCCAAGTATCTTTTTCTTTAGGAAAATAAATACATGGCAAACTATGAAAAACCTAGAAGGTCGTTCAACAACATTTACAACTTATCTGGAGGCACTTGCAGAATCGTAAAAGACTCTTTTAACCATCAGGCTAAAATATATTCTGTCTGTTGCACAATAAAAAAGATTTTTCACTTGTTTCTTGAGGTTTGATTGGATTTCTTCACCCAGGCATCCGGAACAGACAAATGTCTTTGCTCTATTTGTAAAATACAAACAAAATATGAATGAATGTGAATATAATGTATTGGAGAGCAACAACATTAGAACATTTTGGTTCATGGTGCACAAACTGAAGAAGGAGATGCCACTTCGGGATACCATCTTTGTTTGGAAAAGAAAAAACACAGGTCAAAAAATAAAATCAGTATTTTTTCTTTCATATATTTTAAAGAGTCTTTGAAAAAAATCTAATGACTTGAATGTAATGGTGATACATGAGAGGTATAAAGCAGAGATATCTTAGACCTCTCATTGGACTCCAGATTTCTGTCCTTCAAGCCTCTTTGAAATGTGAGAGTGAGTTTAAAAGAGGTTACACTAAAGCTTCAGCGGGTACATTCTGTTGTCCTGTTTATATCAGTCTTCCTTGTTATGCAACATTTAAATACCACACGAAAGAGATGAAACATTAGAGCCGGCGTCACGGAGCTTTTCCTAGATTAAAGTTGGGATTATAAATGTTGCACCATAGAATATTTACTAAGTGAAATCAGGACTAATGGTAAATCTTATGATTTAATTTCACCAACATGAAAAACAATCCTGGTGATTTAGGAACATGATTGAAGAGGCATCTCTCTCCATACATTTCTTCTGGAAGAGCATCTATGTCGCACCAATCAAAGTGAGGACACAAATAAAAATGTCCCTCCCTGTGTGACACAGCACTCTGGACCTGCCAGGGAAGCTTCCGGACAACAAAGCCTGTAGATCGCTGTTACTGTAAATGGAGCATGTATTCGGAATAGGGCATAAATCACGTTATTGCTCATTTAGCCTGGGCTGGGTGCTGCTTTCTGATTGGCTAGCAGGGAGACAGGGTGGGGTTAGAGATGCTGAGGGAGGCTCAGGGGTCTGTTACAAGATCTCCCCTGACTGCAGCTGGTCTGCAGGCTCAGCCCTGTGTTTCTACTCCTCTGGACCAACTGAAGGCCCCCACACTGTGTGCACGTACACAGAGAGAGCACGGACAGAGAGGATCAGTCTCATCAGATGCACATATGCCTCTCCAGCCTCGTAGCTCAGCGTCCTGGGGAGGGCAGACAGATGACACACTGTCCTTGTGTTCCAGTTTCTTGTTCCTTCGTCCAAGCTCTATAGGCGGCTATCCACATGCACATATGTACAAATGGGAACCTAACCACTGAACATCCAACTGTGAGGAAGCCTCTTGTGGATATATACATGTCAGATAATATCCAATGTAACTTTAATGTAAAATGGCATTAAAACAAAAAAACAAAAACAGGCTGGGCCTTCCTCCTCAGTGACTAATTTGTTTAGTTCTTTCTAATAAGTCATTACTTTTCTGCATTCGGTCGCTCGTTTCCACATTTCAGTAGAAATTAAAGAGAGGTTTCCCTGCACAGGGAGCCGAAAGCTGGTGATAAAAGTGAGATGTCTGCTCGGCTGGTGTTGGAAATGAGCCAGCCCACGCCAGGACACAGCCCTCTCTGTTCTCCCATCAACGCCACAGTGCAGATCATAGCACAAGCTCGAGCCCACATGTGAAGAATGAATACAAAAAAAAAAAAACACAAAAAAACAAGGAAACTAAACACTACAAAGACAAAATGTGCTAACAGAATGATAAAATACAACTGAATGCACGAGTATTAGCCGCTGATTACAATGATGCAGTGTCATGCATCTTTTGTTTTTGAGTTTTTGAATCATATCTTTTAAAATATATTATCATATGGATCATATTAACTACAGCAATAACGATGAGTTGATTTATTGATTAGCTGCTTGACAGAAAATTAATCTGCTACTATTTTGATGACTGATTCATTATTTCACTTATCTATAGTACAAGATGAGTGAAACTATGTTCAACATCTTAGCTAATTGCTAACATTTGCAAATTAGGAGCAAACACAAAGGTATCACAGGTATTTGGTAAAAACCAAAGTACTGGACAGTTATAATTTTGACCTGATGATGACACTAGATGAAAAGTCAAAGTGATTACTGTTAATCCTGACTGAGGACTGGATTTGTGTATCATGGTTTTCTATCTAATAGTTGTGGAGACATTTTGCTAAAAAGCCAAAAATGTCAACCTCCTGGTGGCTCCAGAGGAAGAGTCGGAGGATCAGGTACAACATCTGTACTAGATTTCATAGCAATACATACTACTACTACTACTTAGTATTATTATTATTTATTTATTTTAAAGTGATGGAGTGATCAACTCTGCCACATTCTGTGCTTTTACTTCTAAAATGTGAGAATCTGCTGCAGGTCTTTGTCACATACTATGGTGACCTGTTTAAGACTCCTGCTCAGACAAAACCAGCAACGCAATTTAAATAAGTCACAAAAGGATGTTGGAAATTATGATGTGGAAAAAAAACAATGAATCGAATATGAAAATGATAGTGAGTTGCAGCCTTGACACTAGCTGAGTTGCTGTGTGTGGCTGTATTAAACCTCTGAGCCTTGCTGCAGACGGCTATTACTCTGTCAGAGGCTTAAATCAGATATGTATCAACATTTCGTGTAATGGCGAGTTTGAAAATTACCCCCACGTTGTCTGTGCGCAATCTCCACGTTAATATCCATCACCCCATGGGAGATAATTATGTTCTGCTGTAATATGAACATAGCATGCTAACAACCCTGCAGCCATTAGTCACCACAATGCCTCCTCTGGGCTCTGGACGCTCAGTGTGAGCGGTATCGTCTGAGCTCTGAGCCGGACAGCAGCTCCTTCTGTCCAGACTCAAAGAAAAGCAGGAGGCCATTAAAGTGCAGAGCAGATAGAGATGGGAAGGGCCTGGCACCAGTGAAAGCAGCTACTTCTCTTCTCTGCTTTGCTCTAAATCCATTTGGCCTGATAGCTGCATACACGCCCACAGTCAAGAGAGGTTACTGTGCTACAGAGCAAGATTTGTGCTAAATCATCGTGGCTGATTTGTCTGTTTAGAAACTGGCGAGAAAAGGAGAGAAGAGGAAATAAACAGGACTAAGACAGAAAGTGGGCGCAGTCTGAATGAGAAGCAGCACAGTTTCATGATGATTATTCACAGTCATGTTCTTCTTTTTAAAAACAATCCTCTATACAGCCGGAATGACAGGATTTGGGTTCACGTGCTGCATCCGAGCCAGCCAGCAGTGTGTGTGGGGCGAAGGGGTCCAGCGGGTTGTGTGAGTAGTGGAACTGCTGAGACAACAGAAATGGCAGCTTTCCTATCTTAAACCAGCAGCAAAGCTGGACAGCCAGCGTGATTAAATATTAAACACCTCTGAATGTGGTCAATCATAAACCTTTTCTGCATCAGGAACTGGATTTTGAGCAACAAAACATGGAACCACTGTGTTTGAGAAACAGGAATTCTTGGATCCATGCAGGAAGAAGAAAACACTGATCCAAAGAATAACACGACATTTAAGTAGATTTTAGACGCCTACAAACACCCAATAATCCTTTAACATTACTGTACACTAGGTCAAATATAATACAACAGAAACAGGTGAGAGGAGTCTGAAAATAAATGATGGATTGACAGACAATTACTCAGCAACTATTTTGATAATCGATTACTAGTTTCTGAAATTTTTCACACAAAAATAACAAATATTTTCTGGTTTAAGCTTCTCAAATGTGAGGATTTTACAATTTTATATCATGTACTGTATAGTTGTAATCTGAATACATTTGCATTTTGGATGGTTGATTGGATAACGAGCAGTTTCAGTACATTAGATCCTGGGGAACGAAATATCTTGTTTTTCCCACTTTCACTGACAAGAAGTCGATAATCAAAATAATCATTAGTTGCAGGCTTACACTAAAATACCAAACAGTGTGGCAGGACTGCAGCGGTTATTTTCACTATTGTCTAATCTGCTTTGTCAAACTCTCATTTGTCTTATAAAATATCATAAAATGGTGAAAAATGAACCTCAGGCAACATCTTCTATGATAATAAAAGAAAACATCCACATTTGAGAAGCTGGAACAAGAGAATTTTTACATTTTTTTCCTCAACACCGATCAAAATAGCTTCCAATTAATTTTCTGTCCAGCAACTAATTGATTAATCGACTAATTGCTGCAGCTCTGAAGTTGGTCATTGCAGGATAAGGTTTCACACAGCGACCATAGAAATATTTGGGCACTGGGAGGAGCCACAAACGCCCTGAAGTGACTTATGAACACTTTCTGGAGCAAATCATAATTTTGATTTAGTCTCATTGGGAGTCAGAGGGAGGAAAGGACTTACTCGAAAGCGAAGAAGAGAGAGCAGGTCCCGATGATGAGGAACAGGGTCAGGTAGAAGACTCCCTTCTGCCGGGCCATCATCACCCGGCCGTCGCAGCAGAAGGTGTTTTTCCCCGGGAGCTTCTCCCATTTCCGCACCTTCCGTGTGATCATCACCGCCGACATCCTGATGTCGGGTCGGTCCTCAGCCCTCCTCAGGCTCGATGTCAGGTGTTGTGGTGAGAAACGATTCAAACAATGAGCAGACGGGGCTGAGGAGGATCTTATATATTCTTATCAATACAGTTCAGTCAGTGTCACACAGTCCACAACGACTTATATAAAAGATTTCTGCACAGGGTGAAGACTGTGAAGCATTTTCCTGTGGTTAAAAGTGTCGCAATCACATCATCAGTGTTTTCCAGTCCATATTATTTCCATGTTGCCGTCTTTACCGCAGCATGGCTTTCCCACAGAGGAGCTCCCACGCTGCTCCGACGAACGATCCCGACCCTTCACCGCCCTCTCACAGCTGCAAATTAATAGAAATTCATCCAAACGCTTGCGGCAGATGTTCCCCTGCAGACGCTAGGAAATCCAGCCGCGGCTGTGGCACAGGGGGAGCGGACCTTGACCGGTTGACATTCATATCATCTCGATAAATTATAAAAAAAAAAAAAAAAAAATGAAGGTACAGGCGAAGCTGCTCCGCGTTCACAGGAATCAGACTGTGACCTTGCTGCTGAACATGGACATTAAAGCCTTCATGGGATAATAAGGACTGATCGCAGGCGTAAAGCAGCTGGATGTGCCTCTTTCCCGCAGGATGCCACTTCTCGGTTTCAGTCAATGGCAGCAGGAAACACGCCTAGATTGAAATGTCTAATCTTAAAGGGGCAGGACAGGTAAAAGAAAGGGGAACAAAGGACTCAGAGAAAGGTCCAATTTAGATCACATTAATATGCTAAGTTGCTCCCCTGTCCTATTACCCAGGGGAGGAGACTGCGAGGAAGAGTATTAATGAAGTTAATTGATAATGGACACCAGATGCATTAATCCCCAAAGTGCTGCTGTATATGTAGTTTACAGGCTCCAGGGAGCTGAGGTGAACACTGCAGAGGTCCCCAGAGAAAATCACCTTTTACTGGGATTAAGATATGTTGACTTTTAGTGTTTTTGTTCTTTTTATTTCATTTTATTTTATGCAAAACATTTTCATTTGGGTTTCATGCCAATTATAGTTAATTCTTTTATTTCATTGCATCTACATCAAGTACATCTGTGTTCTTTGTTTTGGGTATCAGTGCTTTTTTGCTACATATGCAAATGTCTTTGCAAGCAAAAATACATGTGAATAAAACAAATTTAAGGAAAAACCTGAATAAACGAGTGCAGAAACATAATGAATGCAGATGCCTCCACACAGGTGCACTGCATGGTACAATACAGCGGTTAACATCCAATCATGCTTTGTGACATGCATTAAAATGCTGAGCAGCCCCAGTTGATTCTGATTTTGCATCAGGATGGCGAGAGGAAGAGATCTAAGTGACTCTGCTGGCATGGTTTGAGTCCACTTGTTCCCTTAAAGGGAGGAGTCACTGCAAATCAATACAAAGTTCTCCTCAGCGATCAGTGGAACATTTCATGAAGGGAGTGGTCTCTTCAGGATGACAATGCCTCACATCCATAGGGCACGAGGGCGGTCACCGAATGGTTTGATGAAAATAACGTGAATCATATGCTTTGGTCTTTGCAGTCTCCATATCTCAACCCAGTCGAACACCTGTGGGAGATTCTGGATTAACGTGTTAGACAGCGCTCTTCTCCTCCATCATCAAAACAATAAATGAGGCAATATCTTAGAGGAATGGTGTTCATCCTTCCAGTAGAGATCAGGGACTTGGAGAATCAATGCCAAGACAAAATGACACAATAAAACCAAAACCAATATATTTCTTTTTCATTTAAACACATTTTAATGTCAGTTTTATTGTTGCTGGCCACAGCACAAAGCGAAATATGAGCAGTTAAATTAAATACGAATTTTTTCCAGATGTGCACATTCTGCACAGTATTTACACGTGGAAGCCTATAATTAATAAATAACTACAAAATTATGGCAATACAGTATATATTTAAGATTTACTGGCTCAGATGTTTAGAAAATTGCTTTCAGGTTATTAGTGATCATAAAATGAAGCTGTTTGGTAGAACTGTGGGGGGTGTTGATTCTAGTTTGAATTATGAAGCTGTTAAATGTGGTCAGTGATGTTAATAAATATTTCTAAACTGAGTTAATTGTTTGACAAAAGGTTATAATTATTGATCTTGTATTGACAATGTCTCTTCTTTAACATTAAATCTCTTGTGTTGACCCATGTCCATCTTTTAGAAACACTGCAGTCACCAAATAATTTGTATTTATCTCAGAGTTGATTTTTATAACTGTTGTGACTGTAGAGTCTGCAGGATCTTATAATTAAAAGCCTGTGTGGTCACATGTCCACTGATGCTAATAACAATGACATTTACACTGGCCATATAAGGTATGTAATAACCCCTGCTAAGTCTTTTTAAGTACTGGCATAAAAGGTTTTACCGGGATGGTTCAATATTGGCTCAGCTCAGACATACAGACATTATAACTTCCTTGTTGCTACACAGAGGAGTGAAGATAGCATTTTATCAGAAGCACAGGGGAGGGATGGACCATAAACAAGTGAGCCGAAACATCCTTCACTCTCAGTCTTCCCTGAAGTAGAAAAGCTACTGTAGGTCTTCATCAGGCAGGAGCCTTGCTGTTTTACATCTACTCCAGAGCAGGACATTATTAATACATGACCTGTCAGATGTTGTTTTGACCAACCTGCCAACTCAGATTCAAATTTACTCTTGACTGCAGACAGCTATAAGTCTGAATTAAAATTCTGGTGCCACTTTTCATCACATAAGGAGAGATCAGGGAGGAAGAGAGAGATTGATCTCACAGCAAGCAGAAAACTTCAGGGTATGACTGATCCAACATTTTTAAAAGCAGACAGATAGTTAACTTTATCCCCGTACTAACACATATGTTCCAAAAAGAGATTTTTTTTAAAATTATGTCAAAAACACATCCAGTTTCACAGAGGACTTGTCAACAAATCTACTACCAAAGCTCTGTATTGACATAAAACCACCAAAAATTCAAACACGAAAAGATATCTCACTGAAAAAGTGAAGGTATTTTATCTACAGTACACTGTGTCTGCATTGTGAGCATTATTATCATACTGAACTGTGTGTATTCTAGTTCCACTGCATTTGTTCTGCTCTAAATCTGAAACTGTTCTCACACAAAAGACTTTACTCTGCAGTGGGACGGCTACTCAGCCAGGTTTACCCTGATGAAATGATTAGAAGTATTTCGGATTAAGCCTGGAAACTACACATTTTTAACAAAAAGTCTGCATTATATTTGTATGTAGTATTGTATACTATATATTGTTTTAAAGACATGAGCATATTCAGGCATAAGGGTCTGACAAAAGATGCACCATGAGCTTTGCAGGATCCAGCACTTTTTAAATGATAGACTAATAGAGATTAAAGTGTGAATATCTTGGCATCAGTTATGATTTTGTCTTGTTTTTCTTTCTTTTTAAAGTCCCCCAACTCACTATAATATCCCCAGTGGTTCAAACAAGGAAACACAGAAGACAGTATTTTGTGTATTTTGTGTTTAACACTTTTTATTTAGTAGCATCACCTTTTCTTAAACTGTAGATTCATGTTATTTTACTGACAGTGACTCGCCTGCTTGAGGTTTGTCTCCATCTATCGACACCAGAGAGAAACTTGTCCAAACCGCTACTGGTTTATGTTTTTCTTGTATCTAACAGTAGCTGTCGTCTTCCAACAAAGACAGAGCACAGAAAACTGAAGCCTCAACTTTTTATAAGAGATAGATCGTCTACAGCGACAGAAAACTTCGATACAATAAAACAAAAAAACTCAACGGGTTCCCTTAGAATAAAGTTTTGTTTTCAAAAGTCCGTCCTCAATATTAATCCGACTGGAAACATGCTCTGTGTTGTTGTGGTGCGGCTACCGGTTACCTGCAACTAGTTTAGCCCTCCTGAACCGCCAAACGGAGACACAGTGGGTTTGTTTGTCTGTTTGTAGATGGACGGTGTGCCCTGCCTTCGTGTGTCTCGGTGTCATGCACAACAGTTCAGGTAATCAGCCGTTTAATGTGTGAGTAGCTCTGAAGCTAAGTTAGCCGCTAGCTAACCGGGAACCGAGGGGCAGTGTGCGCACAGAGAGATTGTTTTGATAAAAATGTTAAATGGGTTTTTTTTCTGCGCCTGTGTGGAGTAATTCTGACATTAAATTTATTTGTTGTTTCACAGGAGATGTCTGCAGTCCGATGGAGCTCTTAACCTGACTTTGAGTCTGCTGAAAGACTCAGATGGGACAGTCCTCTTGCCCATTTTACCATCCTGTCTGTCACAACTTGATCTGCACTCTCTCAGGAGCAGGGTGGCTACAGACAGTGCGTGTGAAATAGTTTGGAGTCAGGTAATTAAAGCAGAGTGATATATTATTAGCAACAGACAGTGCTACCATGCACCTTTAAAAGTTATCTTGTGTGTCTCCTGTTGTCTGTCCTGTTTTCACCACAGTCTCCTCTGCAGTCAAAGAAAGAGACGGGAAAGACAGGTGGCAGCAAACTTGAGAAAATCCTCCAGGAGCTGATGGAGTCTCATGGTGAGAGATGGACAGAGCAGCTGAGGAGGGACCTCCCTCGCAGCTTCCAGAGGCACGGGGACCTAGTTCTGCTGGGAGAGGGCTGTTTCTCCCTGCCACTTTGGAAGAAAATGGGTACTGTCCTCAAACTTTCCAACAGTTTTCTTTTGTACAGCTCTCACCAAGCTTTCCATTAACACATGTACACCTGCTTAGTCATGCAATCATCCAATCAGCCAATCACAGAACAGCAGTGCAATGCCTGAAATAATGCAAATACAGGTGAGGAGCTTCAGTTAATGTTCACATCAAACATCAGAATGGAGAATAAATGTGATCTGCTGAAACGGCTGATCTCCTGTCTTGAGAGCAAATTGAGGCCCTACCCAGTATAAGTATGGTGTTCATAATAAGGTGTTTGAGTGTTGGTGTTCAAGATAATTAATTAGGAAATGTATTGATTGCTTTTCACTTGTTTAGAGCATCAGCTATGGAGCGCTGTGGCGAAAGGGTTGGGGGCAAAGCGTTTGGCAAAGATGAGTCGAATATCCAGGGATGGATTTAGGTCTCCTGCGGTGACGATGCTGTTAGGAGAGCACAGCTGGGTCAAACATGTGGACAATGGTATTAGGTAAGGCTCAGTAATAACAGTCTTTTTCTTACTGAATACACCTTGGGTACATGGTTACTAAATCTGACATGTTAATACCTGACGCCTTCACATGTGTTTCAGGTATGAGTTTGATGTTACCAAATCTATGTTCTCAGCTGGAAACATAACAGAGAAGCTCAGAGTAGCTGGATTTGACTGCAGAGGGGAGACAGTGGTGGATTTATATGCAGGTAGGTAGTAAACCTGTGTCATGTATTATCAGTTTTGTTTTTAATAGAAGATACCATGTATATAAAGTCTTTGTACTTGAACATCTCATTAGTGGAGACAATAAAACCACACATGTACAGTGTCATACAATCCAAAGCAGGTTGAGGTTTAATCTCTGTCCATCATGTTGCTTTTGTTTTGTCTGGTAATTAAACATAATTTGAATTATGGCACGAATGTTGTGTAACTGTCACAACTCGTGTCAGGTATCGGATACTTCACTCTCCCTTACCTGGTCCATTCGGGGGCCAGCCATGTTCACGCCTGCGAGTGGAACCCTGATGCCGTCGAAGCTTTACAGAAAAATCTTGAGGCAAACGGGGTGTCTGACCGCTGCACGATTCACCAAGGAGACAACCGACAGGTGACTTGTTTTTCTATCCACACTCTGGGTTCTGCTTCTGCTACATGTACGGTTTACAGACACAAACATTAACTCTGTCTCCAAGCAACTGATTACTTCTTTAAATGGATGAAAGTGTTGACTCATGCTCTCTAGTGGTTGAGAGTGGTACCAGAGAGAGAAAGCTTACAAATCTACAGCTTATTATTGGAATCACTCTGGATTTTATTCTGATATATGATAATTAACTCTGAACAGTGGGACTGTTGCAATGGTTTAGTTTTAACAGGAACTGCACAAGAGAACCAGCCACATTTTTAACCTCACTGTAGATATATTGTTACAACACAATAATAATGAGACACATCGCGATATTTAAATTTATGACAAATTGAGTTTCAAAATGTTATTAAAGTGAGTTTAAAAATGAGAAAACACCCATCTCTCTCACTGCTAGAATATTTACATATTTAAATTCATCGTATGCATGATGAGGTTCAGATCTGAACGTTGTAAATTGATAGATATTCAATCATATTCACTTTAAAATGAAGTGAAATATTCAATAAGCGAAACTGTGTGTAGGAGTTCTCATTTTTACTCAGGTTTTGAATAAAGACCTGCCACATTTTCTAGTGTGCAGAGACTTTTTCAATTAAAGTTAAGTTTGAAGCATTTTAAGGGATTTTTTAAAAACTTCAGATATGACATCACACATTTTAATGTAAATCAATAGGATCAATTGCATTTTTAATGTGATTGTGCAGATATGAACTGAATTTTCATTATCGTAACATTTGTTTGAACCAATCCAGACATATTCAGAGAGTTACATTTCAACCCTGTAACTGTCCTGACACTTGCTGGTGCTGTTGTCTGGGTGCAACAGAAAGTTGTACACTAAATGTATCACGTGCCGTCTGGTTCTTTTGTTCCTGTTCTTGTTTTGTTGTTTTGTTCTTAGTAAATTCCACTGTAATTGCAAGCACATTTCTGGCATCACACTGGTTTTGAAAAAACTTTATTGGTCTTTTCTAGAAGAACTACACATTACAAAATTAGAAGCACCTCAGTGTTGTATCTCATTTTGTCAAAGTACAAAGACTGTTTTAGAATCCCATTGTTCAGCCTCTCATCAGTATCTTTCAAAATACCATTAGAGGAGAAATCATTAGGAATTGTGAGTCACATAGTCTGTCTGTTCTCTGTTAAATGCATGTGCAAGAATCTAATGAATTGTAAAAAGAATTTAGTTAACAGAATTTACCTTTTTATTTTATCTTATTTTTCCAGCTCCAGCTGTGTGACATTGCCGACCGGGTGAATCTGGGTCTCATACCGAGCTCTGAGGACGGCTGGCCGGTCGCCTGTCGCCTGCTGAAGAGAACAACTGGTGGCATTTTGCACATTCACCAGAATGTTACCTCACCATTACTGAACGCTGCAGCCATTCCAGCTATCAGTGACGCCACCCAGAGGGTTTCTGGGAAGAAAGCTGACAGAGAGGTGTGGCAGGCCTGGGCTGATGACACAGCAAACTGCATCACTTGTCTTTTAAGGGACATCACTGGAGCATTGTGGGAAACAAACATACAGCACATAGAGCATGTTAAGTCATACGCACCTCATGTTCACCATGTTGTGCTGGACTTGGACTGCAGACCATGCTGAGCCGAAGAGATGAACACAGATAAAGAGTGTACACTGTGGCTGATGTTTTTTTTTCCTAGAGAAGAAAAGGTCCAAACACGACACCAGCTGGTTTCTAGGATTATTTCATTTGTCAGTTAGTGAAATCAGCAGGTGAGCGCAAAGGATATTTTTTTTGGAAACGTCCTGCCTCACACTCATGCAATTTTAATCACATGTGGAAGCGGCCCAGCCGTACGTCAACCACAGCCCTATCTGTTAGCTACTGGACGACTCTGCTGGAGCAGGGGGGATTAGGGGCAGATTTAAGGGCACTTCACTGTTGTCACATACTCATTGAATTTGATCCTCAGACCTCTTGTGGTTGGCTGAAATGAAAAGGTGTACACCAGGACATGACTCACATCCACTGCTTCTGACTCACGTCATTGTGCTGGTAATTACAGTGGCATGCAAACTTATTAAACTCCAATATTCTGTTAAACCACAGGATTCACGTATTATTGGCATGGTTGTAAAGGTTAACCTCTACAAGATATTAGCATAGATAACATAAACAGACAGTTGTACTCTGACTTGTCAATATATCTTTGAAACTTAAGGAGGATACAGCTAATTCTTGACATGAGAGTTTCACTTCTGAGCTATAGACAAGTTGCAAATTAAAGGTAAACCCTGAATAAGTGAGTGCAGATGTTTTCATATAGATTTCATGAGTTGGAAGTTATGTGAATCATATGATATGGCCTTAGCAGTCATCAGGTCTAAACCCAGTTGAATAGCTATGGCAGATTTTGGACCCAAATAAGGGAATATCCAGTGGTTGAGTGGTGTCTACCCTTCCAGTAGTAATCTATGCCAAAGAGCACTGAAGCTATTATGACGGCATGTGGTGGATCAACACATTACTAAGACAGTTAATGCTGTTTTTCCTGTCTCCCATCTGTATCCACTGTGGAGGTGAAAGCAGAAAATGAGTCTTTGCACTACTTGCAGAAAATCTAAATTAAAAAGACGTGCTTTGGTAATTTCTTAGTGAGCGATGACCCTCATGAATATCCTCTTAAGTATGGTATCAATCATATGAAATACAAAATCAGCAAGAATATCCAGGGCCGCCTCTTTCCATTCCTACTCAAGGCTGAGACCTCAGTTTATACAGCAGTCACGTTGGGTTTTTAGATACAAGAGACTTGTTCAAAATAAAAATTACAACTGACTCTGTGAGACTTTAAAACTGTTGTACCTTTACAGCTAATTTTACAGGCATAGTGATCATTTGCTTAACAATGTGTTCTGCCATCACTTTGCATACGCCCTAACAACAAATAATGGCATGATGAAAATTAGAAAACCATACAGACACACCATCCGCTGAGGTGGAAGAAATACTCAGATCCTTAACTTAAGTAAAAGTGTTTATACCACAATGTGAAAAATACTCAGATACAAGGAAAAGTCCCACATTCATAATTTTGCTGTGAGTATCCACAGTGATGTACGGATTTTGCAGAATGGCACAATTTTGCATATCCTGAGAGATTATATTTAGTGTGCACAGGTCAATATTTATTAAAATAACATAAAAACAGTCATTTTTCAGGACTTAGGGAGCCAGCAGAGCTTTGCACTCCAACCTGATTAGGTCTGATCAGCCATTGTGAGTGTGCAGGGCCTTTATTCGGTGCAGTAAAAAGTACATTTCCCTTTTAAATGCAGGAGTATAAAGTAGCCCAAATTGGAAATACTCAAGTAAAGTACAAGTACCTAAACAATGTACTGAAGCACAGTACTTGAGCCATTATATTTACTCCCCATTGGCCACTGTAGCACGTATTTATGTATGTTTTTATGTTGCATTTCTCGCGTTTACCGTCTCACACAGACAACTTGCCTTTTTCTTCAGAGGCAAGAAAAAAAAAAAAAAAAAAAAAAAGTAAAAGCCTTGTTTCAATGGGTCAGATTTTCCACATTCGTGGTAAACGGAGCAGAGGAAATGCACCTGTCATGGAAAATGTGGAGAGGCGCTCCTGCCTGTCTGCTGCAAACTTTCCCTGTCTTCCGGTAGCCGGGACTTCTGCAGCTGGTCTGGAGGCAGGCGAGGAGGCGCTGAGTGGGAAATAAAGGCACTAGCTGTTGAGGAGAGTGAGTAAACTTGTCTGTAGGTAGACGGTTATACATTTATCCTCTATGCGCTGTTAGCTTCTGTGCAACTTTTCACCTGTTGTTGTTGTTGTTGTTGTTGTGTTTTCTCAGGAATATCTCGCCGCCGTGGTGACGCACACCGGGTAGCGGCGGGGCAGTCGACTTTTAACGGCAGGTGCGTCTAATTTTCCTCTATTATCTGAAGTAGTGGTAGTGAAAATCTGTTCAAATGTTCACGTTTTACAGTCGGATAAAAGCAGAAGTGGTTTCTGGAGACGTCGCGGAGCAACGTTAGCATTAATTTAATTTTCATTCGGTATCGTAACGTTAACGTTCGGCCGTTGACGCCGTTAGCGGCTCGTTTTGGAGTTTAAATCATTTAAATCTGAATTTCGTGTCATGGTTTCTCATGTTTGTTAAATCCACGCAGTTAATCGGTTGTAAATACACGAATTCACCTCGGAAAATATTCAGCCCTTACAGTCAAATATAAGCAAACTAAAGATGTCGTGGAGTGAATGATGTGCAGTAACGTTAGCTTTCTAAACTGAATTTTAACGTCCGACCGGACCCTCAACCGTTAGCATCACATCAGGGTTTTTAATTCTTTAAATCTGAATTTCAACATTTCAGACTGTTGATCTGTAAAGTTTATTAAAAAAAAACAAAACTGTGTTGTCGCATATGATTTGATGTCTTTCGTCGTATATAGTTTCGTGTTTGCTAACTTCATATTCGCAGTGTTAGCCGTGTGGAATCTGCCCGCTCCTCTGTCAACACAGCGATGATAACATAACTTCATAGATCACACAGAGACAAGCTGAGAAAAAGCTGAGAGAACCAGTCCACACTGCTGATGTGGAGCTTTCACACTCTCACTTGTCTGCAGGCAGTTTGAAAACTAAATAGACTGCTTTATAGTTTTGTCTATAGTGAAACTATATTTTTTTACAACCTCGATTTGTTCTGTAATACTCCTTTTTTTTTGGGTGATAATCACTAAAGTTTATCAACCATTGTTGATAATCTCTCTTGTCTTTTGGCTTCCAAGTAGCTTAATTCTTTGCCACATTGACAAAATGACTCAGGTGTATAGCTGGGGAAAAAAAGGACACCATGTATGTGGAGCAAGGAAAGTTTAAAAGGTGTTACAGAAAGACAAATGAATGCTTAGGAAATCAGCAAATATTAACCAAAATGAAGGATTAATGTCATTTGCAGTTTACACAAGCTTACATGCTTGCCTGCACTACGTTACTCACTCCTTAATGTCTTAGGTTTGGTATTTGTAAAGGATTGTTGAGGTGAGTGCAGTATCTGTGTCATCTGGTACAGACGCATGCGCCATTTCCTTAAAAGTTACCTAGACCAAGTTGCCTAGCAGGTATTATTAAACTCCTGCTCGGCAGGCATTCAAACAATGAGGAAAAAAGGTCTCAGGTTCTGCTTGTAGTTTTCAATTGCAGTTTTTCCTCTAATGTGCGACTTCACATACACATTTACCCCTAACATAAATCTCCTTTTAGTCAGTTCAAATAACAAATGGAGCATAAAGTTTTCGATGGGAACATGACAGATGATAGGTTTGGTTTTGGGCTTAAACAAATGGTTAAGCTGCTGAACTCCACCCATTTCTCTGTATCCTTAGAGGGTGGGAACCCTCCATGATAGCCAAGTTCATGTTGTTTTTGCCCGTCCCACTCAAAACAACCTTTTACCCTGGCAGAGGCTTTCTGTGGGATTTTAAATCCTCTGGCATCTTGGTTCCTTTTAGTCATTTATCATTTTTGAAAGGCCGGGTTCAGCCAGAAGTGTGTTTTAGTCCAATTCCTGTCCCCTCGTGACAGAAAAACATGTCTTAATGGTCAGTGTCTGCTGGCTTTATCTAGAGTCCCATGGGCGATCATTTTGACTTTTTTTCATCTGTGGTCAAAAGTTTGAAATACTGGAGAAGGAACAAAGGTAGTGTAAGTCATCTGCAGTGAGATTTAGACTGTCTAATGAGGCAGCATGTTCTGTGTTTGCCTGCTTTCTCATTAATAAACCACCTCCAGCAGGGTAGAGTTATACAGCAGGCAGGCTTCACTCCATGGAGGCCAACAGGAAGCGAGAAATGTCACTCAGTTGTCTACCAGTTGTTTGATTAGGACCTCACAGCTCTCCTTACCTGTCTGTATCTTCATCACTGCAGGGCATCAAGTCATCGAGTTACTCTTTTTCATGCAGAACTCAGCCTATGTTGCCTTACGTGGGATCATAGGAAAACAGGCTCTCCAGTAGTAAAAGTCAAGAGGGCTGCTCACCTCCATAGCCTTTTTTGATGTTAAAACTACCAGTTTTTAAAGTATAGGTTTTGTCAGCACATAATCAAACATTTTTTTTACAGTAACACGAACACATTAGAGAGTTTATTACCTTTTCACTCAACCCCTGAAGTTCTGTTTTGTTTCCAGAAGATCTTCTTCATGCGACGGTGATTGGACTGAGCCAGTTAACCTGTGCTAAGGGGCTTTGGTTGAAGGTACAATGCCCCAGGCTGCCGACATGATCAACCTGGGCTTCCTGTCTGACTCTGAGCGGGAGCTGATCCTGCAGGTGCTGCGACGGGACGAGGAGCTGAGGCAGGCTGAGGAGCACCGTGTGCGGTGAGAAGAGAGAATATCCTGTTGATTGCACTAAATGGTCAACTTACTTTCTTAACGTCTGCTTTACTTACGAGTTATAAAAATATCAATGTATGTAAGGTATTACAAATGCAGTCAATTCAAGCTATTACTATTTAAGCTTAATTTAGACAGTTCAAGTATAGCCTAATTCACGCTGTAGTTTTTTGATATTTATTATTGTTAGAATCTGACTAGTTAGATTAATAATCAATCAGATAGTATTAACCTAATCGAGACAAATATTGGCATAAGTTCGCTTTAAAATACTTTTTTTTTTTTTTTTTTAATCTTAAATATTGATATCTGTATCAGCAGCAAAAATCCAGTTTCAGTCGGGCTGTAGCTATTATGTTATTGTTATAGGTAGTTAATATTTATTAGTGTATTGGTTTTAGTATTATTTTAGTATCAATAATGAAAATGAGTTATCTTGTTGGCACCAGTATTTTCAAACAGTACCCAGCCCAAGCTGGTAGATGCCAAAGACAAATTTACACTAGAGACCATGTATTGGACAACAAATATATCTTATCTGAATATACACATTTTGGTACTGCAGTGCTCAATATCTTGATTTAGGGTTGGGCTATAATTCAGTATTATTGTTTATTTTATGTGCCTCAGTTCTTTGTGGCATGGATTCCACAAGATGTTGGAAACATTCCTTTGAGATTCTGCTCCATGTTGCCATGACTGCATCACATCCTTTCTGCATATTTGTCAACTGCACTTTGATGCTTCAAAGCTCCCATTCTACCACATCACAAAGGTGTTGTATTGGATTCAGATCTGGTGACTGGGGAGGCCCCTGAAGTACATTTAACTCAAAGTCATGTTTATGAAAGCAGTTGGAGACGACTTTTGCTTTGTTAATTGATGTATTATCATGCTGGAAGTAGCCAATGAAAGATGAATAAACTGTGACCATAAAGGGATTTATGTGGTTGGCAATAATACTCAGATACACTGTGGCATTCAAACCATGATTGATCAGTATTAAGGGGCCCAAAGTGTGCAAAAAAAAAACATTCCTCAGAACATGACACCACCACCACCACCAGCCTGGACTGTTGACACAAGGCAGGTTGGGTCTATCGATTCATGCTGTCACCAGCCATCTGCAGAACTGCCGCTCACTGGATGTTTTTCGATTTTCTCACCATTCTCACTAAACTCTAGAGACTGTGTGCATGAAAATCCCAGGAGATCAGCTGTTTCAGAAGTACTCAAACCAGCCTGTCTCACAACAACAACAACCATGCCATAATCAAAGTCACTGAGACGTTTTTCCTCATTCTGATGTTTGATGTGAACATTAATTGAAGCTCCCGATGTGTATTTGCATGATTTTATGCACTGCTGCCACATGATTGGCTAATTGGATAATTGCATGAATTAGCAGGTGTACAGGTGTTCCGAAGTTCTCAGTGAGTGTATGTCCATATTGAAAATGTATTTTTGTGTAATTATTATAATATTAAACTTAAACCACATTACCCAACCCCAGTCCTTGATTCAGACCCAATCATGATTAACAAATCTATTATATAACACTTGCATATGATTAAAAATGATGAGTGTGTTTCTGTGCCTATTACAGTGTTTGAACTTATCTACCTCTTGATGGTGGCTTGCTTCACCTAATGTATATGTAAAACCCTAAAGTCACTGCATGATGTCATTTATGTCATGTTCTTGTTACAGGAAGTTGAAGACAGAGTTGCTTGATGTGAAGAGGAAAGGGGCCAAACGTGGCAGTGGAAGATACAGTCAGCATAGTTGTGGCAGATGCTTGGAGCCTCTGAGTCGGCTGACTATTTTCTCCAGCCAGTGTAAGATGTGCAATCATCATGTGTGCCGCAACTGCCGAAACATCCTCCCCAATGGCTCCTGGTTGTGCAGTGTGTGTGCCAAAGAATCGTAAGATATCCTTTTGTTCATGTGGTTCCCTGTCGCCCCCCCCATGTTTTTTTGTTGTTTTTTTTTTTTATCTCCACTGGCGTCATGGAGCTGTTTTTCTATGAATAGTTCCCTGTTTTGTTTATCTTGTGCACACATACGATGGTTGGTTTCACTGTGGTTTTAACGGATGTTAACAATCCTGGAATATCACCTTTGCAAAAGTTTAGAATTATCATTTCATATAGTATTTCATCTGAATCAAAATAATTCCTTCAAGAAAAACTATTTGGTGTGTATTTGCAGATACAAGATCATTTAGAGTGAAATCCATAATGATCTGCATTTTAGCCCAGTCAACAAAAGTTGGTTCAACTTCATGAAGACTTTGGAGGATTTTGTTTGTGGTGCCGTTCTATTATTTTGCCACCCCATGTATATCAGTGAGGGGAGGATAAATAACAAAAAGACCTCTTTGTATAATGTTAGTGGGTCATGGGCAAGAAGAAGGTAAAATTTTTGTTTACAGCTGATAACAATCCAACATATAGTTGGATCTGGTGCTGACAAATAGGTATATAAAAACTTATTTTTTAACGTTGTTATTTTAAGAAATATCAGAGTATATACAGTAATGATAATAACAGTAAAGTACACCTTGCTGCAAAATACTGAGGAGCTCATAGCACACAGCATGTTGGGTAACCATTAACTAATATGGTATTTAACTGCTGAATGAGTGTAAATTCTGTTCAGTTTAGACCTTTAAAAAGTGTTGTTCTGGATTCCAGGGATCTAAAGAAAATGACAGGGGATTGGTTCTTTGATCAAAGGGTCAACCGTTTCTCCACAACGCCTGGACATGACCTAGTGAGGGTCTCCCTGAAAAAGAGGCCACCATGTGAGTACAGGAAGAGGAAGTGGGTATCAACAGTTCAACAGGGAATGTAAACAGCCCTCAGCCAGGCCCACATAAAACAGTCACAGGAATCTTTTTACACTTCAACAATGGAAGGAGAGAAATGTTAAAAATGCAGTGGCATGATTTCAATTTGTTTACCTGATATGGAAGTGTGATTTTGTTCTCTGTTATAGTGAAGAAGCGTGAGACAACAGGAGAAATGCTGTTGAGAAGTACTGAAACAAACCCAGATCCTCCCACTCCTGTGCCTCGGCCCAGGCAGAAAAATCAGACAGATAACAAAGGGTTTGTTCTCATTCTTCACATCACTTTTGTCAGTTTTAGAAATGTTGACATATGGATTTCCAAACCACAGATAAAGAATGTCTCAACATTTTTCACATTTTCTCTGTCAGTCAGTCAAGGGAGATTTCAGAATCACTTGCTTCAAGGGAATCATTTGAATCAAAGGAGGACATTTGGTCAAAGTCAACTCGCAGTGACACAGAGTCTGCAGAAAACGCCAGTCTAAGTAGCAGTAAAACTGAGACTGAGTCTGGCCGTGTGACCCCTGAGCAACTTAGGTAAACTCACTTTCAGTTATTCAAAAAGGTACAAACACTACACACTACAACATTTGATGCAGGTAGTGCAGTGTTTATCCCTCCTCCCCCACAGTGGACTACCTTGACTAGTCTGAGGCTGATACAGCCAGGGCTCTGTCAGATCATTTTTAAATGAAGAAAATAGATAAATACAAATCATGCTATAATTTGTTACATAATTCTTTAAACTATCAGATGATAAATTGTAATTACAATACTTTTTTACCACACATTTGGATTAGTTGACCAGTAATTCTAAATTCCATAGTTTCCGCTAAAATAAAAAAGAGGTGTTACAATGGGGACATGATTTAAAAATCAAAAATCTGATATTGAAATTGCAGTAAAAGAAGTTTTCCATGAAGCTTTTCAAAACTATTGCCAAGTTCTGTCAATAATAAACTTGCAGTTAACATTAGCAATCTAATAGTGGGGATGGGTTTTCTTGCACCTCATACTTTGTGATTGTACTGTTTTAAAATAGAGAAAAATAATAAATCAGTGTGATCAACTTCATTAAATGTATATAGGCAGTGAATCCTAACAAGAAAACATCCAGAATAACGAACAGCACAGCACTTCAATTAAGTTAGTAAGTCATGCCAGTTTCAGGGATGGTCGTAACATTGTTCCCAGTGTTTTTCAGTCCAAAATGTTCATGTAAGTAATTTAATGAAAGTGCTGTCCTGCTCTTGACTTCTGCTGTTAAAATAGAGTCCACAAATGGAATAAAAATACACTGAGATGCTTAAATGTGGGTGTCAGGCAAATGGGGATGATGGGTAGATAGCTACACATTGTATGTCTTTGAAAAGTAAAAAGTTGCATGTTTTAGCTGTATTTCATTTGTATTTATATTGTCAACCAGGAAAGAGACAAACTCAGTTCGGTCCAGTCCAGCAGGGTCCTGTGTTTCCAGTCTCACCGTCCCAGTCAAAGCAGATATTGTCACCACTGACAGCGCCAACCCTGAAGCTAACAATGTAAGATGTGTTTAATGGACATGGTCTCACATTATTGGGGTTTTTTTTTCTGCTCTTACTATGTCTCCCTTTTTCTGTCACCACAGGACCTGGAAGTAAAACCAGTCAGTCCAAGCCCTGAGTTGGATGTTGACAGAATCTTCAAGAAGAGCGTCAAACGCACCTCAAAGCCTCCTGGTTAGCATCTTATATTACCATGTACAATGCTGTCGTTTTTATTCCAGAATCAAAAGAAAAACGTCATATGTGTACGTGTGTTTAATTACTGGTCTTTATGGTTAGAGTATGTCTCAACAATGGACCTGCGTGATGGACTTGACAAACCAGAGGCCTCAATGGGCAAAAGGAGTCGTTCTGTACCAGGCTTAGACATACAGGTAAGTAGTTTACTGATTTGTGGTTCATTTCCTGTGAGATTTATTAAATATCACTGCCAAAGGGATAAAGCTAGAAACACTAAAACCTGGTCTTCACAGTTGATGTTTCAGATATTTTAACATCGTCCTGCTTCTTAACTCAGTTAGATTTTGATAGTTATGGATACTGACGTCAAAGACGCATCTTCAGTGGCTTTATTGAAATGCTTGGTGGACAAGTAGATTTTTCCTTTAACTCTATTCCAGATTACCAGATACATTTCTGTTAACTTATCTTATGTGTTCTTGTTTTACTTTTCTAAATAACATGAACCTTTTGTTAAAAATAGGGAAATCTAATGGTGGTATAAATGCTGCTGTGTGTATGATCAGCCTTCTAAATGTCTGTTATGGTACCACAGGAAGATGAAGAAGAGGATGAAGATATTGACAGCTTGGTTAACTTTCATAAAAGGACAATGGCATCGAGCTCCAGCCTGCAAAGCTCAAAGGTAAAGTATTGATATTTCTTGCTGCTCGCATTAGTCCTCTAAAGGCTCTTTGAAAAACAGCTCATTATGTCTCTCAGAACGGAACTGAGGTTAGATAATCTGAACGAGCATCTATGACCTCAGGATATCCTCCAGCTAGTTAGGAAGTAAGACATTGATGTGTAAAGTCTACCAAAATGTTTCTATAGTTACCAAAGCCTTGGGGGGGGGGGGGGGGGGGCAAAGCTGAGGCCAACAAGACTGTCATGCTGTCACTCTGGATTTAGATACTGACACAAAGATCCTGATCTCTGCTAATTTCTTTGTTTGTCCCTGACTCACTCTAAACCCTCCAGCATTTATTTTGTTATCGATGATTTCTTTGTTTCCATGTTTTTCTTGCCATTTTCTTTTCAAACTGCAGAATTAAACCTTTAGAGCATGTCTCTCCAAATTTTATTTAAATGTCAGTCTTTGGTATTAATGAAACTATAAACTCAGGTGTATGTATGTCTCTACAGAGCACACTGGGCAGCCTGATGAGTATTTACAGTGAAGCAGGAGACTTTGACAGTGTAGAGGTGAGCGGAGACCTCGTCTTCTCTCTGAGCTACGACGAACCCACCCAGAGCCTCCAGGTCTTCATCAAGGAGTGCCACGGGCTGGCATACGGCGATGCTTCCCGGCAGCTTTCCAACCCGTAAATATAACAAAGTTTCACTTTTTCCAAGCATAGCTGCAATATAAAACTCAAGTAGGCATAACACCTAATTTCAAGCACAGTTTGCTTAAAACTTAAAACTTTGGGCGTTGCACAGAGCAGCTGTGCCAATTGTGGCTCTCAAACAGCACATTTTTCTGCTGCACACACACCCATCAATGATGTTAACACAGCTTTGATCAGTGTAGATAAGAGGTTGCTGTGTTTACAAAGTCGCAATAATCACATCCCAGAGGTGATTACTTGAGCTTCACAGGAAATTGAATGTCAACGTGTTTTTTCACAGCATTTAGTCAGGAAATACAGCAAAAGACCAGTAGCCGTGTCCAAGAGAAACACTGATGGACATACTTTTTGTATTTCAGATATGTCAAATGTTACCTACTTCCTGACAAATCTCGCCAGAGCAAAAGGAAGACCACCACGAAGAGAAACACCATCAACCCTGTCTACAACGAAACTCTGAAGGTGATGGTTTATAACTGGCTCCTCTCAAACTGTGCTGCAGCTGTTGACCTTATCCTGTTGATTTAATGACACTCCCTGATTAGTGACCTTGCGCCTTGCCTGCTGCAAATAATGACCACACCTACAGAGACCTTAAGATTGATATTGACATTGCAGATTAGAATACCTGTTGTCAAATATTGATTTTGGTCCTGGCTTCCAATGTAGAGTCAGCTTGAATACAGTGGCAAACAAAACTGCTGAAAAGAACATTAGCTGGGTGAATCCATTTGTAACAGATTATCGCTCCGTAATTTTGCATTTGCTTTTTACAGGTTTGGAAGAAGGTTATTATTCAGAGGATTTTTCACACAGCTTCCAATAAACTCTTCTTTAATCTATGTTCCATATTTTATTTAAAACTCTCCCAGCTTGAGCACATTAAAAATATATATTAAGACCTTTCCATCACTGTATCAGTACTGAGACAGGCCTTTGATCCATCAAGTCTCCTCCTCATCTTCCACTTCCAGTACTCCATCAGCCGTTCTCAGCTGTTCACCCGCTCCATGTTGATATCTGTCTGGCATCATGGTCGCCTCACCCGCAACGCCTTCCTCGGAGAGGTGGAGATACCTCTGGACTGCCGAGACCTTGACTCCCCATATGAGGACCGTGTGGCTCTCTTGGCAAAGGTAGATCAAAGAAACAGAATTTGTTTTTCTTTACCATACTATTATGGAAAGGTGCCCTATGTGTGTATCTCTGAGGTCCAACAAACATGTTAAATACATTTCCCTCCTTATAAAAAGTTTACAAAGCTGATTTTTCTTAAGAGTTCACAACTTGTATTGTTTACGTCCATGTTTACTTGTTAGCAGTTTTTTTCTTCCCTGCCTTTGCTGGTGCATTGTGGCCTTTCATAGCACATTACCATCATCCGTAGATCAGTGGAGCAGTGTGAAGCTCTTGGCAGGAATGTGAATCACATCAGCTGCAGACTTGTGGGTCCTTGTGCTTGTGCACAAGATCAAACAAAACCCACATAAAAAATACCGATCCATAGTAGTACTACTAGAGACTAACGACTCAATAGTAACTCCCAATTATAAATACTGTTATAAATATGTTTAATATTATGTTGGAGTTTAAAAACAACAAGAAACAACAAAAAGAGCTCCAAAATAGACCAAATTCATCTGTGCCAAAACTGCACACAGACTGGCTGTAACCCAAAGAAAATGTCTAAAAAATCATGGCAAACTGTGTCAACAATGGGGAACAACAGTCATCAGCTGAAACTAACCAAGAGAGGTATTACAGAAATGCAGGATATAGTAGATAAATACTGACAAACTGTCAAACTGCAGTGTTACAGTCTTTGTCGACTGAATCTTTAGTATGTTTAAAATCAGCAAGTAGCTTCAAGGTCAAAACAAATCAGAACAAGGTGAAGCTATTGATCATCTGTGAGGAGTCTGACCAACATAGATCTTGCCTCCCACTTATACTTCGTTGTGTTGGCAGCTGTGCACAAAATGGACTGCATTACATAAAAATACTAAGATTGTGTTTAAGGTGATTATAAAGTGAGTTTCCATTCTATATTATGTTAACTGATAACTCTGTTGAAAACACAGACGCTGGTGATATCCTGCCACTCCTCATTCAGAGGTAATCTTAGTCAGTGTAGTTGTAGGTAGGCAGTTTAATATTACTGGACTGAAACCGACCTCTGTGTCAGCCCCAGCCATCCAGTATTCATCAGGTTTTAATGTAGAACCCTGCATGTTAGAAGGGTTAGCATGTTGACTGTATTTGCTGTTTGAGATTCTTGTATGTCCTAAACGTCATGTACTTCTATGAAACAGGCAGCCTCTACCGTGCCGGCTTCAGCTTTTGCTCAGTACAAAGGAGAGTTGGTCATCACCTTAAAGTATATCACACCTAAAAAGCCAACAACAGAGAAAATCAAAGGTAACTCAACAAAAAGAAAACTGCATTTAGCTCTGGCTGTGTTTGATCCATTTTGCCTCAAATTACTGAGAGTGTCTGTTTTCTCCTTGTCAGGCAAAAAAGTGGTGACTGCAGAAGGGGGAGAACTGCATGTCCTAATTAAAGAGGCAAAGAATTTGATGGCTATGAAAACAGGAGGCACATCGGATAGCTTTGTAAAAGGGTTAGTATTCATCTGTCTGATCTTAAAACCACACTTACTGTTTCCATACAAGCATTTGTCAATTGAAATGAACTCGGTCTTTGTTGTTCTGCAGATACTTGTTTCCAACTAAGGCAAAGACCTCAAAGAGGAAGACTCCGGTCGTGAAGAAGAACCTGAACCCCCACTATGACCACACATTTGTGTACAAGGATGTTGCTCTGGAGCAGCTGAGGGGGATGTGTCTGGAGCTGACTGTGTGGGACAGAGAGGCCATGCTGAGCAATGAATTCCTGGGAGGAGTCCGTCTCAGCTCTGGAAAAGGTAAAAAACTGACAGAGTTCAAGAGATTAGAGATTTTCCTTTTTTCACTTCCTCTTCAGTTACAGGTGAGAAATAATTTTGTGCAAATTCGCAGCTTTTTGTGCTTTTTGTAGTTTCTCTGTGTGCCACTTGGACAATTCAGTGAGATCTTGTAATAATTTTGCCACAGTAGGTTAACTGTGAGTATTGTATTGTAAATAGAATAATCCACCTTTTATAAACAGCACCAAAGATGTAGGAGGGATCAGCCATTTTCTTTGAACTATTTCCTCCTGTCCTTGTTTTATCTCCGGGAGCCGGTTCTTTGTCTCTTTCATCTACGTTAGTCAGCACTTATTTAGTTTGTTGTTCAGCCGTTGGTTCACACTGAATTCTGTTGCATTAGTTTGATGTCACAGTAGCAGTTTTGTAGTAGAAAATTATTTTACTTTAAAGGATAGGTTTAACCTTTTTCAGTAGTCACTTGTATGGCCTGGTGTCCATATGAACATTTAAACGTGTTTTTCTTGCTGCTCACACCGGCCATTAACAGATTGTTTTCTATCGTACTTTCAGTGAAGGTAATTAGGACAATCTGTCCTCCTTTCGTGTAAATTAATCCTAATCTAATATGAGGTTTAAGCAGTCCGAGTTTGTCAGATGAGGTGGTTATCTTCCAAGGTTACAGCCTTTTTAGTACAAAATTCCTACAAAACAGGGAAACAGAGAGAGGGAATTTTAGTAGAACTTTGGAAGATATCCACATCATTTGAGTGACTCAGAGATCATCTGAGTTACCAAACTATTGTTTTCAAACAGACTTGGAAAAACTGTGAACCTCTCCCTCAATTGCGATTCAGTGCTCAGATCATGGTTTTGGCACCAGGGAGGGAACAACTTTTAAACTTTTATGTTGCTCTGCTAACTCTGTAACTTTGAAAGGAAGGTGAATTTAATTTATCCTCATGAAAAGACAAAGTAATACTATAGCTTTCCTTCTCTAGTTTAAATAGTTTTGTTGCCAAAACATAATAGCCTTTATGAGAAAGTCATGCTTAATTTTATTTTACTGCTGAAGTGCCCACAAGGCTTCCATGGCTTTTTTCCCCAGTGTGACAATTAAGAGCGTTAAAGGAATTTGCCGTTGTTAATAATAACAGACTCTGCACTAATTCTGCATTCACTGTGTGATCTTCACCCCTGCAGGCACTGTTAAAATAGGCAAAGAGGAAGTGGAAATGGACTCGGTTGGAGAGGAGGTCAGTCTGTGGGAGAAGATGATGCAGTACCCTGACTCGTGGGCAGAGGGCACTCTTCCACTGCGTTCCACTATGGGGAAGGCTCAGGGCAAATGAGGACAGCTGCACAGGCCTGGACCTTCAAAGAAAAGAGACTGAAATGGAGAGAAGCTGTGGCCTCTGAGACAAACATGTGATCGTGGATTTATTTTATTTTGCAGGCTTATCAGACCAGAAGCTTGTCTATGAAGTGAGCAGACTCACAGCTGATCAGCGGTAAGCAGGCTGACAGTTTCCTGGCCTGCTGGCTTGTTTCGTTTTTTTCCAACGCAGTCTAGATGAAACACGCCCACTTCCGCAGGGGATTAGGGTTAGGGTCGAGGCTTTCGTCATGGAAGTGGGAATGGTTTCATCTAAACTGGGTTGGAAAGACGAGGGACGCGGCTGAATGCTAAACATCTACTCACGCCTGCCTCCCTCTCTTCCACTCCACAGACTGCAGACTGGTGTTACTGCTGAAAATGTGCCAAAGCATGCAACACTAAACTCTTTATTTTAAAAGCACTGACACGGTGAGTTTATGTTAAAATTCAGGCTGTATATATTATTGCGATTAAAAATCATGCACAGCACTTAGAACAGAAACTGTGTCACAAATATTTCGCCCTTTTTCTTATAGTTGTACAGAATTACACTGATACATGAGGAAACAATTCATTACAAACTCGTATTATACAGAGTTTCTGGTGTTGCATCCAACAAATTGTGCTTAGTTTAATCTACACCATTGTATTTTACAATATGCTGTAATGTAAAATTATATTTATATAAATTGAATAAGAATCTTTATTTGAAATTATTAAATTTGTCTATTTTTAGATATAGATGTAGATTTGTAATTTTGGAGTCTGATCAGAGTCATGTTTATCGTAGAGTTCTGTTCACCCAATAAAAATGGACTAAACCCCAGACAAGCTTGATTGTCTCAGCTTTATATTACACTTTAATACCAACTGGATTCTTAAACTATCTGTCCCCTCAGTGCTCCTCATTCGTCTTTTGTAACAGTGATAGTTTATTATTTCAGGTCTTTCAGTTCTCACTAAATATCATGTTACTAACAGACTTTCTTTGGATGATCTATGTGTTCACTAGCTTACTGGTAGTTTCTCCCTAAACCTTGTCTGCTGTGTTTTCTGTATCTGCGCTGGCCTCCATGCCCTCATGATGTAGAGAAAACAGTGCTTTCACTTCAGTGTCGTATAATGATCACATTTGAACATGAGGAACTGCCTTTTTGTCCTCTTTGCCCTCCCCATGTTCCTCTGGACCTGGCCTCTAGTTGTTTGTCCTTCCTCATCTTGTGATAGTAATACTGATGAGTTTATCACTGTGGCAACCAGAGGGATTTATTAAATTAGTCACAGAAGTCTCTGTGGAGCTCGAGCCTCTCTCGTTCCTCTTCATCCAGCAGGAAGCTGTCGATGTAGGAGAACAGCTCATCTGACGCCATTGGGGTAATGAAGCGTTCTCGGTCCACTCCGAACTTGTCCAGCAGCACCATGCTGAAGTAGGATCTGGAAATTCTGAATGCTTGTCTGCAGAAAAACATGATGCAGCATATAAAGGGACATCTCATATGTTTTTTTATGTTAAAGCAGCTATAACCAGTATTTTTGTGTCCTGCTCCAAGCTTTTAGTGTCTTTCAGCTCATTCTTTAGGTTTTCCAGACCACCTTACTGTTGTGATTCATCCTCATGGCTCTGAGTGGTTTTCTGCCACAGCAGGCAGCTGTATTCAGTTACAAAAAAGTATTCAGTTAAAAAAAGCTCAGATAAACCCACTGTGCACTTCCTGCTCAGCAACAACCACAAAACAGACACAGTTAGAGACTAACTAGTGAACATAGTGGAGCAATTAGTGGACAGAACTTTCTGTCAAGTTGGTGAAGTGCAAAACAAAACCAAAAAGAAGGTGAACATTGGACTGAAATTCATTAGGTGGCAAGAAACATGAATGTTACTGTTGCGCTGTAACTGTTAAATGTGTTAAATAAACAACTGTTGACCAGGAAAGGTGATGACATGTTCCTTACGCTGTCCCCAGGTGCTACAGGTTTAAAGCTGCATTCTTTTTATTTATTTAATTATTGGCCACTGGATGGCAGCGGAGCAGGCTACGAACACAACACTGACGTATCACACCTCTGTGAAGCTGACATGACGACACATTACACAACAGTTTACTACACACCTACGACCTAGACGTCCAGGTTTCACTGGTGGAGAGGAGGTCGCGTTTGGTGGCACTTGGAAGTTGCTCAGCGTCTTCCCAGATCCTTATTCTCCTCATAGAGGGATCCCTCCTCTTGTTTTTTTCCCAATAAATATGTTTTTTCTGGGGGTTCAAGTCTGATTTAAGGATAGAGGGTGTTGCATGTTGTACAAACTGTAAAGCCCCAGTTGTTCCAGTTGTGATATTTTATTATAAATAAAACAAACTTGACTGTTTATGGTCACCTGACAAATGTAAGTAGAGTTTTCAGTCTCTTTTCAGCTCTTGGGTCTCCACCAACTATCCAGCTGCTAAAAGCTCCACTGTGTTCACAGCTTGTCATTTGATCCATTGTTAACGTAAGAGTATTGATCAGCTCGGTGTTAATCCTGCAGCTGCTGGCTTCCAGGACCTTCTTTTTTAAAGGCTCTCTTGCTTTTATTAATGGAAAAATGATTTTGACAATAAGCCTCAAAGAATGTGACACGTGTCTCTCATCCACTTCTACTTTAATGATTTCTGCTCACTTTTCCTAGAGTGCTCAAAGAATGTGGCTCCTGTTGCCCTCACTCAGCTGTGGGATTTGTGTGTCGGTGTAGAGAGTTAGGAAGAGATTTTCCAGGCTGGAAAAAGTGAGTGGTGCCCCTTACTCAAACTTCAGAGTTGGTGGAAAAAATCTATATCTTTGCCTCTTCTAAGATGAATCAGCACCTCATTGATTCTCATGGGAATTAAAGCCAGATGTTTATATATTTATATTGATGTTGTTCTGTCTCATTACTACTGGAGCGATTGTGCTGCTATTTTTAAAACTGATAATCTTTCAAGTGGATTTTTTTCCTTTTAACATCAAACTAACTCCCTTTTTATTAGGAGGCTCTGACATTTAAATAGAGTGAGCAGAAACAGCCCCTTACTGTTAATGTGAATGTGAGTTATATGCAGCCATGTCAGGATGGAGTTTTTCAACTAAATTAACTTCTTTTTCCCCCTGAAAGAACCATAAAACTACTGAATAACTAAGTGATGAAGTATTTCACTATTACCTCAAACCCTCGATGACTTCAGAGCCAAGCAGACTTTCTTTAATGCGGCCCGTCTCGCGGGGTGGGGAGCCCAGGAGCTCGATCAAGGTTACGTGTCGCAGGTCTAGTCCGCAGTCTGATTTCTGGTGGAAACAGGACAAAACGCATTTTGAGGTACTTCTTCTTGTTTGTTAAACTCTCTTAGAAAATGCCAGCAGCGAAAGGTCTCCTCACCTGTATCATGACGTTCTGCAGTTGGTAGTCCGGGTCAGAGATGTTGGGGGCAGACATGATCAGCAGCCTCCTCTTTTCATAGAACTGGTCCAGGAGGGCCGAGGCCGTCTTCACATCTGATTTAATCTGCATTGCTGCAAACACACAAGGTCACGATTAGCTCCTGCATTCACACCCTCTTACATACAATATGCATTCTGTCATGTATTGTACATGTTAGTGGTAGGAGGGACATCTATTCAAGTGCTGCATTAAGTACAGTTATGAGGCTTTATAATTTTACTTCTTCAACAATACGGGGACAAATATTGATCTTACATTTGTTTCACTAAATCCAACCCACACAGCAAACAGACATTAGCTTTTCTTCAAATGTTAATGCAGCGTTACTTTTTATTTCATTCATTATTAAGTCAGTGCTTTTGCATACAACTGTATTAGTTACTATATAAGTTTAAAATATAAAATGTATTGTCAAAGACTAAATCAGCAGCTTTTTGGCTTGTGGCCTCTCGTTGGTGTTTGATGTCAGAGCTCTTAATAGTTCCACCAGAGAGACATTTCCAAGGAATGGTTTCATGGAAATAACTTTTTTAATAAGACCTAAAGAGGTACAATTTTCCAATATTTCACAAAAATCCAAGATTAGAGAAAGTTTTCAAAGAAGGAATATAAATTTATGAGGCAAAACTTTGTTTTTTGTTCTTTGCTGCCCCATTAATTCTTCTTCGGACCCGAAGGTTGGACCCACTGAACAACCTCACTGTACAGTAAGTGGCTACAACTGGCTGCACCTGGACCAGCTACAACAGTAAACAGTAACATACCCAATAATAATTTATCAGTCACAGGGGCCGAGTGCTTTTACTTTTGATAAACTACATTTTGCTCATACTCTCATACCCTCAGCACTCAATTGTAATGGTGCACTGTATTTTTATACTGCTACATTGGTGCTTTTACTTAAGTAAAGGATGTGAGCACCTCTGCAGTGCACTATATGCAGCAAAGCATGTTCATACACACTCAGTACTCACGAACACACTCTGCAGCCTTTTCGCCCCAGTTGCGGTTGAACTGGCAGACACGACTAGATACCCCACTCCGCTCATACCCCCCGTCACAGTGGTATTCACACGTTGCACCATAGTTATTCCCATCAGAGGAGCAGGTGAGGTATCCATGCAGAGGCTGAGGTAGTGCTGGACATCTTCTTACTGCAAAGAGAACGCCATTGAAATAAAAAAGTCCACCATGTCAGCCTGTGAGTTATAAGGAATTTAAACTCATTTTATAAAAGAAAAAACTGAAGATTTGTCAGCTCACCCTCAACACGGACAATAAACTTGCAGGCAGCTCTGTTCCTGGCTTGATCGTACACTTTGTATCTGATAATGTTTGCCCCTTCCTTAAAGTCGGTGCCTGGCTGCTGGCCCACTAATATTACACTGCAGAGACACAAGTGACAACCAAATGTTTAATTCCGTTTTCAAGTGAACAGGAAAAGGAGGCAATGGAAGAGAGCGACATACTCGAGAGATTTATCAGCGGTATCTGTAGCAGCGGGGGCGTCCCAGGTTACCCTGGCAGTCAGTTTTCCTGGCTCGGCGACCTTGAGTCTGGACGGCGGACACTTGATCTTTGGAGGATCAGTATCTGAAATAAACAGATGGAGACTTAAAAACAATACTGGAGATATTAGAGGAAATTGGTTTGAATGGCAACATTGTTTTTGGATAGTTTACTGGCTGCAGTTGCACAGAGCAGAATATGAAGAGTGAAAAATAAAAGTGCCTGGTTTGGATTCAGTCCAAAAGTTGGAGGAGAAGAAAACACGGTTGTTTTTGTGGGAGTGGACACAGGGAAGAATGATGGGAAACTGGACAGTAACACAGATGGACCGGATTTAGGTCCGTGTTCAGGCAATAAGTTAAACCTCTCGTCGACAGTTCAAGAAATTATGCACAAGGCTTTTGGGTTTAGACATCTGGTAACCTTGAGACGCATCTGCAAAATAAGACCTTGGTGTACCTGAACAAACCGGCTGGACTCCACTCCATGAGGCGCCGTGCTGACAGGTGCGCGAGTGTTCCCCCTCAATGCGATAGCCGGGGTCGCAGGTGAAGTCGCACCTGGAGTCCACCATAAAGCCGCGAGTGCAGGTGTATCTGCCGTGTGGGATGAGGGGCAGCACATGGCAACGCATCACTGAGGAGGTGCGAGGGCGGAAACGACCAGAGAATCAGTGTAAACCGTGAAGCCTAAGGCTGGAGGTGTTCTATATTTTTGTTCTTGTCAATAAATCCCATGAAAGACCAAAACCAACAAATGTTTAAGTCCACCTCTCCGTTCTTTCTGTTCCCCAGTCTCAATCCAAGGCCCATTCATGAAAAATGTTAATGAATTAATAAATTATTACTTTCATATTTTTAAAAAGGCTTAATAATTTCTTAATTTCCTAGGTGCTGTAGGTTTTAGCAAATGTTTTATTGGGCTTATATAGACCACATATTTGTTGGGGACTATTTTCAGAAGCGGATTAACCCTATAATGTCAAATGCATCAAATTTGATACAAGCATTTCTGAGACCTACTGCATCACCTTATGGTAAAAACTTCACTCAAAACCCTCTTGTATCCAATCTGACACTTGTCTTCCAATCCCTGGTGGATCCTTTATCACTACAACAATGCAAACACAGTACATGGGACAATCCAGGTTGGCCACCTTCAGATAGTTCCCAACTC
Source organism: Trachinotus anak (assembly GCF_046630095.1). Lineage (NCBI taxonomy): Eukaryota > Metazoa > Chordata > Actinopteri > Carangiformes > Carangidae > Trachinotus > Trachinotus anak. The sequence continues at coordinate 2,934,297 of NW_027273872.1, read as the reverse complement.
ACTGGATCAAGGTAAAGAAAATTGCGATTTTTACGATTTTCCAGTGACATTTTCTTTGAAATTTTTAATGATATTCTAACATGAACACTTAATCTGTTGAAGCAAGTTATAATTACATATTTTTTTTGCATTTTAGTATGTAGTAAAATTGTGTATAAAATTTGGAAAAACCTATATGCAAATGAGTTTTTGTAATTTTTTTTTCAAATTTTGTTAAAGGGTCAAATAAAGGCTCCGGATTCAAGAAATCAGAATTTTCTGTCCATTATTTCTGGGGTCAGGCATTACAGGGTTAAAACACATTTTCCAACAGCATTTTGCCGCGTGTGGTATCCCTCATAAGAAACAGTCCCCATGTTTATGCTAATGAGGCTCACTGATGTGTTTTCATAGATTTGAAACAACAATGGAGCTCTATGGGAATAAGCTGTGATAGGCTTTGGATACACAAACAATATTCTCAGTAGGATCAGTTCACTGATCTGTTGTGGTCTTTACATGGGGTTCGCTGGAAATAAGAAAACCCAGAATATCACAAAATTTGTCTTCATATAGGAACTTAAAGTCTCCACATACTGCGGCAGTAGGCCGTCCCAGACCAGCGGCGGCTGGCGAGGCACTGAATCGAGCTCTTCCCCAGGAGTCGGTACCCTCGGTCACAGCTCATCTCACAGCGGGTGCCCAGTGTGCTCCTGTAGGACCCTCCCCGAGGAGAGTGGCAGGTCACCTCCCCATTGGTCAGACTCGGAGAGTGACACCAGTTAGGATCTGTTTTGGAAGAGTCACCAAACCCAAATCTGTGTGAAGCACTGATGGTGGAAGTTCAGGTACAACACCAGTCTGTGTAATTTTACATCACTACATATCCTGTTCTAATAAACATGTATAAGTTAATATAAGTTAAAACAGTAAAAACCAGGTCAAATTTTATAAAATCATTGTTAGATTCAATATCTAAAGGCCGGGGGAGCAGGCTGGGTGTGTGTGCAGCTGTCAAGAAGTCCCCATCCATCAGTCCCAGGATCACACCTGAGAAAGGGAGGATAACCCCAGTGTGCCTATCAGGAAGGGAACCGCCCCCCTCAGGTGTCACCCCTCCACCAGAAGGGGAGCTTATAGATACCACCTCCCTCCCTTTGTTCTTTTTTTCCCACCTTTAACCATGTGGTGTGAGTGCTGCGGGTTTTCTCTTGTTTAATATTTGCTATTTTATTTATTTATTTATATATTTTCTGTTAAAGTTGGATTTCATGTTAATGACTTTGTTCTTTCTTTTGCAGAGATTAAACCACAACAACACGTTGGAAAAGAAAAGACTTTAAACTAAAATAAAAGTTGGAAATTGACCTCTGGCCTGCTCCCCTAGCCTTTAGATACTGAATATAAATCAAAACAGATATTGCAATAGTAGTTGAAGACAATAAAAATGAAAATATGTGCAAATTCAAGCTGGGGGGTAAAGGTAATGCCCGGAGGATTATTTGATTACTCAGATCAATGATTAGCAGAGTGTCATCCTCTGAAAAGACAATGAACTGTCACACATACAAACCACAGAGGCTATTTCATTTTTTCTTTTTCTAACCACACAATGGCAACAGACTTATGTTTATGTCCAAACACTCATCTGATGGCACTGTGTATATCATCACATCGCCCACTCTGTCGTGACTCTGTGTGTTTCTCAATACGTACTTTTGTAGTCTAGCTGAGGAGTGTGGTCTTCCTCTGTGAAGTCATTGTAGCTGTCATATACTGTGGTACCAGATCCAGCTGAAACAACAAAGAACAGTCAGACAATCAACAAACCAAGGTGTCAGATGTCAAACACGGTTCTCTGGTCAGTCAAACATTAAGCTTTGTTAAGCTTCTGCATCCAGAGTGTTAAATATATATATAGGTCACACAAACGTAGGCAGACATGCAAATCATCCTCCCTACACAATCTCATTTCCATAACTTCCTTTCACACAAGCTCAGTAACATTCCAGTCCGTAGACAACTGGATTTGCAATCAGTGACTCTAACGGAAACTCCTCAGGGCTTTTAACCTGAGAGAGAAAACATGGGACTCTGCAAACACTGTCGAGATTGTGTTGTTTTCTTAAAGGGACAGGGCACGTTGGACCTCATATTGCAGTGTTTTCTGGCCCTTGTTGTATTATGAAACTTCTAATTCGACAATGAACCTCACCACAAATTAGGACAAACTGCGTGTTTTCATTACTCACTTGGAGATGGTCCCTCTTACTCATCTCTTTCCATGCAGCATGGCTCATGTGCTGTACTTTGTCCTTGATTCTGAATTTTGTCTTTGAATGAGTCTTTCTGCACAATAAACCCTTTTCACTGCCGTCCTCCGCTCTCAGCAGTTGTGGTTCAGGCACATTATCCCTTTTCAAATCCCGCAAATGACTCCATATTTAGAGACGAGCGCCAAACTTTCCAGTTTTTTTACAACCTCCACCCCCGTCTCCAGTCAGTCCCCGTGCTGCTTCCTCTGCTTCGCCTCACTTTTGTATGTTTTCTGGCACCATTTCCCTCAACCAAATTAAATGCATTTCAACATAGTTTCTATTAATAACAGCGCCTCACATTCGGCCTCCCACTGTGGAGGCTGCTCCAGATTGTTCCAGTGACGTGTGGGTTAAAACTATCATCAGCGTTTTTCTCATAATGAGCCCAATGTTCCACTCAGAAACACTTCCCCACTGCCCCTTACGTAGAATTAGTCACAGAGGAAATAAACAAGCTCAGCTCATCAGTCTGATGGTCTACACTGCAGGGCTGAGGTGGAGACAGGCAGCAGACATTACTTCAGGTGCTTTGTAGATGACATGCACCGTCATGTACATGGCAATTAAATATCTTTTCTTTTTTTATTACATGCAGGTAAAACTACTGCAGTGGGGAGACGTAATTCCCCACCACACTTCAGAGGAATATATTGCTTTTTATTGTACTGCGTTTAAATCACAGCTTTAGTTACAGGTTTCTTTTCAGATTAAGATTTTATCACAACTACGATAATCTTATAAAATCCAATATACAGTTAAAGGTTAAACCAGTGGTCTCATAAAGAGGGATTACTGCAGGTTCATGGGGGAGCCTCTGTATGAAGTAACTGTTACTGCTTCTTGTATAAAAGTCATACACTTGGGCACAGAATACCAAGACACTGACACACACACTGAGCACCAGGCACCACTCAGAGTGCTGACTTTACCTCAGAGACATTCATGCTGCTGGCAGAGTGAGTCCATGCAGCAGGGATGACTCACACCAGACGAAGGTGTGTAGTTTGACAAATGTTGCCTGCTTGAGGTTTCATCTATCTTTAATGACAAAGCTGAGATAATGACCAGCATCCTTTCAATCACTCTACATTATCGTCTGAGCCTGTGGTGCTTCTGGGTGGATCTCAGGTCACGTCGTTATCTGGCAGGATTAAATGAAGGCTTGAGCACGCTCGGCCCGGAGGGGGACTCCTCAGTAATTAACTGCCAGTGATTGGAGCCGAGCTGTAATTAAACTGCCTGGTCAGCAAAGCAGAGAGAAGCACACGAAGAGGAAGTACGGCTGCGCTGCAGCGTGTTTATTTTAAATTCATCATGACTGGACTGTGGCCAGTTGCATGATGGGAAATGTTGTGGAGGAGCTGCATCCTGGGTCTTCATTCCTGAAGGGGGGAGCGGGCTTTACTTGCATTCCCCTCAAAAACTCTGCACATCTGCATCTAATCCAGCTGTTATTACTGCAGAGATGAAGGTATTTCCCAACTGCAGGGAAGGAAGATGGATGTTTGAGTGTTGTCTTCGGTCTCTATGAATCATTATATATGATATATTTTACTAAAAATCTAAAGATTCACTGCCCTTTAGCACAAATCTGTCATTTTATTTGAGTCTTTCTATTTCAAGTACACTTTTATCTGACTTCACTTTTTACTGCTCTACATTTATCTGAGTTACAGAATATCCTTATAGTTTGAATTTATTAGTCGATCGAATTAACCTGCAACTGTTATGATAAAAGTTATTGAGGTCGTTTTTATGCAGAAATGCCAAAGATTTTATGGTTCCACCTTCTTAAATATGAGAATTTGCTGCTTTTCGTTGTCTTGAATGACAGCACACTGAATAATGTGTGGGTGTGAGGATGTCACTTTGGGCTGTTTTGGGTAATTTCTTTATATTTTGACTTTTTACAGACAATGAAAAAAATGAAATAGGAATTTGTTGTAGGCTACTACTACAATGATCCAGTAATATACTGTATTATAGGAGTATTACAGTAAGTTTGACTCTAAGAGCATTTTGCCAATAATACTTACAACACTTTTACTTAAGTCACATTTTCAGTGAATGGAGTTCACTGTTCTTCCACAACAGGAATCCAATGACATTTTTGTCTGAATGAAATTACACAATATTCAGAATTCACGAGCTTGGATACACAACTACAGAAATGCTTTCAAGGGTTTTTCTTTCTTTGATTGTTTAGACTCTTGAACTCACCTGTGAAGAACAAAATGATCACTACAACAGTGCGGCGGGGGGGCATGTCAGAAACTCAGAGATGACCCTCCTGGAAAACCAAGTTTGTCCGCGGGTTTTGGTTTAGATTCCAGAATCCAACAAAAAAAAAAAAAAAAAGACAAAGTACAGAGTTATAATCCAGAGGAAAGGTAGCAACTAATATGAGAATCGACTTTTAAAAGACATGTAATTATCTCTGCTGAGGACAAGGAGCGCTCCCGTCAGACCAGAGTCTCCGCAGGATCCTCAGAGGCAGAAACCACTTGGTGGCACCACCGGACTTCTCCTGTTTCCTCCCACCGCGGCTGGGCCCCCCCCCCCAAAAAAACCCACCCCTTCAGACGACCCACAGCCGAGCCCAGGCGGGGGAGGTTTAGAAATATAGATTCAAGTTCCGTCCCCTCTAATGTTTGTGAACTGATCATGTGATTAATCGGATCAGTGCTGACTTGCAGAGATTACACACTTGATTATGATTCTCACTTTATCCTGGGATGAATTTATTCGTTATGGGAAATTCATTGTCTTTTGATTTGAACCTCATTATGTCATCCAATTTATTCACTAACGACTTTACAGAGTGCTTCACCAACACAACAGATAATCTGCTGCACAACTGCACAACAGGCCTCATCGGTTTGTTGTGATGTTTTTTTGTGTCCACTTAAACGATTTCACACAACGCGCTGTTTTGAAAGTGTCACCATATAATGTGGTTAGACCTTAGTTGGACATAATTTGAGTACAAATTAGATTTGGGGGAAAAAAAAAAATCTTTGTTTATCTTTAAATGAGAACCATTGTGCCACACCGTGATGATTGTGTTGACCCAGCTAATGTGATTCAGCCCAAACAAGCGTGTCCCCGCAGCAGAGGAAAAGCGCATCTGAGGATAAAGTCAGACAACACAAGGCAGGAAGTGACGCTGCTGCCTTCAGCATAAAAGCATGCATTTGATCAAGTTACAATAAAAAAAAAACAAAAACAAAAAAACTTGCTGTTATTTGTTAATATGGGCATTCAGTAATTTTCACTTTGGAAAAACTTGTTAAACTGTATTACATTATGCAGATTATTTACTCTTCCCTCACTGATATTGCAGGATTGTTGTATTAGACTGCATTACTTTCAGCTAGGTGTAAATATAAGCTACCAACTATAACAATACGCCAGGCAGTGGTTTAAAAAATAGAATTAATACTTTTGATACTTTAGGTACATTTTGCTTATGGTTAATCTATTTATGGTACTTACCGAGGTGGGATTTTGGCAAGGAAACTTCACAAAACCCCCTTCTTTCTTTATCCTTCCTTCTTTTTGTCCATTTTGTCTGGTAGGGTTGGTGTAGCCTACAGTGTGTTCAGTGTGTGTTTTATTTTGAAATCTGTGTTTACGTTGCTGCAGAAATCTGTTCATCGCTTCAGGAAAGTGAATCTGGGCCGGTGACGTCACTTCCGCCCTCTCCTCTTGGATTTACCCCCGAAGTTTTTTTTTTTTTTGTTTTTTTTTTCCTCTCCGCTCCGAGGCGCCGAGAAGTGAACTTTTCTCTCTGCTTTTCAGCCCAAAGTTAAAAAAACAAAAAAAAAGAAAAGAACCAAAGATCAGCACCATGTCGCCGCCGTCTCGACGGCTTCAGACGAAGCCGGTGATCACCTGCCTGAAGACCTTCCTCATCTCCTACAGCCTCATATTCTGGGTGAGTAGCAGGACATGGAGCCGAGGGAGGGAGCGGGCAACAAGCTAAAGGGGCAACAATGGGCTAAAAGCGGCTCCGGCTAACCTCATCGTCTCCTCAAACCCTGTCGGGGACTCACAGGGAGTTAAAGACGTCGACTAAACGTCGAAGTGGAGTCGGTTCTGTGTGAAGAACCACTTGTTGGAAACGAACCGACCGTTGGAGCAGATGTTTGTGTTGTTCAGCAGAAAATATCAACGTTTCCCCAAAAACACTTTGATATCCTGCGTCCCTGATTGAGGAAAATATGTCATTTAACTAACTCACAGTGTGACTAAGTTATTAGAAATGATCCATTGTGTTTTTTACAGGGTGAAACTGCAATGAGTAGTCGATTAATCGACTGATCTGCCGTAAATCTGTAGCTAGTAGTTTTGTTGTCCAGTATGGAATCAACAGAAAATTAATCTGCAATTATTTAGAGCAAAAAATGACAAATATTTTATGATTTTCTTTGTCATATATGATATAAATTTTAAAAGCAAACACTGACATATCATTTTTGCCTGTAGACACTTTTTTTTTTGACATATTGCTGTGAAAACAGACAGAAATCCTGGACCTCTAATATGAAAAGTTACCAAAACAAGCCAAACATTAGCTTGTTTCAGCTTCTCAGTGGATGTGATGTGGGGCTTATAGTAACGATTTCTTTACATTATAAATGAATCTGCTAATTAATTTCTCAATTAGTTGATTAATTGTCAACCAACTCTCCAAAACCACAAGAGTTCTTCAGGTTTATTATCACATCAGAAAAAATATGCAAATTCTCACATTTGAGAAGCTGGAACAAGGGAATGTTTGGTATTTTCACTTGAGAAATGTTTTGCTTGATTGCTAAAGATTTATTGCATATCAAAAGAGTGGCTAATTAGATTTCTGTCTATTTACGTATGAGTTAATGGACAGACTGTTGCAGCCGAATGAAACAAGCGTTATGACTACATGACCTTGGGCTGTGGGAAAATATAAAAGCAGTTTTGGAGTTTTCTGATATTTTATCAACAACAGTAAAGACAGTAATCAGCAGAATAACTGATAATGAAAATAACTGCTAGTTGCAGCTCCAATTACAAGTAAGGAAAATAAACACAAGCTTGCGTTCATAAGAAAATAAGCACTTATCGTTGCTCCCCCCATTAATCTTTGCACTGAGCAAACAGCCATCTCAGGCTGCTGCTGCTAACACAAAGTTCAAGTCAGTGCTTTTATCTAACAATTTATTGCTCTTTGCTGGGTGAGCTGATGTCTCCCCTCAGGCTAATGACTTGTGTGGGCAGTTTTAAAGGGAAAGATACTGAGATGGTTAAACCACCGGTGGAGGTAAGAGGGGTATCCCCTATAACGTTGACAGGTCAATAAACAATCTGCAGCACATGACTGTGTTTATTATGACTGGCACAAGTGAAAGCAGAGTTTAGCTAATATATGGTGACAGTAAACAATATTATAGACTCATTGCACATCTTGTTTTAGAGCTTAAATATCCTCCTCTAACTCATCTGTTTCTCCTCACCTGCATGTCCTTCCCTGGGGAACAGTGTAGATTTAATGAAGGAAATCAATAATGGAAATTGTGTTTTTCCTGGATTCAGCCCATCACGGTTCTTAATTAAACTTATCCTTGATACTTGCCAGATTTAGTGCAAATCACTGGTCTGTCTGAGGAGCTCTTGTATGCCTGATCACTGCTTGGTAAACAGCAAAACTTAAAAAGATTACAACTAATAATTATTTTCATTATCAAATAAGCAGACAGATATTTTCCTGATTTATGTATTTGATTGTTTGGTTAATAAAATCTCAGAAAATGGCCATTACATTTCCAGGCAGTCCTAACCCAAAGATATTAAATTTATCTGACAAAAGAAAGCAACAAGTTTGCCCCTTTTTAGAAGCTGGAAATATTTTGTATTTTTGTTTGATAAATGACTTAAACTATCAATTAAACTAGTTGCTGACTAATTTTGTGTTGATTGCCTAATTGAGTAATTAGCATCCAGTATTATTTGGCAAATTATTTTCATTCTCAAATAATAAGCTTAACTTTTTCTTGTATAAAAAAATGTCAGAAAAGGGTGAAATGTGTCCATCACAAGTTCCCAGAGCTCCAGATGACGTCTTCAGATTGCTTGTTTTGCCAGCAGTCAAAACCTCAAAAAAGTGTTAATATGACGAGACAAAATATGACATCAAAAGAAAAGCAGAAAGTCTTCGCATTTAAGAAGCTGGAACCAGCAAATGTTTATCACTTTTCGCTTGAGAAAGGATTTAAATGATTATTTGATTATTAGAATTGTTGCGTACTGATTTTCTGTCATCCACTTTGGGTTTAGTTTCAATAATTTGTTCCACTTTGGATGTTTGGTTTGTTAAAGTGTCTGGATCTGTCTAACAAATCTGCTCAAATCTTGAATCCTTCCGGCTCATAAACACGAAATGATTTTTCATTTTCGTTAACTACAATCATTGAAAGCAAAACCTTAAGACTGAAGATTTGATAATTGAAAATGAGTCAGGTTTGATAACAAAGCTGCTTAACCAGTGGGTCATTAGGAACGTGGGTTTGAGCCTTTAATCTCAGGTTTTGTGTCAGACGCAGCCCTAAAAACCCTCCTCATCTTTCTGTGTGGCTCTTTGATGCCGGAGCTGACTCGCCCTGCTGTCTCCTTCTTCAGGTCACAGGCGTGATCCTGCTGGCAGTCGGAGTGTGGGGGAAGGTGAGCCTGGAGGACTATTTGTCCCTGGCTTCTGACGAGAGCACCAATGCACCATATGTCCTCATTGGGACTGGAGCCACCATCGTTATTTTTGGACTGTTCGGTTGCTTCGCTACATGCCGCGGGAGCCCATGGATGCTCAAACTGGTCAGTGAAGGACCAGTAATCCCTGAAATATTCCCCTCAGATGTGACCTTGTGTAACAGTTTTTCTCCCTTGCGTTGTTTCTTCAGTATGCCATGTTTTTGACCTTGGTGTTCCTGGCTGAGCTCGTGGCAGGAATCTCAGGCTTTATCTTCAGACATGAGGTGAGTTACTGGTGCAAAAACATTCAAATACTTCACAAATCGATCACAGCGGGTCACTATGTTGTTTTGATTCACCAGATCAAAGCCAAATTAGGCAGTGCCTTTGACCACGCTGTGAAGTTCTACAACAGCACTGACAGAAGCAGCACTGCAGTTGACGGCATCCAGAGGAATGTGAGTTGGAGGTTTTCCACTTCGCTAATGGTGTCGTTTTGTATCGGACTCTGTTTGTGTCTCGCTGTACAAACCAAAGAACTCGAGTTTATCTAAGAATATTTTAAAGGCTCATATTGAACCACAGAGAGCAGAGACGCACTGCTGCACTGCTCTCTGTGGATTTAAAATTTCAAGCATTTTATCACTGCAGATGTTTTGTCAATAGGTGTTCCAAAACATCTGCAGTGACATCACTCACTGTGTTGTGGCGAGAAAACCAACATCCAGCTGTTTTGTTGGGTTTTTTTTTTTTTTGTTTTTACATTCTTTAAAGCATTTCTTGACCCAGTTTTCTGTTTGATAAAAACCAAAGAATTTGTTCCATGTAGTTGCATTGCTGTGGGGTGAAAAATTACACTGACTGGAACGGCACAGCTTACTTTAAAGAGAAGGGCATCCCCACCAGCTGCTGTAAAGACATTACCAAGTGCTCAGAGGAGACCCTGAAAGACTTGGACAAGGCTGCGAAAGAGGTGTACACGACGGTGAGTTCACTGCCTACACCAGCTCAAAAACTGTGCAACTGTGTGTTTAAAAAAAAACCTTGAAAGCCACTCTCTCTAAACCTTTGTTTTTCTGCAGGGCTGCTTCTCATTGGTGACCCATGTGATGGAGGCCAACCTGGGAATCATCGCTGGGATCTCCTTTGGGATTGCATTTTTCCAAGTACGTCACATGCTGTTCTCTCAGAACAAATGGAGCCATGTTATATTTCTGTACTATTATTTTTTTCCAACATCAAATCTAGTTTTTGTAGATCAGTTATGGAAACATTTGACTCATATGTTTCATCGCTGAGATCGGTGGACAGATGACCTTGTATTTATCCTGGGACTGAAGATGAAAAATAACCCTTTGGCTCATTCTGGCACATTTACAGCAGTGTTTGTTAATGTGCACTGTCCTGGCAAAATAAACCAATAATTAAAATAAGACAGAAAACCAGACATGTTTTGAATAAATCCCTGTTTTAGTGTTGCGATGGCCGAGGGGTTCAAGACACAGTCACTGACCATGGTGGAGTCTGGTGAAGGACCTTTGTTGCATGTCTCTCTCTATCTAATAAAGGCCATAATGCTCAAAATATGTGCAAATAAATAATAAATCAATCAATCCCCAGTTTAAAGTAGTTAAAGATGCCCTGCAGAGTTTCCTGTCAAACACAATATCTGTTTACATTCAGTGTTGAAGAGGAACTCGACACTAACTTGTCTTTTTTGTTTGCACTTTGCACATAATCACATAGACTCATGTTGACATGAAATGCTAAAGATGATTTTTCCAACAAAATCACATCTTGTGTAAAAACTTCTTCCTCAGTACAAATGAGCTTTGAGCGTTGAGTCTGAGCTGAGTTTTGTCTTTTGTTTGGCCTCTCCCTGACTGTGACGAACTAGGCAAGGCTCCGACTCCTTCAACTGCATATAAAGTGTAAATAGAAGTGTAAATAGCAGAAGACTACCTGTGTCCAGTGTTCTGCTGTTTCCACTAAACAAGAGCACTGTATTTATGTCCACCACTGTGAGAGTTTGAATACTTAGTGTGAAAATGTTGCTGCTTACTGTAGGATAAATTATTAAGTGTCAATAATATGTTGAGTAAAGAACGAGTGTTTTCACAGCCTAGATAATATGAATGTAAAATGACCAATGAGCAACACAGTGACTATAATCAAGCACCACATTGTAAAACTCAGTACAACAGGTCAAAATTGACCCTAATAGTTGCTGTTTAGAATCAAATAACATTTACAGTGAATAATAAGTTCAACTTTCACCCTGATTTTCACTTTGAAATAGTCATTTAGTTTTTGTGTACAGTTATTTCTAAGCTGTTTGAGCATCGATGTGGTTTTCTCTACGCACTCTTTTCCTTTCATAAAAGAACGAAGATTAATTTGGTGTATTTTGTTTGGAACTGTCTCTGTGTTTTAACAACTCTATTTCTCTCTAAACACGTTTCCTCTCAGCTCATTGGGATATTCCTGGCCTGCTGCTTGTCTCGATACATCACCAACAACCAGTATGAGATGGTCTAACAGTGACCTTCCACAGGTAAGACTTGCACTGCCAAAGTTATTAAATAACTTTTTTGGGAGAATTAATCACGTTTCACACAAATTACAAGATTGTACCAAACACGGATTGTGAACTTTATTGCCCAAGAAAATGCAGTGTGAGTGATTTAATGACCCAATGTTCAAATGCAAAAACAAATGAGCTGTTTTTCTAACAACCTGTGCTTCCTGTCTGTTTGCAGGTTACTGATGAGCAGCTCCTGGTGAAAACTGAGTTAAATGAATCTCCTGTGATTTTAACATTGTGTGTGTGTGTCTAGTTGTTATCGTTTTAGAGAGGGAAAAACACTCAAGACTTCTTCTTTTATTCAGTCTGACCAATGACAAACAAGCAGAAGGGAATAATGTTAAAGGAAATTAAAAAAGGGACCACGCTCGCAGCGTTGTTTGACCGAAGAGAAAAGGGACCTGGACATTTCAGGGATCAGTGTTACTTGTGGGATTTAATTAGGGAATTTCCATCAAACATAGATGTCATTACATAAATGTTACTTTTTCATTTGAGGTAATTTACTCTACCGGTTTCTTGTGTCTTTGTATAATGCAGTTGCCTTATTTTGTAATTTTGCTATAATTAGTCTGTAGTCTGTAGCAGATGAAATCTAGACGATAAGCTGATAAATGTTTGCCTTCTCTGCAACATTAAGTGAATTTAGCCTGAGATACGGATAAGAGGTCGCCACCATGAAATCAAGAGTGTGTGATTTACAGTAAGGACTTAGGAGTTGTGTGGAAAACGAGCCTTACTAATGAGTGTGTTGGCCAGTATTGTTGAAAGCCTGCATTCATGCGTGCCAGTTACAGCAGCCCAGCCACCTTTGTATCACAGTTTTCAGTGTTGAATTGTTATTCTTTTGTGGATGCATGTAAAATACTTGAAAAAATAAAATAAAAAATAAAAATGAAATTCAGTATCTTTACCAAATGGTTGCATGCAGCTCAGGGTGTTTCTGTTCCACAGCTGAAGCAGATAGTTTGGCAGATTAACGTGACGCAGTTATTTGGGGCCTTGTGGGGGATCCATACAAAATACAAGCTGTGAAAGGGATTTAGTTTTTAAATTTTTGCAGGGTAACTTTTAATCAAACAAAGGTTTTCTGACATCTGACATTGATAGAAACTTCCCTGGCCTGATAACACGGTCTGTGTGCACGCCTCAAGTTGTGTTCTCCTGTTATAACACCACCCATCTCAGTATATGACGATGTTTTCATGTCGACAAAATAAATTTCAACACTGTCGAGGCTCGGTTAATAAACTTCAGTGTGAAAGAGAATTAAAAAAACACTGACTGTGGAAAAATGACTTCAAAACCAGCGTTAAAGGACGGCTTCGCAATTTTTCAAGCCTGTCTTAAAACATTAGTCAGATACCCATTTGAAAACTAAAACAGGTTTCACTGGTCTTATTCATACTGGACATTAAAAGATCTCTTTCTAATATACTTTCAATGTTAAAAGAGGGGGTGACTGGCAGCAGAGGGCCTGGGGCGCCCCCTACAGCTTTTTTAACTACAAAATTTCCCCCTTTGTTTCCCTCGTGTCTTCCTGCTGAGCTGCAGTGCAAGATAAGTAACAAAGAGGGAATTTAGTCCCTGAAACTCTGGAAGATGTCCCCTTAATCTGACCAACTCACATCACTGAGGCCTCATAAGTTTCAGATACATTGATCAAAACATATTTGCACAGAATAAGGACTGTGGGTCGGCTGAGCATATATAGTCTTTTACAGCAACAGCCTGTTCACAGTTTAGATATCACAGGGAGGTAAGAAAAAGGACAAACACATCGATGGAAGAGAAAAGATGTTATTCAATATAAAAAGTCACAAGCAGGATGAGAACGATTACTGAGAAAGTTACAGGGAGGCATAAGTGATTTCAGTTTTAACTGAGGTTGCGGATTATTCCATTAAATTTCTGCAAAGGCAGTCTTTCCTACATCAGTTGTGGTTCAGGGTTCCTGAAGCATCAGCCAATCATGCTGGAGTATGTTAAGTATGGGCCAGAGAGCCAAAGCAGCAGGGATGAGACATAAGAAGTCAGATTTCCAACATCTAACATCGCTCACACTGCAAAGCCCAACCAGCTTTATCATAAAGAGAGCAATGCTGAGAGTTATAACTATCTGCAGTAAAACACTAAATCTGAGGGCAGAGTGGTAAATGGAGTCTAGTGGCCTCAGATGGGGGGGGGGCAGCATGTTGATGTATGACATCTCCCTGCAGGAAGCCGAGGTTCTGTCAAAGTTTAATAACAGAGGTATTTGTGATATTTAGATTTTCATATCATATATTATATTGTTTTCATATTAAAAACCAGTCAGTGGAACTGTGTAAATTATTATAATAATCACTTACACTGAAAGTGCATTAGGAAGGGATCTTCTGATGGCCAGCATGCACGAGAGGAGTAATTACAAGAAAAAAACTGTTTCGTGTTTTAAGACAGAGCTGGAAAAATGTGTGGCCCTGTCCTTTAATCAGTGGAGTATATCCAGCCTGTTCTCGACAGCGGTTAAGAGCACATCACTGAAACATGTTCTGCAACAGAGTGTAAATGTTCCTGAAAGACTTAGTAAACTATGTGGGAGGCTTTTCCATCTTCACACTGTTCACTGCGGGAAGTTAATTTTATTCAACACAATAGATATGTAGTTATTCATAAGAATTTTAGTCCGTTTAGTGGGGAAACTTTGAGGAAAGCACTGTGATGTATGTAAGAATCACATCATATCATCATGACAGTATATTCAGATGGTGATCAAACTCATAATAATAATAATAATAAAGTGAAATAATGGACACTGGTCTGTCTGTGTTTTGATGCAGCAGAGAATCTCAGGTGTCAGTAATAACCCTGATGATGCCTCTTCACTGCCACACCTTATTAACTGACTTTATGAAATGCACCTGTGCTGTTCCTGCTGCCCCCTGACCTCTTCCACCTGTGCAGGTAAACCTGCAGGATTAAAGTCACTGCTTCACCTTACAGCTGCAACCATCTGGTAAGATCAGCTCCAGACAGACTCCTCCACTGTGAACAGCATCGAGCTTTAAATGTGTCTGTGTCGTGTGTGTTTGAACCAACACAGTCCAGACACCAGGTGGCAGCACCTGTGCAGCAACGACCTCAGCTGGCACCCGCTTTAAAATGACTACAAGCGAAAAACGCGGAGACTTTCTCATTTCCCTGACGAATCAAACTTTGCATTATTTCATATTTTGTGTGTAAAACGTGTTAAACTACACATCTCACGAGCCTGACGCAGGAGCAGCGCCTCTGCAGCTGCGCACATCGGCCCCCGGGCTGCAGCGGCCTGGAGCAGCTGAGCAGCTACAGCCGGGACATCTGACTGGCAGCCGCGGCGCGTTTTCTCATTGGTCGGATTCGGATCTGATGCTGTTTGAGCCCGCCCACTTCCTCCGCGCTGTCCAATCGGCTCTCCAGAAAACACAAGGAGGGGCGGGCTTTATTTTTTTCCCCTTCCACCCCCAACCCCGGCGTGTCGAGTATAAAACGCCGGGTTGAGCCGCCAGTCAGTCGGGGAAATCTTCACGTTCCTTCGCGGCGGGTGTTGAGCGGAGCCTGAGAAGACTTGGTTTATTTAACCAGCGCCAAGAAGGACTTTCCTCCGGTTACCTTGTGGTTCAGGTCGGTGCTTCCTCCTCCGAGCCGCGCTGCTGTTTCAGAAGCAGGAAGTCAAGGTCAGACCGATGAGCTTCATGTCGTCGAGCTGTTAGTTTGTTTGTTTGTTTGTTTGTTTGTTTGTTTTGGCTGCTAGAAAATCAGCTTTTCCTCGGTGGGTGAGAAACAAGCGGCCTCTGTTTGTTTCCTGCAACCGAGCTGCAGTTAGTGTGTGTGGGGGAGGGGGGGGGGAGGCAGGGAGGGGGGGGCAGGAAGGATGTGAATTGGCTTCTTTATTTTACTTGTCTGTGCTGGATTTGAAAGAGTTGAGGGTGTTAGGCCTGGATTTGTTGTATTTTATTATTTTATAGCATCTGATCCACCTTCTCATGTCTCCTCCCTCCCTCCCCCCCCCTGCAGATCAGCCCCCTCTCAGACACCGAGCAGCCCTGCCTCAGTAAACTCCACCTGCCAGCTCTCCACTGTAACCAAGCAAAGCCCTAAAGCCTTCACAATGATGCAGATCAGCAGCGACTCCGCCAGCAACAAGCACTCCCTCATCAACGTCATGCACCGCTTCATAGCAGCTGCCAACAACATGGACGAGACCATCATGGTGCCCAGCCTGCTGCGAGACGTGCCGCTGGAGGAGCAGGCCGCCAGCCAGGTGGAGGCCAACAACAACAACAACCAACCGCCGTGTCCCAACAAGCAGAGGGACATGTACGAGCACTACCTGCTCCTCAAGTCGATAAAGAACGACATGGAGTGGGGGCTGCTGAAGAGGGAGATGAGCAGCGGCGCCAGCTTCCTGGAGATGGCGGTGAAGCAGGAGGAGCAGCAGCCGGTCACCGGGGGTCTGCTCCCGGAGGACAACTCGGACCTGGAGCATCAGTTTCATTATCACCTCAGAGGACTGTTTGGGGTTCTGTCCAAGCTCACGATGCAAGCGGACCACCTCACCAACAGATACAAGAGAGAAATCGGAGGAGGAAACTTCATGAGATAGAAGTCCCTGCTGTCCCCCACCCCGCCCCCACCCTGACTGCTTGACTTCCAACAATGGGATGTGTTGAAGGGCCCCCATCTCTTCTGAATAGATCTCAATGGACAGTGAACTGACCAGGGCAACCACTGTGTGACTTCTCACTCCTGTGTAGCGACACTCCTGATTTCTTTTTTTCTCCCCCCCCCTCTCTTCTTCCCCACACAAAACATACCTGAAACCAGTGACGCCTGCACCCGTCTACCTGCACCCACTCGTCAGGGCAGTGGTTGACGTTTCGTGCTTGGTGGAGGTTAATTGAATCTGTTCCCAAGTCCAAATGAAGCACAGCTCTGGTTTTTGCAGAAACGTACCTTCCCCCTCTTTGTCTTTTCATTTCAAATTTGAACATGAATTTGTCGTCAGATCGATGTGTCTGATTGTGAATAAAAGGTTTGACTGTAGGAGATATTGAATGCTGGTTATTCTGTCCCTCCTTTTTTTTTTTTAAAAAAAAAAAACCAAAAAAAAAACGTGAGATGATTTTAAAGCTGAGCTGAAGGGCTCTTAATCTGCAGAGGTTTCAAATCTTTCCACTTGGTGTTACTGTAACATGGTGTGCCTTGACTTTTTGTACGCCCTCTTGCCCTGTTCAGTTAACTCCCTCATTGTCTGTCTGCTTAAATAGTTCATCAAGGTATTTATGATGAAACGGCTCATGTTGTTTGTCCTCGACTATTTCAAAACCAATTTTATATTGACGCAGAAATGCAGTAAAAGTGAAATAAATCATTGGAAATTTATTTTCTGGCTGGGTTTCTTTTGTTACTGTCAACAGGATGTTAGAGGTGTTAACGCTGTTTCCTCTCATAGCTCATTTTTTGTTTTGGTGTTTTCTTAATACAAGTCGTGAAGTGGCTGAAGCTTGTGCAGGAATGTGTGGTGATGCATTTTGACATGCCACAACATGGAAACTACAACTGACTCAGTTCCCTTTTTTATTTTTTGTGGGGCGAGTTTAGCAGCTTTATGATGTGTTGAAGGATTTGCCTAAAGAAGACGACACAAAGCAGTGTTTGCAAAAGAGGTCGATGCTCTCCTCCATTTCATCATCTCATCACTGTTTTATGCAAACACACAGTTGTGCTAACAGGCAAATCTCCTGCAGTAAAGTTTCTGCAGCACTTTAACAGAATATCCTGCAGCCTGATCAGTAAAGTTTTGCAGACAGTTTAACATCAAAAACATATTTAACTTAAATTTGAATGGCAGCAGTGGTTCTGTGCATATTTCCTTACGGATCAGCTTGTTTTTAAGCCAAAACACTGTAATGATTAAATATCATCGCACACATTAGTCTCAAGCTGCACCAGCCCCCTTCAGTCCACAACCTATTGTTACAGCTATTTTCCTCTTAATCTAATAATTTTAACATTTACACAGTGCGTTAATCATCTGAAACGGTTGGAATAATAATTAAAAGGGGGCCATAAAAAGCTGTAAAGTGCACTGACCTATCAGAAGTGATAAGACTTTATTTTGGTGAGACAATAAACTTGTTAAAAAATAAACGGCCCCCCGTGGACACAGACAACGTGATCTTTAAAACCTCTGGGGGAGATTTCGATGATATTAGTCACAGATTTCTGCAGCTTTCTCACGTTGAACATGACGCCAGTGGAGTATAAATGAAACATCAAATTGATGTATATGTTGCTCAAAGCGTTTGCCCCCATCTGCTGCCACATCTATCCATCACTGAGTGAAACCCTCCCCTTAGCAACAGCTCCACCAAGACCAGCCAATCCGTTTGCAAAGGCCCCCGCCCCCCCCCCCCCCCTCTCTCTGAGAGGCATAGCTGTGATTAAGAGATTGTGGTGCGATGAAGGGCATCCAGGAAGCAAGTGGAGGGCAGACACAGTCAAACACACCGGTGCTCCCTGACCAGCAGCTGCAGCAGCAGCAGCAGCAGCAGCAGCAGCAGCAGCGAGGACACCGAGGGCAGAGAGTTTGCATGAAAAGTGCTGCCTTCGTCCTGCGGTGAGAGGCTGTAGTCCTCCTCTGTTTTCACTCACAATGGCCCATACAAATGGCTGCAAATCAAAATGGCTGTGCTGGTCAGTGTGGCTCAGCCCACTTAGATTAACTGGGTCAACCAAACTGGTGACAGCTGGCCAGACAGCAAATGTGAATAGAAAATGAGCTTTCTATTATTTTTTCTTGTGCAGGAGATTAATCTACATGTTTACCAGTCATTTAATCTGTTATTGAGTCCACACTTGAAGCACATGGAATCTATATTATATAGAATTATAATGCATCAGATGAAAATGTGATAACACAGTGAAAGTTGCTCGTAATTATGAAAATACAAATAATAATCACCTGATTCTGAAGCTCGCCTTGGCTTTACAGAGCTTTACAGTGAGTTTCACTTCATGGTTTCCGTGTCTGCTGCACAGCTTCACTGTTTTGGTTCATTTTCAGCCGCAGCAGGTAGCTGCTCTAAAAACCCACTGTCCTCCACCTGCTGAGCAGCAAACAGCAGCCGGTGAAGAGTGGAGCATTAAAAACAGAGCCAAGAGTGACAGTTGGATTTAAATTCCCCCGGTGACTGAATGATAATGATCAACTTCACCATATCAATTTAAAAGGTGATTATATGTCATCGTCGTGCACACAACTTATTTCTACTGCAATTTTACAGCAGGAGTTCAGTATTTTGGGAAATATGTGTATTTAGCTGATGTTAGCAAAAACTTCCTAAAGGTGACAAAATCCACCTACTAGCACCATAAATCTCACTCATTAACATGTTCTTCTATCTTTTTTTATTCAGCTAATCTGTACAATAAAAAAATAAAAATAAAAAATAAAATATTTTATGGAGGTTTATTACAGTCTTGCCTTTTAGCAGTTGCCAGGCAACCAGCAGAGACTCCATGACGTAACTACACCCAACCACGAAACAGCTCTGCACAAAAGCCACTATACAACAAGATACGACATGTTAATCAGTGAGCTTTACAAGTGCTGGAGAGCAAATTTTAACTTCAGGCAGAACCAGGCTAGGTGTCTTCAGTCTCAATGCTAAGCTAAGCTAACCAGCTGCTGGCTGCAGCTTCACATTTCATGGACAGACAAGTGGTATCGATCCAACTCTAATCAAGACAAGGAAGGAGCATGTTCCAAAATATCAATGATCTATGATTTATTTCACCCATTTGTAACATTACTATAGTTTCCAGAGGTCAGGAAGAAGAAAATATACACATATAATATAAAAGATATCTGCATTTATAGGCTAGATTAAACTTGAAATCTGTAAACAAGGGTACAAATAGTGAAATCCTGTCTGGGAGCACAGAGAGTGGAATATAACACTAAATGATTTGTTTAAACAGATATTTCTTCCTGTGAATAAGTGAAATTTCTTCAAATTTCTGCTGTAAATTTGAATTTTCCATTGCGCACTGAAATCTCAGAGGGCCTGAACTGACAGTGATGTTCTGTAATACAGCTCGTACTGGCACTGCACAAGTCTCCCCAGTCACATTAATGTCTTGAGAAACCTGAGAGCAAATGGCTGCAACCACTCAGTCTGTGCATTGCACATTTGAAATGGCTCCAAGTTGTGGGGAAGATGAGCTGTTTCATCATAGACTGCAGACATTTAGAAGAGTGAGTGCGGAGCATAAGAGTCCGTTTTATTCTTCAGTGTTAAATTGCATTTTACGTGCTTGTGATTGACGCTTATGGCTTTATAGAAATCTGCACTTTAATGTTAAGCGTTGTTAAGATAAGGTGCTCTTTTTTTTATGCTCGGGGTGAACTGGGTTGTTGAGTTCAGTGTAATGTGACCGACAGATCTTGGG
This sequence comes from Trachinotus anak, assembly GCF_046630095.1. Lineage (NCBI taxonomy): Eukaryota > Metazoa > Chordata > Actinopteri > Carangiformes > Carangidae > Trachinotus > Trachinotus anak. The sequence goes on along the minus strand of NW_027273872.1, from coordinate 2,914,215 downwards.
ACATGGGAGGCATTTAGTGTTGAAAGGCCTCTTGAATCTGTGTGGTTGGCAGGTCTTTGCCCTGCCCGGCCTGCCAACATGAGGCTGCGTGATTACAGACTTGGCAGACAATGGCAGTGCCTGCATGCTGTCCGTTCCTTGGCAGCGCCCTGCTTCACTTCAGCAGCGCTGTCTGTTGCTCAACGGCTGTAAAACTCCTCCCTGACGGGGAGAAAGCTCCAGACAGAGCAGAGATTATTACTTTATGAGGCACAGGTCAAATCAACGTGATACAGGTTCTGGAGGAGGGTGACGTCTAAGGGTCAATAATGAGATGCTAAAAAAAGGCTTGTATCTGCACATACAATAAAATCACCTACACCCTGTTTGCTTTTATCACTTGGTCAACCTTACTGGACTTCTCTATGGTGACAGCTGCTCCCTGAGCACACACCTGAATGCATTCACTGTTTTATTTGCTTTAATATCCAGGCACGTTTCTGCAAACCTTTGAGAAGCCAAACACCACAGACAAATATGTGAACCTGAGACTGTAAGTGAATTCAGACAGAGGTCTCCAGCAGGCTTTTAACCTTCTGGCAGTGGTGGAAGAACTTTTGGGATCTTTTGCACAAGAATGCTTTTAATAAAGTATAATTTATTGGATACTTGGGTTACTGATGTTAATTTATAGTCCAGTTATAAGCCTCTAATAAGAGCAAATTTTAGGTTGCCAGATTGTGTAAAATCCTTCTTTATCATGACACTTTGTTTGTCTTTAAAGCTCATGCCTTGATTCATTAGGGAGACCTCTTCAGTGGAAAGTTCGACTACTCTGCACCAATATTCATTTATAAAGTGATTATTAACATTTACAGGTGCAGAGTTATTATGATACAAACATTTGTTAAGAGTCACACTTCAAAAACTTCAAATAGCTCAAATAAATATCAGAAAAAAGTGAAATATTTATGGTGAGAGGATTTTAGAATTCAGAAGTTTCAGCTCTGTTGTTTAGATAAAGACTTTCTTGCATCAGTGTGTCCTGTACTAAGGTTTTCACGCTTTATAATAATGCATCAGGTTTGCAGATATAAATGTTTGCATGACATTAATAAAGAGTCTTATGTTTCTGAATTTTCTATGAGCTGTTAGCAAACATTAGTCACCTGCAATAAATGTTAATCAATCATTAATAAAAGATTCTAAAGTCCATCAAGTCTGCAGCTGTAAACTGTAATAAATGTTTACAAATGGATTTTAGTCCAGATGTCCTGCAGCCTGTTTCACGAGTATATTCATAACTTTAAAGACAAGCAAAATGTCACAATACAGGAGGATTTTACACATCGTTAAACCCAGAAGTTGTTTTTAATTAATGCCTCATAACAGAGCTGCACAGCAGAAGTAAGTGTGTTATTAAGCCCTTTATAAACGGTGCTTTATCACGAAGTGGCAGCAGCTTGCTTGAAGGGCCCCTCAGGTAGTTGTTCAACTTGGTCCCAAGGAAACTGTTGCTTGTGATTAAAACCAGTTTGTTGTTGTGTAACGCGATGCATGTTGCTGTATGCAGAGGACTTAGGGTTGCTAGGCGCTGCCATGGCGTAAAATCGCCTCATGTGAAAGACGGCGGAGCCCACACTGTTGCACACGGCTCAGACTCACAATATGAAGCCTTGTGCTGCAGATGTAATGAGAACCAGCACGCTCACTGATGTCATTAACATTTCTGTGTGTCTGATGTTTCCCAAACAGCACATGAGCTGTGTGGTCGTGGAGAAAATCTGTGAAGAAATCAGAGTTTTTCAGAAAGTCACTTCTGTGGAGATAATATCCATAACTCATGATGAGAGCCCTTTGGCTGTGAATGATGTTATACAATCAGGAAGTAAAATGTCAGCAAATTAATTCAGGTCTTTTTAAAAGACGTAGTTAATACAAAGTATACATGATGTCAACTCGGCTCAGAAACAGGTCAAACACGTACAAGTTTAACTCCATGTGAACGTTGAACTGTGATCAATTAGGATATGAATGTGTTACCTAATGAATGGATTTAGCTTCAGTCAGTAGCTAGCACTGTTTTCATTTAACATAGTGGCTCTAAAAACCAGGTGCATTCTGGGAGCTGGGAAACCTAGAAAGGTTTGGGTGGGGCACCAGAGTGCCCGAGCAGACAGACACAGTTCGATAAGAGAGAAAAAATGGATTAAGACTCAAGTTTAAAGGCCTGGTTCTCTGCAATTATAAACTGTATGATTACTAGATTCAGTTTAATAAATTAATACCAAACAAACGACCTTTAATACTCTAATATGAAACTACATCAGTGAATAGCTGCTTTATGTAATTCCATAAAGCCAACAGCTGTGAACTCGTGGAGAAGGTCCCCCACCCCCTGCAGGAGGAAGAAACCTGAAGTGTATTGACTAAAGGAGCTTTGTTTGTTTTTGTTGTTGCTTTGTGTATCTTTGTGTATCTTTGTGTAGCTTCTGCAGTTTTGCATTTTTTGGGTTGTTTTTTGTCTCTTTACTGTTGTATCTGTCAACGTTTCTTGTTGATTTAAAATAATTTTTCGTCTCTTTGTGTTTGTGTTTGTGGTAACAGTCACTTCACAGAGGATCGGTCCAAGGGCTCTACTTCAAATATATGTTGTATATAATTTGCTGGTGCTGATGTTCTTTACGGTCAGAATATTTTGGGGGTTACTACTCCTACATTATTATTTTGACTTTTGAACAAGGCGTCTGCATTAACCTTTGATTAAGACACAAAATATTACAGCTGTAAATGCTGTGTATTAGTATTAGTGCCTGGTTCCAAATAAAGCTTTTGTCCGGACTCTCAGCTCCAGATCAGACTCGGCTCTTTTGTCTTGTCAGCACCGAGATGCAGCTGTGAAGCCAGGAACACCATGTTCCTTTTTAGCAGAGGCTTTCCAACCGAACCCCCACCACACAGAGGCACCGCCCCCCTCCCTCCCCGCTTTTTCCTCGATTTTATGATGACCTGGACCAGACTGTGTCTCTGTGTTCTCTGTTGTTTGGGTTCTTGCCGGTGAAACTTTGTCCCCTCACGTGGAAGGAGAAAATACCAAATTCATTTAAGAGCAGAAAAGGGCCTGTTTCATATTTTTGCAGAGGAAAATCCACGTACCAGTGGTGTTACACTTGAAACCCCCCCCCAGAGCACATCTCTCTGCCATCGTTGGTGACCACCACACAATGATCAGTATGTGCCTGCTCTGTGCAGAACATGACGGGGAGGAATGTATAAGGTTATGTAAGAGGCGAGTGGGTGTGGAGCCCAGCAGCAGCAGCTTACAGCCTGACACAGACTGTCTCTGAGAGCAAACAATCCCCTCAGGCCGGCCTCGTCTAAACCCTGTCGCTTTATGTGCTGCTTATGTGGGTCAATACAACCTTCTGTCACACACACACACACACACACACACACACAGAGTCAGGATGGGGGTTTATTGTATCATATCTGCCTCATGATTTTTCAAAGATGATTTGACTTGAAAATGCTCAAGTAAAATATATATTTACCTAAAAAATAAAAACGAAACATTCTTAGTTACTTTCCACCAGTGGCCTCGTGTCTATAAACGTCTCTCTGTTCCTCGTCCACACTAATTATCGGTTGGGTGGGTGATAACAATCAGGGTCGTCTCCTGCAGATGAACCCTCTGCTCTCAGTGACACGGTCAGAGCCTGAGTCCCTCTCTGGCTGCTGCCTTCGATCTAATCTGCAAGACGAGGGCGAAGCCACGGCGCGGCTTTGTGTGTGGGTGTGTTCGCTGACATGAAGGCCTCCATTGTCAGTGGTGCTCCTGGCAACTCAGCCAATCCATGGAAAACACACTGCTCAGATTTCCAACATCAGTGTGTTTTGTGGTTATAAGGTGTTTTTGTGTGCTGGTAAGAAACCGACGTGGCCTCAAATTTCACAGGAGACAAAGAACAGAGAGGGGCCTCAGGTCGTTGCAGACCCTCAGAGGCTGTTTCATGAATTCACTCAGAAATGTTACTTCACCTGAATGCCTGACCTCCACTGTGCAGACTGATGCATGTGCAGTGAGTTTAATGCATGTTCATCTGAGCATCTGTGCCATCACAACAAGTTGGGAAACCAATTTTGGTCAAATATGCAACTTGCAAAAGAGTGATGTGGAAACTTGGAGGCTGCACGGCCTTTCAGTGACGAAGGAAACATCTTGTGTCCAGTGGTCAAACTTTTTTTTTTTTAGTGGCACTTAACGTCTGCAGGGAATCTTAAGCTTCATGTAACATTTAAACTGACACTTTAACTCCTTTCAGTGCTTCAACTTCAGTTTCAGTATTACACAAACAAAGCATTAACATTTTAAGACACAATAATATTGATTTGGCGTCACTGCAATACGTTAATAAGAACTGCTAATGTCACAGTTGGCTCTGGCTTCAGATTGGTTAAAATGTATAATTGTGCGTATTGTGTAGGTGTTGTGTTGCTATGTTTTTAATCTTTTTTATATTAAGAGTGTTTTTCAGTAAACAGATGAAACTACAGACTTCCACTGAGGCCTGCTCCAACTATACGCCGTGACTTCACAGTGTCAGCGGACATTTCAGTGGCTTTCAGGGTTCAGACGTCCGATCAGCTGATTTCTTCTGCTGACACTTTAACTGCTTTCAGTTCTGACATTTCAACCAACACTCCTGTAGTGAAATAAGCTGAGCTCCAGCTTATTTCACATGCAGTGCTTTGCATTATTTGCATCTGCAGTTTTCAGTGTCGGCCTCCTCTGGTTTGCCTGAACTTCACGTGGCTGGAAACAAACAAAGTGCAAAGTTTCTTAATTGTAACCAGATTTCATTAGTGTGTCTGGGTGACTGGGTTTCTTATGCACGTGTACAGTGGCTGAAATGTTGGCTGCATGCAGAAGCTAGTTCAGATGTCTGGGCAAGGTCAACACCCTTGCAACATAGCGGGGGTCAGTGCTTGACTTTTTAATTTTCCCCTTGGGGTTATATTTAGAGCTGCAGGGGTGAAACCGTCGTGTTAAAGATAGCAGCGGATTAAACTCCATTAGATGTCTTCATATTAACACGAACAACGGACATTTAACACCTGTACGCAGAGTGTTATTTAAAGAGCTGCAGCTCGTATGATTTATCAGTGTGTTTTAATATAGAGCGATCCTGTGTATAAATACTACAGACTCCTGCAGACATGTCTGGCTGGGGAGAGAGAACAACCTCATCTAAACCCTCCTGATCATAACAAAAGAGCCCTGTGCAGTCTCACAGGATGAAAGACAGTTTGATCTGCCTCGAGCACTAAAACATTCCCCAAATGTCCAAAGGACAATTCAGACAGATTACTGGGCTTATTCTTGTACGTTTAAGATTCTGGTCAGCAGTCGACAGAGCAACCCAACAATCTGCTTTCAATGGGAGCTGAGAGAAAAAGGAAGTATCTGGACTGAGCTTTAGAAGCAGGACTTCCCCATTCTGCCTTTTTGTTTTTTTCACAGAGGACTGTTACATAACCCGAGCCAAGTGCTGCTAACAGAGACAACAGATGTCCTCAGTGAAACCAAGGCAATGAAGGAGGCATTTAGAGAAACTAATTCTCATCACAAATATTACACAGACAGGGACGAAGTAATCATTCACAATCTGAAAAGCCTTTTGAAGGACATGTTGAGCAAGTCTTACTTGGACTGGATTTAAAAGATAGGATTTAGCTTTATTGAAAGATTCGGTGAAAAGAAACAGAACATGGGTTTTGGTCAAATGAGAGACCACCTGCTCTCACAAACACTTCACCTGATGTATATTTATCTTGTACTTTTGTGCTAAACGTCTCTTTCCCTCGTGTCCCTTTGTGACTCCATATAAGAACAATGCAAAACTCCCAACAGGGTGGCCTCCCTTCCTCTTTCCATGTCAGTCTGTCAGTAGGTCTTGTACAGACTTGCCCTCGTTTTAAACCAATCAGACTCTACTGCCCCTCAACAGGAAGCCAATGAGCGGCGGGGCATGGAAGGGGCTTGGTGAGGGGGGCGGACCTGACAGCTCAACACCATGTATGATGTAAAGAGGCTTGATTTACAGGAGAGGGAAAAATTTCCCAACACCCCCGAAGCCTTCAGAAGCGTGATTACCACAATAAAAAAAAACTTCTGAAGCTCCAATGACAAATGTGCTTCAAAATCAACTCTTCATGTGCAATTTTCAATTTCAAACTTTCTCCAGATATTATCAACATATCTCAAATCTGCAGCAGCCACATGTTATCGCTGCTGGCAGATAAAGCCCAGACACAGCAGAGGCTGAACTGGAGTAACCTCGTGGCGACTGCACAGGTTGCACTGTGGTTGGGATCATCTGTACCGTGGGGCCCTGCGAGGGGCACCGGCTGGTGTGTCACATCTCAGCACAATGAAGCATCTCGCACTGTGGCTTCGAACAGGCGCCAATATTCTCCCTGGAAAACGTTGAATTACGGGCTCAGATCATTTATTATCAGCTGATCTTTAATTTAGATGTAACTTTTATTAGCAATGTTCTTTTCATAACTGCAAATTGAGAGAAAGACCCAAGAGATAATAAAGTAAAGCCTGATTTAATGGCACATTTATGTTTCACCATCTATAACTGCACGCTCCATTATTACAACAGGTAATGATGCTGCATTCAGAGAAATTCCCATAAATTTTATGCGGATATTAAATTTTGGAGTGTTTTAGTCACTGAGGGCAGAATATCCCAACGTGAACAGCTGCTCTGTGGACTTCACACAAGTCGTCACAAGTCTCACATGATGCCACCTCCTGGTATTTGGCTCCGTTACTTCACAGCATGAGGCTCTGTAATGTCTCAAACCACAAACTCACGACAGCAAAGCTCCACTTAAAACACTTTAAAGAAAGTGAAAAGCTGTCACGTCTTTGTGTGTGTGTGTTTGGGATGTGCTCTTAATCCCGTGAGGAGCTTCTCGCTCTGAAGTAGATGAATCTTTGCTCTCATAAAGGATTGAAGCTGAGTTATCTCTGTAGCTCAATGCGTCCTGTGTGGTTTTCATGTAACAAAACAATAATCTTGTGTGAAGTCATTGGTAACTAATGGACTCATGTTTACTGAGATCAGGCTGAAAAAAAGGAGGCAGCAAATTGATTCTTTTAGTTTTACTATTAACTGAGTCACTGTCATTGGGTCCCTCTAGTGGATAAAATAAAGTCGGACCACACTCAACATGTGGAATTAGAAAACAGTTTCCCACGAAATTGATCTACTTTCTATTAAATTATGCGGATTGTGGATAATCTTATGATAATTAAGGCTCCTTTTTTACAATTTAGGTGATTTCCACTGATGTTTGATTGGTACTGTTTGTATGGAAGTTGGTTAAAAATTTACCTATTTTTATGGCGACTGGGAGGATCTACTCTGAGGTCACTGAAACCTTATCAGTCCTGAACCTGAAAGTTTATTCTTGACTTTGGAAACAACTGTAGATACACAAACTTTCTATAATTGAGGCTCAAAGGGAGACGGTTTGAGTTCATATCAGTCGGATCTTCTCCACACAAAAACAGCACCAACAAATGTCCCATTGCTCTCTCCTCAGCAGCTGTTACACCACTCAGTGGTCACTTCATTAGGTTCACCTGGACAGTCTGATGCAATCCACTGCAACAGCTCTGCCATGCTTTTATGATGACTAATGTTGGATGTTTGTCGTAGAGATGTTAAATAAATTGTTAAGTTTTAGCATCAAGGTCACAGTTTATGATGCGATGTGTTCTTCTGCATGACGTTCAGAGGTGTTTCAGAGATTCTGCTGCACTCATGTTTGTAAATAGGAAGGACAAAAAATTAGAAGCACCCCTGAATATAATGTAGACCAGCACGACACCCCCTTTAACTATGACCTCAGTAATAAATATAAATGCATTTTTAATTCATTCAATTCAATTAAACATTATAAACATTATAAAAACAGACTTTATATGTGCAGGTGTACCTAATAAAGTGGCCACTGAGTGTTTATACGTATGTAAAACAACATGAATGTGCAGCAGGTGACCATAGTGCAAGACAATGAAGCGATTATTGGTCTCAGGTGACAGTGACTCGGATGAAAAATAATTTTCATTTAATTTCATTTCTTAATGTTCCACATCTTGTCTCCTCGTCTTCGCAGGTATCAGTTAGCTTCCTGTTCAGAGCTTGTGTTTGTTGAGTCAGAGAATTATCAGCTCTGGAAATGTCATCAGCTGACCTGCCGTACAAGTCTTAACGAGTTAATGAAGGTCTAACATTTTAAGAAAGACTCTGTTTGCTGAAGGGGCCGTATGTCCTTCTTTTCTCTTCACAAATCAACAACAACAACAAAAAGGGGAGGGGGGTGACAGGTAACAAAGGTCCCCAGCGTTGGTATGAGCCCTGGGTTACTGCTCCATGGGGACGCCAACTTATAGGATTTATTTATGACACTACAGATTCAGACCTGCTCACACTCCTGTGAGGTAAAGCTCACTTGGCTCTGAACGTAAATGCTTCTCCTCAGGTAAAGCACAGATTTCCTCTCCACATCTCCGAGGAACAAATTATCTGATTTAAAAAATATCTGCTGAGTAAAACGAGGCCAAAGAGATCACTTGGAAAAAAGCCCAGAACATTTAAATCGTTATAATAATCCGACTGACAAAACAAAGAGATAAAACTATGATTCACAATCATGCTTTATTCTTGTTGATTTCTTATAAAAGAATCAAATAAAAGTCTCTTTCAAGATCTCACGCGCTGCTCAGTCTTTCAGTCTTGCTGTATCCCGTTTTCTTTAACTAAACTATACTTTTCTTTACACCTTAAGTCTCTTCATCTTAAATATCTTTTATTAGTTTGTGACTTCAAACCAAAACTTCATTGATTGTCAACACAAAATCTATCTTAGCACCAGTACAATAAAACTGTACTTTTGCTGTTTTGAAATACTGTTTTTGAATGAGGGAAGAAAATCTCAGAATAAAGGGATCCTAATAAGTACATTTCAAAATGAAGCACCAACCATACAAAGCAACTTTTTCATAGATAGGCTTGTCAGATACACAAGAGGTCAAATATATTAATGACTATTAAATTAAGCACAACAAACAGTGTAAATAAAACACTGCAACACAAAGCACTCTAGGATCTGGAAACATCATATCGGGACGTGGGGGACAGTCGTGGCTGCAGTTTAGAGGGCGTCTCAGCTCCTTGGACACAGGAGCAGGCTCTGGACTCCAGAGATGGTACGACTTTTCCTCTGAGAGAGATCCACAGGATTCTGTATCAGTTCAGGAGGAGTGCAACCTGGGAGGCGGAGAACACTACTATCTTTCCGGTTCTGTAAACAAACTCTCAATCTCAAGGTCCAAAAAGACATTATTTCATACTGCACGAGGGACTGGGACAGCTCAGTGCTAACCAGGCTTACTCTGTGAAATGTGGAGGAGAAACAAACAACCTCAGCTGTTAGGTCCGTCCAGTAATGATCTCTGGAGGATGATAAAGTGGAAAATGAAACGCAGAAAGAAAAAAAAAATGGAAATGGAGCTCTGAGCTGGGCGGGTGATTATGTTTGAATATTATGTGCCGTGCTGTGGTCTCTTCTCTGCAGGTCTCCAGGTCTCGCAGGTTGATAGAGAAACCATCTGGGCCAGTGGCCTCCCTGACTTAAGCGTCTTAGCTTTACGCAAGAGTTCACCAAGATAAAAGCCTTGGATTATCTCCCATCGAAAAATATCGCTTTCCCTCCGGAACAAACTCAAACAACAAGTCCTCAACATAATCCGGCCGATGCAACAAGAATCCATTCACATAACCAAATGTGTTACCCCTGATGGCAAGATATACATATACACTACCATGTACATACATAATCATTACAAAAGGTTTGCTCAATAGTTCTCATGTATTCAAATATACCTATAGGTAGGAACCTGAAAGCTGCTTTCCTGCACTGACCACTCCCACGTGCAGGTCCTTGTGATCATTTAATCACCTTCTGTCTGAGGTCAAAGGTTATCTGTGGAGTGTCAAGTCATTGCTGTAGCTGGAGTTAAAACCCACGACCCTCGTTGCAATGGACGGAGAGGTTTCCTTTGAGCTGCTGCTTGCAGGAAGGACTCGGGTTGACTTTGTCTGCCAGTGGAGGAGTGCGTCGCAAGAGAGGCTATCGGCTGCGAGGCTTCCCTGTGTTCGTCAGCGTCTCTTCCTCCTCCTCCTCTTCCTCCTCGTCTTCTTGTAGGATGTGAATGGACGAGCCCAGTAGTCTCTGGAGTTCTGGCACACAGCGAACCAGATCCACAAGCCCCTCTTCCTCCTCTTCCTTGTCTTCCTCCTCCTTGTTTTTGCCTCTGTATGGTGAAGCTAAAGCGGAGCTCACCTGGCTGACCGACACCTGTCTCCAGAGCTCGGGGCGCGACAAACTCACCACCTCCAAGTGCGGGTAGCGCGCCCGGAAGATCCGTGCAGACATCTTCAGACGTTTCAGAACGTCTGTCAGGAGGAACCAGTTGCAAAAGCTGCGAGAGAGAAAGGTCTGGTATTAGCTGTAGGTTGGTGGGTGAGAAAAAAGAAACTAAAAAAATAAAGACACAGAAAAGTTTTGCCAACATTTTATATCTCAAATATCCCCAAATAAATACCAAGGGCCCGCTGTTGATGAAAAGTCAAGGAATCTCTAGGTAGTCTATGCAATGAAAACCAGTAGGGATTTATTAACATTTATATCACTAAAAATCACATGCAAAAACATTTTTAATTAACGTTCGTTTCTATGGCAACCTACAAAGTAAACGAAATAGAAGACTTTTTAATACAGAAATCAATGTTTTTCAAGACTTTTGAAGACCTGCATTCTGTCGATGTTTGGCAGTTGACACTTTATTCTTGGATTTTCTCGTGAATGAACATGGTGAGTTCGTACTTGCAGCTGTCTCCAAGGAAGAAAATCAGCAGCACGTGATCGTGCATGATAATAAAAAGGTTCTACACTGTTTTAATATATAACCAATTACTTCTAAATAGCAACATCAAAAACAACTAAAGGACCTTAAAATCTGGTTTACACCAGACGCTACACATCAGCATTTCACTTTTTTATTAATGTTATGTTTGTAGAACGACACTGATCTCACTGTACAGATCTAATGATCATCTCGGGCACACGAACTAAACGACTGCAGCAGTGAAGATGTTGGTAGGACGATCAAGAGGGGAAGTGATGCAATTATCTAAAGTACATTACCAGTGTATTTCTGTGAAATACTGGAGGCAGAAAAAAAATAAAGCTCTAAGCTGAAACTATTGCAATACATCCATGAGTCAGAGCTATCAGCATCTACTCTCATCATAAACTGTTTGACATAAATTGCTCTCATCTTTGAAAGCTTTGAGCAACAGCTACTACATTCTAAGGGGAATGGTACAGCAGCACGGAAAATGTAAACAGCCTTAATTCCAGCCATGTGTCTGACCTGCACAGATTTGCACAGTTCATGCTTGGACAAAGGCCTCATATCATCAGGTTCAGGTGTTCAACAATCATTCATTACCATGTGTGTTATTTGATGCAGACACTGATTCAAATCCTCAACACATTTTCTGTTAGATTAAGAGGATTTTGATCTCTGTCAACTCACCCCTGTGTTAATGACACCTGAACGTGAAAGCAGGGCAGGAGAGGCTCGGAGGAGAACTCAAACAGAAGACAATCTTTGTCCAAGTCCCGCTCAGTCGTATTCTCCTCCAGCTCCTGATTCTGCTCAGACAGAAGGAAGCCCCAGCACGGCTCCTGGTCAGTCTCTGCGGAGAGAAGGTCACTGAGGTGAGAGGAAGACGAGGGGACAAGCTGCATCTGAGCTGCTTTGTTAGCGTGGTTAGGACGCCCTCTAGTGGTCTGTCAGTTCACACCGACCGTAATGTATACGACTGACTGTTGGCGATGCTGATCAGATGCAAACACTATGTGTGAGCTGCAGTTTGAAGTTCAGTACATCCTACACATGTAAATGACAGTACTGTTCAGGGATAAATCACTGTTAAAACAGAGATATTTAACAGACATGTCCAACATTAACAAACAAAACAAAGACAAAGATCAGGCAAATTAAAAAAAAAAAAAAAAAGTCGTAAGAAAGAAAGACTTTAAAAGTTGACATGCAGGTTGTTCCCGTGGGAGATTTAAAATGTGTCAAACCAGTGGCGGTGAGCATGATCAAACACAATCAATCACAAACTGACAAACTGAGCAATTTAAAGCTGTTGTAAAACATCAACGTACAGTAGAGACATTAAGTGCAGTAACAAAACTATATAAAAGAATAAAACATGTGCAGCTACATGGGAGAAACTTGCAGAGTGATTTGCAGAGTGTTGATAAACTGATGAAATCAGCTGAAATAATTGACTGAATGTTTTTGGTGGAGGTTTGCTCTTCTTCTTTAATTTAATTATTTAGGTGTAGCTTTAGGATTGGAGTACAGCAGCAGAATATAGTAGTAGGAGTAGTACAGTGAAAAATCCTTGATGTGGATTTAAAAAAAAAAGGTTTGTGTGGTTATAAATTACAAACATATTATCTTTCGTCTCTCTGGCCTCCCTCAGTTCTTCCATGCAGCTCTAATCCTGCTCTTTCTTCACTGGATAACTGGTTCCCTGTGGCTGTTTACACCACCAGTGCTAGTAGACAGCACATAACATCGTTCCACGTCCCAGTGGCCAAGTCTGAGCCCAGCCTACAAACTAGCAGAATTTCCCTGCAGCAACCTGGTCATTGCTCCAACGAGCCTCAACCTGTCTGCTTCACCGACAGCGGAGGAATGAGCTCACAACCACCTCTCAAACACCACATTTACAAATTCAAACAGAAGATTTGATTGAGAGGGAGGAGCAGACTGAAGGACAGAGGGACGGGCAGATCAGACAGATAAACAGACAGACACATTTCAAGCTTTCTTACCAAACAGGGAGCTGCTGTAAAAATCCCAGGGTAAACTGGAATCCTGTTCATTGCGGCCTTCCAGGTCAGTGAAATATTCTGGAACAGAACAAAAAGGTGTTGCATGTTGTTACTGCCACAGATTTGCATTATGTATAAACTTATGACAATACGGGGAGAAGTCATGACATTAATGCTTTTAAAATTTCAAAGTAAAAAAAAACAAAACAAAATGATGAGCTAGAATTACTGCTCTGTATGTCTCTACCAACCAGACACCAACCTCCCCTTGAGTTACAGCGCTGAATAACAGCCAGAGATGTTTTTGCAGAACGTTATGATGTCACAGTGAAGTTGACCTTTGACCATTTGCATACACTGTTATCACTTTTATTCTTATAGATATTTGAGTTAAATTGTATCATAAATAGTGTATGAATTGTGTGTTATGGAAAAAAATGTGTTTTGTGAGGTCAACATGACCTTTGACCTTTGACCACCAAATTCCACTGAGTTCATCCTTGAGTCCAAGTGATTGTTTGTACCAGATGCGATAGAATTCCCTGTGGGCGTTACTGATATATGGCATTCACAGGAGATCACCCTGACCTTGAACTTTGACCTTTGTCCACAAAATTTCTAATCAGACCATCGTTGAGTCCGAGCGAATGTTTCTGCCAAATCCAAAGAAATCCCCTTCAGGTGGTCTTGAGATATCAGATTCAAGAGGCCAAAAATGTGTTTTGCGAGGTCACGGTGAGTTTGACCTTTGACCAAAATCTAATCAGTTCATCGCTGAGTCCGAGTGAATGTTTGTGCCAAATCTGAAGAAATTCCCTGAAGGTGTTTCTGAGATATCTCGTTCACAAGAATGGGACGGACGGACAACCCAGAAACATAAAGCCCCTGGCCGTCACCAGCGTGGAGGAAGAAAAATTCATGGGCAAATGAAGTGAAGCTTCAGCTCGACTTTGTGGAAGCGTTAGTTATGCAGCCGTCTGTGACCTCCCACGTTACAGAGAAACACAGGCATCCAGGCAAAGCTGTATCAGCTCCTGAGCTTTCATCTCTGTTTACCTGAGACGCCCTGAGTGAGACGAGCAGACTGCACAAAACATCCGCAGTGTGTCACAGCCAAGTGACAGAAACACTAGTCGCAGCTAACTGTTCGCTGCCGACTGATGTCAGTTGACTATGTGCTGTTGACCTCAACGCTGGTCAACAGCATCAAACATGACCATCAACAACGGTGTGAAGCAAAGACGCCATGACTGTGACAAGCTGGCTTAGAGATTGTCCTAGGGTTTCTTAGCAACAAACGTGTAAATGATAATTTTATCAATCATCTGAATCCTTAATGATCAATAACTGAGAATCTGTAAAGGTATCCTGAGAACAGCTGGAAATCTGACGATTGGCTATAGCTTAATAATATGAGAGTACTTATGTGGTCACAGGTGACTCAACCATTCAGCTTCACTCTCACTTCAGCTGGTTTTTAAATATTTAATGTCAAGTCCTGTGTGGATAAAAGATTTTGCTGCATATATGCTGATTGCAACTTGTAGTGTAGTGGGAATGGACAGTGTTTGTTAATGTGCTGACACATTGCTTCACTTGTGCCAAATACAAGTTTCATTATTTATTTATTTATCTCATTTATTGTAGCCTTCGCGTCTGAAGTGATTGTCGATGATGTGAAAAATACATTTAGACTAAATTGCAGCTAATAGCAGCGGTGTAGAAATGTTTCTATTTATCCAAAACTGATGGAAAAGGAGGTAAAATAAAAAGCCTACCTGTGAGGAAGGTCTTCATGCTCAGGCTATGTGCCAGTTTGACCGGAGTGTGTCCAGAGTAGGTGGCCAGAGTCGGGTCTGCTCCGTGGTTCAGGAGCAACCACACTATTGGTAAGTTATCACTCGCTACAGCATCATGAAGGGGCCTAGAGGAGGAAGAAATGTAACACAAATGACTTTCAGAGATTTTACAACTTGAAGAAACTTGAAGAAACTTGAATCTGTTTGTTGTATATAAAGTATCAGATGTGTGAAAGTACAACAGTAAAACAAAAATAAGACTAACTTTCAAATACTCTGTGATTAACTGTGGTTACTAACAGTGTGTGTAATTGTGATGTTGAAGGTGAAGCTAACACCTTTGACTGGAAACTGACTCAGAAAGGCAACAGGAAGCACACACCTCACCAAGATATACAACAGTGACAATGTCACTATGTTCATTATTGCTTTTTAATGATTACTTACATTTTTTAACCATTATAATATACAGTACATGTCCACTATGTAAAAATGATTATTGAAGCCTCACCGTGTTCCATCCTGAGCGCTACAGTTGACATCTGCACCGTGTTTCAGCAGCATCTGGACAATCTGAGTCCAGCCTCGAGAGGACGCCTCATGGAGAGCCGTGTACCCGGCGTTGTCACGTCGATTGACCTCCCTGATGTCCTTCTCTAGACAATACTGAACTACATCCTGCAGAACAGAGGTTGGACAGACACAGGGTCACGTTAACGTGTCTCACAGAGGTGGATTCATGTTCAATTCATGTCAGCAATACTGCACACGTGGGATTGTACCTGATAGCCCAAGCGGGCGGCACGTTGCAGCAAGGTCTCCCCAGCGTTTTTATTGACAATCAGCCGACGAACCTCTGGAGGAACAGGTCTTTTGGGTGGAGACTCTGAACCACTGCTTCTTCCTGATGAGCCTTTCTTAATGGATGGGGATGATGGCAAACTTTTTGGAGTGGGTGGGGGGCTATCTGTTCTTTTTATATCAGCACCATCATCATCCAGGGCAAGTGAGGCGCCTCGCTTACCCAAGCTGCTGCGTTTGGTCTTAATCTAAAATACAGATTTACTGATTAGATCATTGTGTGAAACGGAAGCTCTCGCAATACAATGCCAAGTTACGGCAGTAGGTTCCACTTAGCAGAGACCTAAGCTGTATAAAAGCAGCTGGCATCATAAATGTGACAAACATGGCATTAATCTAGCCACAGGGGGGCACTGTAAGCTAATATATTTGTGGTACTTTGTACCTGGCTCCTACCAACCCTGTACTTCACATAAACTATAATCCAACAAGCAGCATCAGCAAGTGATTTACCTTCTGCTCATGGCTGTCACATAAGTGCTTGCTTTTGAACTTTCTCTTCCCTGAAGGCTTGTCATTGCACTCTGGAGACACCTCGCTCTCCTGGTAGCGGACTGATCCTGAGCGAGTGAACGAGGGTCTCCGTGGAACAGGCTCTGGACTCGGGGCAGTGGGACTCGGACACTGATCTGCCAGAGGATCTGTGATGACAAATTGGATCGGAGGTTGTGTTGATTGGTACCAGACAGATGAACAGAAAAAAAAAAAATTCACTCATTTATCTGTGGTGTACTGATGCTGCTGTGGAGCATCTTCGTCTCCGTCTCATGTGCCAAGCCTAACATGGAGCGTGGAGTATGTTAGGTGGCGTTTCCTGCCAACATCAGACAGACCGATACTTCCTGCACCAATCAGCCTTGGCTTCGCCATCTTTTCTGCTGAAACAGGGTAACTGCTGTCTGTGAGCTTCTCTGCTGTGCTTTTTGCAAGCCTATGCAGAAACACGCCATGTTTCTGTTAATTTTCTACATATACACTTTTCTGATATTTGTCGTATCTACATCATCAGGCAGCTTGTGTGGACATGTCGATGTAGACAGTAACACACAGTTGGCACCTCAAAAATAAGCTGCTGGATAGAGATGCTGTTTTCATTATTGTTATTGTTTGTGAGGTGTCAACGCTTTTCTCAATATTTTGCATTTGCCAGTTACCATATTCTTCATATATTGTAATTTTTACATAATTTAAGAGTCTCACAATATTCTTTTAATCATTTTCCAGTGTAGTTTTTATAAAGATGTACATCCTGATAAAAATAACTCGTTTGTGTCTGTTCAATTACAGAAGCCCGCAGCTAAACCTTCTTTCAGTCAGTTTGGAATCATATACCAGACACTGATCTGCCAGTGGATCAATAATGGACTTCAGGACATATGTCCTCAGATCCTTTACTGCCTGACAGTCAGTACAGATATTTTTTTATGAATAGAAATAAAATATTTAGGTAAATTATGTTGGGTAAAAACATGAAAATGTAAATTATGCTTTCATATATATTTATTTTATCTGATATTCACACATTCCTGAAAGAAAAGTCCAGTTAGTTGAAGTATCTGAGATTTTTTTACTTTGTCAGTGAAACATCTTCGTTATGAATTCTAAAAAATGAATAATGCTTGAAAAATTAATCTACAAAAACATTGTAAATTGGTCAATGTGTCATTTCTAGTTCAAAAAGAGTCACTGAAATCAAAGACCAAGTGGCTTAAGTTGATTAAATCATGAAATGATGCCTCTGCTGCTCTGAACAGACATTTCTACAGAGAAAGTGAAGAGAAATTCCACAGACTTGTACAGGGCCGCAACTAATGTCAGTACAGATTCATTCATCAGATATTTTTTAAAAGACTGAATAATCACTGAGTCTTTGAAATGTCAGAAATGATGACAAATGCCCATCACAAGCAAACAGTGCCAAATGTTTTGTTGCTTCGTCTGGTCAGCAGCCAAATCAGGATTAATGTATAATGGTATTAAAACAGAGCAACCCAGGCGTATTATTAAAGCTGAAACCAACTACTGTTTGATGTGTTTAAAGGACTAAAACAATTATGTGAACATTAAAAGCTGCAGTTATTTTCATTATTAGCATCTTTATTTTTAGGATGAATTGATTTATTGTTTGGTCTCTAAAGTGTTGGGAAACTGTTTTAAATGTCTGTCAACGTTTCTGAGTCCAAATTAACATCTTCAAAACTCAAAGCTCAAAGATAATCAATTTACAACTATATAAAACAAAGACACCAGCAAATCCTCATATTGGAAAAGATGGAATTAGGGAATTAGATTTTTTTACAAGATTACTTGAATAATTAATCAATTAACGAAATAGTCACCTATTAGTTTTTGTGAGTAAACTAATAGATTAATTGACTAATCCTTGGGGCTCTAATCAAAATGTTCTGTCAATCAGTTGCTCAATCAACTTTCCATTTCAGCCCAGTGTCTTGTATAAAGACACTGAGAGGATGCTGTACTCAAATTTTAAAAATTCATTCTATAACTTTATAAATTATGTTCATCAGTAACTAACAGCTGCACATTTGATTAAAACTTAGGCTGGAAATGGTTAATTGACATCTTATTGATCTTTGGAGAGAAACTGAGAAACTGTACCTGCTGGAGTTCCACTGTCCTGTCTCAGGGAGTCGGGTTCTTCAAGGTGCTCTCCATCTTCCAGCTTGTCTTTCTCAGTGATGTAGTCCCCAGTCTGATACTTTTTGCTACGACAACGCCGACGTTTCTTATGAGGAGGCGTGTCACCCTCTGCACCGGTTGTCTTGCCCTTGCCCAGGTGCACTCTCTCCGGCAGGGGGTTGGAGCGAGGCCTCCCTCTGGGGCGACGGGCAGGTTGGGTGGGAGTCAGAGGGGGTGATGGGGAGGTTGGGGGAGGAGGCATTGGTGGGGGTGGAGGGGAAGGCGTCGCAAAGCCCCAGAGGTCAAGCCGAGCTTCATCTGCTCGCCGTCGTCCTCTCCTCAGTCTTGGGAAGGAGCTCTCTGTAGTGTCTGTCTCCTTACTGGATACGGCAGAGCTGTTGAGAGAGACTGGAGTCTCTACACTCTGAGGACTGCTGCCGCTATCTGTAACTGATGAAATCACAGTGGATTTTTACACTCACACCAGCTACTATGCATGGAGGTATGACTGAGACATCAAAAGTGCCATTCAAATACTATGACTGCTTAATACACATCACCCCGCAGACTACCAAAGCTATTTATCTCAAGAGAAGGCCTGGTTTGTAGTAATCCAACAGTAAGCTTGACAAAAGGCTCCATGTTTGACATAACTGGAGGCATCATTAAATTTGCGATAGACGTCAGAAATTTCTACACACTAATGGCACAGGATTATAAAAAAAAAAAAACACTACCTGGTTTGTTGTGGGTTGGTTGCTGAGCTTTGCTGGGACTGATTTTGTCCCTCGGAGTCGGCTCTTTACTCTGTGGGGGAGGTTTTCCTGCTGATAGACTCTGCTCCAACACAGGTGCACATTGTCTCTTCTGCAGAAATACAAACGGACTGGGTGAGCCTGTCGTATTGGATGCTATTGATCACAGAGCTTTCAGGAGATGAAGAGCATCTGACAGACCCACAATAAGTAGGTTAAATCACCAGTTATAGATAAATATTATGAAGGAAGGGTCTGTATGGGCAATTCAGTGAATCTGAAAAGGTGATTGCTATCTTAGATATTTTTGGTAAAATCCAGCCAAGGCGTGATGATATGAAGAGAGATATTTTAGACATAAATTGGACTTAAAACCATGTGAACAGATAATTTACCTTCTTTACACAGGACACTTTGGTTGGAGAGTTTTCCACGTCTTGCTTTTTCTTTCCAGCAGTCTTCTTCGACGGCTCGGCAGGTGACTTCTCCTTCGCTGGCTTCTTAGGACTGGTTTTCTTTTGTTTGATGGCAGCAGCTTTTGCTTTGGTTGGCGACTCCTCTTTGGTTCCGTTTGTTTTATTCTCAAACTTGTCGCCTCCCCCGGCACACTGGCCTGTGAGAATAGACGCAACCATGCCCTCCAATTTTTCACTGGGAGGACTGTCTGGTACCCCACTTTCTTTCTTCAGTATCTCCCCCTCCAACACCTGGGCTAGTTTGCTCTCCATCCTGTTCTCATTTGATGATGCATTGCTCCCAAAGAGATGAGACTGGCCAGCAGGCTTTGAAGAGCCCTGCTTCGCTTGTAGTCCCATGTGTTCCCCCTGACTGGTGTGTAACTCAGTGTTATTCTCCAAAGGCTCAGTGGCGTTCGTCTTCTCATTCCTCTTCTTAGTCTGACTTGAATCCCCTTGAGAAGGAACACCAGGCCATTTTTCCACAGACCAGTATGGTGGGTGTTCGAAAGCAGAAGCATGTTTAGACTGGGTGTCTTGGCTCACGTTGAGTGTGTTCAGAACATCAGCTTTTCTGGACGCAACAGGTGAAGCTTGAGTATTAACCTCAGCGGTCAGTGCTGTTGCTTCGAGAGCTTGCTGCTTTACTATGGATGCAAGGTTGGATAGGGGAGACTTCATTCTCTCCCATTTATCATCCTCAGGCTTGGACGGGCTGTGATGAGCACCCTGAAACTTAGATCCTTCTGTAACTGCGGTGCCCTTGGTCTTCTGGGATCCGTGTGCGATTTTTCTCTGAACAGATGAGGCTTGGTGAGGAAGATGAGACGGCTGCTGCCAAGCTGGATTGACGACAGTGGTAGAGTATGGCACCTCTGTTTTGCTAGATCCAGATTTCTGATGAATCTGAGCATTGGCAGAGCTTGACAGGGCAGTTGTTAGGGCTCCTTTAGAGGGGCAGTTCTTAGTTATAGCTGTGCTGGTGTTCTTAACATGCTTGACACTGTGAGCATGTTGGTTGCCCTTCATCAGACAGGATGGCTTCTTTCCTCCTGAGGCCAGATGTTCTCCTTGGTCAATTATAGATATAAACTCCTGCTTTGCAAAACTCTGAAATTCATCAGCAAAAGTCCCTTTTCCATCTTTGCCCCGCAGAGTAGAAGCCAGTATGGGGCTAGCCACACCTACATAAGTTCCAGGGATGTTTTTTATGGAGTCTTGTGAAGGTCCCTTACCCCAGGTAGGTTTGGGTTCCGGGACCTGGTGATTCTGAGGCCTATTTATTTGCTTTTGATGAGATCCATTTCTGTGGGTATTAGGTAAGATAGGGTATTGCACAGTGGAGCTATAAGTTGTTGAATGAGTCCTCTTTGAGTTCAGAAAATCTCTCGGATTTGACTCATTATTATGAGGCTCCATCATAGAAACTGGAGGGTCATTTATGCATTTTGGACGTTTTGATTTAGCGGACAAATCAAGAGGTACATCTCTTGGTTCAATTGAGCAAGCTGTGTGGTCCTCTGAAGCAGAGGGTAGTGTTGTTTTAAGAGAGCCCATGGTTGTCTTGTCTATGCTGTTGCCTTTCTCCACATGGTTCAGTAGTCTGCTCTGAGAGGTGATGCTGGCCAGTGCAGAGCCACAGCAAATGGCAGCAGTGGGAGATAACGTGTAGCGGGTGGGTGCTGCTGAAGTTAATGATGGGTGCTGCAACGGTAGGGCAATAGCTGGTGAGGCTACCACTGAGGCTAACGATTTATGCTCTCCTACAGATTTTGCATTCTTACTCGATGAATGGTTAGATTTAGTTTTTGAGGATGATGTGCCTGCTTTTTTCTCTGCAGCTGGAGTCCGGCCGACTGAGAACTGATAGGGGTAGGTCCGCATGAGAGGTGTCCCTCCAACACCTGAACTTTGAGGCTGAATTTCTTTCTGAAACTGACTCGCTGTGGCTTCTCTCAAGGCTGCAATCTGACCCAATGCTGGTGGAAGAGTGATTTTACAAAGTGGAGAGGAAAAATTAGTAGAAGGAAGGAAGGCAACTGGCTGGGCTGGTTTAAACATGGTGGAGCACTGAAACCCAGGTGGAACACTTTGCACAGATTGTGTTTGTGGGTGTGATTTCTTACTGGATGTCACATTGCTGTGACAGGGGTTGAGTGAGTCCTCCCGGCTGGCTTTTACGCCGCTTGACCACTGAGGAGCGGGGAAGACACCAGCACCATCAGCCTTAAGTTTAGGGGCCTCTGCCCTTTTCTCTGCCCTCTTCTCTGAGCTGGTGAGGGCTGAGCCTGACATGGGTGCATTGTTGGGCTGCTGAGGTGGAGACAGCTCAGGGCTGTGGTTGTAATTGCTAGTGTCCAGGCAGGCTTTCGCTGTCTTACAGTCTGTTGTTGAAGTGGTCTTGTTTTGCTGACTGAGGGTAACATCTCCTCTAAACTCAGGGGGTAGCGTCTGGGGGGGATTTCCCACCATACTAGTAGACGCTTTATTTGGAGCACTGATCTCTCTGCTCACCGTGCCTCCATC
The DNA here is from genome assembly GCF_046630095.1 of Trachinotus anak. NCBI lineage: Eukaryota > Metazoa > Chordata > Actinopteri > Carangiformes > Carangidae > Trachinotus > Trachinotus anak. The sequence continues at coordinate 2,892,198 of NW_027273872.1, read as the reverse complement.
CCCTACATTCATTAGTGTAGGATCCACCTGAGTAATAAGAGAAGTTAATCAGGCATCAGTGTTAATTAAATGAGAGGACAAATATTCTAATCTAGTAAACTGTAATAATAATAATAATAATAAAAAAAACAATCACCTGCATAGGTGTTTCTTTAACACAACATGCCTCAGGAGATAGCTGAGTCAGTCAGATTAGCGTTTTCCTTGAAATACAGTGAAATGCTGCAAAACACACAAGAAAAAGAACACTTGATGTGATTGCTGTGGGTGTTGTTGTCCTTGCAGTCACAGAAGTCATTTAATCCCTCATGAAGGACTAAGGTCTGTTCTATGTAACAGTAATTGATTCAGAGCAACCAACATTGGGCAATTGGCAACTTTCTTTCTTTGAGACAGACGGGGAGATATGTTACAATTTCCTCGTCACATGTAAAAGGCAATCATTACTAAAAACTAGATCACCCTCTTCACATAGATTTTTCTGTGGTATTTTGCAGGTTAACTCTAAATGTTATTGGTTAAAACTATTTCTTTCACATTAGAGATGAAGAGAAGCAGTCTAAACCCTCTTCAGACATTCCTGCCCTAACAGATCCACTCTCATACTTCTCTTTGCAGAAATCATACAAAATACTACACCATATGACCCAAAATAAAAAAATCTGTGATGTATCTTATCTTTCTTCAAAATGTGAGAACATAAATATCCCCTACAGACGTGTTTTAAGACATATAGAAATACAGTGCCTTGAATAACAATTAGAGTCTGTTCAATTATCTCACCAAGAATTCTTAAAATTGCATTTGCTCTATTTAAAAATACACAATCAATAAATAATCAAATATTGTTCATTTTAAAAACTGTTGGACTGGGCACAAGATGCCTCTTGCTCCACTGTAAACTCCACTCTCGGTGTAGTGCACTGGAGGCTCCGCGGCTTGACATCACACTTGTATACGGTTCGTACTGGACCATGATTGGCTCCAAACTAGTTCTGATGGCACAAATCCTGCCGGTGCATACATGTCTTAAACACAGACTCGCCGTGAAGAAATGAGAAACTTTCCCCCTTAAGCAGATTAATGTGAGCGCAGCCTTCTAGTGTCACTCTTTGCACATACATCATGCTGCACAGTGAAGGTCAAACATTCAAGTCAAGGCACAATAAGCAAAACACATTTTTGAGTGGAGGGGGACTTTAAATTGCTCTACTGACTTCAGTGCAGGTTTACTGTGACTGAGGTAAGCCCTGTGCAGCTGTATCAGAAAAAAATGAACAAAATATAATCAATCAGTACTTGACGAGACTCTGTATCAGCAGATTGTCAATATTAAAGGGTCAGGGGAAAAAAAACACGCACGACTGGGACAGTTTTAACTGAACCCTGTGGTTTTCCAATGAGAAGTGCTTACAACAGTCACTTCACACACTGTTTGCTGCTTACGGAGGGCCATGACCCCTTGGGCCCCTAGGCCTGTCCCGACAGACATGAGACAATCAGATGTGACTGTTCTAATGATCTTTTATGAGTGAGTGACAGCCTCAGTGTGGTCTGAGTTGATTAAGCAATGCACTCTGGTGAAAGGTGGATGACTGAATGTGAGCCAAGGTTTTGTTACTTGCCTATATAATTAAGGATTATCTGTCACTAGACTGTTAATTATTCATGATTACAGTCAAGAGGCAAACCCCAGTTAAATGCAGTTTCAGTGGTGGAGGTCATGTAATGTTAAGTGATGATCATTCTTATCTAAAATTGGACATGAATTTACTTCTGCACTGAAAACACACTCAAAAAAGACATTTTCAAAACAGAGTATAACCGTCCTTCATCAAACGATTCCAACCCTACATACAATGAGAAATACTATTAAACAAACAGTTCATCTAGCTTGATGTCATCTGAAAACAAACATTTGCAATACTCTGATACACACAGGCGACACACACCACAGCAGCCTGGTACGTAGGTAGAGGTGAGCGCAGGCGAGCGCATCTGCAAGTAAATGAGACGACTACAAAAGGGACCAGGCACAAAATCTATGTCAAAGCTTTTTTTTTTGGGGGGGGGGGGGGGGGGCGGGGGGCGGGGTGGTGGTGGAAAATGTTTCACCCTGGACTCAGTGAAACATAACGAAGCTGATGCACATAATGACTGACACACCAATCTCTCCTGGAATCTGCGAGCATGGACTGAAAGGGATCCGGCGATGCAGACACCGCTCAGTGCAAGGAGGGTCTGCATTCATTACCCTACAACAGTTGCTCCCAGCGAGTTTGTCTTTGTGCGGCGATCATACGCGGGCTACCACGGCACAACATTTGAATTCATCCGCTCCGATGTAGGCCGGTAAACGTATGCAGCAGCCCGCTCAGACGAAACAAAGTCGAGCCTGACATTACCTTTGAGAAACAGCCTCGAAGAAAACCAAATTACTGTGTCCCCGGTCAGCTCACTGTCCAGCCCACGGCACAAAAGACACACGTCCCAATGTCATATCTGAAAAGTGCACAATGAACCACATGCATGTGGAGGCATCGGGGCGTTCACAAAACAACACGTTTCTCTCTGTTGTAAATATCAGCACGGAAAAACTCTGGAGAGCTCCGGGTCTCTCTCTCTCTCTCTCTCTCTCTCTCTCTCTCTCTCTCTCTCTCTCTCTCTCTCTCTCTCTGGAGATGGCGAGCAGGCTCCACAATGAGAGGATGTAACTGGCTCTCAGGTGATCGTTCCCGCACAGACACACTGGACACACAGCCTCTCTACATCTCCACTTCTTATCTGATAAACCCGAGGAAAAAGGAGGAATCGAAATGTTTCCAGATGAAAGACAGATGTTTGGGGGGGAATTATAACAAGTGACATGGGAGCTTTCTCCCGTCGAGCGGCCGCCTGGGCTGTGTCACATCCCCGCCTGATAAGGTAAGTCAACACCAATGCAAAGCCCCACAGAAAGCGGAGGGAGAGCCAAACAAACAAAACTCCTGCCGACCATCACCCGCTGCATCGAGCCACGAACACCAGACAAAGTAACAGTTTTTTTTACAAACAAATGGTCGATTTCCTCCGCAGCAGCTGGCCGCACTGAGTTACTCGCAAATATGTAAAAGAAAAGTAGCCAGCTGGACAGCTACAGGGAGGGTGGATGGGTGACAACTTAGTGCAGAGGCTGGCGCTGCCGGAGCGGCCACGACAAGGGGGCAAACAATATATTTAACTCCGCTGACCAGCGCCGCCTCCACCAGCACCGGGGGTAGCTCCCCGGCTCCCTGCGCAGCGGACTCTCCGCGAAGCCCTCGCAGTGCTCCCGGTGGTTTACACGCTGAGGCGGGCTACTGTTATCGATCCCCGGCCGACCTAATGCGAAGTGCTCCCGTCTCCCGTATCGGCCCTTCGGTGGACTGGCTGAGCCACTTCGGCGTTGAAAGGCATTCGCCGAGCCCCCCGACCCACCGAGCCTCTCCTCTCCGTCCCCCCTTTAAGACTCCCTCTCTCTCCCCCTCTCCCTCTCTCTCTCTCTGAAATATTGAATAATTCCCGAGCTAATCAGCAGGCGAGATAAAAGATGTCTCATGACACAGACACTTACGGACCCGCTCGTCCAGATGGCACGCGAACGACGTGCAGGCACGACTCGGTTACGGCCGCGTCCAGCCCTTCGCCTCCGCCGTCCGTGGCTGTTCACTAATCTCGACGGTTTTCGGTTCTAAAAGTCCGGGGGGGGGGGCGGGAGGAAGGGAGGAGGAGGGGAGGGTAGGGGGGGGGTCGCCAAGACAGTCCGTTCCGTATCTCCAGTCTCCAGTCTGGTGGGAGAGAGAGGAGAGAGAGGGGCAGAAGGGTGCACGGCGACGGCATGGGAGATGTAGTGCTCGGCTATCCACGCCCAGGATTAGACGCTAGAGAGGCTGGGAGGGGTGAGGACTGCAGGTACCGGCATGCAACGCGAGTTCCAGCCGCTCAAGGGGAATTGGGGATCGCGACCAAAGAGTGTAACGGTGCGCTAAACTGAAAAGGCTCATCGGGGTAACGGAGTAATAAACTGTATTTATTTAGAAACCAAAGGAGGCTCCGGGGGACACTGGACCCGCGTTTGCGTCCCAGTGTCAGTCGGGTCAATTAACAGAGTCGGGGCAGTGGTTGATGGTTGTTGCAGGAATTGACTAAATGTTAAAAGAACAGAGTGGGAGAGGTTTGGGTTCGTTGCAGGGAAATGAACACAAGGAAGCAAGACTCCGGGAGCTGAAGGCTGTGAGATGCTGAAGGCTGCAGACTGTGGACTAGCTTGAAATCAGATGGAGGGAGACACTGAAGCCTTTTCTGCTGAGCTTTGTGTAGGATTTCAAAACCTACAACGTTGTGGGACATGTTGTCTTTATGGACGTTTTAGTAATTTGCGCCGATGCCACGGGTTTAACTTCACTGAGGTCTAATGAGGGTTAGCTTCAAATGCAGGGCCCCCCAGCACTGACCTCCATCACTTCAGTGGTAGAAAAACCCTGGAAACACAAAACATGTGCTTACAAGGAGACAGCTGGCGTTTCGAACATTTCCACTGCTGTCTTCACACTGGCTGATATTAAATGAGCTGTCTAACAATTTCCACATTCCCTTGCAAACTAAAAGTGATATTAGGAATCCGCAGAGCCAGGATTATTATCTCCCAACATGTTGCCCTCAAGTTCCTCTTGTCCTCATTCATAAATACTAAAACACAATTAATCCAAGATAACTACAAAGACAACTCATGCAGAGACATGACAACTTTGCTCCCTTGGACTCATGTTGAATAATATTTTGTCCTGACTCATTATGATTGACATTAATCAACTGACTACATCCCATCTGAACCATGTGTTTTTCATGATCTGCTTGGTTTGACTAGGCCAGAGTTTTGAGGGTGTGAGACCATGTTGTCAGCAAGACCACTGATCATGACTGATAATGAACACGAGCAGAAGGAGTGCCGCTCACTCTGCAGTGCATCTTCAGTTCACCGTCATTCACATCTTGCAGAGCAGTGTGTCAAAATCACATTTCCTGTTATTATCAGGTCAGGTTTTAACTGGATTCAAGCACACGGTTTTCTACAAAGAAGTTGGCCTGAGACAAACTCAGACCAAAACTACAATTTGGATAAAGTTTATGAATTCACACTCCTACCTATACTGAAAATAATCAATGCTTTATACAGCAATTGCAGTGAGTTTAACACAGCTGAGGACACACAGGCTACTTCATCAATACAAGACACTAAGAGCCATGGAGAAGAAACAGCTCTTAAATTAGTATAAGATACAAAGGAACTTATCCTGGATGTAAATCATACTGACATCATTATGTCCTAGTTGAATAAAATCCACTTTTACTTGAAAATCTTTCTATATTTTCACTTTGAACAAGTGCACAGCGAAACATGATGTCAGCTTTTCCCTAACTGAAGTCTGACTGTCAGTTAAGTGCTGGAAAACAAGGACAAAGGATCTGAGAAGAGTATCTGAGCACCAACAGCTCATATTTGCAGTTATGAGGCGAATCACGACACATCTGCAACGTCCAGTCATACACAAGCAAACAGATAAAAGTTTGAAGCAACAAACCGGTCTTAAGAGCAGAGAACCTGCACGTAGTCTTGCCTGATTCTCCCCTAAAGATAAACAACCACAGGATATTTAGCTCTCCTATTCCATAATCACATTTTGGCTCTGTAGTTAAGCAGTACGGGTTACCCTGCTGTAATTAGGCCACTTGTCTTACCTGAATCCCGAAAGCAGCGTAGGCCTACTGTTTACGAGGGGATCCACTCCTTCAGCCCCCCAAATTTCCTACTTTTCTCAACACTTGTGGTGCTGAGGAAATAACCGTCCACACGCAGCGAGGCTGACATCGTCGTGTGCCTCAGAGTTTGTTTACTACCGTGCACGATCCGTGTCGCCCCCGACCACCCCGGCGGTGCAGGATACCGATCCCTGTCCATCCGCCGACAGCAGCACGGCCAGAAACTATTCCGCTGCCCTCCTATCGCGGAGCGGATCGGCGTGTGAGAGCCTCCAACATGCCCTTCGCCATTCGCCCAGTAATGGCTGCGTGCAGGCAGCCAAATCGTTGACAGATGGCCAAATGTGAAATTGGGAAACCAAAAACGCCTATCAGTGACAAAAAAAAGGGGAACGGAGTAGAGAACCGTGTCGGCGCAAGGCAGGAGTCTCACAAAGTCGGCAGCTGACACATCGCATTGTGTCTGAGCCGGGGTAACCCGGAGACCTCAACGGCCGCGCAAGAGCTATCCCGGTAGTGACCGGCTGCTCCGGGCTTCACCAATTATAGACGAGTTTGCTTCACAGGCTCCACATCGCACGTCTGGAGCTGTGGGGTTAAAAAAACTTGTTATGCACACAATTATAAATGTCGAGCGGGGACGTGGTATTCCGCACATGCACTGTGATAGCTCAGATGAAGGCACGTTGTTTATTTCGAAGGCCTGATTTTTTTTTTTTTTTTTGAAGTATGTCGTCTTCAAAGTGGGCATACATGGTCATCTATCTGGGAGTCATGTTGGAGATTATCGACCCTATTTAGGCCGCATGGTTTAAAGAGACGAGGATGTCCCGTCTAAGTTCGTGGTTCACCTGGTCAATATTGGATGTCGAGGCTGGGAAGGCGGCGGGGGGGTGGACGCTGAGTGAAAATCAAGCGCATTATTCTTCCATCTTGGTAGAAGTAATGAATTATTCTCCAACAAACGGAGGGAGGATGGCAGCCGATCACAGAAACAGTCAGGGGTGATGTTCCCATTTGCCAGGTAAACGGACGGCCCGATGCGCCGTCCACATGATGTCGGATATGTCAGAAAATCAAACACATCACTTCATATGTAGTTACGGTGTCAGCGTTTGGACAGACGACCGCATCCACAACTGAAACGCACGGACAGCGGACTCACGCAGGCTGTGTCATCTCGACACACAACTTGGCTCTCCATACATGTGACACAATCCTACATAATGCCGCGGGATAACAGCGAGACATCCCCGCAACTACTGTGGCTCCTGCGAGACACCGACAACTAGAAAATACAAATATCCAGGTCAAAGTTTGGCAGAGTTTCACTCGCCCTCAATAGCGTTGTGCAATGCCCCCTTTAATGCCCCCTGCTCGCCCGTAACGCCTTTGTTATTAGTAATCGCATGGTATTGCACCGTCTTACCTTGCGCTCCGAGCTATGTGCAGCCACAAAGCCTGCACACCGCGCAACAAGCTCCCGCTGTCCGCACACAGGCTTCCGTGCGGGGCCGGGGATGTGATTTTGAAGTAAAAATGAATACAGTGTGCAATTTTGGCTCGTCCTCTCGATCTTCCCTTATTGCCAGTTTTCGGTCTGCAGCAGCTGGAGATGAAAATCGCGCACCCTGGGTCCTAGCGCCGGGTAAAGCCCTACAGGTGAATAACAAGCAGACTGGTGCTTGGTGGGCTTCAATCTTTTATTGCAGGGGGACTTCGCTGGAGTCACATGAATGGTCCTTCCAGGGCTGATTTTCTCGCTTTTTAGCCCCAAAGATTCAACAAAGACTTAGATGTACTGCTTGGAGAATACTGGAAAGGATGTGGAATACATTTTAAATAAGGGGTGCTCAAGTCCAAGCATCACATTATTTTAATATGTCCTGCTTTCACACTGGAAATTATAATTTGAGGACTGTTTAAACGACACATTTTTAAAGGCACTTCTTTAGCCATTAAGACTATTTATTTTATTACTATTTATCAAGGCATTTATCTGATTTCATTTCCAGTGGGGATATCCACATTCAAAAACATGATAATATAAGGATTTAAGGTCAAAGTGTTCAACAATTGGCAGATACACCTACTGGTTTATTAAAACTATGATTAGATCAAGTGTTTCATTTTTTTTTTTTTTTTTTACCATAGCTGAATTATGGAATGGACCAAATGGGGATTTCCAGGAGCCTAAGACATCAGGGGGCCAACGAAGCCACGGCACCTGTTTGAAGTCAAGTTAGCATTTCTTGTGGGAAAGTTGGGGGTTCAGTCAAAAGTAGGGATGTCTCAATATTTTTCTTTACTAGTTGCTCAGTGTATCAACCCGTTCTCAATGCCAATCTAATCTCATTTATTTTTTGCTACCTAACACAGCAGTACAGCTCAGACAAAGGCTTCAGTAAACCTACATTATAACTACATGTCTACTAAAAGTTATGTTTGACTGTGGAGTAACTCTGCTTCAAGAAAATATAACCTGCACCGCGTTTCCCTAGGTGGGTGTTGTGAATATTTTGTGTAGTATTTTGTACAATATCTTTGGAGGGTGTGTGTGTGAATTTGCTGTGACAGAGGCTTTGAACAGGAGTTGGAGAGCCCCTCTTTATTTCCTATGTGAATAAAATACTTAAGGTTAGGCACCGTTTTCAACAAACAGTTGCACTTGAGTTACAGTTTATCTGCAAAATGGTGCTGAAAAAGACGCAAAGTGAGAACGAGCAGTGCGGGGGAGTACGAGAAGGGGGCGTTTTAGATGTTTGTGTCAGTTTATCACCACCTAACAATTCAATCACATACACAGTGTCTACCATCACCAGTCGACAAGACATCCAAAACATGCAGAGTCTCTTTGATAGCTGAAATTTTAAATTTAAGCATGCCAGCTAACCCGTGGATAAGTATATTTTTATTGTACTAATAAATCAAAGATTGTAAAGCCGTTTGAAGGACGCTCATGTATGGTGAGCAGATGAAAAACAGCCATTCACTGTTCTCTTGGCAACATGACACAGACCAAAATGAGACGAACTAGATGTTCCAAAAGTACAAATACAGAAGCTGGACAAAACACCAGCACAGACGCAAGTCTAATAATCATCAGTGGCATAGGTGCACATAACGCTGGAAACATCCAGTTTATTTTTCTTTTTTGTTTGGTTCTTTCGCCCATGTTACACATAGACCTCTTACATAGATACCTGTTACAGGATACTTAAGATCAGGACATCCTGGCAACATACCAAAGGCTTTCAAATGTGGCTTAGGTCAGTGAACAAATCGGCGTTGCTGTTAGTGAGTTAAAGGACCAGATTTGCTAGGATAGAAACTTCCCATGGGTCAAGACTTGTTACCAGTGGGACATGAGACCAAGAAGGAAGCAGGATGTGGTCTGAGCTTGGGTAGGATTGCACTGTTAAAGTTGAGTCATGTGCCTTGTGTTTCAAGAGAGGAACATTGGAGCAGTACCTGATGTTCCCTGGAGGTTCTGGTAGAGCAACACTGTCAGAAGAACCACAGTAAAGTAAAAGCCTCTGAAGACAACAGCTACAAGTACAATACATTGTTTAAGACAGCCTCTTCTGCTCACAGTGGACATTGCTTTCATTAAAGTGGTGTTTCAGCCATCCTCTATTGAGAAGTGCAAGACTGGAATCTGCAGGTTGACGTGTACATAGTCTTGTTTGGTCATTTAACTCAAAATTCAAAAAGACCTACTGTATATACCAGTATAGATTTCCCCTGGTGGTTTGTAGCCATGCAGATAGTTTTGTGTTCAGGTTTTCAGATATCTGCCTTGTAGATTTCTACTATCATCCATGTACAATGACATTAAGTTCATTCATGGAAATGTATCATAAAAAACTGAAAAGCAACATATCTTTCCAGACACAACACCCCAAACACTCTGGATAATCTACAGACTTCACTGTGAGTAGTTTTCATTGGAAATACTGTATTTTCTACTGAGGAAACAGACCCTATGGAAACTGTTGACAGTAAGATCTGTGGATTATCCTGAGTAACTGGGACACTGCAGCTGAATTTTTCTAATGTAACTTTTCAAACTTTTTTAGCAGCACAAATTAAACTGTATTCAACCCCACTGCAGTAAGATGGGGTCAGAAGTTTCAGGGGCGGATATCTGAAAAACTGGCACGTAAAAACCGACCAGTAAGAGCAACATGGCCAAACCGAAGGTGGATGGATGCCACTAACAGAGACAGAGAAGGCATGCATGGTGTATGTCGATGTGAACAGATTAAAGCAGCCTCTTTGTTCTAAAGTTATTGAAATCACAAGCGTGTGCAAGAAGAGGGCCATCAAAACAGCCTCAGGTTTGTAACAGCAAATGCTGTGCCCTGTTTAACTGGGAACACGCTGCACAGTTCAGAGACACATAGTTAAGATTCAAGATAGTCAAGATTGTAGAGAATCTGCACCAAACAAGGTTACTGACAATGTGCACCTAATCTTTTAGGATTAGGAATAAAATCGTAAACCGCATTGAACCATACGGGTTATTCCAAGCAGTCACAATGAATTCAAACACATTAGACTTTATGACTCAAATCTGACTGTGATCCTGTACCTTCAGGTGATTTACCACAGAAATCTGAACTCACTGTGCTTGTCTACCCCTGTGATCTTCAATAGACAGGCATTAAAACGTGCAATGCCTTCTTTTGTTTTCCCAGCATTTTTGTGACACAAGTTCAATTTGATGGAAGCAAAGAGCTTTGTCAGGTTTTTTGCCAAACATGTCCTGACATACAAAGCCGCAATACTTCTATCCCTTTCAGACAGCCGATGGGTGTATGATCCAGGTCTACTCATTATACCTTCAACCCATGTTGAATGCATCCATATAAAAACAGCTGTCGTGCTTGTTGTTACCACAAACGCCAATGATGAACCACAAAATTACACCAAATTACATCAAGTTATTCCAGATCCTCAACATTATTTCTCTCTTGCTCTTTGTTTTTATGACAAGTTAGTTAAAGTTGTCTAAACGTTTGGCATCACTGAATTAATTTCTGCTCTTCTTACACCAACGCCCATTCACCAAAGCTGGACAGCCTCCTGCCTGGACCAAACCCTGGTGGGGGAGGAGGACCATAACGGGTGGGTCAGCTGACGCAGGTTGACCAATAAGGATAGACCGTGATGCAAGTTTGACTCACGTTACTCTATCAGCCTGTATGAGGTATTAAAGGCACCCTGTGGAGTTGGTGGCTCTATGGAACAATATTTTCACAAGTGGTTCATGTTTTGTTTGTATTGTCTACATTCCTCAAAATGCATTTTGTGAATTCCTTGAGGTCCAACAAACATGTTGAATGCATTGCCTTCCTCATAAATCATTTGCAAAGCAGATTTTTAAAGTATTTTAAATTTAGCATTGTTTATCCATCCACTTGCAAGCAGCCTTCTTCTTCGCTGCCTTTGCTAGTGCATGGCTGCGCTCCTCGGCACATTACTGCCACCCAGGTCCTGCGCTGGGTCTGCTATCTGATGGGTCACCAACAAAAATGCACTTAATTCACACGGGCAGCGAGTGAAATAAACATGCGAACACAAAACAATAAAACAGGAAACATAAATGAAAATAAAGTCACAGTTTTTTAAAAACATCTAGACCAGCATAATTTTATCCAGCCGGATTAGCCGCAATTTTTTTTTTCATTGTGAATGCCAACAACACAACCTTTATCTCAATTCATCATCTCAGAACTGAGAATGTAGCTGGCTGACAGTAAAGGCCAGTCACCTTTGATATATGGACAGATGATTACTGTAAAATTGGATATCTTTGTGTCACTTTGCATTACATCAAGAACAGGTGGGAGCTGACTGAGCAATGTTTTGGGACAGTACATGTAGCCATCATGTAAACCCTGCAAAAACAACCTACAATCTGGATGAGTTTTGAAGGGACTGTGGAGCCACACGTTTAATTAATATATTGGGAATGGGCCAGGTCATGGGACTTATATGAAAGGGCTGGTTCAAGCCCAGATCTAATTTAGACATAATAGCAGGAAACGGGTTAGCTCAATGCCATTCTTTGTGGGCACGTGAAGGGTGCAGGTTTACAAAACTGGACCCTTGCAGAACTCTGCCACCACCTGTGGAGGAATACTAACAACTAACAACTGGCAGGAACATGGATTGCGGGTGGATCCCAAAAGACTAATCCAAGGCACTAGAAGAGGTCAAAAACTGCAGGGAACCTTAACATCCTGTTGGCTTTCATCCTTTTCCACTGAATATCAGCTGGGGGAGGTAACAAGCCAACAAATTTAGCAATGAGCCAACAAACACAACAAAAAGGCTGCAAGGAAATATAGCTGTAAATAATGCACAACTTCAATATAATTGAAAAAAAAAAACAGCTTTGCAAATGTTTTATGAGGAAGGAAATGCATTCATCATGTTTGTTAAATGTCAAGGATACACATATTGTGTTTTTGAGACACTGAATGTAAACAGAACTTTATTTGTTTACAAGAAAACTCCACGAAGCACCTTTAAGATGATTCATTGATCTGACATCTGTGGATGTCAGATTGGGCTTCATAAAACTCTGATGGGATATATTCCATAATGCTTGAAATTTTATAGACCAGATAATTAATTGGTCAAGCAAGGAAATACTTGTTAGATTAATTGCTAATGAAAATAATATGCAGCCCTTCATGGATATTACTTTTTTGCTAGCTATCACTGTTAATTTGAAATGTTAATTTTGAATTCCAAATATGATATTGGACACCAGTAGATAACGGTCATTGATTTTTACTGTCACATGCACATATTGCATGTCAGTTAAATTCAGAGCCTGTGCAATAGATCTCACACATCTTGAATTTTGATCCTGCCCACATATGAATCTGCCTTCTCTATTAATTCTGGCCCGTTGTGTTGGAGCCAGGATCAGTGAGAATACAAGCTCTGGCTGCCGCTCAAGGTGTGCTATTGTACCCCACATGATAAACAGATGCAGCTGTCATCCCTACATTTTCCAGCAGAGCCTTACGGCCCTTTCCTCGCTGACACCTAAGGAAGCTTGAGAGATTCAGTCAAAATGGCTAAAAATGAAAGAATGATGCTGAAGGCAGTGAGAAGCGAGAACAAGAAACTCTTTGGTATAAAAACTGTACTGATAGACAGTGTTTAAGATGCAAATCTATGAATAGATCAACTACGCCGACTTTCCAGTTTACTGCTTTTATTCCAAGTAGGACTAATGACCTTGAATTAAAAAAGGTGACAAGTGGCTGGTGCACAGCATGTAGGTCAGAGAACAATTTCACCTGACCTGCTATAGAAAGGACATTGCAGCTGTAGATGCATCAGACCACACATGTTTAAGAAACTGAATATCATACCTCAGTTATGTTGAGTTATTTTGCCTGACTAGTGACGTGTAATGTTTAAACCTCTGAGGTGGGCTGTGTATCAGTTGTAAAATATTAAACATAGACAAAACACTGGTTGACTAAATAACAGTGTACACAGTCACTGTTTTTGTTAAGCAGTGTGTATGTGAGTAAGTTGTAAGGGAATTAAAAAGTATAGTGTGGATGTGGGCAAACTACTGTATATATGAGGTCACATGATATGTATTAATGTCCTGCTCTTAACTTTTAATTTCTGATGAGCTCTTATCTAACTTCATGACAGCTTAGTGTTCGTCAGTACACTGAGTACTGGTGTAAAGTTTATTTTGTTAAATCGCAAGTTTAGAAATGGATGCTAAGTGAATAAGCTAAGCGAGCTTATCAAACTACAAACGAAAACCCTTACACCTCAGTGCGTTAGCTCCTGTGCAGACTGCTGAGACGACGGATCCGGGCGTCTCGTCCAAGTCGGATAATTTCAGCCCATAGCCGGCGGCTCTGTTGTTGGATGTTAGCTAACGAGACCCGACACAAAAGTAAAACGTCCGAATTGGGCTCGACTCGCAACCGAACCAACCCCCAGCGGCTTAGACGTAACGTTTGGTTAGTGTCCCAGCGAGATGACTTCGTGACGGAGACTGGAGCTGACCGATGTTTTGTTTCGCTAAACCTCAGCCCGCAGCCAGGAAACAGAGAGAGAAGCCCAGAAAGGCGCAGCGACTGTGGTCGGACTGTCCGTGTACCCTGCTTTTATCTCCGCAAAGACTCAACCGAACGTCATAACCGCCTGAGGTCCGACCACAGGCACCGTCGGGAGTCTTTATAAACACGTCCGGCGGCGGTGAAGCTCAGCTGGTTCCATAGTGTAGCGGTTATCACGTCTGCTTTACACGCAGAAGGTCCTGGGTTCGAGCCCCAGTGGAACCAGGATCCTTTTCTGTCCCAAAACGCCTCAAGTTAGGTTTCATCAATTTATGGAGTAGTTTCATTGCGTGAATGAGATGCTCCTAAAGTACTGATTCTGAAATGTAGTTAAAGTCGAGGAAAATGACACTGTTGGGAATAAGGGCGCAACAATTGGGCCTTTTAGGGAGGAGGAGAAATAAAAGAAATTCATAAATATGTTTGAAAGATGGTAAGTACAAGGTACTGAAAACTGAAGTTTTGGATGTTAACAACATTGTTTTCAAAGAGTAATTGAAGAATATAAATTAGGAAACAGCCACATATTGTGTCACAGTCCACATACTTGTTTCTTACTGTGTAATGTAAAATAAACATTAGTAGTTGTAGTTTCACTCATTAACTTAAATATTGTTGTGTTTAGGAGCAAATACAATATAAAACACCCACACTACAGAGATTCATTATCATGTCTTGTGCTTCGTTGGATGATTTTGGATAAGAACAAGAGGAGCAATGGGACTATAATTTTGAAAATTTGACATGTTGGTCCAGCACAGCAGCCTAGAACAGGTACGCTGGAGGAAAAAGTACCTTTGTCATATGCACAGCTGTGAAAGGTTACCATTATAATCTAAGGAGGAAAAACTACAACATAATAGAATCATGCAATAATAAAACATACGGCAGCAGGTGGATTAAACATGGCTGTTGTTTAATGTTTAATGAGGAACCTGATGATTATTATTTTAATTATTTTTATCACACATGGTAAGAATAAGGTATGTGGGCTGTAACATACAGTAATGTGCTCTTTAATTTAACAATAAGTACAATGTTGTTCGAATAACTTTCCCCAACTCAGAAAATTGTGTCCATAAGCATATAACACAAAAACACACTCTTCATATACTTTATAAATTATAAAATTGTAAAACTAATCAATAATTAATGATGTCTAATCCTTCCTTTCCTTTTATTTTATGACCTGTCTCATGTACTTTGTCTGCTGCTATACCATGCATTTCTCATGTAATTAGTAGAGCTTCAATGATTAGTAGATTAATGATTAGGCAACTGACAGAAAACTAGTCTGTTTCATCAACAACTTTCATAATCAATTAATTCTTTTAGTCATTTTTCAAACAAAAATGCCAAATCTTCTGTTTCTAGCCTCTCAAATCACAGGATTTAATGCATGTATGATGTATACTGAGCATCTTTGGGTTTTGGACTACTGGTCAATTAAAACAATACATTTGAATACATCTACTTGACTGTGGTAAACTCTAACATTTTTCACAATTTCTGACATTTTATAGACTTTTATTCCATAAATTGAGAAAATAATCAGTAGATTAATTGATAATGACAATAGTCGTTAGTCGCAGCTCTAACTAGAAGGGCAGTCAGAGGGTGCAGGCAGATTCAAATTCAAATTCAAATTCATAGTAAATGATCCTGATCTGCAACCAAAATTTAATGCGCTCTTCCCTGGCCCATACCACATCCCTCCACCAAGTTTGGTGCAAATCGGCTCAGTGCTTTTGGCGTAATCCCGCGGACAAATAAACAGACACGGGGAAAACATAACCTCCTTGGCAAAGGTAATAATTAGCCTTATCCCACTGATTGTATTCATCAGGACTGCACCAACGTTACAGGGAAAACTGCCAACTTTTGATGTTGTTTGCTTTCTCCATGTGACTGCCATTCCTACATCTCCGAGCAACACCAAATCGGATGCTAGAAAACAAAGTGTTTTACATATTTTATGTAGTTGGTGAATTTAAAAAAGACAAACCAAGAAAAAAAGCTTCAAAACCTCACAAACTACACCTAAATACATTATTTATATCAACTAATAAAGGTTCATTGACTAGAAAAATACCCCTTCATATTTTCACCATCACAGTCTGATATTGGTTGTTATATGGCCCAGGGCCAATTGTCATAAAAAACACTTTTCAGGCAAAGACAAACAACCAACTAAACGATGGTCCTGGAAGAGGAAGCAACTAATGAAGATCAGAGATGCTGCCTAGAGCGCAGCCTCATAACAAATTGATATTCATGCCTCCTGCTTATATTGGTGCACAAAACTCTGTTCGTAGACTTATCAACCAAGTAATTTGTCTGCATAAATATGAACTAATCACGTCCATGTCCACAACACCCTCCCAAAAAAAGAAGGAAAAGATGACCAAAGCAGCTATTGACAAATACTTATATCAAATAAAATTAGCCTATAAGCATTTGGATATACATTAGTGATAGACAATCAACACACTGAAAACATAACCAAATGTCCAGAGGATGTGAGGCAAGTCATGACTGTTCTGATATTAACTGTTATTATACATTTATGAGGGCTGGAGTGTCCCAGTGTAATATCAGACTCAAACAATGATGCAATATTCACAAAAAATGTAGTAAGATGTTTCTAATTAACTATTTGTTTGTGAAATAAATAGTAACTGAGCACTAAAACTCATTTTGTAACGTCTGTTTGCTGCAGGGGTTGTATTTACTTCTTTTCACTTAAAAAATTGACAAAATATGTAATTTCCCCCGAAACTGTAAACCATATTCTAAATGTTTCAATTAAGTTAATCCAATGTGATCCATGAAGCACATTGTGTGTACAGGTGTGTGATTATCCAGGTGCAACACTCCAACCACCTTATACTTCACTTTAACAACTTCACTACTACAGTTTTTGCTAATATGAATTTACAAAGGTGTTTTTCTCACCTCTGACCCGGACTGGTCTTTAATCAGACTTCACAGGTGTTAACTGACAGATAACAGCTCCCCTCACATTCCCAACGGCTACATTTTCAGTTAAAGACATTAGCTAAACAGCATTTTAAAGACACATCCCACCTAAATAATACTCACCAAATCTTTCGCTGTGCTTTATACTGGATCATGGGGGGCATGGGACTAGTTTGACTTTTGTAGCTTTTCATATTTTTGTCACAACGCGAACAAGAAGCTAACCGCGGACAACAGCGCCATCTATTTTCCCCCACCACTTTGCCACTTTTACCCTTTTCTTCAGCGCAGCCCGCTTTCCAACAAGTATCATGGTTGGTGGTTATTATTAATAAAAATAAAAACTTAAACAGCGGTTAGTGTCCACCGTTAAGATGTTAGGAAAGGTCGCACTGTTGGTATTTGAATATGGGCCCTTTTCCCCACTAACGGATGTGCCTCATTCTCATTTCCTGGTGTCGCATTTAATTCTGTCCCCAAAATGGCGAACGTAGCTGCTGCCGCTGCTGCCGCGGCTGCTGCAGCCGCCGCTGCCGCCGCGAATAGAGATCCAGCCGTTGACCGTTCGTTACGATCGGTGTTTGGTGAGTTTGTAGATCGTAGTTTCTCCGGTACAGGTCGTTTGATCCGTTAGAGGCGGAGTAACGGTGTCAACTGACGGCTACTGAATGCAGGCTTGCTAACGTTGATGGCTGGGCTAGCGTTACTGTGAGCTAGGCAACGAGGGGGCAAAACTTCACGCCGCACGGAAAACAAGCAAATAAGTGTTGAAATGAAAAGCTGTGTTTACTTTTATGGCCATGTTAACGTTGCTTATATCTCATAATTATTTTAGTGGGAAACATTCCGTATGAAGCCACAGAAGAACAGCTGAAAGACATCTTTTCTGAGGTCGGACTTGTTGTCAGCTTCAGGTGAGTGAAAGTGTGCAGATCCAACCTAATAGTTAAGTTGCATAATAATGTGTATTAAATGTCCTTTATTAGCTTTATTGTGGATGTATTTTCTCTGTACATAGCAGAACTATTAGGTTATTATTATTTTTTTGTACCATGTGATCCCTTATTTTAGGTGGAGCTTTGTTTCTGTCTGTATGCACTCAGTTAAAAGTCTATAAGGTACAACTAGCTATAACTAATACAATCTAATACAACAGTCCTGTAATAAGTTTTACACTCATGAAGGTTATAACATTCAGTTCTTGTTGAAACTTTGATAAAGAGGTGCTGATTCCACTGTGTGATAATTTTGGAGGCGATTTGTGCTGCTGCTGCTGCACTAATTAAAATGTGCAGACAACCTCAGCTTTGCAACTTAGCTGTTCTACGTGCCTCGTAACCAAGCTTGTACACTCTATGATTTTGTGTTTTAAAGGCACATAAGAGTTTCTAATGGAACTTCCCAGCACGTGTTAGTCGACTTTCAACAAGTGGAGTTTGTCATCATCGTTTCTGTATTCTCGTTTTTCAGGTTAGTATATGACAGGGAGACAGGAAAGCCAAAGGGATATGGCTTCTGTGAATATCAAGACCAGGAGACGGCCCTCAGTGCCATGCGGAACCTGAACGGCAGAGAGTTCAGCGGTCGGGCTCTCCGTGTTGACAACGCAGCCAGTGAGAAGAACAAGGAAGAGCTCAAAAGTAAGTGTTTATTCTATCGTCTGATTATTTCAGTCAAATGTTTTGTATTTGTTTGGGTTAAAAACGTCTGCAAAAAGCTACAGTTTCCTACAACGTCTGTCACTCACAGGTTTGGGAACAGGAGCCCCCATTATTGAGTCTCCTTATGGAGATAGTGTCCAGCCGGAGGAGGCCCCAGAGTCCATCAGCAGAGCCGTGGCCAGTCTGCCACCAGAGCAGATGTTTGAACTCATGAAACAAATGAAGGTAGGCTGGTTTGCTACCTCAGATTTTTTCTTTTCGGCTCCTTCTTGCATCGAACATTTTCAAATATAATATAGTTTTTACACTAATTGAGCTATTTTCCTTTCTATTCCTTTACTTATAGACTTTTTAAAGTGATTGACTTGGCATTTCCAGAGAGAAGTTAGCCACTTTCTCTCAGCTTGAATCACCTCCAGGTTGACAACTGTATGCAGATGCTCTTCCTTTGCCTTCATTAAGGAAGGCTGTGCCGTACAGCCTGTCTCTCTCAGCTCTGCCAATGAAGCTTTATCTTTGCACAGCTGGCAGTCTGCTTCATTAAGCTCAATGAAACCACACACTGCAGACATTTTTCTCACTGCTGGAAAAAGGTTTTGTTGCACCAAAGCTTGAGTCAGAAGGACGGCTCCATATGCTGATCAGAGTGTGAGTGTTTGGGCTCCGATCCTGACACCACAGATATTGTTTCACATCTTCATCTAATGTTTTGTGCTGATGCAGCCACTTTGGTTATGGACGTGTGTCTGAGTCATATGTGGGTGGGAAAAAACAAAGCAGGTATGTCCAACCTGTCAGGAAGTATAAGCACACAACTTTGTTATTTTTAATTAGCTGTGTTTTTTTTGTGTTTTTTTTTGTGAACAAGGCATCAAAGTTTTGTTTTTTTGTGCTGCCCAGTCGTGATTTTTCATGGATTCTACCATATTATATTACAAGATTGTTCTTGATGAAATTTTGATTTTTCTCTCTTCCCTTCAGCTGTGTGTGCAGAACAGTCCCCAGGAGGCGAGGAACATGCTGCTGCAGAACCCTCAGCTGGCTTACGCTCTGCTGCAGGCCCAAGTGGTCATGCGGATTGTTGACCCTGAGATAGCCTTGGTGAGAGAAGTCGGATTGAGAATGAAGAGATTAGTGAAATCTCACTTTTATTTGATGCACGGTTAAAGTAATGAGTTCATCTTGGCTGTGACCTTGTCATTTGTCAGTAGATATGAATGTTAGTCAGCACTTCTGAAGCAAAACAGTTTTTGAGAGATGCTTTTCCATGTGCTCCATATGCAGAAAATGCTCCACCGTCAGACTTCAGTCCAGCCTCTAGTTCCCAGCGGACAGGGCGGAGGAGGACCGCCGGTCAATCCGCCTCCTGCACAGCCCAGCGTGCCGGTGTCTCAGCCGCAGCCTGTGGTAAGAAGAGCAATCTTTCACTCTCTAAAGAAGTGGTCATTTAAATTGTGTTAAACAAGATTTCCCTGCACTCGGCCCTGAAAAGGAGCAGCTCTGATGTGGGTAATAAATAGATATTAGAGACGCTAATGTTTATAGTGTGGTTGTGTTATAATTTGTGTTGATGAAACACAGTTGGTCAAAGGTAAAGTTTGACTGGAGATCTCACTGAAACACATGCATGAGTTTGAATGAGACAGATGTGTAATACCTTAACAGATGTTTATATATTGGTTTATATCCCATCATGCACAGTCTGTCTTGTCTCTTGAGTCTACTTTTCATAATCTAGCTCACAACTTAAGTAAATGTAATCACATTACAAGCAACACACAAGCAACACAGCCGCAGCTGTGAACCTTCGATCACAGTTGGCACAGGGCTAAACTATTTGCAGCATTCAACATCACAACTCATCAGCTGCTTTTATGGTAAATGTACCTGCACAACCAGCCTCTACAGCACATTTAGATATTACAGGAAAGTGAAGCGAGCAGCCTGTTACTGACAAGCTCTCTCCATCCCTGAAACGCTTCACTAATATTGACACACATCTGTAGAACAGCCAATAGGAATCCTCTCTCTGTATCTCAAAAGAACGGTGATTGACTAGAGTCTCCATCACAGAGCCAAGAGGAGGTGCAGACGTCTGGTTTGCACTCAGACCACTTGACTTACAATATTCTATAAGGTGATAGTGGAATTTTTACCTATTGATAAAAAATGACAGCCTACCTCAGCTTTAACATACAAGTCAAAAAAGAGCAAAAAGTGCTTTTTATTCGGATCCATCTCAGAATTCATAACAGATTGTTTGTAAAACTGACTCAAGATGAAGGTCTGTGTTCATTTGTTTATCTTTTTTTTCTTCATTACTTGTTTTTTTTATTCATAATTTGGACTATGATCAGCCTGGAATGCATGTGAATGGAGCCCCTCAAATGATGCAGCCCCCCAACATGGGTGTTGTCCCTGGACCAATGCCTGGGCCGGGCCCAGGACCAGGACCGGTGGGACCTCCAGGTAACCATTAAACTGCTTGAATACCTGCATCATCAGCTGAACTGATTGTGGTAGCATGTATGTTCCAAAGTATTGATTACTAAGGTCGTTGATGGTTAATGTGTGAGGTGTGTGTGTGTTTCACTGCATCAGTCCCACTTGACCACAAACCGTCAAATCTTTTGTCCACTTTTAAATCAGTGAAACCTACTTAACCTACAGAATCTTGTGTGTCCATGTTTACTACAGCGGATTGTGGTATATTTCTGAAAGTGTCATATCTGCTCAGTAGATGCCACAAAGTTTATTATTTGCTGATGAGAGGTCCAAAGTTTCTGAGATTAATGATATTTTGACAAGCATTTCTACAGGTTTTGCCGATAACAGAAAAGCAAAGTCATATATTTTGGTCAATTTAAAATTCAGACTTTTTTAAGAAAGCAAACATTTGATAGTCTGTAAATAAAGTCAAATTAAGACATTTAATGATATGTATATACTGTATCAACATGTTCACAGGTACTGCAATTTAAAAAAAAAAATTAATAATTAACCCACAGTGTTTGTCTGGAGGTTACGCTTTAGAAACAGTCCATCTTTTCAATGCAAATTATTTTTGCAGAACAATTTGTCCAGTTGAAGAAGATCAGCAAAATATATTTTTCAATATTGTATTACATTTAAAAGTCAGAGTAACATCCCCTCTGAACGTGGTGCAGACAACCGTCCTTTCATCACTCTTGAAGCACTAATGTTCAAAGCTGCGTCGTGCATTTTTAGCAGTAGCAGGTAATACAGTGATTTAAGATGCTCTTCGGATATTTGAACAGTTACAGGTGTAAAATTACACTTTTTAAACCAAAATCACAACTGCAGTTTATCCAGTACCAGAAATATAAGTAAAATACTGGGGGAAAAAAAACATGAACTTCCTAGAGCTGATGCCTTTTCCTCATTTTCTGCCCAAGCTTCGCCACACGTCATGGCTCACTAGGATCACTAGGTGTCACCAGAGGCTTGTTAATCAAATTGCTTTTTGAGCAGAACATTACAATCAATCGACTCATAAACAGACAGCTTTTATAATCCCTAACCTTTGGTATGACATTGTCTGTTTGATTGAAATTAAGTCTCTCTTTACCCCTCTGTGTGTGTGTGTGTGTGTGAGAGAGTGTGAGAGAGTGTGAGAGAGTGTGAGAGAGTGTGTGAGAGAGTGTGAGAGAGTGTGAGAGAGTGTGTGAGTGCAATAATTTCATGAGCACGCTTCAAACTTCTCTGTGAGTGTTGCTTTGCTCTCTTGAGTCTTGTGTCTCCTGTTCTTTTCACTTTAATGCTGGCTCAGGAAACCTGCAGCATTCTCCCACAGGATCGTCTGGGCAAGCTGCTATCGAGCGTCCTCAAGGTATCACTGTCCTCCCTCCGTTCAGCAGTCAGGTCATATGACTGTTATGGAGTGGCCACTGTCCAAATACACAGCAGGGATTGCTGGGATATACCGTTAGCTTACTACATTTTTTTTAGACTGCATGTGCAATTTAATCAAATATGAGCCATTTCACTTTCAGTCATTATCAGGCCAGCAGATAATGATAAGAATAATAGCAATGGGATAAGAGATAACAAATTTAAGCAAAACTATCTACAACAGAGTTGAAGCAGTAGATACAGTTTATAATCTGAGCAAACGCCACAAAAAACAAAACAAAACAATAGCTCTGCGATTAGATAAGTGGAGAAGAAAAAAGAGCCAGAAAAAAGGTTTTGGATTGGATCAGCAGCTACAGTACTTTGATCCTGGATATGCAGTGTAGCACAAAGATGATGTTGAAATAAGAAAACGCCAAACAAAAGAGGTGATTAATGTGCGACTTTAATATTTTGTTGGTATCAGAACAAGGAGTTTGTGTACATACACCTGTCACATGTGCACAAACAGCTTGATCAAGTCCAGATAACAAAATCCAGATTCATTTGAGGCCAGTTTGCGGAGACAGACCAGACTTTCTGGCTTCAGCACTCTCTTCTAGTTGGACTGCAATTTACGGTCTGATGGCCATCAGTACAAAAGAGCACTTAAGATACTCGGCGTTGCACCTTGGGATGCTGTAAAAGAAGCTGAAAATGCTCCACAGGGCATCATCAGCTCAGCACAACAGATTGTCCCCTCCGGTTGGCTGGTTGATTTTCCTGTTGTCAGCCTGCAGCGCTTGAGCAGGTGTGGCTCTGATCCTAAACTGGGTCGTTAAGCTTGGTTTAAAAAAAAAAAAAAAAAAAAAAAGATTTAGGCAGGTTGTTATAATTTGTACCGTCAGGGTGGTTTATACCTACAGAATGTAAAAACTGTAACGGAGACAGATGAGGAGGAGGTGAGTCAGAGATGCTGTGTGAGGTGAAAGGGACAGGTGCTGTTAAACAACAGGAAGTGAGTTGTTGTTGAGTTTGCTTATCAACACAATCACCAGTTGCAGCAGCAGTGGCAGTGACTCACAGCTCATAGAGGAAGGATAAAAATCTTTAGTCCCACATTGTAGCAGTTTGTGTCAAATATCAGAGACATAGCTCAGTTAAATCTGAAGACACAGACATCGTACACGTATTTTTAGATTTAATCTGACTTCATTATCTCTGATTTCTGGTGCAAATAAACATTTATGACCCTACTCGGAAATCAGAAATGTCCTTATGACTCAGGAACTTATACCGTGTCCCTTCCTTTACCTGGAACCTGTCATTCACGATTTGTTAATGTTTATGATCACAAAACTACCTCAGACAGTCTGCATTCTAGCTTTTGTTTAAGTGTAATATTATGTGACTCACTAAATGGCATTCAGGTGCATTACAGCAGGAGCATTATCTAACACGACTGAACATCCAGACTTGTTGTAGACACAGGTGAGGTGACAGGTGATTTGAGTTAATGAATATGTGTCAATCATTGTCATGTACAGATCTGTTGTAATGAAATTTATAATAGTATTGTACCCAACTCATTGAATAGTATCACTATAGGTTCTGTAGTCATTTGTGGGATTAGATGTGTAATTAAGAAGACTGAACACTGACACACCCACTGTACTTTATCTTCTCTCTTCATGCCTCCTGTCACGATGTTCTTATGGCAAAATTACACCAGAGTTACAAGACACAAGTAGGAAAATATATTGAAGTCAGGTTTTCTGTGTCTGTGTCAGAATAGATGTTTTTTTATAGACAGGCATGTGATTTGAACCTGTTACTCCTACTGATGAGAAACCACAAGTTTTCTACCCTTTTCCCTGCGTGTTAGTGTTTCTGATCACACTCCTGATGTCTCCCTGTGTGTTATGACATCGGGCTGTGGCAGTTTGCGTCGGACACTGTGTGCTTTGTTGTGTACTTTATCAACCCCAGACACCCGTGGTTGTTTCCTCAGATTTCCATCCTGGGCAAACACTCGTCTCCTTTTATATCTGTGTGTGGTTCCCTTACCTGGAATTTCAGCCCATTTTCATGGATTAATCATGAAACATTTCCTGGTCAATGAATACAAACAACAAAATGTAACAACGTGTGGTTTTCTCCGATCAGGACCAGGTGGAATCCCGCCCAGAGGTCTGCTGGGAGATGGTCCTAATGACCCCAGAGGAGGAACTCTGCTGTCTGTCACTGGAGAGGTCATAGACCCCAAGTAGGTCGTCTTCCTCTCACCATATTACCTTAGTAATACAACAGGTTGTGTGGATTTTAGAAGAGTTTAAGCCATTAGTTGAGTTAATCTGTAACTACTGAAATAGTCATTTGAGTAATTTTTAAACCAGAAAGGCCAAAACATTTGATGGTTTCAGGTTCAAACGTGAGACTTAGCTGCATCTTGGCCTTTCATTTCTATTAAACTGAATATTTTGGACAAAACAAGACATCTAATGACATCACCTTGTGCTCCAGGAAATTGTGATCGGCATTTTTCACTGTTTTTTTATGAATCTGAGGATTGATTGACTAATTAAGAAAATGATTGGCAGATTAATCAATAATGAAAATAATCAAAAGTTGCAGCTCTAGTTGGGTTTAATACTACAGATGCCAGATTTCTGGAGTCAGACAAACAATCTTCAAGCTGCTGTTTTGTGGGAAATACTACAGGAGAGAAAGTAAGTTGTTACAGTGCAGCCAAACAAATGGGTTGTTGTAATGAAGAAGTTCGTCATTAACTGCAGCTGTGATTTGATTTCATGGTGCCAGTGTTTTCTACTCAGGAAAGGAGTTGGTATATTTCTGAGAAGTTGGCTCTCTGCTACTCCTGTTCTCAGGTCAACAATCATGTCCATCATAGACTGGTGAAAAGTTTATTTCTGCCCAGTACAGTTTTTAATAGAACCATGACATAACAGAAATGATTATCTTCTTTTTTGATATCTCAAACATTAAAATCAATATTGGCCTCAAAAACCTTGTATCAGTTGGGCTGTGTTTGTATTGTGAAGCTGCAGCAGGAGAAGGAAATGTTCCATTGGCCTCAGCAGTAACTTGATACAGCTCTGAAATTCTCTTGCTGAAAAAATGCCAACTATAAAAAATTATTGATTTTATGGAAAAAAAAAACTGTAACTGTGACTTTGCCAGTTGAATTTAATAAAAATATAATTGCTCTTATTCTGTATAAACAGTTCAGTGGGTCTCAACAGGCCGAGTGTCTGTCGTATCCTGTCCGTCTCAGAGCAGGCGCTGAAGAGACTCCTTATAATCTGTTCTTATTTTGTGTCTTAACGTTTAGCCGGGGCTACATGGCAGCTCCACCCCCCCACCAAGCTCCACCTGTGCACATGGGTCAAATGGCAGGGGGACCCCCTCCGGATATGAGAGGCCCTCCAATGGACATGAGAGGCCCACCCATGGGTGAACCACGGAACATAATGGGTGACCCAAGAGGGCCCCCGATGATGGAGCCACGGGGGCCTCCGATGGAAACCAGAGGTATTTGTCAGTTTTTCTACACAAAAATGTTTCTGTTTCTTTATATTGGCTATTTTCCTATGTTATTCCTTATGTTTATTTAAATGTCAGTTTCTTAATGTTTATATTTTTAACTTCAAATGTACACTCCAGTGATTCACTCAGTATTCAGCGAGGATTGGTTTTTGTTCTCTCTGCAGGTCGTGACCCGAGGGCGATGGACGCTCGTGGGCCAGTGACGGCGCAGAGGGTTCCCATGGCGGGAGCGATGCAAGGCCCCGTTCCTCATAGCATGGGCCCAAATGCTCCTCCACCTGCAAGACCGGTAATGGCTGCACCCAATGTCTTTGTTTTATTTTAATTTTTTATTTTTTACTGTTGGCAGGTAGCAACATGAAGAGCTCTCTATTGTGTTATAAAACCAACCATGGCCAAAATAGATTTTTTGTTTTGTTTTGGTTTGGTTTGGTTGATCTATTAACAAAAAAACAACAACAGAACAACTTACAAACATAGAGATTAACTTGTCGATAGTCAGTTAAATGAATCCCGTCTCTGTGACTGTGGTTTTAGCCTGGAGACTGTAATTAATTTTTTTGACGCACAAAATCAATTCAGTCTGTTTCTTTGTGAACATTTTGATCACACTGTGGTGTAGAAAGTTTGGGAAGACAACAAACAGTCAGATGAATCATTAACTTACTTTCACTTCAGTGTTTCTTCTGTTTGAGTTAGTGAGGAATCACATTGTCCAGATTTATTTGTTCCTTGTTTGATTAGATAAATAGTAACTTTACATGACATTAAAAAAACATTGCAAAGGTCACATTTGTGTGATTTGAGAGCGGAGAGATGCAGAAGAAATCAGTGCTATCTGCTCAAACTGGGTAATTATTACCCTCCTGATAAACAGTGAAGACAAACGTTGTGCGTGTCCTGCAGGGTCCTGGTCTTTCTGGTGCTCCACCTTCAGGAGGTGGCTTCAGTCCAGGGCAGAGCCAGGTCTCCACACAGGACCAGGAGAAGGTGGGTGTCACTTTATCTGTCACTGCTGCATTAAACCAAACTAAAACTCACTTTGAATAACCTGAATGATAATATGTAAATATTTCATGTCTGCTTCCAAAGACACACACGTTATAACACAAATTAAATGGGCTTCGGTCATTAAGCAGCAGTTAGACAGAGTGTCTTCTGTGTCCATCAGAGGCTTGTTGAAGTGCCTCTGAGCAAAATGCTGATCCCTGTTTGCATTCTCAGTCACTGATTGCATTGTCATTCTGAGTATGTATCACCTGAGGGGAAACAACAGGTCTTATGTAAATGCAGCAGGAATTGTTTGTCTTAACAAAAAATGTTACCACAGCAGAGCACTCTTTCATTGTCTTTGTTTTTTGTTTTTTTGCATTTTGTGAAACTCATTTCACTGACAATTGTTCATGTTTTTCCAGGCTGCCCTGATCATGCAAGTCCTGCAGCTGACTCCAGAACAGATCGCCATGTTGCCCCCGGAGCAGCGGCAGAGCATCCTCATCCTCAAAGAGCAGATTCAGAAGACTGCAGGGGGGGCGCCATGACGGTCCGACTGAGAAAAACCTCAGTCAGAGGTGGAGTTTCTTTCTTCACTCAAATTTCCATCCTTCATGTAAATTCAGTTAAAGAAACATTCTTGCATCGTCATGGAACGGCGCTAATTTCTGTCTTCCTTCCTTGTTTATACATTTTTCTTCACAAAAATATTTTGATTTCAGGATTCCACCCTCCACCCACAACCCCGTCACCTTCAGCTTCAACATGTGAAGACACCTCCATCTTACTTTGGATCATTGTATAGTTTTTTTTTTTTTTTTTTAATCTTATTGTCCGACGGTGCAAAACTTTTGAGAGGAGGAGGATGATGATGATGAAGGAGAATGCTGAACAGAGCTGAAATGTCATGAGGTTTCAGTCTTTTCCTCCAAACCCAATTGTTTTCATGTTATTGCTCTGGAAACTGTTTGTCTGGATGTTGTTTTGTCAATAAAAATAAAATAAAATAAAAAGTCATGAACTGTTTTTATTCAGCATTTATTCAAAAGGAGTTTGGAATGAATACATGAAAGTCTAAGGATGTTTGGACACAGGCTACGTGACTTACAGTCCTCCTGGTACAAATGTCCTATTATTCTGATGAGGAAATGGCAGCAAGTTTAACAGGTTATAATAAATCATTGTTTCCAACAAAGATATTTCCTTGACCAGAAAAGATGAGGAAAAAAAAGAGACGTGACAAGTTATTCAACACTCACAATTTCACAACATTTTGTGGAGCTAGTTTTTGTATCCTGCAACGAATCAACATTTATAGAACACAACATGGTTATTTACAGTATTTACAGTGTATCTGATCATAGAAAAACTGTCTCCAGGGGAAAATAAATGCTTGAGAAAGATAAAATATGCTGGTCCAGAGCTAAAACAATTAGTCGACTGACAGGAAATAACTAATCATTAATTATTTGTCATTTTTGCAACAAAACAAATGCCAGAAATTCACTGGTTCCAGCTTTAAATGTGAGGATTTGCTGCTTTCAACTCAATCCTTTTGGGTTCTGGACTCTGGGTTGGACAAAACATGACATGTTTACAGACATTTAAAAAAAAAATGTGATGAGCAGTTTTCATTATTTTCTTATATTCATTAAAAAAAAAAAAAATCACAGGCAGATGAGCTGAGGTGCGACAGTCAAGTGTAAATTACCATATGTAACTAAAAGCAGCACATTCAACCGTTAATCTGTCTTTGTGCAAAAAAAAAGGTAGTTTTCCACATGATGAACAAACAATTGTACAACAGCGACAAAATCCCTCGAGATCCTGATTTCTCAGATTTCATCAGAAAGTTAATGACACAATGAGCTTACAGATCATGTTTTCATCATGGTGTAACATGGAAAAAGGTCGGTCCCTGAGTGGTACAGAAATAGAAACATGCCGTGCCTCTTCATCGGTGTGCAGTACAGTGTGTCAAAACACACCCAGCTAGTGTCTCAAGTTGTCAGGTAGCTTTGTCACGGTTAACCCCCAGTGAATGGAAAAAAACTCCCTCTCCAAAAATCCCACATGCTGTTTCTCCGCTCAGAAGTTCTCCTTGTTGAAGTAAAACTTGGTCTTCCGAGGATCCACGTCGGAGTATTTGGCACATTTCTTCTCCAAGACTTTTGCTAGAGCTTCAGGGCCACAAAGGAAAGTTCCCACCACAGACCTGAAGCAAGAAAAAGAGATTTCAGAGGTTAAAGTTTTAATGTAGACAGTAGTTTCAGTTGATTTACTCAAGTGTTGTGCTTAAGTCTAATTATGAGGTAGTTGACTATTTTCATTTTCTGCTGCTTTACACTTCCACAACATCTCAGAGAGAAATCGTGCACTTTTACGTAGCAGAAAATAAAAATGCACACGTAAAGTGTTGTTCTTAAATACAGAGCTTGAGTAAATGTGCTCAGTGAGCTTTTTAAAAAGAGGTTTTTATCTTACGTGGGGTTCTCTTTGCGGACTTGTTCAAACTCCTTGTCCCAGATGGGTCTGCCATAGTTAGTTTTCTGTTTGAGCCCAGTGACGGCGTCTGTGTCCTGGTCAAAGCGAACCCTCACGTGCTGAGCCTGCGACGAAATATGGAGGGAAAAACAAAAAGGAGCAAACACAGCTGAGTTCAGGTGGAAAATGACCTCACGCTGTTTATCTGGACTTGAGGACTGATTCACACACTCACAGTGCTCTGATCCCATCCGGTCAGATACAGCTTGTAAGTGAGGAAATCCCCCATTCCTCTCTCCTCCATCTCTTTCTCCAGCACCTGCAGGAGGTCGGCGAACCACTCAAAGGCGTGCGTTTCCCGGCAAAGCCAATAGAAGTAGATCTGAAACCAGGAAGCAGATGCAGGAGCGTTAAACAATGTTCCTCTCACAGAAGAGTTGGCAAAGCTGCTGATGACTCGTCCTGGGTGTATTGTGAAGACAAACTGTAGTTTGTATGTCAGAGACAATGGCATCAATCAACTGCAGCAGTGTGTCATTGTGAAATGGACATACTGGTTTCAATGTCAAAGGCAGGGTCGGGACATAATGGAGGCGTTTGGGTTGTTACCTTTCTGGTGCGCAGTTTAGGGTTGGAGTCTTTGAACTTGTACCAGATGGATTTGAGGATGGAGGCAAAGGGAGTGACTCCGATGCCGGCACCAACCAGCATGCTGACCTCATAGTCGAATACGTCCTCGCTGGCTGTGCCAAAGGGCCCATCCACACCCATTCTGAGAACAGACAATAAAGAAACTGTGCAATCAGAGCAAATAATAATAAAAAAACATGAAAAGTCTTACGGGAACAGATGATTCAAGTTCTGCTGTTTGTCTTATCTGAGGTTCAAAGTTCAGTTTTGACCTCGGAGCACAGCAGCTGAGAAAAAAATGTATTTAATTATTGTTTATCTTTTATTGGGTCAAGAATGCAGTTTGGTAACATTTCTAGCCTGAGGTGGTTCACACAGCCCTTCCTTAGACACAAACCACAAGCAAATGCAATCATCTAACCACAAGGTCCATTAAGTAGCTTCTCTGGAGCTTTCAACCATGTACTTTCATTCTCAGCCTTTAAATCAACACAGGTGAGAAGTCCTTTAAGTACACAGGGAAAAATGGAAATTTGAATATCTCCTCTTCATCTGCCAACTGTCACCTCATGTGGTCGACATTTGAAACACTGGTTTTACGTTAACATTGCCTGTTTTCTGATCTACCACAGTGGTTTTGTGGATCGTTATACACACACCCTAAAATAACTGTCCTAATCCAGACGGGTTGTAGATGAAACAGTTTAAAGCCTTCACAGTTACACAGGTCAGACAGCCGCAGGGAATCAGATCTGGTCCTTTGTTTTGCTGCTTTTTAAGTGGGGCAGCGTGGATTTATTTTTGACTTCAGTAGTCCTGAGTGTAATGTTGGTTAGTGACTACATGTCAGAAAACACTGGAACATAGTTCAAAAAGTGTCAAAAAGAGCAAACAGTTTAATCCACTGATGACAAATGTTTCAATTTCGTTGGTTTTTGTTTTGTAGGTTTCCTCCACGTGTGTTCTCTAGTATTCTGTTTATGTGTGTGTTTAAGGGTAGTCATAATATAACAAGACAGAAACAAAATGCCCCCTGTGCTTTAAAATGATTACTGATACTCTTAACTTTATTGGCTTTATTTGTTGAATGCTGTCTGCTAGTGGAGCCCTGCAGACATTTGTTGACAGTTTCAAATCAACCAAACAGATTCTTTTTGTTGCAAATCAACTTCTCTTAAAAACTGCACAAAAGGACCAAACTGCCTCTAAAGAAAGTTGATTTCCAACCACAGTGCCTGCAGATATTTCTTTTAAAAAAAAGGGAAGCACTTACTTTGGTCCCTGAGCTCCCTCCGGCAGCTTCTGCATGATGTCGATGAGTTTGTCGGTCCAGTCCCCGGCCGAGCGGATGTGGACGCTGAGGAAGTCCTCCTCGGGAGCGGAGGTCATGGTGAACGGGTGCCACTCCAGCTGAGAGATGGCCGGGCAGTTGAGGAAGACGTACTGACCCACCTCCATCTTGAAACCTTTCTTCATCAGCTGCAGCTCCAGCACTTTGGACGGCCGCATCACGATCTAGAAAGGGAAGCGGACAGATTTAGTGACCGTGACTTCGCCTACAGAGCGACCCAGAAGCCAGAGGGTGGATTACGAAATCACACGTACCTTCCTGTATGTGACTCTCTGCATGTAACGAATGAAGCGCACCAGCCGTTCACAGACATACAGGATCATTGGACCAATCACCCAATACCAGGTCTAAATAGAAGCAGGGAAAGGCGTGAGGAAATTACTGACAATTCACCGATGAAGCTTTCGCTGGACTTACTGTTGTAATTATCTGAGGATGAAAAAGACAAACCTGTGCGGGCCCTCCTTTAAACTGAGGGACGGGACACTCAGGAATCCGTCCCCAGTCGTCAGTGCGGTCTTTACAGAAGGTGAAGTTGTGCGGCGGATCTGTCGTCACTTGCCTCCTCACGATGCCTCTGCAGGTGAGACACACGAGTAAAACCAGCTCACAATAACAACAAAAACCTGTTAAACAGAAACAAGCACAAAGCCCTTTTCCCCTTACCCGACGCCGTGAATGACGAGACCAATGAAGAAGATGATGAAGAGGTGATGCGTGTACCAGAAGACCTCAAAGTAGCTGCGTCTGATGACCTCCATGGAGGAGGTGATGATGAGGATGAGGGCCAGAGTGATGATGACACCTGTGAGGCCAGCGATGGTGGTGAAGACAAAGTAGGTTGGAATCTGCTGCGGGTCCTGAAACACAAGAAGAAGAAGAAGAAGAAGAAGAAGAAGAAGAAGAAGAAGAAGAAGAAAGATTTAAGGATGTGGTCTTTGTCTGTTAGTGGATCTCAGGTCAGTCCACCACTTTGGTCCAGACTGAAATATCTCAACAACTATTGGATGAATTGGCACAAATTTATCCTCAGACATTCGTGGTCCCCACAGGACTAATCTGACTGACTCTGTAGATCTCCTGACTTTTTATCTAGCACCACCATGAAGTTGACATTTCTGGTTTTAAATAAAAATGTCTAGTTTGTGGTTATAGCTTAAAATTTCAAGAAAAACAAAAAACAAAAACAAATCCCAGATATTTGTGACATTATCTGATATAGTTTGATTATAATGAGCTGATGACTTACAATGTCGGTTGTGCGGATCGGGTTCAGGTAGGTGGTGTTGTCCGTGTCCTCCAGGTTGGACAGAGCGATGCTGAGTTTGTCGTAGACTCCTTGTCTGCTGTTGTTGTACCACTCCACGTTCAACAAATGGGCAATCATATGCACGGCTGTCAGAGCACAAAGAGGAGACACGTTCCTGCTGCTTTTATCAAGTTTTAACGACTGTGTAAAATTGTGTTTTGACCAGTTAAAATCTTTTAATGTGTTTTAAAAATGTTGGATTTAAAACGTTCGCAGACGCTGCGCTCAGGGTCAAGATTTCCTCTCATCTTTGAAAAGAAATGTGGAGGAAACTTTTAAAAAGACCTTGAGTCAATATTTATTTCGGACTCTGCTCTCGCCAACATGTAACCATCTTAACCTGTCGACTTGTGTGTGTGTTTCTCTGTCAGTCTGTTCGCAGGGTGAGGAGGAAAGATAGTTAAAGCCTGTGTCACATTTGAAAAGAGCAAACATTTGTTTTGGTGTAAAGTTAATTTTTTTCCCATTTGTAATAATTTCATTTTCATCATGACGGACTGGAAACTTTTTTTTTTTTACTATCCTGTGTCACCCCTGAGTTAATTATATGGAAACCACTGATAAGCTCCAGGTGAAGTTTGCACAGGGTCGAAAGTGCACCAGAGGAAAAATGAAGCACAAAGCCTCAAAATCTGTTCAGGTGACTTGTGCATTGTTGCATTTGTTTCATTTGTCCCTCCCTCTTTTTTTTCTTTATCACTGGGGACAAATATTTAATGCCATATTGCCTCAAAAGTACAACTGTGATAAGAAGCACACAAATGAGACGGATAAACCAGATACAGACATTGTTCTGTGAGGCTGCAGACGACAGGTAAACCGTGACCTTTTGTTGAAATCCGAGCGCTGCAGTGCACGCAGCGTCTCACCTGTCATCAGTGCGATCATGTACGCCACCAGCTTGTGAAAACTCAGGTTTTTGTCCAGTTGTTTCCTCATTGTTCTTCCACAACACTGAAAAGAAAAAGGAGAGAAGGAAGTGGACAAAGCAGAAACCCACCAAACCAGTGTCAGATACCGAGGTGACGCTCTTCTTTGTTTTCTAATGTAACACAAGGTCAGCACAACAGTGCTTAAAAAGCCATTTTACAAAATCTGTCTCAGACTGAGGAAGTATTATAACTACTGCGAAATCCTTAGCTAACATCAAAAATAACCTTATTTGTAAGTGTTACAGCAGCTTTCATGCAGAGAAGCAGAAAAGCAAAACAAACTTAGTTAAGCAGAAAACTGCACAAACAAACAAGAACGTTAATAAAACATTTGTTAACTTTTAAAATGAGCCTCACATGATGCAGAAAACAGGAGGGCGTGAAATTATTCCAGAGATGTTTCCTTGATGTGCAACAGCTGAACTAGTTTTGCATCAGCGTGAAAATTTTCATCTATAAAAACATAATGAGGAGTAATGAGTTCACCTCGCCCTGCTGTGACATGTGAGGACAGTAACGTTACCATGAGGGAGCCTCGGATCAGAGACAGCAGGTTCCTGCAGACCGGGAGCAGGATCAGCATGCAGTTAAAGTTGAGGACAGCGGCGGGAGCTCTGGCCCAGGCCAAGGCAGACTGAGGCAACACACACACACACACACACACACTTAATTCACATGTTCACATGAACAGCCTGTCACTGGTTTACTGTCTGGTCATGCTGCTCCAAAGCTCATTCATGTATTTAATTCTGAACACACCGCTTCTTTTAAGGTCTTTGTAATATTTTTTTTAATTGTTCTTAATATTATTATTGTCATTAATGTTATTGTTATCATCATTTTTTCTTAAAAAAATCTCCCCTGGACAAATTAACATGTATGCTAACACTCTCAAGCAATGCATCTTTATATTTATCTGACAGCAAGTTATTACTTTAATTGACTTTAATTGTCTCTGAGTTGTTAACACTTCCAAACACAGATGGTTTCAATGTGGTTTCATTTCAATAAATGTTAAAGGTCCACAGATGTGACTTTTTCTTTGTTTCTGAGATAAAAACAAATACTAGAGAAACCTGCTACAACTGGTGAATTACTCTTATTATAAAGTATAAATAATCTGATATTGTCATCTACAGCTCAGTCACAGGGGCCACTTTTCTGCAGAAGGGTCCTTTAACTTCAGACACTTCAGGAGCTCTGTGCAGACACTTCTGCAGTTCAGTGACAGATCTGAGCAACTCTTCCACCGGTGGGGAGAGAGATGAACCAAGCACTCACCCCTAAAAGATGACGCGTGTAGAAAAACTGAGGCCCCAGATCGTAGAAGAAGTAAAACCAGACGAAGAGGAAGATGTTGATGCCCATCCACACCACCTGCGAACACAGCCACGACACAAAATTACCGCAAACTTCCACAGGAAGATGCGTTTAAGTCCTCGGAAAACTTGACACTCATGGATTTCTTCGGGATTTTACGCACAAAAGCTGCGCGTAAATTCTCCCCTTTATTCTCACGAAACTCCTGCGGTGTAAACTCACCAGGATGAAGGCTGTAAGTCCATTGTTGATTATCCAGTTCCCCATGTTGAACGCGTTGTCTTTACTCACAGCAGCTCCCCTGCATCTTCAGCCCACCTGTACTGTTTTATTATATACCTGTAGGACCCCGCCCTCCTGCGCCGCTGGAGTCACGTTGTCGAGGGAGTTTAGAGGATACGTTTCCGCCATGGAGCTGATGAACCACATTCCTGTGTGTGGACGCCGGGAATGAGGAAGTTTCTGTTACAACATTCAGGAAATTTTACTCTGCAGGTGACGTCACGTTTATAGGTAATATAAAGTTTTATTGTTTATGTGATATGATGCAGTCATGTTTTATTTATTTATAAGAAAGGAAAGGCGAGATAAATAAATAAATGTTGAGGCATCAAATTATTTTATTTAAGTTTCAAGTAACACAGTGAAGGCACTGAACGAACCGTGACACACAAACACAAAGAAAAACCACAGAGAAGCAGAACATGAGAACTCATTCACCGTCACTCTTATTAGTGCATCATCAAATCTAGGTTCAGTTTTTAATGATACACACCTGAAGGTTTGCAACACAGTTTTTTTTCACTGACTTTTTCATGTGTTTTTGTAAAACTAAAAACTTTTTTTTTTTTATTGAAATCAAGGCAGCCAGACTGGATGTGAACAACACAAGGCATCATTCATTAAAGCAGGTTTATACAGTCGGGTATGAGGAGGATGAATTCTTCTTCTTCTTCTAACCTTTTCTTGATGCCTGCTGTGTGTGTGTTTTTTTTCGTGAGTCTGTGTAGTGCAGAAGCAAACGTGTGCAAAAGTGGGGCTTTCATGGCGTGAAAACCCTGAGAGGAAGTAAACTGGGGTCGCCCCGCTCGGTCGTCAGTCTTTCGGGCACATTTCGGACGCACCTGGCACGTTTCCCACACACCTGGCTCAGTCCTCTACCTGACCCACTGCTGCTCTCTCAAGGCGGCCTTTGTGCATCGCTGCATATCTCACCGTGCTGCATTCTTTGGCACGCCGGGGCCTCATGGTGCCCTAAGTCTACGTAACCCTCCTGAATAAAAACATCAGGAGTGAACCTGAACCCCTCTCACGGAAAGTTCTGTGCAC
Organism: Trachinotus anak; assembly: GCF_046630095.1. NCBI lineage: Eukaryota > Metazoa > Chordata > Actinopteri > Carangiformes > Carangidae > Trachinotus > Trachinotus anak. Next base: position 2,855,902 of record NW_027273872.1, on the reverse strand, counting down.
TTGAGAGAAAAGGGGCAAACGTTTGTTCTCTAACACTTCACCTCATTTACTCAAAACACAAAATCACCCTGGTTTCTGGGTTAAACTACACTTGGCCTCGTTCAGAAGGGCACCAGCATTCCCAGGATGCATTTCTACATTAGAGAACTCGAGTTGCTGTGAACATAATTCATCAGAGAGCTGCTCTCAGGCTGCCTCCATTATGTCTTCAAGGATAGCAGTCTCCTGCTCACCCAGCTGGCCGCTGACATTGGGCTGATGAGAGTTTTGGGAGTCCAGGAGCTCCAGCGGCTCCTCCGGCGCCAGCACCATGGTGGCGGCAGTGGAGTACGACGGCGGCACCCTCCCTCGCCTCCCCCCGCTCCCTTTACGACAGCAGACGCAGTGCAGGCAGTCGTGCACGTTGTACTTGAAGAGGCGTCTGCAGGGGTGGCAGAACTGATAGAAGAGCAGCATGAAGAGCACGGCCAGGCTGTAGCCGACCAGCAGCTGGACGCACAGCAGCGGGGCGCACACGTACTCAAAGAAGTCCGACTTGAAGAAGTACCAGAGCGTGATGAGGAGGAAGTTCTCGACAAAGCGTCCGCAGTAGTAGATGGCCAGGCGGCCCCAGTGCTGCTTCCTCTCGATGAGCTCCCGATGGGAGAGGTCCAGCTGCACCGCCGACCAGCAGAAGACGTTGATGCAGGCGTAAAGCAGCGTGAACATACACAGCACCACCGTGGTGCCCAGCTTAGAGAAGTTCTTCTCAATGTTCTCAGTCAGCGAGCCTTTCCTGGCCCAGAACTCCACCCAGGGGAGGAAGAAGAAGAAGAGCAGGTTCGCCATGCCGACGAGGATCACCCAGTGTGTGAGCGCCGTGCTGAAGAGAACCAGGGCGGTGACCCGGGTGGCGATCTCCAGACCTCGCCACACGATCATGCACAGGTAGGCCACAGGACGCAGCCGCACCTTGTAGTCGTCGTATCTGATCTGGATGGCCAGGACGCTGCACACGAGGGCCCCGTATATGATGGAGATCAGGGTGATGATCATCAGGGCCACTGTGAAAACAGACAGAGGTCCCCTGTTAACATCAGCTCATCACGGGTGTCTAAAACCTGCTGAAGTCACCAGAACAAGCACGACTGTGGCGGCAAAACTGAAGCGAGCAAGTATGATTTTTTTTTTTTTTTTGTAAGAGGAAGAATGTGATATTTATAGTGACACACTCTCCTCGGGACCTTGAGTTAGAAAACTCCTTATAAAGTCAAAATAAAGAATCAGAATCCAGTTCAAGGCGATAAAATGTAAAACCTTCTACCTAGAACCTAAACCCAGTAAGGAAAAGTAATTAAGAGCTGCACTTTCTGGCTGTTTCACACTGCACCCACGTTCTTCTCCTGGTGTTTCAGTTTGACATGACACAGCTCTCTGCTACAAATCTCCATCTTTTCATCCGATATCTACGAAAACAAAAAACAACTCTGGCTTCTTCACAGTCGTGGAGTGAAATATTGAGAAGAAAAGACGTGACCAGGTTTTATGAGGTTGTTCAAAATCTCCCACTTTACCTAACTGCATTTACTTCCACTATAAAACTGGCCGTGAGATTTCATTTTACTCGTACAACATTCATTCAAAGTGATGAGTCACCGTCTTTAAGAGCTGCCAACCTCACAGAATCTTTTAATCAGTTTTAGTTTTCTATTCGCCCTCGCCAGGAATATAAAGTGGTGATTTTTTTAGGATACAGATATAATGGAACAGCAGCGTTAACCTTAACCTCTCAATCGTTCTTACATCTCGTAGGGAGGATGTATTTCTCCTGGATGGTGGCGTAGAGCTGGAGCGTCAGTTGCGGCGTGGAGCCCAGAAACGCCTGAATGACCGCGGTGCGTTTGAAGGCGTTCCTGTGAGTGGCCAGGTTGCGCTCCGACTGGCCAATCTCCAACTCCATGGGCGTCTTCTGTCCCTTCTTCAGGCTGATCTTCCTGGAGATGGTGACATAAGGCTCCTCCTTTTTACCCGCCTTGAAGTAGACCACCAGAGCCTCGAAACACCTGAGGGAGCGAGAGCAGAGTGAGGCGAGAGTGCAGCAATGTTTTCACACCAACAGGGGGCAGTGCAACGCCACGTTTAAGTTACAGCGCCACACTGGGACATCAGGACGTCAACATATAAACATCAATCATAGTGAATATTTAACAGCAGCACATCTACAGAGCAAACACAGACGCAGAATAAAGCAAAGGATCAGGTGCAAAATATCAGTTGCAGCTTGTTTTCAGTCTAAAATGAGACATTTGATGATTTAACTTGGACACAACATTATTTTATCAGGAAATCCCACATAAACAGCTGCACAAACACAAGCACAGCGATGAGGCTCCAGCAGAGGGCAGCCAGAAGACAGAAATCACAGCTTCCTGTAACCGGAGTGGATGAGGTGAAAATCTCTGGGTGTGGTTCTCTTTAACGTTTGCAAGGTAAATGCTCTCTGTGTTCGTTCACGGGGGGGGGAAACTTAGGAGGGAAACTCGTTTTTCCACCTTCACAGATGAAATAAGGTTCTGTTGAGGCACAAAGAAGAAAGTGTTTAAATCTTCAACAAATATTGGGGATTTATTGTAAATTGAATGATTTCTGCAGTTAAATCCGAACCTGTTTCTTTTTAAGGACCAATACTTTTAGGATAATTTAGGAACCAAATCACCAAAATATCACAAACCAAATCAAGCTGCACAAGGAAACTGCCTAAACTGGAAGTGCAAGATTTGCACCTGCCAACAACTAAATGTCAGCATTACAATCCTTGAATAAGCTTTGACCTGAAACTCCCAGCGCTGCACATCTGCAGCACAAACCCAGCCCTCCGAGAATTCCCACTGCTGCTGAATCTCACATCACTGTGCTGGAATGTTATCTTTTCACTCCACAACCTCCAACTTTGGACATAAAAACACAGACGCTCAGGAATCCCACATGAATCTGCTTCTCCAGGGTTCAGCTCTGTGCCGTGTCCTGACCGTGCAGAGGCAGAAGTCACTGTTGCTTCAGCTGCTACTTACTGCAACTCTGACTGTACAGTGCCGAGCTTCCTGAACTGTCTTTGGCTCAAACATTTAGAGGCTGGCACTGGAAATTTTGTCGTTATTTGCAAGCAGGTTCTTATCTCCACACGCACACACACTTACAGTGTATTCATTCCCAGGCTGATAGTCACAGGCACATTAGGACAGCTTTAGTGTACGAAGGTTTACAGTGGAATAACAGGAGTCACCAAAACCTGATTTACTGACATCTTTCCCCTGGAAATCTGGCAGCACAATGGGCTGAGGGCGATGTATGAGGGGGCTGAACTGGAGCCAGCCCGCACTTAGGATTCTGTAAAGCAGCTGAGAGGCGGACAGAATTTCACTTAGGGGAGAAAAAGAAAACAGCATGACCAGTGAATGCATTAGCAAAGAGAATCAATATGCTGACTTCCAAGGCTCCGTCTTATGGATTTATAGAGGGAAACACGCAGGCTCAAGCTCTGTGTTTGCAGTCTAAACGTGTTATCTGTTGCCTCAGTGTGAGGCCACGGCGGCACGGTGCCACAAACACATGAACTAAGAGGAACGGGGCTCACACAAACATTATCAAGCAACTCCTGAGACATCTGAAATGCTGATGTTCTCTGACTGAAGGGCAGCGGAGCATTCAGGAAATTCTTTCAACAGCTCTTTGGCAAGATCCTGTTTTGGTCTCCTGGGATTACCACATTAGGCTCATCAACACGGCCTCATCATCAGACAACACAAAGAGTTCAGAGAACACAAAGAGACCCAAAACAAGAATGTCTGCGTGCAGAGACCGGTCCAAGCTGTCAGAGTAATTATGTCGTTCATGTCCCTGCCTGGGGAGCAGGATCCTATACTTAAAGAGACAAGTCAAGACAAGCTCCACCCTGCAGCAGATAACCAGACCCCCTCCTTAACGTTTCCACATTGTCATATTATCTTCTGGTGGACTCCATAACAAAAAACACAAACACAACTACAACAAAACCGCTTGAAAATGTTAAAAATGCGAGTTCAAATCCCCCCTTTTGTTAGCAGACATGGGATGTTTGGCTGTGGAGCCACACAGGATCAGCAATTACACCATCCCTAAGTCACACAGGAAAACTCCCATCTGAGCCAAGAGGGAGCAGAGGTGATGTGTTTACAGCAGCGTGGCAGAGAAGAAGAAGAGGAGCTGGAAATAAAACAGAACAGACTGAACTGTAACGTCGTAACAATCCCACACTTTGCCTCCCGGCTGCATCTAAAAGTGCATCTGCATCTCAAACGTTACAGCTCAGCGCGACAGATGAGAACAGCAAGAAGATAATGCAGCAAATATTGTCTTTATGATATTAAGAGCCATTTCATTGTCACGGCTGTTTGAAATCACTGCCACGAGCGAAGCTGTGTTGGGTGGACGGAGACGTGTGCAGGATCATAAACCAGTCTGCACAGCTGACACATGCAGCTGCTTTTGGTTTCAGGTGCTGCAGGTCAATCCTTGGTATTTTGTTTTCTTTTGTCTGCTGCTTCCAGTTTTACAAACCGTGGATTTCAAAGCTGTTCATCAAATTCCTCAAATGTCTCTCGACTTCAAAAAGTGAAGGGAAGCTCCAGAGATCTGAGGTGACAGGGTGTAAGAAATATCAGCGATACATTAGCTGAAGCAATATAAACACCTATTTGTGTTGGATTTGAATAATTAATTCTTTTTTTAAAAAATGAAAATAAGGCGGACACGGATTTAGTTTGCAGTCATCTCCATGCATCTTCTTCTGCGTCTGCACTCGTCAGTTCGCTCATTCATTCTCCTTATTAGATTTATTTATCTGATGTGCGTCGTCTCCTAGCAGCTTCCTGCCTGCACCGGTTTAATTTGCCTTTAATTTCCATTTCAGCAAATTTCCTTTTATTTCAAACCTATTTATATGAAACAAACATCAGTGTGATGTTCATTGTACATGTTAAATGCTAAATGAGGATTAATCACAGAGTAAAGGTAAAAATAAGAAATATACATTTGTTGTAGAGTTATATATCACTGAGGCTTTTATTTTAAAGAATCAACAGTGGGGCAGGTGATTGGCTGATTCCTGCTCGGAGCATGAATGTGATTATTAATCATCAGATCAGCAGAGTTGCTCCTACACTTCTCTTTTTACTCCTTCTCACTCCTGAGTCGGCTCTCAGAAGAATCACACTTCAAAATGTTCTCAAGTCCCAACTTAAGAGTAAAACAGGTCTTCACTTCCTCTGAGCTACAGCGAAGTGTGAAAGACACTTTGAAGAGCAACTTGAGGAGGAATAACCAACCAGAGATATGGATTAACCCAGCATGCCATAGAGTACATACTTTAAAAAAAATCCTTACAATCTATTCAGTGATTATTCTGCAACAATATAAAAACTTAAGAGCATTTTTAAGCCAAGAGACCTTTGATAAATAGACTTATTTTTAAATTTTTTACTTTTAGTAGTTTGGTAAACACAGAACCTGATCTCTTCACCCTCTGACCCTCCTCTTGAAAATAAAGCCAGACTGTTATCATTAAATCTACCTGCAAGTTCCTCACATCCAAAATGTGACACCGACAGTGATGCATTCTTAAACAACACGTCAGAGCTGCAGGCTGCAGCGACTGCACACAAACTGAAATGCAGATTGTGTTTTCAGGCAACACTCGACCCCAGAGCTGCAGAGTCCTTCATGTGGCTTTATCTCTGATGTGTTAATAAATAATAACGGACCTGTGGCTGAACCAACGATACCATGACCTTGGTCCAGTTACGGTGGGAACTGTGAATCTGTGGAGCCGTCCTGCACACGGGTTAATAGTCTACATGCGTTGTTTTGATGCTTTTGCCAAAACAACATGTTGCATATTAAATTAGCAACAGCAAACAGTTGGAGATTCTACAGCAGCGCTGGAGATGGAGAGGACATACACTCCATGCACCTGCTTCAAACATCAGGAGACAATCCCTCAGGTGGAGCCCCCAAGGGAAAAGGAAGTGAGGCCGATCACGAGACACGTGGCGCCGAGAGGTGGACGCAGACGCCACGGCGATGGGCCACACCTGGGAACAGCTGGAGAGGTCGGCTCAGGACCAGGAGGGATGCAGCGGCTCGGTGGCTGTTGTTTCGCTTCCACTGACATTTATCCCAACAGGTAAAGCAGGATTTACTCACACGAGCCTCGAGTTGTGAGAAGACACCGAGCTTCATCTGTTTTGATAAACTGCACAACAAGATGAAGATAAGATCATTTCCTGCTCTTTGAAAGGAATCACAAAGGGCCTGCGTTTCCTCTGTAGCTCCCCTCGATCATTATTCATGTCTTTTTATCTACATCTTTATTTCTGTTTCTTTGTTTTTAAATACATTCAGCTGTGATATTTTAGGATAAACCACAAATTGTTGGAGCCTTTTCGCAACACTTTGTCCTGCAAAGCATTGTTCCTGTGACCTGCAACTGAAGACAAGGCTGAGCCTCTTGCCCTATAAAAGAACACACCCTTCAGTTAACTAATCCACTGGTACTGTAAACTCAAAGCAGCACCTCGGGCCGCGCTGTTGACAAATCAAAGTTCAGAGAGAAAGTATCAAGTGTGGATTTGAATTTCAGAGGTCTAAGGCAGGAGTCTACGCCTACGGCTTCCTTCATGAGTCACGCTTCGCCAAACAGGTCTCTCAGCTGAGAGCAACTGAAACTGAGGAGCAGGCAGCCAGCGTTCAAACAAACACCTCCCTGGGACAGACCTCGCAGACTTGTCTTTTTTAGACCTACACTTTTTCTACTTCGCTGCTGCTCCATCTCATTTGCATTCCCTCTCCTTTGATTTCCTGGAATAAATCCGGCCCTGTTGTTTCCAGGAGCCTTTCTATAACCTCTTTTTGACCTCACTCCTCCCGACCCAGCCACGCCTCGCCGGTCTGCAGCACCGAGGCCTTTGGGTGCCATTACCCTGAGATGAGGTCATAACAACTGAGTGGCGTACGCACCATAACTGTGAAGGATGTGTTTCTAGGGCGGATGCCAGCTCTGCAGTGTCATTTGACGGACTGGTTTTAGAGTCTAGACTGCAGGGGGGTTCAAACTGTGATCCAGGGGACGTGACCACATCATCGAGGAGACTTCAAATTAAAAGAGGAAAGGGAAGATTACAGGAGCAGCTGCCTGTTTTAAAGTCAAGCTCTATTCAGCACCTTTGAGATTATTTTTCTGTTAATCTTTTCAATTAATTGTTTTATTTCTAATCAGCATCCGACATTTGCTTTAAATAACTTAGATCTAATCTAAACTACAGCAGCCTCCTGTTAGCTCTCAACCATCACTGTGCTGCTTTTAAACACTCAACAGATACTTTCAGTTTGTAATCCAGTAACTTTACTGCAAACAAGAAAAAGAAAGTTGCATGAGGGATTGACTAAAAATGAAACAATAAGACTCAATTCAATTGTTTTGTCTCCAACAAAATAGAAAATGGTGAAAATCCTCATTAAAAACTCTTCAAATCCTAAAGTAAACCCAAAGATATTCACTCTACTATCATGTACGGCCAAGAAAAACATCAAACACTGACACATGAGAAGCTGAAACCAGGAAAGGTTTAGAATTTCTATTTTAAAAAATGACTGAAGTTATCAAAATAGTTCCCAGCTCAGTGATGAATCATGTAAATGTTGCAGCTCTGCTCTGATCCATAATGATAAAACCCTGCAGCATCGCATTAGCTCTCAGAGATCACTGTGGTGCTTTTATGCACTCAACACACACTGCCAAGTTATATCCCATTATCCCCTGCACTGTAGATGGAGAGTGGACCCTGCAAGTCCAGTGAGAAGGACAGACGGAAGAACCTGAACCTGAGGAGTTAAAATATCCAAATCAAAAATTCAAATCAGTCAGTTTGGACAGATATGATTCTTCTGTGCTTTTAAATGAACTTAACTCTTGTTTTTGCACATTTTAGTGCAGGAAGAATATTTACAGAACTGTACTTGGACTTGAGTATTTCAGTTTTCTGATACGTTTACTTCTACTCCACCACATTTATGATAACTGCTCCACCCACCCATCCATCAGCACCACTTATCCTTTGAGGGATAATCAAATCCCGGCTGATTAGGGCGAGGGTGGGACACACCCTGGACAGAGACACTGCACTACATCTATCTATGGTTGATTTGGAGTCGCCGGTGAACCTCAGCGGCCCGTCCCTGGACTGTGGGAGGGACAGGGAGAACTGCAAACTCCACACGGAAAGGCCTCGGTCGAAGCTTTGTTGTGAGGTGCTAACCACTGCACCACCCCCAGCAGTGTACAGTACTCAAAATGACCCCCACCCTTAGCAGCTGCAACATTAAAGGAAGGTGCACATGAATGCATCAGTGTAATAGTGTGATATACAGCACTGTGAAGACGTTTTAGACACTTATCCATCAGGGAGGACTGTGATTGGTGCCAAATTCATCCTGCAGCGTGAGCACTGCCCCAAACTCACAGCCAGAGTCACAGAGAACTACCTCCAGGGACGAGAAGAACAGGGGGTCCGGCCCACACAGCCCTGGTCCCACCACCACGGAGTCAGGACTGGAAAGTACCACTGTTGGTACAGTAAGTGGTGATTTGCAAACCATGACCATGCCTTTGTGTTGCCCCACCTGACCCCCACCTACCTGATGACGGGGCCGAGCAGGAGCAGGTGCAGGAAGAGGACCAGGGGCCGGTCCCGACCCAAGTCCCTGTGAATGAACGTCAGCGCCAACTGGATGAGCACGGCGGGCAGCAGCATGAAGACGATGGTGAGGGACATCCAGGTGACATCGTCGGTCTTGTGGTACATGCTGCAGAGCACGGCGGCGGTGACGAGCTCCGCGCAGTACAGCGCGGTGGCCAGGACGACGCTGAGGGGGGCGTGGACCCGGCCGTGATTGACCACCAGCAGGACCCCGTTCTCCGCCACCGAGGAGCGCTCCTGCGGGTCAATGTCCGAGATCTCCCGCTCCTGCTCCTCCACGGACACTTCGCACATGATTTCACCGAGTCTGACTCCGAATAAACAGCTTCGACGTCACCGCGGGAAGGTGACGTGACTTCGTCTCGCCGAACTTCGTTCCAAAAACATTAATTTTTACCAATTATTCCCTTTAATGCGACGTCTCTCCCAACTTTCCACCAAGTTGATCATCGCTGGTTTCTCATTGTGCTCTACTTTACCACTCGGCTGTGCCACCGCGCCGCTGCAGGCACCCACGCAACCCCACGGCCCCTCTTTACTGTCTGGTTTACCGTCGTCGTACGTGGCGGGCGCGCCTGTGTGGCCCGTTTAAATCCGGGGGAAACTACCGGACTCTCCGCCCGCAGTGATCCCGGCGCCGCTGTCGCACCATCGGCGCTGTGGGGGCGGAAAGTTCAGCCCTGTCACTCAGTCAGTTCACAACACAGACTCGCAGACTCGCAGGCTGCGTGAAGTTCTGACAACAAGTGTCGCTCCGTGATAAAAACACGCCGAGGGCTCATCCGGCGGCGGAGGCTGACCGCAGGCCGTGGGGGGGGGGCGGGTGTCTCCGTGTCGGGACTCCGCCGCGGCCGCTCGTGTGGTCACCGTCAGCGCGACAGCTGCGTCAAGTCAGCCAGAAACACACGGCCGCACCGGAAATGACGGGCGGGGTCCTTAAAAATAAAAGCGATTGGAGATTAAAAAAATGAGAGTCATCCTGACAGAAGTAGGTTATCTGTGAAATAAATCTATATAGAATCTAATCAAATGGAATAAACAAGCGGAACTCCTCCCAAACGCCTCAATAAAGGCACTAGATGCAGGAAACTGAGGAAATTAATGGAGCAGATTTTGGACTGGCAGCTATTCTGGAAAAAATAAAAATAGCGGGCTATAAATGTACCACATTACACAGCACTGTGGAAAAGTTTTAGGCTCTAAAAGTAAAGTGAGGATGCTTTAAAAAAATAAAATAAAAAATAATACAATTGCATATGAGCAGAAAATAAAATCAGGGTCAGTTCTTCTCTGCAGATTGTGCTTTATGACTCTGGCTGTAGGATCAATGCCATGCTGCAGAATGAATTTGGGACTGATCAGACTCCCTGATGCTTTTGAGTCATAGATAAGAATCCAAACATCTGAAATGCCCAAAACCTTTGCACAGCACTGCACATGTATAGTAAGATTAAAGATACACATGTGGAAATGGAGTGATATAAATCAGAAGATGGAAAACAGATGAAATAAAGGGAGCTCTAATGTAACTGAGTACATGTACTAACTACAATCTTGAGGTACTTGTACTTTGCCTGACTATTTACCCTACATTTTATACTGCTCTCTACTTCTACCCCACTACATTAACAGCCGTTTCTATTTGTTTAGCAGATTCACATCATTAACATTATTAACAAAATAGAGTTGAAAAATTCATTCTGATGTATTAAGTTACCCAGCAGAATATAAAGTAATTCAAACATTAAAGTGCACATTAATGCATTGATAATTATAATCAAATTGTATGATATGTATTATTCTGAAATTAGTCATTGTGCAGAATGATCACTTTAATTAGTATTTTCTCTTTTGGTACTTTAAGCACATTTTGCTGCTAATACTTTAATATTTCTACTCAAGTAAAATTCTGAATGCAGGACTTTTAAGTGTTTTACCTTTACTCAAGTAAAACGTGAGTATTTCTTCCACTAGTGGTGAAGTACAAAAGAAGGTGCAATCAGGTTATGAAAGTATGGGTGGATCACGTTGGTTAATATAGAAAAAGGCATAAAAACAGTGGAAGTAGCAATATAAACAGTGGGTTTAGTTACATTAGTAAAGTGTAGGCCAGGTTATTTTCAGCAGCCCTACATGTGGCATCTTGCAGGTCAGTGTGACTTTGCATACCACTAATACTACAGCCACTGGTGCTGCAGGAGGAGGAGTCAAAGTTGTAAAATCTCAGAGGCTTCTGAGTCCATCTGAAACAACTGCAACAGTCAGTAAGAACAAGACAGTTATTGTGAATTGAGGGGAAAACCAACACCTTCCTCTCTTTTGCCAAACTCAATGCTACTGATACAGTGAGAAAATAGAGAAATATACACTGTAGTTTTAAATCATACTGTATTTCACCTGTTCAAATGTAAATGCTATGGAGAGTGAGCATTAGGAGATCAGTTTCTCTGCGCCTCCATTTTTAGTTTCCACCAGCAGGGTGGACTTGGCCTTGTTATGGTGACCTGCAGGCCTGTGAGTGAAGCCGCCATATGAACAGGTGCAGGCAACACACACACACACACACACACACACACAAACACAATGAATCAGCTATTAAAACTTCACTCAATCTTCCCCTTCACTTTTTACAGACTCACTATAATACCATTTGTCACGTTCATTAGAACACGTCACCATCTTGTGAATCAGGTGAACAGAACCAGTTTGATGTTTGTTCAGGTTCTTAAGCAAACAGGGACTGTCTGTTTGCAAGGTGCATGAAGAAGAGACAATCTGCAGTGGCTCACCTAACATTTCCACTTCAGAACTGTTCTCTGTGTTGCTTTGGTTGATGTCACCATGACCTGCCATCTCCTATTTTTACCAGAAAATAAAAATCCATTTGCGAAAGAGATTTAATTTGTATCTGAATCCACAGAACAAAAAGGGAGTTTTTCCCTGAGTGTTCGACCATGTGGAACAGTTTCAACACAGCTCACACCAAACATCCTGACCTCTCCCTGTCTAATCAGATCTCGTCTAAGTCGGAGACACGAGCTTGGCATTGTGAAAGGGGTCGACACAACCTATGAAGACTTGTCATTACTAATGCATGTGTTTGGCGAGGCGGTGACATGGGTCAATGACTTCAGTCTGCAGAGGCTGTGTGCTCTGTGGAGGCATAAGGACGTCGGAGATGGAAACCTCATTACAGAGCACAAGACATGCCCTGTACACTGTGTTACCAGCCAGTCGGGTCACTGAAAGGGTACACTGGATGTCAACACGACTGAAATAAACAATCTGTCCTTAATTTATTTTGAACTATCCTTGAAATAGTAGAGCAACAATTTGGGAATTATGCTTTTGCTTCCATGCAAAGAATTAGATAAGATATCACTGTCATGTCTGCATATGAAATACTGTTTGAAGCTACAGCTGGCTAACTTAGCTTAGCATAAGCACAGGGAAACAGCTTGGCTGGCTCTGTCTGAGAGTGTGTACAAAGGAAATAATGTGGCACACAACCTCCCACAAAGCCACAACACGCCCTCTATACAATTAAGTTTTTCTAAGGATCAAACAAATGATCAAACCTCTTAGTGAATGAGATTAAAAGGTGCATTTGTGAGTCTACAAATGATCAGAAAATAGTGAAAAATGTCCATCCCAGTTCTCAGAGTCAATAATGATGTGTTCAAGTGTCTTGTTTGTTTTGGCCAACAGCACAAAAGCCAAAGAAATTCAGTTTAATATGATAAAAAACTGAGAAAAGCAGGAAATCTTCATATTAAAGAGGCCAGAAAGAGCAATATCGTTGTCTGTCTTTGCATAAGAAATTACTTTAACTATCAATTAGTAATTTTTCTGTTGATGAACTAATCAATTTCATGAATCGCTGCAGCTCTACTCGTGCACCTCTCAGCAAGAAAGTAAACAAGCCTGTTTTTCAAATGAAGCAAATTATTCCTTTACAGATGGTTGAAAACAAAGAGAAAACAAATCAGTTATTTCTTCTCATCTAATCTTCTGGCCAGACAGCAAACAACTGCATTTCCCAGTTCTCTAATGTTGCTACTTTACAGTAGAGAGGAGTCTCTACTGTACTCTACTCAGTGACTAACTGTCACTGAGCTTGCAAAATCAGCAGTCGGGGGTCTCTGAAACATGTCTGCAATGTGGAAAACAGGAGGAGGTGGGGGTGTGGTCCTCAGCTGCTGCTGTTTTTGCTCGTGTGTGTGTGTGTGTGTGTGTGTGTGTGTGTGTGTGTGTGTGTGTGTGTCAGTGTCAGCTGACACAGGGCTGTGGTCAGAGTCTGGGATGAGTCTACTCAGCAGAGGAGGGCTGAGCCTGATTGGACATTGGTTTAATGACATAATGAGATAAGGCCTGCACACAAACCTCTGCTGCAGGTCTCTGAATGCTGTCACTGAACATTTATTTGCTTTAAGTATAATTACATTACAGCTGCAGAAACTCTGCTGCTTGGTCCACTGTCTGTTTTTTTCCATAAACATTAAGGTATGAAATTATAATTAATATGGATCGATGCGTATAGAGACAAAACAAACATATATAACATCAGAATAGATTATGAATAAAATGTATATGCAGTGTTAATTCATCCTAGCTTGTCAAGGACAAGAACATAGAGCCATTATATTATTTAAAGAGACTGCATGATGTACAGCAGCCTCTGGTAATGAAAACAGATCCTGTGAATACAAGGCCATCTAGTGGCTAATGCTATAATGTGTGATGCGCTGAATCATTACATAACACAGTCTGTTGATCCTCTGTGGGAGGCAGAGTAAGACATTGCTCTGGCTCCATGCAAAGTAATTGTTTCTCTGTTCCTTTATATCCTCTTTGTTTTCCATCTTCTCACTTCCTCATAAGTCATTTTTAAGCTGCTCTGCTTGTGTATGGCCTCATTGCTTTGTGTATTTGTTTTGCATTTTAAGTTATTTATTAAGATATCAGTTCCTGGTTCCACATCTAATGTTTAAACCCAGAGTTTTGTCAGTGTTATTCAACCTTTCTTCTCTCATCTATTGTGTGTTTCTTGAGGTGAAGAGCTGCTGCAAACCATTGCTCTGGGATAAATAAAACATGGAATTGAGTTGTAAATATTAAAGTGGTGCCCTACTGTACCTTAAAATTAACTATAGTTACAGTGATATAATTATTGCTAATAAACAAGTTTTCATATTAGACATCTTTTATCAGGAGCACTCTGTGTATAACATGTGCTATATGAGCTTAGCTAGTCATTTTCTGACTTTATAGAAAAAATAGACATTGTTATTGTTATTAAATTATCTCCACGTCACCAATCAAATCCAATCAAAATGTACCTTGAAAGGAAAAATAGTTCTACAGTAAGCTTTAGTTCCAGTTATACCTGGACACTGATCTCGTGTACATTGTAATGTGACACCACCTGACCATCATCACAGTTATGATGTCATTATCTCCCTAAGAGGTGCAGCCTAAATCTGTCCAGGCGCTCGCTCTGTTTGCCGCCACTTTCAGACTTTAACAGGAGAAGCAGATCACCACACGTCACAGATCACACCACAGGACACATTTAGTTCCCCAGTATCGATATGTGCACCTCACTTTGGTCTAGTTAAAGAAGAACCACGCCATCCAATGGGATCAGTGATGGGCTCAGAGGGCTCTGGGATTGGCTGAAATACCAGGACAATTCCCAGGTTGCACCTCCCACATGGGGTGACCAAAGGCTTAGTGTGAGCCTGATTAGTTCTGCAGCTCATGGGTACAAGATGTTAGTACCGACGAGCACCTAAACAAATGCATGGACATAGACTTACTTCTGTAAGTACTGCTTGAATTTCTTCTAGCTTTTTAAAGTTTGCACTTTTTCACCTTTCACACGAAACTTAAGTCAGTTTGTGCTTCAGGTACAAGTCATTCAGTGCCCACTGAATTTAAATGGCTTTGTTAAAATCCACTGATTCTCTGCATTGTACTACCCATGTGTACTGTTCGCCTGTTGTTTGTGTGTGTTTAGACCGTCATGCTGTTATGTGTAGTAGAAGTTATTACAGGTATATTTATTAGAATGTATTATTTATATTAATTATAATCTACTGTAGATTACTTCATAGATTAACTGTTTAAATGATCATTCGTGGACATTATTTCTGCTTATTAGGATTTTGATTGTACTTTAAATCTTTTAACAGCTTAAGTGGATTTTTTGTGCCTAAGAAGCCAGTCTCTCATTTTATTTATGCTTTCTGAGATCACTAACACCAATTTATTTTTTATGCATATTTACTAACTATGGACCAAAACTACAAAAAATAAATAAATACATAAAATAAATAAATAAAAAATTGAAACAAATCATCTCTGGAAAAATGCTTAAAGTGATAAAACACAGAGAGGTCACTAATTTTGATGTTTTGAACTGCAAAAACAATATTTGGTCACTCATATCGAACATAAAGCATCTGCTACTCTGATTGAAATTTTCTTAACTGAACAAACACATAATCTTTTACATTTAAACTTGCCTGTGAACAGGTGATATTGTGTTTTAAAAACACTGGTAACTGCTGACAGGTCTCTAATACGCTGCAATGTCAGATTTCTCTGCCAAAACACTCTTCTGAAACATGGAGAACAGTCTTATTTACACTATAGCAGACAAGGTGATGACCCCATTGACAACTACAGCGATAACAAATATGGGTCAACTTGTGAACAGCACTGTAAAAGCAGGCCAATCTAAACTGGCTTTAGCAGATTATGGACCATGAACAGATGCACAGGACTGAAAGATCTGCTTTTTTTTTTTAGTGCGCGGCCCGACTACCTCAGACACACCTGCTACGAGTGCATTACAAGACTTGAGAGGATGACTCATAGCTTCCTAGATGTGGAAGAAAGCTTTTACTGGGCTCACACACCATCAGATTATAATATACAAGCAATGTCAGAACTGGTTTTTGAGAAAAATCCAGGGGAATATTCATGACAACATTTTATGGTCCTTGTGTTTGACTGCTGAGAAATACTTTTTTTTCTGGGTCTGAAATTAAAATACAATAAAGAATTCAAGAGGACAGGTGATTTTAGATTCTGGGAAGGTAAAGAGACACTTGGCGGACAAAGCACCACCTGGACATCTGACCATCTGTAAAGGTCTCCTAAGCTCACAGGAAACAGCCTCAAGGCATCTTTTGTGGGACCTGGACATGGCCCCCAGTGGCTCGACTGATCTCTGTGTGTGTGTGTGTGTGTGTGTGTGTGTGTGTCCATGAGTGAGTCATACTAAGGGTGACCATCTGCTTGCAGGTACCAGTTCCAGAGAAGATGGTGGCCTCTGTGCTCACCTTGCTCACCTCAAGTAAACATGTTCAACCTGATGAGCAACTGCTGCACCTGGGTCTCAAAAATACAAGAACCAATCAGGTAAAAATGCAAAAAAAAAAAAAAAATCTTGAAATGCATGATTCTGCATCAACTACAATAAAATTCCCCAGATTAACAATATTTTATCAGATAAAATACTGGTGTTGTTTGGTGCAACTCAAAAGAAAGTTAAACTGAAACTTACTAAAATTAAAATACAAACTCCCAAAGAGGAGTGAGCCTCATTCAGAGAATTACATATTTTATCTTTATTATTTAGGAATAAAATGTATTTGCAGTCACGTGCAGTTCATTGAAGCCACCTGACGTGATTTCTGGTCAAGGCTAAAATGTGCAGCTGTCATTTACACTCGGTGGCCAGTTTATTAGGTACACCTGTACAATGAAATGCAATCCAACAATGTCCAATGTGAAGCACGTGATGTTGATGATGTTTTTGCTGACATGGTTGGAATAGTGTAAATTCTGTTGTAAGTTTATTATTGTTTTATGATTGTTTATGTAAAAGCAACATTAAAACCTCAACCAACCAACCAACCAACCAACCAACCAACCAAGCAAACAAGCAAACAAGCAAACAAGCAAACAAACACATCCCTTAACATCATAGGCATCCTAAAAGTAGACTTTATGGCAGAACAGTTATATTGGATTGCATTAGATTATAAAGATGTACCTAATAAAGTGGCCATTGAGAACAAACTACATGTTGCTTCTTTGACTCAAATTCTGTCCTGTATATGTTTCTATAGGAAAGTGACCATTCTTGTGGTTGGTCTTGACAAAGCAGGAAAAACATCCTGCATCAGAGGGATGTTACGAGGTAATTCAGCAGTCATGTTTACACTGATTTACCAGCATATGATGAAAATCTAACAAATAGTCAACCTGCAATTTACTGCATGTCTACTTCAGTCCCTCATGGCGTAGAAGCAGGACCCACCCATGGCTGTGTGCGAAATGAGCTGAGAGTGGAGAACTACCTGGTCACCCTGCTGGATGTGGGAGGATCGGCGGAGTCGAGAGGAGGCTGGAGGGACCTCTCTGGAGAGGCCTACGGGATCATCTTTGTGGTGGACTCCAGTGACAGACAGAGGATAAGGGAGGTCAAGGAGGTCCTGGCTGATCTGCTGAAACAACCAAGAGTGGCAGGAAAACCAATATTAGTGTAAATATATTCAACTTCATACCTGAATTTTAACTGTGATCTGACACCATGTGCAGTGCAATCAGTGCCCTCTGGTGGCTGATAAGGAACAACACAGAAACAATTCACTCAGACCTGAGCTGACACTTGATTTTTTTGTTTCAGGTTGGCAAACAAACAGGACAAAATGAACGCTTTGCTGGGAAGTGAGCTGATTGAGATTCTGTCTCTTGAGAAGCTGGTCAACCAGAGCCGCTCTTTGTGCCATATTGTAAGTGCTGCTCTAAAAGCCACAAATGCAAACTGAACAAAAAATAAATCTCTAAAAGTTAAACTAGAGCATCTACAGCAGACAAACCTCCTGCTAGAGAAGCTCAGGACTGCAGGGACGCAGGCAGACAAACAAACACATTTCTTCCTTTCCCTCTCAGGAGCCTTGTTCAGCCTTAATGGACCTGCGACGCTGGTCTGACAGAAAGACTCTACGAGGTCTTCGCTGGCTGCTGCGTGCTGTTTGTCTGGATTATCCTGAGCTGTGTGCTCGTGTGGCCCAGGACAGCAAGAGGCCTCTGGAGCCAAGAGAGAAGGAGAAGAACGGGAAACTTCGCAGAAAAACCAAGGTGGAACGGTAAGAGAGGCCTTTATATTCAGAGAATTCATAGCTCAAATACCGTACAGGTCAACCAAATTATTTGCAGAAAAAAATACACTGACCTTTCATGTTGAATGTCTTCTCACCTCAGCATAAGATCCAGCAAGTCAGATCTTCGCCAGGTTCATCGGCCCAAAGACAAGGAGAAAAAGAGCAGGGGTGAAGGAAAGCTGCAACCCATTCGAAACATGCTGCAGAAGGTCAGGGAACGATCTGCCGTTGTTTTCTACAGACACAGTTAATACTGTTATTATGGTTGGTTTAAATGTACTCACCTTACTGGGGCTGAAACGAATGATTATTTCCATTATGGATCGCTCATGATGATTATTACCTTGATTAATCGATTATAAAATGTCAGAAAATAGAGAAAAAGTGTCCATCCCGGTTTCCCGATCTAAAACTCAAATATTCAGTTACAATCATAGAGGATTCAGCGAGTTTTCACATTTGAAAAGCTGATCCAGACAATTTTACTTAAAAAAAAAAGCTCATTTATCAAAATTGCTGCCGATTAATTCTCTAGCGATGCACCAGTTAATTAATTGTCAGAGCTCTACCCACCCACTCAACCCAATTATTGTCATAACTGTGAAGTCCTCTGCAATTATGTGATACAAAATGAATGTTGCACTAAGTAAATAAATGGTGTCTTTTTCCAGGAATCTACACTAAAGAAGAAGCTTAAGACAAAGAAGAAAAAGAAGCTGGTGAAGGTCAAGGAAGACGTAAATGAAGAAGGTGCAAAGGAACAGGAGGAGGAAGAGGAGGGTGACGGTAATGAAGGGGAGCAGGAACACTCTGCTCATAGAGAGAAAGCCAGCAGTGCCCTGATCCCCCCCAGAAAAGGCAAAATGAAACACAAAACAAAGGTGAAAGAAGAGACGGAGGACCTGCCAGAATCACTGGACAATGAGGAGAAGCCACTGAAAGGTTGTAATCAGTTATTAATTGCCTATATTATTTTGGTTATTAGCTATTTAAGAATGGAAATCTAATATTTCTTTTTGTCTTACGTCTAGCTAAAGGGGGAAAGAAGAAGAAGAAGAAAGCTGTGAAAGTAAAAAGGAAGAACAAGATCAACACAGAGGAGATGCCTGAAGCTTACTCTCAACCCGTGGACCTCTCTGCGACCTTTGGTGAGCCTCATCCACTTCTTCCACCCACCAATCAAATACAGTGACACTTTGGACTCTAAAAATGATGAAATCCAGACTTCTGTTTAAAAAGATGACCCTGTCTCCTGATAGATCTTTACCGAAAAGCAATACTGGCTCTGAAGGAACGTCAGGATCAGGGACAGTGAGCGAGTCCTGCCATCTGAGTGTGAGGATGTGGTCCCCAGCAGTAGCACACAACGCACCACATCACTTCACTAACTCTCAGTCGCTTCTTCTCACCAGGGGAACGACACAATCTGACGACTATGTCTTTATCACTTTCTATAGACCGACATTTCAGTCCTGATCCCTGAACCTTTGGAGTGAAACTGCTGTTTCCAAAGTGTAGTGAAGGGCAGGTCTGCATAAAGGTGTAATCATAGAAAAATAACATTAATCATATCACATTTACAAAGATAAATTTAAAAATCAATGTGTGTGCTTGGCCAAAATGTTAAAGACGATTTTGTTTGTATAAATCTATGCAGTTTTAATTGTAAGAGTAACATGATTTTTGAACCAAATCCTTTTTTTTTAATGATTATTTGAACAATTATCCAGCAATGAACAGTGTTGAAGTGATGAACACATCTATGAAATTGTATAATAAACATTTTGTCACTACTTGCATTGCATGTGTTGTGTGTTTACATTACAGCAGCAGGAGGTACTGTTAAAACAACAATCGGATATTTGTGCGATGAATTATTGAATTTAAATAAACAACCCAGACAACAGAAGAACAAGATTGTTTATCTGAAGTCATACTCAGGTAAGATGGGTTGAAAAAGATTTTTAAATTGAATAAGATGGTGTGGTGAATTTCTGACCTCATTTTTCATCCTGTGTATTTCTACCTCACTAAGATTCCTACATAAAGATATGGTTTTACATGTAATTTATGCTGTGTCCTTTTGAAATCTAACATAGGAAACCAATAGATTTCTGTCAGGAAAAAAAAAGAACATCTCTTGGTAACTTTATTGTTTTTATTATCATTAATTCAGAGCCACAGCAGCTATGAATGATTAATGTCTACACAGTGTTATTAATGAAGAGGTAATTCAGTGTTTTTACCTCCTGTGTAAGGACCATCAGTTGCTTAAGCCAGGCTACAGTCATAGTTTTAAATACTGCAGATTTTTACTTTACTGCACTTTTTAATGAGAGTTTACTGAAAGGTGCAAAACTGCTAACCACTTTTTTGTTGTGCTGCCTTGAGAAATAAGGGCGGCCTGGAATAAAATCTGTCAGACAAAAGAAAAACATTCCCCCATTTTCCCAAATAAACCTGCTTGGGGACCCCGAGGCAAAAATGAGCTGTTTTTTTTTAAGGTTCTTCTATGCTAGAGCAAACTTACTGTGGCTCTTTAACTGTAGGAGTAGGAGTATGCAGGAGTATGGGTGTTTCTCTACATTGAGACCCTTTACTTTGAACCCTTTTCCAACCAGGGGGATCACCGGTGACGCATGTGTATTTCAAATGACCCTAACTCCTCCTGAATTAGATTTTTGCAATCTCAGAAATGTTCAATCTGCACTTTTCAAGAATTTACAAAAAGAAAGTTGAAGAAAATTCAATTCCGTTTTTGTCCTTTTCTTCTCACAACACACAGTTTTAGGTATTTAATTACATGAGAATGGTAAACACTTGACAGATTTTCAGACTTCTCCTGGAAAAAGGGTGTAAATTATTTACACATAGGGCATTTTTTGACACAATTATTGACAAGAATAGACAAAAAAGACCAGGTTTTAATAAATATATCTATTATTATGGTGCTTAAAGGGTTAAGACTTTACATTTTTCCTGATTGTACTTCCACTTTTTTTTTTTTTAACCTAATTAACATTTTCAGTTAGTGTTTTATGAATAATTTAGTGTTGTATTGTTGCTGTGTGTCTGAATAATCAGCTGATAATGTGCTTTACCACCAAACACAGGGAGCCACCAGCTGCTGGGGGCCCCGGGGGCTATGGGCCCTTCTAGAAATGATGTGTTGTAGTTGTTGAAGCTGAAACAAAGAACCTGGGAGCTCTGTCACGGTTGTGTTGAGGACGAGGTGGATGTGCACAGCTGTGTGTGTGTGAGCGGCTCTCAGGCTGCAGCTGGAAGCCGTGCAGAGGGAGAGAGAGACGGGGGGCGGGGGGGTCCCTCACGTCGCCATTTTTGCGGCTCATCCAGAAGCCCATCCTCCTCCTCCTCCTCCTCCTGCTGGTGCATCTTCGCCGGGGAGCCGCTCGCCTTTCACCCGGCTCGGTGGGAAGCGGCAGGCTGCATGCACGCTGCAGGAAGATGGCCTCACCAAGGACAGTAACCATCGTGGCCCTCTCCTTCGCGCTGGGGCTGTTCTTCGTGTTCATGGGCACCATCAAGCTCACCCCGAGACTGAGCAAAGACGCGTACAGTGAAATGGTGAGTAAATCGCAACGATGAACTGTGGGGGGGTTGGGGGGGGGTAAAGGCCATTGTTCTGGGAAAGGCTCTCAGGCTCGGATAACGTGAGGGGATGTTGACCTAAATAGGGAAAGATACGGAAAATGAAGGCTGCGGATCCTGAGTTTCTCCTCTGATCCGCCTGTGTGCAGCTTCATTTCCCCGGTGGATGACCCTGCGTCTCAGACATTAACACCGCCTGCGCGTCCTTTAATAACAGTTAGCACACATGTTGGGCTTTTATGCTTTTAAGATAAACCTTTAAATACGTCGCTATTATCACAGAACAACCGTGCACCAGTATAAACACACGAAACAACCCGAAATGTGGCCGCCAGGAGCGACTAACCCCCGAGACAGGGGTGAATAATGAGAGGCTGAATGCATTTCCTTCACACATGCTATGGTGAAGCTTAAAGATGCAAACATTTAGCGGATAAATGCCGGGTTTGTCACTGATAGGCAGCTCTCCCTGGTCTACTTCACAGCTGAGGAGCAATGGCGGCGCATTCGAGCAAATTCTCTGAGATGCACTTGCTGATGATGAAATGTCCTGAGAGGCAGAGGATGATAGGCATGTAAAATGTGAACCAACATGCTACCAGGATTAAAAAAAAAACAAAAAAAAAAAAACAAGTGTATGTAAAGATTAATTAGTGTTGAAAGCATTTGGATGTTTTAACACTTGACTTGAATGGTGACCTTACTAGGCCTCACTAAAAGACACCAGTGGGTGTTTGCATGACCTTAGTTAAATGTTGGTGATATTTAAAGGGATGTTTTGTACTTTTTCCCTGCAGAAAAGAGCATACAAGAGCTACGCCAAGGCACTTCCAGGCCTGAAGAAGATTGGGATCAGCTCGGTCCTGCTCCGTAAGATCATCGGCTCTCTGGAGGTGGGCTGCGGCGTGGTGCTCACCCTCGTGCCGGGCCGCCCAAAGGATGTGGCTAACTTCTTGCTGCTGCTGGTCATGCTGGCTGTCCTGTTCTTCCACCAGCTGGTTGGAGACCCCCTGAAACGATACGCCCACGCTCTAGTCTTCGGTATTCTGCTCACCTGCCGACTGCTTATTGCCCGCCAGAGTGATGACCGGCCGGAGAGAGAGGACAGCAGAGAGGAACAGCACATTAACGACCAGGAAAAGAACAAGGTCAAGCAGTCTTAAGATCCTCTTCCACTTTGGTCCAAGCAACAGCAAAAGGAACCTGGTGCGCCTCTATGGATTGCAGTCATTCAGATTTTGAAGGAAACAGTCACTTCCAGTAATAAAAGCCCTCACACATCCTCCGTCCCACCCAGTTGGCTGACTGATTACTCTCACCTACTCCTCTGCACTCTTAATGTGAAACTGAGAACTCCTGATCCACACATCCTCTACATAACCGTGGACAATCGTACCTGTGGAAACTGATGCGCTCAGCTCATTGTCACAATAGTCAATCCATTTTCCCTATTTATTTCAGTCCAGTTGTGTGTTTGTGTTCTAACTAATTTCAGTTGTGTTACATGTTGATTTGAGAATGCTGTTTTACATGAAAGGATCTTTGTAGCTTGTTTTTCTAATTTGTTTTTATACTGTAGGTATGAGAGACTGCTAATTTATGAATTTCTGTAGTTGGTCAAGACAATAGGACATAAACCAAAAGAAGCACCGCTGAAAGAATTTTGTACTAATCATACATGGACTAGTCATACATATCCACATCTTAATTTGGTGCAGTGTTACCAGAAGGCTATTAGAAAGAACGAATGAATATATAAATCTTAGATCCAGTTTTCATCTCAGTAGATTTGTGCAGAAGTTTGCATGAAATCCTTTCTCCTGAAGTTAAATAAGCTGAGTAT